>NC_072799.1:77974956-78588286 GCF_028583425.1 Eublepharis macularius
AGCAGAGCTCTGCACCCAGTACAGTTTCTGTCCACTAGATTTAGCAGCAGTATGGAAAACGCAGCTGCAGCCCAGGCTGCCCAGAACCAAGCCCTCCAAGGCCAGGTACAGCAACCGAAGAATGCTGTCGCTCTGCTTCAACAACAGCCCGTGCTTGATACAGCCCCTGGGGCTGCCACCGCCACCACCTCTCCAGGGAAGTGCCCAGTGAGGGAAATGCCCAGGGAAGTGCCCCAGGGAAGTGCCCAATGAGGCCCACAGAGAAGTTTCAAGGGTGTCAAGAAGAGTTTCCTGAGTTCCTGGCAGAGCACAACTGTACACTTAGCTTTGGGAAAGGGATTTCCCTAACGATAAGACCAGGGTCAGCTGCTTCTATCCAACTTCCCCTTGCTGACAAGTGTGGCGGAACGGGCGCTGGCTCTCAGACCGGGCAACTGAGCCACCATCAATGGCCTGCTAGCCCCGCTATCCGCCTCCCACCGTCCCTGGTGGGCATGGCTCACACTCTTCGTCGCTGCCATCACTCACTGATTTGTACACCGCCTGACTGAGGGGCAGTGAGACCCCTCTGGCTGAATTTCCCTACTGGGAAGTGAATTCCCCAATCTTTGGGTGGGCCCTGGAGAATTGGCAACCCACCAAGGTCTGACCTGATCAGTTCTCCTGGGCTCCCTCCCTTCCTATAGCGTGCCAAGTGGGGGAGCTTACATAGTCAGAGCACTACAAGGTCCTTTGTATTCCAAAAAAGTATAATTTAATAACTATATACAGAGCACTATATACAAAGCAGGTAAAGGCACAACACATAGGGCTAGACCCGCCCCTGTTCAGAACTCATAGGGCAGAAAATTAAACTGAAGAGAACCGCCGTCTGCTTTCCCTACCACACTGTTCCCTACTCTACCTTAAGGGGGGGGGGGTCTGAGGGAAGGTTCACTCTTTTTATTCCCTTTCTGCTGCCTCCCAGGCCCTCCACATTTAGGGCCCAGGCACACGGGTTTCACCCAGCAGCAGGAGCCTCCCCTTCTTCAACCAAGAAGGTGACTAACTGAATTTTTCCCCTCAGCATCGGCTGAGTCCCTCAATTCCAGCTCCACCCCTTATTTTTCCCGCACTTTCTTGGCCCGGGGCAGCTGGGAGTTGTAGTCCAGGAGGAAGGGCGTCCCACACCAAGACTCCTGCAGGCCTCTCCCTGGCCCCACAGCCCATCAAACCCCATTGGGAACATTTCCTCCCCTTTCTTTAAAGACAGATTAACAGCAACTGGCACTCATTTCACCCCTGGAAACCATTTCATTACACCAAGCTTTTGAGACTTTGTCATCCGCATGAGTGCAGCCTTGCCAACCCTCAAAAGGCTGAGCGGGCCACATCAGACATTTATGTTAGGAGAGAGGCTCAGTGGCAGACTGTACCACGGAACTCCAGCTCCTGGCCCGAGACTTGGAGTGGGATGAGGCTGCTCTGACTGACCTGTACCTGGCGGGGCTGCCAGAGGACGTGTTGGAGGAAGCGTCTCAGCCAGACCACCCCACATCTCTTGCTACTCTGGTCCAGGTCTGCATGCAAATTGAGGGGCGCCTGGAGGACCGGAGACAGGCCCACCTCGGAAGTTGCCCTAGACCACTGAGGCAGAGGCTTCCCTCAGCACCTCCGTCTGCCACTGCCCCCAGAGTGGATGCAGAGGGGGGAAGGAGGACCCATGCAACTGGGGGCTGCTTGACCATGAGCGTTAAGGGAGGAGAAGGAGAGTAAACGTGGACCTTTACAGGACTGTCTGAGAAGTCCCTTATTAATTAAAAGCTTTTGCAGTTTAGTACATTCAACTTTTTTGATACTGACTTTGAGATACCATACACAAAGTTTTTTTTTCTTTCTCAACCTCATTGCTTGTCTTGTGCAAGGTGCCGCACTGTTTGTGTTCCACGGGAGGCCTCATTGAGGCAATGTTTAGCTCACCAGCAGACCTGCCTTTTCAAGTAAGAACTTGGCCCATGAGGAGGGGCCAGTTCGTATTTTCCAGCAATACAAGAGGGGGCCTGGAGAGACAGAGGAGGAGGAGAGATGGGTGCCAGACAAAGACCTCCCCTATCCCCAGCAAGGCCTGTCCAGTGACTCTCCAAACCAACAAGAACAAGCTGACTGGAGGCGGCACCCAGGCCAGGGTCGCCAAGGACACCCACTCAGTGCCATCCTGCCATACCTGCAGCAGTCGCAGTCCAGGCCTTGGAGCTCACCCAGGCACGCTGCCACCATTGATGGCTGAGGAAGGACCGGCAACAGAGGCTCCCTACTAAAAACGAGAGCAAGCTGACCGGACAGCAGGCCCTGGCAGTGGCACCCAGGCTTCAGTCTCCAAGGACTTCCAATGTTATCCTCCCACACCTGCAGCAGTCTCAGTCCAGGACTTGGAGCTCACCCAGGTGTGCTGCCACCATCAACAGCTGAGGAAGGACAGGCAACAGAGGCTCTCCACCAAAAACGAGAGCAAGCTGCCCGGAGAGCAGGGCCCCATCAGCATCAAGGACGTCCAATGTCCAGAGTGAACAAATGAGCACATGAGTGAGTAAGGAGCCAGTGCTGCAACGGGAAAGAGAGGGTGTGAGGGTGCTGTAAACCCTCTTCCTCTCCCCATTTTTGAGGTCTGCCCGATGCCTGCCGACATGGGGAGAGCAACCTAGAGGGCATGTCCCCTAGGCACTGACGCTCCTGTGGCGGATTCTGACAAGGCTCCTGTAGCTGAATTGACCATCTGCCGGAAGGAGAGGGAGGGGCTAAGACCCCATTATTGCAGATGTTGTATCAATTGTAGTTGTTAAGATAGTATAATATGTTACTGTTGTGTTTTTATTATTTTTAATACGGAAGTTCCTGTTATGTTTATAAGACCTATTTTATTTTTATTGGTATTGATCTGATGTTCATTAGTATTATTCATTATTAGTACTATTATTATTATAGTTATCATTAGTACTAGAGTTATTGTGTTTTAACTGTTGCAGTTCCTATAATCGTTATTCTGTTTGTTGAGATAACTAAATTCATACATTTGTTCGTAAGTTTGTTTTGAGACCAGAAAATGATTGACTGGAATAATTTATACAACTACCCATAATTTATACAAACTGTTTCTCTCCCTGAAAGTTAATTCCCCACTCTCAGGAAGTACGGTCGCTGCCCTCCTTCTCCTCAAGCGAGGCAAGCGAGACGTCCTCCATGATGGCAGAAAAGGGTAACCTACTGTTCTCTTTCTCTATTTTTCTTGTGCCCTCCCTCCATGGAGCTCGAGGCAGAATGTGTGGTTCCCTCCCACCCCTGTCACTTTCCTCACAACAATATTGCAATGTAGGGTAGGCTGAATGAGACCGACTGGTGACTGACCAGCTTGTGAGATTCATGGCCGAATGGAAATATGAATCTGAGTCTTCCAGGGCCTCATGAGCCGAATCTTTTGAGCACCTGTTTCCAAGCAAGAGTCATTGGACTACTGTCCTGTGTAGCCACCTGTCCCTGTTACGAGAATGCCCGAGGCAAGAGCTGGTCTGCATGGGAACGTATAGGCACATCCAGGGCCACCAGGACATCTTTGGCCACCTGAATCTCGCTCCGCTTGCTGTCCCAGACTTATTCCAACTTAGTGGGGCTTGAGAGGCGCTTACAGCCCATCCTCCTCCTAGGCAGGAGAAGCACAAATGCAGGGGTGGCCTGGGAAGTAACTGATGTGAACTTGCCTTCTGAAATCTCAGGGTCTGTGGAGGAGGAGGACGATGAAGATCGAAAAATGCGTGGCAAGGAACGAACATCTGCAGTTATGGTGAGCAGAAAAGCTAGTCAAGGGACGGAATAATCCACTTGGATCTCCCTGCCCCTTAGGAGATAGCTGCCCTCCTGCCAAGCTTCCTATCCCTGGAACAGTCCAGGCAAGGGAAAGGGGTGTCCAGTGGAAAGGCCAAGAGCGTGGGGTACCCTAAATGCTGACCCATCCTCCTGATCGGCCACTGGCAGCAACCCCTGTTGAAGACCCAAAAGTCTTTTCTGTTTTGAGAATGGAGCTGGGAATGGGCAAGCAGCACAAGGCCTGCCAGGCACTGACCCCGTCCCTTTCCCCAGCAAATGTGGAGAGTTCCCCGGAAGTGTCAGCAGAAATCATGATGCCCACCGGCTCTGTATTGGGAAATATTGAACGAAAGGATCCCAGGGGTGCAGGCAGACCCTTCTCGGACTCTGGCAAGCAGCTGCCCTTGGAAGCAGGCTAGATGGGGCTTCAGGGCCACCTTGTCGAGAGAGCAGCTTCCTGGAGTGTCAGTCGTTGTATCTAACAGGTGGCCTTTCTCTCTCAGGAGTTAGAGTTGGTCACCTCACGTATCTGGGACAGCTCCGTAGCATCGACACCAGCAGGCATGGAATCTCCCCAGCTGATGGAAAATGGTAATCTAATGTTCTGTTTCTCTAGTTTTCTCCTGCCCTCCCCCAAGAAGCTCTAGACAGAATGCATGGTTACCACCCATCTCTTTCACTTTTCTCACAACAATCTTGCGATGTAGGGTAGGCTGAAAGAGAATGACTGGTGCTTGACCACCCTGTGAGATTCATGGTCGAATGGCGATTTGAAGCTGAGTCTCCAAGGGCCTCATGCGCTGAGTCTTTTAAGCACCTGTTTCCAAGCAAGAGTCATTGGACTACGGTCCCGTGTAGCCCCCTGTTCCCGTCCCCATGATTATGCTCCTGCATCTGTCACCAGAGTTAGAACTCTCATTGTGACAGAGAAGAGAAGCTCTCATTAGCGTTGCATCTTCTATAGTACTGGAATATATTATAGCTCGACATTGGAACCAAAGCGAAGCTGCCATGAGAATGCCCGAGACAAGAGCTGTTCTGGGTGGGAATGTAGGAACACGGCCAGGGCCACCAGAACGTCTTTGGTCACCTGAAGCTCCCTTCTCTAGTTGTCCCCGATTTGTTCCAAGGTAGTGGGGCTTCAAAGGTGCTTGCAGCCCATCTTCCTCCCAGGCAGGAGAAGCACAAATGCAGGGGTGGCCTGGGCAGAAACTGATCTGAACTTGCCTTCTGAAATCTCAGGGTCTTTGGAGGAGGAGCACGAAGAAGAACCGGCAATGTCCTGCAGTGAGGGAACATCTGCAGTTCTGGTGAGCAGAAACGCTAGCCAAGGGAGGGAATCATCCACTTGAATTTCCCTGCCCCTCAGGAGACAGCAGCTCCCCTGCCAAGCTTCCCAACCCAGGAACAGTCCGGGCAAGGGAAAGGGGTGTCCAGTGGAAAGGCCGAGAGCGTGGGGTACCCTAGATGCTGACCCAGCCTCCTGATTGGCCACTGGCAGCAACCCCTGTTGAAGCCCCCAAAGGCTTTTGTGTCGTTAGAGTGGAGGTGGGAATTGGCAAGCAGCACCAGGCCTGTCAATCACTGACCCCTGCGCCTTTCCCCCACAAATGTGGAGAGCCCCCGGGAAGTTCCAATAGGAATCATGAAGCCCACCAGGTCCATATGGGGAACATTGAATGGAAGGATCCCAGGGGTGGGGGCAGACGCTTCTCGGGCACAGGAGAGCCGCTGCCAGTGAAAGGAGAAAAGATGGGGCTTCCGGGCCTCCATGTCGAGAGAGATCAGCTTCCAGAAGCATCAGTCCTTGCAGCTAACAGGTGGCCTTTCTCTCTCAGCAGCTACAGTCTGAGACCTCAAGCATGTGGAGCGTCTCAGACCTCCTCCGCGAAACACCATCAGGTATGGCCTCTCCCCAGCTGTCGGAAAATGCTAATCTAATGTTCTCTTTCTGTTTCTATCCGGCCCTTTCTTCAAGCAGCTCAAGGCAAAATGCATGGTTCTCATCCATCTCTTTCCCATTCTTTACAACAACCTTGCAATGTAGTGTAGGCTGAGAGAGAACGACTGGTGCGTGATCACTCTGTGAGATTCATGGTGGATTGGGGATGTGAAGCTGGATCTCCCAGGTGTTCGTCTGTGGGATCTTTTAAGCAGGGCTTTTTTTCAGCAGGATGTCCCGGGATCTGAGATCCAGCACCTCTGACTAAAGACTTTTGTCCCGGCCCCTGGCGCTCAAAGACCTAAGGGCTGCCTCCCCGGGTGGAGCTCCGTCGGGGCCACATGCTAGCTCGGCCTCTCCCGGCCTTTCCCTTCTTCCCTCCCTCCCTTTCTCTTGTTCTTTTCTTTTTCTTGCTTTCTTCTTTCTTTCCCTCTCTCCCTCCCTCCTTTTTTCCCCATGTCTTTGTTCCTTTTTTTACCTTCCTTCTTTGGAGGATGGAGGAGGCCGCAGGCAGCTGGCCACTACATTCGGAGGTGATGTTATCACACGTTTCCTCTAGCGCCCATGCTTTGGGCTCTCCCGTGTAACAGAGAGAGCCACCCTCTCCTTCCCCAGGGAAAAAACCCTGCTTCTAAGCACCTGTTGCCAAGCAAGTCTCATTGGACTACCTTGCTATGTAGCCCCCCCCCTTGTCCCCGTGTTAATGCTGTCACAAGAGTCCGAACTCTCATTGCTCAGTTCATTCTGCTAAAAGAAGAGAAGCTCCCAATAGCCTTGCCTCTTCCAGAGTGTTAGAATCCGTTAGATCTCCACATTGGAACCAAAGAGATGGTGCCACGAGAACGCTCGAGACACCAGCTGTTCTGGGTGGCAATGTAGAAGCAGACCCAGGGCCTAGACTGTGACAGCAACTGTGACAGCAACTGAGGGCCAAGCTAGAAGGGACGAATGACACTTGAATCGGAGTGATCGAGTGGAGCGCAAGTGGAGTGCCAGTGAAGCAGGAGGAATACAGTTGAGTCTGTTCACTTGCCGTTCAAGGGTAATTCGTCCCTTCTAGCTTGGCTCTGAAATGCCAGTACCCGTCAAGAAGGAAAACGGTAATCTAAGGTTCTCTTTCTCTATTTTTGTCCTGCACTCCCCCCCAAGAGCTCATGGGAGAATGCCTGGTTCCCACCCTCCTCTTCCGTATTCCTCACAACAACCTTGCGATGTAGGGTAGGGTTGGCTGAGAGTTCTGACATGAGTGAGACCTCTCATTCCCCCATTCCTATTGCTAAAAGGTGAGGATCTCCCATCAGCATCTCCTCTTCACTGGTTTTAAAACCTGTTCCAGTTCCCCATTAGAAGGGATCCTGCCAGAAGCACTGAAGGGGGAAGAAGAAGGGTTCTATCCTCTGGAGTTATCATCCTTCCCTTCTTTTTCCTCCAGAGCCCAAAAAAGAGAGATCCATCTTGCATTCTCTCTTCTGCTGCGGCTGCATTAAAGGACACTGACAACGTGCCGGCAAGCTGGGTTGGCGCTGAGGAGGAGCAGCTGGACAACGCCACCCACAGGTGAGGGCAGATGCTTGGGCTCCCCTCCCCCTTGCAATGCCGTAGGGGGAGGGAGCATGATTGGGCCCCCTGTCTCTCCCCCTCGTTCCCTCCAGGGAGCAAGAGTCTCCTGGCTGGTGTGCTGGCTGGCCTGGCACGGAAACTGCAGGGCTTGCACGCGGGACCCTGAAAACCTTGGTGTCTGTGAGGCCGCAAGGGTCCCCCGCTGCCCCCTCCCTGGCCCATACCCGTGCACGGGAGTCCTTAGGGGGCCCTGCCATTCTTCTGTCTCCATGGGGCAGCCCATTTCCATCCCCCCGCTGGCACGGGGAAAAAAAGGAGGGAGGGAAGAAGGGGTTCCTGGCTGAGATCTCCAGGACCATTTGTGCCGGTCACCTTCGGGGGCCAGGGAGGAATTTTTCCCGCAAGGGGCCAGATTGGCCAAGGCCTCTGGGGTTTTTTCGCCTTCCTCTGGGCATCAAAGTCAGGGACCCTGGGGGTGGGGGTGGGGGCTCCATCTTTCTTGGTTGCAGCAGCTGGAGCGTTGGCAGGAGTCGGGCCTGTGGCCTTCCTCCTGTGACGGTTTTTGAGGCATTGGGCTGGATCCCAATAGGGTGAGTGGGCCTTTGGGTCTGCTCACACTGACGGAGCTGGAAGCAAGGGTCGCCCGGCAGGCCCAGTGACGGAACAACGTGTGCCGAGTTGCCAGCGGGAGGCTGGTGGGTGATGCATCGCTCGGCATCCAGGCCTACAATGCCACCGGGGATCCGTGCCCAGATGCCAGGCCAATGCTCCTTCCAGCTATAATCAATAAAGTTGTGGCCATTTCTGACCCAAGCAAGTGTCTGGTGTGATTCTTAGCCACCACGCAGTCTGACATAGCACTTAAGTGACAGGCAGGTGGATGGAGCGAAGACACCGTCACGCTCTCCTTTCCGTGGCTGTCACCCTGTGGGCCTCCTTCCTTAGTACGGGCCCAGCACTACAAGTCTGCTCCCTGTGGCCATTCTGCAGATGAGAAATGACGGACAGACACACCCCTCCGCTAATGAATTCAGGTTCAGGATACCAAAAGTGCCTGAGTCTCCCAGGTTCCAACCAACAGCCCGCCATCTTGGCTCCATGTTCTGAGGACGGCCCCGTGATTAGCAGACACAAACACAGCCCACCCCCACAGACAGGGCCCAGACCCCCTGATGCCAAGGAATCTCTGCCCACGGGGAGAGCCCCAGAATGCAGGCAGGAAGCAGAGGACACCCATGGACCTCCAGGAGGACTGGTGGGGCGACCAATAGGACTGTGGAGGGAAGCCAAGCCTTGTCCTCCACCAAACACCCCTGCCTGCCGCTGAGTTCCCTTGGGCAGAGAAGGGTGTGCAAAGCCTAAGACAGCAACAAAGGGACATGCCGCTGCAATAGAGTCTTGTAAACTACACCAAGGAAAGGCATCCCTGAGGCCAATGGCAGACCCCAGTTCGATTCCCAAGAAGGAGCATGTTGGGCAAAGGCAACACTTCGCTTATGCCCATTAGCAACTGTCTCAGGAGCAGCAAAGCAGGAAGTAGGGGGTGGACCAGAATCCACACCTCAAGCATCAGAGAGGGGGAGGCAGAGAAGAGTGCAGAGACAAGGGGGGTCTCTCAGCTGTGACTGGGGCTCAATGCAGGACTGCCTCTGGTCTCTCCCCAAGCGGAGATGGAACTTGGAGGGCTTGGCTGCTCCGGCTGCATATCTTACCCCAGTGCCATCCTTGTCTTGGTGGTCTCCCCTAGCCTGTTTGAGGGCCTTGGTGCAGAGAGTGGCAATGCTGACAGTTGCCTAATGCCATATGGGGTGTCCTGTTCCTGTGCTGCCAATGAGTTCAGGTGTTATAGAAATTTGTATCACTGAGCGCTTCCTTCTTCTCTCCCTCTCTTCCTGTCCTTCCTCTCCTTCCTGTCCTTCCTTCCTTCCCCTTCATTTCTCATTCTTTCTCCTGGGGGGCATCCATGCCTTGCGCAATGACATTACTGCCCACCAGTGATGTCATCGCACGGTCCCGGGAGCATGTCCATGCACATGTAGTGATGGGTCCACCACCCCCTGCAAGGAGTTGTCTTGGGGGAGATTTCCCCCACCTATTTCTTCAGAAAAAAGCCTGGCTCACCAATTGCGTCCCCCAAAGTACTTCAAGATACGTCAGCAGGGGTCTGGTGGGCAGGGAGCTGGTTTCACTGCAGTCTGTATGGATTCTATTCCCCTGGCACGGTGCTGTATCCAGAACACTTCTGGTTTGAATGCTGTGGACCTGAAGTCTGGACTGAGAACATGGCCTGGGATTCTGCTGGAGACCCACCCACCACACTGCCCAACATCTCCCTGCTGGAACGGAGGGAAGCGGTCTTGAGGATGGGGTGGAGGACCCTTAGGTGGGCATGTCAGAGAAACGGAGAGCAATACTGTCAGGAGTATTTGAGACTCCGTTGACTGGCTGACCTTCTGGAACAATCATGCAAGGCAGAATGGTCAAAGCTAGACCCCAGACAAAGATGAATTGACCCCCTTCAGGAATCAACAGTCATGTCAGAAGAAGACAACAGGCAGTTCCAGTGGTGCTGGGACAGAGGAATTGTTGAAGTGACTAGCTACTGGGCAGCAGCAGTTGTAGAGGGTGAATCTTTCATGGAAAATGGCAGGGGGACTTCAGCTAACGCGGGTTGGTAGTGTGTCAAAAAAAGCAACGGCAAACCACTTCTGATCATCTCCTACTTCAAAACCCCTGTGATGAGAGGATCAAAATTGGGGAGGGGGGGGGAGATGGTGCTGAGAAACAGGACCTCCAGTTTGCAAGCCACTCAATTAGCTACTGGTGAAGAGGAGAGGTTAAGTATAACTGTTTTTACTGATGGGACTGGGTTATCACCAAAAGGGTGTCCAGTTGCTGAAGGGAACAGATGCAAAAGAAAAGTCCAAAGCTGTGCAACACACGTAGTAGGAACATGGAATGCGAGAGGTACAAAACCTGGTAAGCTGGAAATCATAAATTAAGAAATGCATGATTTAAACATAGTAATCTGGGATGTGTTTGATCTAAAATGGATTGAAAAGATTTCAGTGAGAAAAATACGAAGCGTTTTACTCTGAAAATGGCAAAGTCAAAAGAAACAAAGTTCTAGTGAGGTGAGAAGGATCACAAGCCATTAAAAATATTGTGAAGTCAGACCAAATCAGATTTTATGGTAAGCCTATCACCATAACCATCATTCAAGTTTACACCCTACTACTGATGTTGAAGAAGAAAAACGGACAGTTTTCATCAAGCGTCCAGGAAAAAACTGATCATGAACCTCAACAAATGCACTGGTCATCCTTGGTGACTGGAATGCAAAAGTAGGAAATAAAGTAGAATGAAACAGTATTGGAAAATTTGGGGGAGTGCTGCAAAATGAAGCAGGAGAGCAACTTATAGAATGTTGTGAAGTTAACAAGTGCTTCATTACAAACACAGGCTGCAAGCAACCGATTTGGCCCACCTGGACGGCAGCACCGCAGCTTGGACGGGGGCCGCGTTTGCAGCCCTGGAAGAAGGAAAGGCAGTTGGGCCTTCTCTAGGCATCCGAGGGCTTTGCTGGATGGGTGGAGCCCAAGGAATATTTGCCTGCTCTGCCCTTCCCCAGCACACAGTTGTCCTTGTTGCTCGGCCTGAGCAGAGCACCCTTCAAGCCAAGCTCCGCTGAGGCTGGTTATACTGAAGGCCCTCAGGTCGAGGCAGCAGGAGCTGCCTTGGAGAAGCTGTGCTATTCCCCTGCTTGCTTCCTTCAGACTCCAGGAGGAGAGCCAGGGCCCAGCGCCAGGCTTAGGGATCCCCCCCACCTATTTTCATTTGGGGCCTGTTGTCTGTCAGTCAAGAGGGCTAAAGCAGGGTGAGGCTCAGCCCCTGTAGGCCTCTGGCCTACCAGGCTCCTCCCCCCCTTTTTTCACTCTGTTGGTGGGGGGTTCTTCCAGCTGCAGCAGCAATAGACTTTGCTGTAGGCCACAGGGGTGAATGTTGTCTTTCAATAAACCTTTTGGAATCAAGAAACTTCTCGCTTCTTGCAGAAGGGGGAAAGACGGAGTCCATAGTTTGACATTTTGTTAAGAATGAGAAAGAAGTGTTGCAGCGTTGTCACGATGCCCGCAGTGCAGGCCATTTCAGGTACCTAAAAACCTTACACCTAATCCAAAGACAATTTTGGTGGCCAGGAATGAGGAAAGACGTGTCTCAATATGTGGCTTCCTGCCCAACATGTATTATGGCAAAACCTAGGAGGGGGAAGCCTCCTGGGCTCTTGCAACCTCTGGAAACACCAAGCTGGGAAGTAATTTCTATGGACTTTATTACAGATTTACCCCCCTCAAAAGGCTGCACTTGCATATTAGTGGTGGTGGACTTATTTTCCAAACAAGCCCATTTCATTCCATGTACTGCCATCCCTTCAGCCAAAAAACTAGCCACCCTGTTCATGAAACACATTGTGAAGTTGCACTCTTTTATCGGATCGGGGCAGACGGTTTGTTGCCAACTTCTGTCGGGAGCTCTTGCAACTGACCGGCATGGAGCAGGGAATTAGCTCCGCCTACTATCCCAAGAGCGACGGGCAGTCCGAAAGAACTAATCAAGTGTTAGACCAATTCCTCAGATGCTACATTAATTTTCAACAGGATAATTGGACCCACCTTCTCCATTTTGCCGAATACGCCTACAGTAACTCGGTCCACAGTTCCACTGGGGAAATGCCCTTCAAAATAGTGCATGGCTATGAAGGCATGGCATTTCCTTTCGATATACAACCAGAAATCAAGCAAACTGGAGACTTGGTAGATTGGTGGACCTCCCTTTCTAAGCAATGGACGTCCATTCAAAAAGCCTTAACCAAAGCCAAAGCAGATTATAAAAAACACGCTGATCGCCATCGTGTGGAGCAGTGGGAATTGCATCCTGGAGACAAAGCCTACATCTCCACTAAAAACCTCAAGTCTAAACAGACCAGCAAGAAACTAGCCCTGAAGTACCTGGGACCTTTCCCAGTCAAAAGAGTATTCAACAACGTGACTGCTGAAATTGAACTTCCAAAAAATCTACGCCATGTGCACCCCACGTTTCATATCAGCCTATTGAAACGTGCACCCCCTCCAGATGAGTGGCATCCTACACCAACTGTACCTCATCCAACCCTGGTTGATGATCAAATTCACTACCTTAATAGAAGATATTCTGGACTCTAAACGCAGATACAATAAACTTTTTTACCTAGTCAGGTGGAAGGATTTTGAGGAGGGGTACAGGGAGTGGGTGGAAGCTACTCATGTCAGAGCCCCAAGGCTCCTAACTAAATTTCACAAACAGTATCCCGAGAAGGCAGGGCCTGATGGGTGAAGTGGGGGTCTTAAGGGGGGCAGAATGTCAGGGTCTGTTATGTTGTGTGGTTCCTTAACCAGAGTTACGCCATGTTTAATCTGTAGTTGCTAGTCTTTCTCTCCCTCCAGGTCCAGATATTGTTATGACTGCATTTTCCATGGGAGAGGATATCCTTATCTGTATCTTCAGCCAGCGACCTTGCTGAGCAGAGCCTTCCCGCGTACGAGTTCTCAGCAGTTTGAACTATGGGGGGGAGGCTGGGAATGAAGGGTTTGATGTATTGCAAGTTTCGTTTTGTATCTCATTCTTAACAAAGCCTCTGTTCAGTCACGTCTATCTAAGGCTTGAAATATGGATACTAGTGTCTGAATGCTGTCTTTCAATAAACCTTTTGGAATCAAGAAACTTCTCGCTTCTTGCAGTAGGGGGAAAGACAGAATCTAGATAACTTGAATTCCATAGTCTGACAGTCGGCAGGCAGCTGCCTTTGAGCCGTCAAGCATGCACTGCACCTTTCTGCTTGTAATTCTGCCCTTAGTTTGTGTCAACAGCGTTCCAGAGGCACCTGTGATGCTGGAGGGCTGGGAGTGGCTAGCTGGCCTTCACCTGCTGGGTCAGAGCTGCAGAAGGGACTTGCTTCGGACCCAGGTTCTGGAGCAGGTCCTGGCAAGCCGGCACTTCATTTCCTTCGGGTTGGCTCCTGTCCACCCCGGGCCGGTTACATAGGGCCCCTCCTCCTCTGAGGAGTCTGCCCTGGCACTGAGCCCTGGCACTGAGCCTCTTTTTCTGCCTGTGGTTCATTCCCTTCCTCACCTTTCCCACCCAGCAGAGCCCCGGAATTGATGCCATATCTGAGCATCCCTGCTCTGTGCGCATGCACTCTTCCCCTGGGCTGCCTGGTTGTTCCTGGGGCGAGGATGGCATGGAAGGGCCAGTGTCAACCGTGAGTTGGCCTTTTGCCTCCTCCCTGTCCTGCCGTAGGACTCTTGATAGTTGGGGTATTGGTCAGAGGCCAATCCTACACAGTCAGGGCTTTGCCAACCGGGTGCTCAGTCTCAGGTGTTGCTGTTTCCCGCTTCAGCTCTTTTCTCCAGGGGGCACGTAACCCCCACCCGTGGCTGTCACAAGGCCATGATTGTCCCTCCGTCTGTCCATCGCTGGCTTAGGATTACTCTGCAGACCTAAATGGACACCCACAACGAAGGGACTAGAAACGGATTAGAACAATAATGAGTATCATAACTATTTTTATTGTTTTTTCATAAGATATACATCTAATAAGGGATTAAAAGTGATGTAGTGCATGCAATGTCAAAATAAGTATACAAAAATAAGTCTCACACAAAATTCATAGCAGGAAAATCACATTCAAACTGGACAGCCAGTGAATAAATAGTAGTCGACGCCACTGGACTGAGCACATACGGTCTGATGCTTACACACCTTCATTGTTTGGAGTGTTTCAGTTTTGCATGTATAGATTATTTGAAAGTATTGCTTCGAAATGTGTTTGGTATTTACACGTACGGTGTCATATATTACTGTATGTTTCTAAATGAGCACCAATGAGGAATACATTTAAGTGATTTCAGAATTTGAATTTATTGTATTGGTTTCCCTGCTGCTTTCAGCTATTGGAAACCGAATGGCAAAGCAGGCCGGCCTCGGGCAGTAAGGGGCTGTTATGATTGCCGGGGAACCTTCCCTCGCATCTCTCTGAGTGTGGGAGTCGTAAGGGGCAGAGGAGGAAATGCCTACGGGCAGGAGCCTGGCCAAGGAATCTGACAAAGCGTCTCTGTGAGAGGCCTTCCCTTTTCCTGACCGCAAGAAATACCGTGCACTCTCCTTGTTGAGGTATGTGGCAAAGAGGTCTATAGTCAAATTGGGTAGGGGGACGTCTTGAGTCTAGACCAGTTGTAATTCTGCATTACTGACTGACTCAGGGCATCTGCCAGTTCATCGTCTTTGCTTGCTATGTGGAAGGCGGAGAGACTGTCCCACTGTGGGATAGCCCGCTCCCATATTAGTGAGGATATCCAAGAGAAAGCAAGGGAAGTTGTCCTCCCCTGTCTAACTCACGCATGGCTGTTGTATTGTCCAAGCACATCGGTACATTCTTGCATCATGCTAGGCATACAAAAGCTTTCAGAGCATTCCTTCGAAGAGATTGACATGCATAGAAAATTCCTGAAAGGACCATGGCTCCTTAACCAGTTGGCCTCAGAACAAGAGAGATAGGCATTTGTGTTGATCGAGATTCGTATTGGGGATTCCGTTCGTCACTCCTGGGACCAGGGGATGAGACGTGGGATAGAGAACCACTTTTACGGGTTCTGGCTGTGTAGGTGGAACTCTCTGACGTTCCAGTTTTGGAGAAGCGAAAGTTGGGCTTCCAAGGGTGCCCTTTCTCCAGTGGCAACCTTTCTCTGGTCCCAAACCACGCCCACTCGAAGGCAGAGGCCTCCCCATCACAGACACAAACCTCCTCGCTGCTACTTCAGCCACTTTCTTACTGGTGCATACCACCAGTAACACTGCATTCCACCTGACTTTCACCTCCAGTCTGTTTTTATGCTGCATAAGAGCGCTGCTGTTCTATTGCATAAATTTACACTGAATCAATAGTGTTAGACTACGGTGCTGAAGCACAGGACAACTGTTTTATTTTACCATTTCTAAGCGGTCCTAGAAGATAAAAAAGCTGTTAACTTCTTATGGTTAAGGTCGTATGCCTCATCTAACTCTAGTTAGACAGCCAGTTTGGTGTGGTGGTTAATAGCGCAGGACTCTAATCGGGAGAACTGGGTTTGATTCCTCACTCCCCCCTTAAAGCCAGCTGGGTGCCCTTGGGTCAGTCACAGCTTCTAGCTCTCTCAGCCCCACCCACCTCACAGGGTGTTATCTTGTGGAGAGAATCATAAGAAACTTTGTAAACCACTCTGAGTGGGTGTTAAGTCATCCTGAAGAGCGATATATAAATCAAATGTTGTTATTATTATTAATATTATTATAGTAATGGTGAAATTCTCAAACTCCTCCTTTTATGCATGCAAATGTGTTTCTTTGGCATATGAACCTAGCAGGGCTTTTTTGTGATGTTACTTAGTGGTAATGAGTACTGGAACCTTTGGGGGGGGGGTCTTCAAAGCCCTGAAGGAGGAGAGCCAGTTTGGTGTAGTAGTTAAGAGTGGCAGGACTCTAATTTGGAGAACCAGGTTTGAATCCCCACTCCTCCACTTGAAGCCAGCTGGGTGACCTTGGGTCAGTTCCAGCTCTCTCAGCCCCACCCACATCACAGGGTGATTGTTTTGAGGATAATTATAACATACTTGGAAACCACTCTGAGTTAACATTAAGTTGTCCTGAAGGGCGGTATATAAATCGAAGGTGATTATTATTGTGTAGAAATCAGTATAAACTTATGTATGAATACTGGTACTATTTCTTTTTTTCTTTTTTGTTAAGAAAAGCACTGATACCTAGTAAATAGGCCTGTTCAACTGGTTAATAGTGCCTGATAGGGTTGCATGTTTCTGGGGTAGGAGTCTTGAGTTCTGAAATTACAACTGATCTCCGGACTACAGAGATCTGTTCCCCTGGAGATAACGGCTGCTTTGGAGGACAGACTCTTAGTATTATATCCCACTGAGGTGTCTCACCTCCTCGAATACTGCCTCCCCAATCTTCAAGCCCCAACCTTCAACCCTAAATCCAGCATGGCTGAGGAATAAATCATATCTGATCTGAACTAGATGGGGATTGAACTCGCATCCCTGCCTTTCTACTGGTTACTGTAGCTTGCAATATTCTTTTTATTCACATAATAGAAATATTTGTATTGATGGATTCAAATGAAATTGAGATTTTACAGACTGTTTCATTTAATGAAGCAAATATGAAGAAAATAGGGTTGCCAGGTCCCTATACCCTCCCAGCGGAGGGGAGGGACCAGGCACTTGCATTGTGCCAACAACAAAGTCTTCGGGAAGTGACATCATCACGCCAGCTACGGGAGTGCTCGTGTGCTCTGTGTGGGGCCGATTCGTGTGCTCCTGTGCTCCGTGTGGTGGCAGGCAACTTCTGGGAGCTTGCAACCTTCTGCTGACCAGTGGCGGGTTGGAGGCCAAGGTGGCACACCCCTGGGAGTTTACCTGCCACCAGCAAGTTCCTGGGAACCCTATTTTAATTATTACACCACGGTGGCTCTTTTCAGTCACCATGACTAGTAGCCATTGATGGATTTCTCCTCCATGAATCCCTAACTATCTTGACCAACAGTTACTCCACTGGCTACTTATCATCTACTGTGCTCAGTTAAGGGTCTTGGTTATTATAACAAAGCTCTTCTCGGACATTGTCCAGCATTCCTGTGGGACAGCCTCCCTCTCTATTTCCCTCCACAGCACCTTCGCTCATCTGAACAGTCTACTCATGAGTACCAGTACTCATACATAAGTTTATACTGATTGTCTTATAGGTGCTACTGGACTCTTGCTCTTTTCCAAAAGTAGGAAGGGAAATTTATAATAATGTTAAAAAAAAATTAAAAATTTAAATCAGTTCAGTTACATAGTTTATTAAACATTAGTTGATCTAATAAGGAGGTTTATTAAGATGGAGAGGGTGGAAATATTTCTGGATATGTTTATATACTGCATATCTGAAAATTATATTTTAAATGTTATCTAACTATTTCCTTTTGATATTCCTTGTAAAGCGTATTTCCAATGTTCTTTCCACTGTAAAGTTCTGTTCCCTATTCCCTTCTCTTTCTGCACCTACTATTTGTTTAATAAAAAAATTTAAAAAAAGTGTAGGAAGGGGAAAAAATAGCATGTGGGTCTGTATCTGTGGATTGACCTTTGTTCAAAATCCTCACTCACTACAAGATGTGGTGGGTGGCCTTGGGCTAGTCACTCTCTCTCAGCCTACCTCACAGGACTGTTTGGAGGATAAAATGAGAACAGGAGAAGCATGAACCTCGTCGGGTGGCTTTGGGTCAATCACACATTTGTGCTCTCTCTGTGTCTTGCTTTATTTGGAGGGCAAAGCGTAAAAATACACTAAATGAATATTCCTGTGCGTGATGAAAACCAAGCTCCGCATAGTGGTTAGATTGTCAGGAGAATCGGGTTCAAATCCCCACTCTGCCAAGGAACCTCACTGGGTGACCTCGGGCCATCCCATGAGGGTTGCCAACTCTGGGTTGGGGAATTCCTGGAGATCTGGGGGAGGAGCCTGGGGTGGGCAGAATTTGGGGAGGGGAGGGCCTCAGTGGGCTCTACTCCCATTCTAGAGTCCGCCCGCCAAAGCCACCCTAAGGCACACGGTTATGACCCTTACTTTCTCTAGGGTAGATTTTGCCTAATCTTTCCCTTCCACCCTCTGGGTAGATTGCTGCCACCAGGAATATTATATTCCAAGATATTTTATTTAAATTTTCCCTTTGGTAACGTGCCTAAACGTCAGGCTCCTTTGTGGTTCTATGTGGCCCTGAGGATAGGAATGGGATATAGCAATGACAGCTACTCTGGGATATAACAAAGCAAAATAAACTTTTATTTTGTTAAGAAGCGTATTGGTTTCATAAAAGTAGTTCTCAGTTCCCAAAGTTACTTCATTTAAACTCATTCATACAGATCTCTTCTAAGGCTTCACGCACAGTTAGCCTCTTTCTCTAACTCAGTATTTCTCACAGATGTGCTTAAAGTTATTCAGGTTGCACACAGCTTGCCTGCTTTCTCTTGACTATTAGTCACAGAAATATTAAACCTGCTCAGGCAGCACACAGCTGGCCTCTCTTTCCCTGACTGAGTGTTTTTTCACAAACGTGCTCAGTTCAGGTTCTATACAGGTTATATTTCTGTCAGAAACACTTCACCATACTCTAAGGATTCTAGCAGAAATCTGAGTTTTTCCTGAGTCTTGTTCAGCTTTCTATTTTCCATATCCAGATTGGAGTTTTCTTGCTCTAAACTATTTTCCCACAAGTTATCTTTAGGTTAATAACCCTTTTCTGTAACGGATCATTTTCCCACACAAAAAGGTCTGTTTCCCCCTTCATCTCATTCTGTCTGGCCTCCTCTCTTATGTCCTTTCACTCAGGATCCTTCATAATTTCTTTTTTAAACTCCTCAGAGTTTTTATTTATGCCTCTTTTTTGGGACATTTCAGTAGCACTGACAGGAGTTCAAGTCTCTTTCCCCCCTGCAATGTATGGGTTGTGTCTGTTGCTAAGATACCTAGGGGCCTGTCTTCCGCTCCCCTGGCTTCAACTTGTAGACCGTCATTGGAGTCAGTGCATATGTGAATCCTTGCCTTTGCTCCCAATACGACTGGTATTTTCTGTTCTTTAATAACTGCTACAGGAAAATATTCTTCTTTTCCTCTCCCGTTAATTTTTAGCTATGCTGGTGGCACTCTTTTAGAATTTCCCCACACACCTTGCAAGGATATTTGCTCATCTGGAATCAGGTTTTTCTTATTCACCAAATCCTCCCTGACCAGTGTTACTGAGGCTCCTGTGTCTAGAATGGCTAAAGCATCTCTCCCATTTATTCATACCGCCTCTCTCAGTTCAGTATCCTGAGCAACCTTATTTATCCTTACCCCACACAAGTAAACTGTTTCTTCAGTGTTTATGGGAAAGGCAGTGTTTTTACTGGAGGTTTCATTTGAGTTTGTTGAGTGTTTCGGTCTCTACTAGCTGCTTCATTCTGATCATCTGAGTCAGTTCTAGTGACCCTCTTTACATGCTCAACCGTTGTTTGCTTGGGTCAGTTCTTTAGATTTTGGTAAGTTAAATGCCCTTTCAGACTACATACAAAACATCTTCTATCATTCCAGTATCCATCTTGGTTTCTTTCTACATTTTTATCCTGACTTTTTGTAACCTCAGCTCTCTCATATATTCCTTTCCTTTCTCCCTCTTGTCCTTTACTTGATTTAAGCTCTGGTTTATAAGAATAGTCTTTTGAAATCCACTTATCAAAGTAATTTATCAGTTTGGCACTAAAAGACTTAAATGACTTCTCTTTCTGAGGTACTAGGCTTCTGAACTTCTTTCTGAAGTAATCAGCACCTAGCCTAAATCTGTCATATACTGCCTCTTTGTATTCGGCATAAACAACAGGTTTATCTGAGGGAAATGTGTTGTAGATCTCAGCTAAGTCCCCTCTAATTAAGCTGGGTAAATACTTCATATATTGTGTCTCTGGTATTCCCCAGTTCTGAGCAAAAAGTGGACAGGAAATGGTGTGGATCTTCTCCTGACACACACACCATAACATCTTTTGGGGTAACTCGAGGTAAATCAGCTCTGGGTTCAGAGTTTCCCTCGCCCCCATTTTTAAGTCTCTCTCTTTCTAATTGTAATCTTTCTGCTTCCAAACTAGTTTGTCTTTCCATCTCTTGAGTTCTAAGTTCTATTTCAACTCTCCACTTTCCCCTTTCAAACTGCTTTTGTTCAGCTTCAGCCTTCCAACTTTTCCCTGTCAAGCTGCTTTTGTTCATTCCACTTTTCCATCTCAAACTGTTTTTGTTCTGCTTCAACTTTCAACATTTCCCTCAGAAACTAAATATTCTGGACTAGGGTTGTACATTCCCTCAGGGTTTCTCTCCTCTGCCATTCTATTTGGCTCCACACTACTTTGTATCAGTAGAACTCTCAGTTCTTTTACACTTTCCCCCTCATGAGGTAAATTAAATTCTTTGCACTTCTGAATCAGAGCCTCCTTTTTCATCCCCATAAACTCTGCCATTTCTCTCTTTTACTTTTATTTCCTTCTACAACTGTATTAAACTTCACCAGAATATGTTCTCTCTTATACATCCTACTAGTTCTTCTGTGTCTTTCCTTTATAACAGTTCTATATTCCTCATAGGATTTAACTGAACACTCTGTCTCCTTGGCTATCTGTCCCTTCAGAATGCCTTTCTCTCAGAATGTTCCTTCCTCCCAGGCTAATATATCCCACTAAAAATATTTTCTTCTCCTCAGGATGTTTGAAATCCCACCACTAAGCCTCCACTTGTTATGACCCTTACTTTCTCTTGGGTAGATTTTGCCTTTAATCTTCCCCTTAACACCCTCTGGGTAGTTTGCTGCCAACAAGAATATTATATTCCAAGATATTTTATTTCCCTTTTGTAACGTGCCTAAGCATCAGGCTCCTTCGCGGTTCTATGTGGCCCTGAGGATAGGAATGGGATATAGCAATGACAGCTACTCTGGGATATAACAAAACAAAATAAACTTTTATTTTGTTAAGAAGCGTATTGGTCTCATAAAAGTAGTTCTCGGTTCCTAAAGTTACTCATTCACACAGATCTCTTCTAAGGCTTCACACACAGGTAGCCTCTTTCTCTAACTCAGTATTTCTCACAGATGTGCTTAAAGTTACTCAGGCTGCACACAGCTTGCCTGCTTTGTCTTGACTATTATTCACAGAAATATGAAACCTGCTCAGGCAGCACACAGCTGGCCTCTCTTTCCCTGACTGAGTGTGTTTTCACAAACGTGCTCAGTTCAGGTTCCACGCAGGTTATATTTCTCTCAGAAATATGTCACCATATTCAGGCAGCACACAGCTTGCCTGCTTCCCTCTGACTGAAACCTTTGGCTCTCCGCTCTCGGTCTAAACTGCATTCACTCCGCCCACATGCTCAGTCATCAACCAATCACATCGCTCACCCGTCCCTCTCCTTCACCCCCACTCTTCTCCGATCTCACACCAAGCATGTGAAGACACATGCGCACATTTACTTGGACGCATCACACGCGGCTTCGCAGCCCAACTTCCCTCACGAGGTGAGATTGTGTGGATAAAATGGAGGAGAGGAGAATGATGGGAGCTGCTATCAACAACGCACATAAACATAAAAAGAAATGTTTGGGGGAGAATGTAGGTAGAAATAAACCTCCTTTTTTTACTTGATAAGAAAAACTTGATAAGTTTTTACTGATCGAAAAAATCTTTGTAAGGAGCTTTGATTTTCAGAGAGAGAGAGAGTCCTTAGAGTATACTGAAGTATTTATGACAGAAATGTAACCTGTGTGGAACCTGAACTGAGCATGTTTGTGAAAGGACACTCAGCCAGGGAAAGAGAGGCCAGCTGTGTGCTGCCTGAGCAGGTTTAATATTCCTGTGACTAATAGTCAAGAGAAAGCAGGCAAGCTGTGTGCAGCCTGAGTAACTTTAAGCCCATCTGTGAGAAATTCTGAGTTAGAGAAAGAGGCTAACTGTGTGTGAAGCCTTAGAAGAGATCTGTATGAATGAGTTTAAATGAAGTAACTTTAGGAACCGAGAACTACTTTTATGAAACAGATATGCTTCTTAACAAAATAAAAGTTTATTTTGTTTTGTTATATCCCAGACTAGCTGTCCTGAAAGGGAACCATACACGTTAACAACTATGTCCTTAAACCACCCCTACATATTATTTTTGTGTCCATAGCTTAACCCAAAAAGCATGAGAAGTCATTGGCAACATTTAAGCCTCGCGGCACGAGGGTCCCTAACTTGAGAATCCAGTAAGTTTCCTTCCTCCGAAGTTCTTTCACTGTAGTTTCTGGACGTCCTTGTTTAACCTTGTGCAATATTGTGAAACGTATGTCAGTTTCAGTATGTGTTTAATCATGTGTTCAGTATGTATATAATATGTAAGGGTGCTTTAAGGACTAGGCCTGAGATTCACGTGGTTGGTTGCTATGGATACCAGTTGCAGCCACCTAGCAGAAAATGTACAAACTGGGCCTAGATACAGGCACGCACTGAGCCAGAACCCGGGGGTGCAGAGAGGTCGAGGCCAGACTCCCAGTTTCCTGCCGGAGGAGCCAAGGGACCTGGCAACCCTATCACACAGTGACTCCGAGATCCTGGAACACATCAGGAAGGATCTGGTTTCAGTCTTGCTTGTGTGCAACATGGTTAGGGGTAGGCTGCAGAGTCAGGCTTCTGGGCAGCTGACTAGGCCTGAGACTCAAGTGGATACCAGTGGTAGCCACCTAGCAGAAAATTTACAAGCTGAGCCTAGATAAAGGCAGCTTGTTTCGGGGAATCCATGCTCTTATGTAACCAT
Organism: Eublepharis macularius; assembly: GCF_028583425.1. Lineage (NCBI taxonomy): Eukaryota > Metazoa > Chordata > Lepidosauria > Squamata > Eublepharidae > Eublepharis > Eublepharis macularius. The sequence goes on from NC_072799.1 coordinate 77,997,728, forward strand.
CCATGTTATGATGGTAAAGTGCTCGATAGTGAGCAGAAAAGCTAGCCAAGGGAACGAAACATCCACTTGGATCTCCCTGCCCCTCAGGCTTCAGTGGCCTCCTTGTAGAGAAAGCCGCTTCCTGGAGCATCCGTTGTTGCAGCTAACAGACGGCCTTTCTCTCTCAGGAAGCACGGTCGCTGCCCTCCTTCCCCTCAGGCGAGACAAGCGAGGCAAGCGAGACGTCCTCCATGATGGCAGAAAAGGGTAACCTACTGTTCTCTTTCTCTATTTTTCTTGTGCCCTCCCTCCATGGAGCTTGAGGCAGAATGCATGGTTCCCTCCCACCCCTTTCACTTTCCTCACAACAATACTGCAATGTAGGGTAGGCTGAATGAGGCCGACTGGTGCTTGACCATCCTGTGAGATTCATGGCCGAATGGGAATTTGAAGCTGCGTCTCCAAGGGCCTCATGAGCTGAATCTTTTAAGCACCTGTTTCCAAGCAAGAGTCATTGGACTGTAGCCCCCCGTCCCCGTCCCCATGCTTATGCACCTGCATCTGTCACCAGGATCAGGACACTCCTTGTGACAGAGAAGAGAAGCTCCCATTAGCATTGCTTCTTCCATAGTACTGGAATATATGATAGCTCCACAATGGAACCAAAGAGATGTTGTCACGAGAATGCCCAAGATAAGAGCTGGTCTGCATGGGAATGTATAGGCACATCCAGGGCCACCAGAACGTATTTGGCCACCTGAAGCTCCCGCCGCTTGCTGTCCCGGCCATATTCCAACTTAGTGGGGCTTCAGAGGTCACTTAAAGATATACTTACACACTCGGAATTTAAAGACATTGACCCAACCGGCTCCATGCCTTTGGGTCACTTTCCATGCGGAGCATGCAACGTTTGTTGCATGATGGTCAAATTGGACACATTAATTAATGTTAACAAGAGACCTCCGAAAAGCTTTTCCACTTGTAAGACCCCAAATGTGGTCTATGTGTTTAATTGCAGCTACCATATGTTCTATGTGGGTAGTACCACGCGCCCTTTGAAGGTGCGGGTACAGGAGCATATTTCCCGCATTAAAAATCAAGTACAGGAAGCTCCATTAGTATCCCACTATTGGACGAAACATAAAGATATAAAGGATTTTAAGATCTCGGTGCTAGACGTGGTTGCAGACGCTTCCGTCTCCGACTGCTCCAAGAAATTGTTGCAGTTGGAGATGAAATGGATTTTTGAATTGAAATCTCTGGCCCCGCAAGGTCTTAACAACGAAATGGACCTCTCCTGCTTTATTGGCTAGAGTGATTTAGTGTATGTTCTCCACTACATTTTATCTAGGGCCATATAACGTTAGGCTTTATGAATGTGCTACTGGGTGAGTTCCCTTTTAGAAATGGCGAGTTTAATAAGCACGTGACTTTTTGGCTTTACATATAGAGGATTTGTTTAGCACGTCACGGTCTGTTAATTTCACTGTCCATTAGAGCGGTTTGGGAGCAGGAGCGCTGGTGATTAGTGACTTTTACTCTGTAACTGTATCTTAATTTTTTATACTGTAATTATTGTATTTATATATTTTTATACTGTAATTATTGTATTAAATATTTTATTCCAGTCCATTATAAGATGCCCTGGAAGAAGTAGATTACGAAACAGGAATTGAAAATTGCAGGCTAAAGCCCGTTGGCAAATATGCCCCTTGGCACCTTTATTTCCATCTTGGACTGTTGATCACCCACCAGGATATGCACCTTCTAGTACTCCACTTTCTTCCTCGTTGGACGGCTCATTAGAGTGGAATTAATTTGGGGAAATTGAACGGACAGACTTTGGACAGTTGATAGTCATTGCATGTATTTATTTAGCTTTGATTTATTGACTGAATGTATGTTTTTGCACTTTGCACTTTTGCACAATATATACTTTACAAGCCAGGTATTGAATATTGTTGTATACTGTAGTCTCCGGTTTGGTATCAGTTTGTGTGGTTTACAGTACCGGAGGAACTCCCCTTGTTCGCATTCTGAAATCTCAGAGTCAGTGACGGAGGAGGAGGACGATGAACATCGAAAAATGTGTGGCAAGGAACGAACATCTGCAGTTATGGTGAGCAGAAAAACTAGTCAGGGGAGTAAATGTGCCTCCTGGATCTCCCTGCTCCATAGGAGAGAGCAGCCCTCCTGCCAAGCTTCCCAACCCAGGAAGAAGCCAGGCAAGGGAGATGGGTGTCCAGTGGAAAGGCCAAGACCGTGGGGTACCCACATTCATGGCTGAATTGGGATTTGAAGCTGAGTATCCCAGGGCCTCATGTGCTGAATCTTTAAAACACCTGTTTCCAAGCAAGAGTCATTGGACTATGGTCCCGTGTAGCCCCCCGTCCCCGTCCCCATGCTTATGCTCCTCTATCTGTCACCAGAGTTAGATCACTCATTGTGACAGAGAAGAGAAGCTCCCATTAGCATTGCCTGTTCCATAGTACTGGAATATATTATAGCTCGACATTGGAACCAAAGCGAAGCTGCCATGAGAATGCCCGAGACAAGAGTGGGAATGTAAGAACATGGCCAGGGCCACCAGAACATCTTTGGTCACCTGAAGCTCCCTCCTCTAGTTGTCCCCGATTTGTTTCAAGGTAGTGAGGCTACAAAGGTGCTTGCAGCCCATCTTCCTCCTAGGCAGGAGAAGCACAAATGCAGGGGTGGCCTGGGCAGAAACTGATGTGAACGTGCTTTCTGGAATCTCAGGGACTGTGAAGAAGGAAGAGGAGGAGGAAGAGCGATGGCTCTGCCATGCAGCAACATCTCAATTTATGGTGAGCAGAACAGCTAGTCAAGGGAGCAAGTCATCCACTTGTATCTCCCTGCCCCTCAGGAGATAGCAGCCCTCCTGCCAAGCTTCCCAGCCCAGGAACAGTCCGGGCAAGGGAAATGAGCGTCCAGTGGAAAGGCCAAGAGTGTGAGGTACCCTAGATGCTGACCCATCCTCCTGATTAGCCACTGGCAGCAACCCTTGTTGACGACCCAGAAGTCTTCACCACCAGAGCTTATTGGCTTTATTATTCCCTATATGGGAATCGACTGGTGATTATTCTAGACTTTCACCTTGCCGCGCGATCCTGCAATTTAATGTAATAACTCATGTGAGCTTAAAAGTCTTTGTATTTATATGAGCATTAATACAGATTACCACAGTTTGTATGAATTGTATTAGTAATTGCTGTATGAATTTTTCTATTGTATTGTTATTTATTGCACTTAGCACTTTGCACTTATGAAAATTATAATTTAAATTTGTATATATTTTCCTCCCAGTTGAGTCTTTTGTGCTGGTTCCTTGTGGAGAGAGCAGCTTCCTGGAGCATCAGTCGTTGCATCTAACAGGTGGCCTTTCTCTCTCAGGAGCTAGAGTCCATCACCTCCAGTATCTGGAACGTCTGCCTAGATGCAACACCAGCAGGTATGGCATCCCCCCAGCAATTGGAAAATAGTAATCGAATGTTCTCTTTCGCTATTTTTATCCTGCCCTCCCCCATGGAGCTCACGGCAGAATCCATGGTCCCAGCCTTGAGATGTAGGGTAGGCTGAGAGAGAACGACGGGTGCTTGATCACCCTGTGGGATTCACGGCTGAATGGGGATTTCAACCTGGGTCTCCCAGGTCCACGTCAGCGGAATCTTTGAAGCTCCTCTTGCCAAGCTAGTGTCATGGGACTCCCGTCCTGTATAGCCCCTCCTTTCCCACCTGCTTGTGCAACTTCACGTGTCGCAAGAGTTTGAACTCCCATTGCTCAGTTGATACTTCTAAAAGAAGAGAAGCTCCCCATGGCCTTGCCTCTTCCATAGTGTTAGAATATGTTATACTCATCGTTGGAATCAAAGAGAGGCTGCCATGAGAATACCCGAGAAAAGAGCTGTTGTGGGTGGGAATGTAGTGGCATGGCCAGGGTCAGCAGAATGTCTTTGGTCACCTCAAGGTCACAAGAGTTCGAACTCCCACTGCTCAATCCTTCCTCCTATAAGAGCTCCCCATAGCCTTGCCTCTTCTATAGTGTTAGAATATGTTATACTCATCGTTGGAATCACAGAGAGGCTGCCATGAGAATGCCCGAGACAAGAGCTGTTGTGAGTGGGAATGTAGTGGCATGGCCAGGGTCAGCAGAATGTCTTTGGTCACCTCAAGCTCCCTCCGCTTACTTCTCCTATGTTCCAAGGTAGTGGGGCTTCAGAGGTGCTTGCAGCCCATCTTCCGCCTAGGCAGGAAAAGCACAACTGCAGGGGTGGCCTGGGTAGCAACTGATGTGAAGTTGCTTTCTGAAATTTCAGGGTCTGTGGAGGAGGAGGACGATGAAGACCCGAAAATGTCCTGCAATGAGGGAACATCTGCAGTTCTGGTGAGCAGAAAAGCTAAGCAAGGGAGGGAATAAGCCTCTTGGATCTCCCTGCCCCTCAGGAGATAGCAGCCCTCCTGCCAAGCTTCCCAGCCCAGGAACAGTCTGGGTTAGGGAGAGGGGTGTCCAGTGGAAAGGCCAAGAGGATGCTGACCCAGCCTCCTGGTCGGCCACTGGCAGCAACCCCTGTTGAAGCCCCAAAAGTCTTTTGTGTTTTAAGAATGGAGGTGGGAATGGGCACGCAGCACAAGGCCTGCCATGCACTGACCCCGTCCCTTTCCCCAGCAAATGTGGAGAGCTCCCGGGAAGTGTCAGCAGAAGTCATGAAGCCCACCCGCTCTGTATTTGAGATTATTGAATGGAAGGATCCCGGGTTGGAGGCAGACCCTTCTCGGGCACAGGAGAGAAGCTGCCAGGTAAAGCAGAAAAGGTGGGGCTTCACGGCCTCCTTGTCGAGAGATCAGCTTCCAGGAGCATCAGTCGTTGCAGCTAACAGGTGGCCTTTCTCTCTCAGGAGTTGCAGTCTGAGACTTCAAGCATGTGGAGCATCTCAGACCTCCTGAGGGAATCCCCATCAGGTATGGCCTCTCCGCAGCTGACGGAAAATGGTGATCTGATGTTCTATCCTCTGGAGTTATCATCCTTCCCTTCTTTTTCCTATAGAGCCCCCATAAGAGAGATCAGTATGGCATTATCTCTTCTTCTGCGACTGCATTAAAGGACGCGACAACTTTCCAGCAAACTGGGTTGGCACCGAGTGCAAGACGGAGTGGAGGCGGGATTAGAAAGGAGGAGGAGCGTCCATCCTGTGCTGGTCCAGCTGCGTGGCCAGTGGGGCATTATACCCGAGCGTCCGTAGGAGCAGCTGGACAAAGCCACCCACAGTTGAGGGCAGGTGCTTGGTTGCCCCCCCCCTCTTGTGATGCTGTAGGGGGAGGGAGCATGCTTGGGCCCCCTGTCACTCCCTCTCGTTCCCTGGGGGGGGGGCGAGAGTCTCCTGGCTGGTGTGCTGGCTGGCCTGGCACGGAACCTGCAGGGCCCACCCTTGGGCCCCTGAAAACTGGTCCACCACCTTGGCTCTTTGGGCAGTGTTTGTGTAACTACCTTCTTGAAGATGGGATTTTCATTAATGTCTTTTGTGTTAGATATATATTTTCTTCTATTTTAGAACATTCCAACAGTTCTAGTTGTCTTCTTTCACTATTTAGGTTTTGTAGTGTTTTCTTACCTTTGTTTTTCATGTATCTTTTTTTCTAATAGGGTTATTTTAGCTTTTAAGTCCAATATCAGTTTTTGCCTCATCTATTTTTTCGGCCTGACTCTATGGAAATCAGTTTACCACTTTAAATGCATCACAAACTTGGTCTTGGGTGACACCCCAATCTGAATTTCTATCAAAGTGGTTCTTGATTTCCACAGAAATGTCTGTGCATCTGGAGGAAGATCTATAAGGATTAGAACTCCCCCCCCCGCCCCCTTCATAGGTCAGGGTTCCTTTGAGTCTTTCCTCCTTTAAAATTCTCTCTCTGGTTTTTAGACATAAAAATTGAACCAGGACATCACACGGGCGGTTACGGTGAGCTGTGGCCAGTGGGCCTGCTCGAAAGGCTTTCACAACGCCTGGGGCTACTCTCTCCCCCCGCTTTAACTCCTCTGTCAGCCATTTCCATGTAAATATTGCTAAGTCTGTATTTCCTCTCTCTCCAGAAGCCATGCTGTGCACCCAGGGGGGGTCGCCATCTTGGTTCCTTCGTTCTCCACCATGCTTTTTTTTTAAAGAAAAAAATTAATGCAATTTTATTGAAATTGTAACATCTATAACGAAATTGGGATAGCAATAAATACAGATAGCAAAAATAGCAATAATGATAATATTAGTAATAACAATAATTAATATAAAGAATGTATAGCTCTCTAAAAAACAAGAAGACATATCTAGTTATATAATTGCTTTTCCAGGGAGAATATGTTAACAATATCAAACGCGGTGCTACAATATATAAGTCTCTTACATATTTGTGTATAAATTAAAGATTTTTAATCCAGGTAGAGAACTATTAGTTTCTAAGAGCCAAAACACACATTAAGAAAAACCTAGGTTCAGCACGTGTTCTCTTACCTCAAGGTTTGCCGGGATCTGTAGGAGTCCTGGAAGCTTAAAGTAGGCGTCCTGGAAGCTTAAAGATCTGTAGGGGTCCTGGAAGCTTAAAGTCCTGGAAGCTTAAAGGATCTGTAAGCGTCCTGGAAGCTTAAAGGCGTCCTGGAAGCTTAAAGCTTAAAATACAGGCGCCTGTATTTCCCTTTCCCTTTTTGCTGCTCTGTAAATGCTAAACTTTAAGCTTCCAGGACGCCTACAGATCCCAGCAAACCTTGAGGTAAGAGAACACGTGCTGAACCTAGGTTTTTCTTAACGTGTGTTTTGGCTCTAAGTAATCAAAGAAAGGGAACCATTTCTCAATAAAGTTTGTTGTGCTCGGGGAATGTTCTGCTTGATATAGTTTATCATATAGTTTTTTTGGAAATATAACAGTCCCATATTTTAGGGTACCAATTATCAACTGTGGGAATGGATTTTGCTTCCCAGTGCGTGGCTATTGCACTTTTTGCTGCTACTAATATGAGATCTTTTCTGACTGGGGGAATGGGGACTTGAGATTTATCCCACTGATCTAAGAAAATAATCTCCGGTGATAGGGGAATCTCAAATCCCGTAATACATCGAACTTCCCTTAAGACCATGTTCCAAAATTTTCCACTAAAGGGACATCATCAACAGTGTGAGGAATTTCCTTCCTCTCTGCAGTTTTTCCAACAATCTGGAGAGGATGAAGATGAGAACTGACAAATTTTCTTTGGTGTTCTGTAGCATGTGTTAATAATTTTGTATGTTTGCAATTGAGTGACTATAGATTTTGAATTATAAATATTGGATGATTCTCCAGCATGCTTTCTAGCCCTGCTGGAACTCCAGAAAGCCTCCAGTGGTTTTCTACCTTTAAATCAGTATGCCTGCTCAGGAGCCCGTATTCGGCCGAGCGCCAAAAAATACAGCAGTAGCCACCCAGCACTGTTTTTTTGGTCATTTCTTTTAATTTATTCATTGAAAAATACACGGATATAAACACAATTAGATCTCTGGAGCTCACATCATAGTACGCAACAGAGCAGTTAGGAAAACATCTGGAATCCTTATTTGGCAATCAGAGAGATGCTGGCACGGAGGAAAGACTATAGACTTTGGTTTTCTCTTTGACTGTCCTTATGTCTGAAGCTAGTATATTCTTTTAACCTCTCCAGGGATCGAACACAAATACGGCCCAAGGGGGGGGGGGCACCAGTTGTAGCTCCCAACCACCTCGGGGCCCCATAACCTCCTAATCCCTACTGCCTTTGGCTTGTTTGCAACCGTGTCGCCAACAAGATTTCTGTCATGAGTCATAAAGGCTCCTCATGAAATATCCTTTAAGGACTAGGCCATAACAAGGTGGAGCAGCCAAAAGAAACAGTGGTGCATCAAAGCTGGGAGGCACGCAAAACCCAAGCCACCCTGTCCCCCGCCCTCCCATTAACTAATGTACAGCACGATCCAAGGCCCATTGAGTGCTGGATGCAACTAGATTGCCCTGGACACCTCTGTCTTCCAAGTGGGAAGAATGGTGAGAAATCTGGGCCAGCGACCAGCCGGCCTCAAGGACCATCAGGCCACCAGTGGCACCATCAAAAGTCCTTCACGCACTGGAGCCCTGAGTAGGAGCAGCTGGACAACGCCACCCACAGGTGAGGGCAGATGCTTGGGTTCCCCTCCCCCTTGCGATGCCGTAGGGGGAGGGAGCATGCTTGGGCCCCCTGTCTCTCCCCCTCGTTCCCTCGAGGGAGCAAGATCCTCCTGGCTGGTGTGCTGGCTGGCCTGGCACGGACACTGCAGGGCCTGCACGCGGGCCCCTGAAAACCTGGGTGTCTGTGAGGCTGCAAGGGTCCCCCGCTGCCCCCTCCCTGGCCCATACCCATGCACGGGAGTCCTTAGGGGGCCCTGCCATTCTTCTGTCTCCATGGGGCAGCCCATTTCAATCCCCCCGCAGACACGGAAGGAAGCAAGAAAAAGAAAGGAAAAAGAGAAAGAGAGGGAGGGAGGGAAGAAGGGGTTCCTCAAGCACCAGAGAGGGGGAGGCAGAGAAGACTGCAGAGACAAGGGGGGCATCTCAGCTGTGACTGGGGCTCAATGCAGGACTGCCTCTGGTCTCTCCCCAAGCGGAGGTGGAACTTGGAGGGCTTGGCTGCTCCGGCTGCATGTCTTTCCACAGTGCCGTCCTTGTCTTGGTGGTCTCCCCTAGCCTGTTTGAGGGCCTTGGTGCCGAGAGTGGCAATACTGACAGTTGCCTAATGCCATCTGGAGTGTCCTGTTCCTGTGCTGCCACAGAGTTCAGGTGTTATAGAAACTTGTATCACTGAGCGCTTCCTTCTTCTCTCCCTCTCTCTTTCTTTTTCTTCCTTTCTCTCTCTCTCTCTCTCTCTCTCTTCCTTCCCTCCTTCCCTCCTTCCTTTCCTTCCCTTCTTCCTTCCTTCATTCCTTTCAGCCTTTCTTTCTGCCTTTCTTTCTGTCTGTCTGTTTTTCTTTCTCTTTCTCACTTTGTCTCTTCCTTCCTTCCTTTCCTTCCTTCCTTCCTTCCTACTTATTTCTCCTGGGGGGCATCCATGCCTTGCGCAATGACATTACTTCCCACCAGTGATGTCATCGCACGGTCCCGGGTGCATCTGCATGCACATGTGGTGATGGTCCACCAGCCCCTGCAAGGAATTGCCTTGGGGGAGAGTTCCCCCACCTATTTCCTCAGAAAAAAGCCTGGCTCACCAATTGGGGCTGCCTACGGAAGCAGGCTAGATGGGGCTCCAGGGCCTCCTTATGGAGAGAGCAGCTTCCCGCAGCATCAGTCGTTGCATCCAACAGGTGGCCTTTCTCTCTCAGGAGCTAGAGTCCATCACCTCCAGTGTCTGGGACAGCTCCGTGGCATCCACACCAGCAGGTATGGCATCTCCCCAATGGACGGAAAATGGTAATCTAATGTTCTGTTTCTCTAGTTTTCTCCTGCCCTCCCTCCAAGGAGCTCACGGCAGAAGGCTTGATTCCAGCCCGTCTCTTTCACATTCCTCCCAACAACCATGCGATGTAGGATAGGCTGAATGAGACCGATGGTGCTTGATCACGCTGTGAGATTCATGGCCGAATGGGGATTTGAATCTGAGTCTCCCAGGGCCTCATGCGCTGAGTCTTTTAAGCACCTGTTTCCAAGCAAGAGTCATTGGACTACTTTCCTGTGTAGCCCCCTTTCCCCGCTTCGAGCACGCCCAAGACAAGAGCTGGTCTGAATGGGAATGGACAGGCATGCCCAGGGCCACCATAATGTTACTTGTCCCCTGAAGCTTCCACCTCTAGCTGTCCCTGATTTGTTCCGAGCTAGTGGGGCTTCAGAGGTGCTTGCAGCCCATCTTCCTCCTGGGCAGGAGAAGCACAAATGCAGGGGTGGCCTGGGCAGAAACTGATCTGAACTTGCCTTCTGAAATCTCAGGGTCTTTGGAGGAGGGGCACGAAGAAGAACCGGCAATGTCCTGCAGTGAGGGAACATCTGCAGTTCCGGTGAGCAGAAACGCTGGCCAAGCGAGGAAATGTGCCTCCTGGATCTCCCTGCTGCACAGGAGGCAGCAGCCCTCCTGCCAAGCTTCCCAGCCCAGGAACAGTCCGGGCAAGGGAAAGGGGTGTCCAGTGGAAAGGCCGAGAGCGTGGGGTACCCTAGATGCTGACCCAGCCTCCTGATTGGCCACTGGCAGCAACCCCTGTTGAAGCCCCCAAAGGCTTTTGTGTCGTTAGAGTGGAGGGGGGAACTGGCAAGCAGCACCAGGCCTGTCAATCACTGACCCCTGCGCCTTTCCCCCACAAATGTGGAGAGCTCCCGGGAAGTTCCAATAGGAATCATGAAGCCCACCAGGTCCATATGGGGAACATTGAATGGAAGGATCCCAGGGGTGGGGGCAGACGCATCTCGGGCACAGGAGAGCCACTGCCAGTGAAAGGAGAAAAGATGGGGCTCCAGGGCCTCCTTGTGGAGAGAGCAGCTTCCAGAAGCATCAGTCCTTGCAGCTAACGGGTGGCCTTTCTCTCTCAGCAGCTACAGTCTGAGACCTCAAGCATGTGGAGCGTCTCAGACCTCCTCCGCGAAACGCCATCAGGTATGGCCTCTCCCCAGCTGTCGGAAAATGCTAATCTAATGTTCTCTGCCTGTTTCTATCCGGACCGTTCTTCAAGCAGCTCAAGGCAAAATGCATGGTTCTCATCCATCTCTTTCCCACTCTTTACAACAACCTTGCGATGTAGAGTAGGCTGAGAGAGAACGACTGGTGTGTGACCACTCTGTGAGATTCATGGTGGATTGGGGATGTGAAGCTGGATCTCCCAGGTGTTCGTCTGTGGGATCTTTTAAGCAGGGCTTTTTTTCAGCAGGATGTCCCGGGATCTGAGTTCCAGCACCTCTGGCTAAAGACTTCTGTCCCGGCCCCCGGCGCTCAAAGACCTAAGGGCTGCCTCCCCGGGTGAAGCTCCGCTGGGGCCACATGCTAGCTTGGCCTCTCCCGGCCTTTCCCTTCTTCCCTCCCTCCCTTTCTCTTGTTCTTTTCTTTTTCTTCCTTCTTTCTTTCCCTCCCTCCATCCTTTTTTCTTTCCATGATTTTGTTTCTTTTTTTACCTTCGTTCTTTGGAGGATGGAGGAGGCCGCAGGCAGCTGGCCACTACATTTGGCGGTGATGTTATCACACGTTTCCTGTAGCGCCCATGCTTTGGGCTCGCACGTGTAACGGAGAGACCCACCCTCTCCTTCCCCAGGGAAAAAACCCTGCTTCTAAGCACCTGTTGCCAAGCAAGTCTCATTGGACTACCTTGCTGTGTTGCCCCTCCCTTGTCCCCGTGTTGATGCTGTCACAAGAGTCCAAACTCTCATTGCTCAGTTCATTCTGCTAAAAGAAGAGAAGCCCCCAATAGCCTTGCCTCTTCCAGAGTGTTAGAATCCGTTAGAGCTCCCGACTGGACCCAAAGAGATGGTGCCACGAGAACGCTCGAGACACCAGCTGTTCTGGGTGGGACTGTAGAAGCAGACCCAGGACCTAGACTGTGACAGCAACTGTGACAGCAACTGAGGGCCAAGCTAGAAGGGACGAATGACACTTGAATCGGAGTGATCGAGTGGAGCGCAAGTGGAGTGCCAGTGAAGCAGGAGGAATACAGTTGAGTCTGTTCACTTGCCGTTCAAGGGTAATTCGTCCCTTCTAGCTTGGCTCTGAAATGCCAATGCCTGTCAAGAAGGAACACGGTAATCTAAGGTTCTCTTTCTCTATTTCTGTCCTGCACTCCCCCCCAAGAGCTCATGGTAGAATGCCTGGTTCCCACCCTCCTCTTCCATATTCCTCAGAACAACCTTGCGATGTAGGGTAGGGGTGGCTGAGAGTTCTGACATGAGTGAGACCTCTCATTCCCCCATTCCTATTGCTAAAAGAAGAGGATCTCCCATCAGCATCTCCTCTTCACTGGTTTTAAAACCTGTTCCAGTTCCCCATTAGAAGGGATCCTGCCAGGAGAACTGAAGGGGGAAGAAGAAGGGTTCTATCCTCTGGAGTTATCATCCTTCCCTTCTTTTTCCTCCAGAGCCCCAAAAAGAGAGATCCATCTTGCATTCTCTCTTCTGCTGCGGCTGCGTTAAAGGACACTGACAACTTGCCGGCAAGCTGGGTTGGCGCTGAGGAGGAGCAGCTGGACAACGCCACCCACAGGTGAGGGCAGATGCTTGGGCTCCCCTCCCCCTTGCGATGCCGTAGGGGGAGGGAGCATGCTTGGGCCCCCCGTCTCTCCCCCTCGTTCCCTCCAGGGAGCAAGAGTCTCCTGGCTGGTGTGCTGGCTGGCCTGGCACGGACACTGCAGGGCCTGCATGCGGGCCCCTGAAAACCTGGGTGTCTGGTGTGGTCCTTAGCCACCACGCAGTCTGGTGACACTTAGGTGACAAGCAGGTGGATGGAGCGAAGACACCGTCACGCTCTCCTTTCCGTGGCTGTCACCCTGTGGGCCTCCTTCCTTAGTATTGTTACCAGAACTGCTCTTTTATTATAATGGGGAATTAGCTGTAGCAGTCTGTAACTATTAATATTCAGCGAGGATCATAACCTATGTTTACGGAGGTCCTGATCCCAGACACTCTAGTGAAAAAGAGGCAGACAAGGAGTAAGGTCCAAACACGTGTATTGAGTGTAGCGTAAGCCTAGCTTGCACAATCATACAAAGAACATACAAGGTCTAAGAAATACAGAGTAGGAAATACAGAGACGTTCGCATTAGCTGGTTCCCAACGATGATAGGGGGAATACTCACTTATCCTGAAGCGAAGCAGAGACACAACAGCGAGGTGGCCCAATGCCAGCACTGGAACCACAGACGGACAGCAAGGAAGTCTGGATAGGAATGGCCTAAGCACCGAGTGGTCTGGGAGACCAGCTTAAATACCCCAAAACGTACCCTGGGGCTGGTGCTGTACTTGGTGGTTCTCACAGTTTAAAACAAAGGGTCTAATGGGCTACTGAATGGCTTGGATGGGCCACTTTGGTAATCAGATTGTGATAAGTGACACCTCAGGAACAGGGGACAAAAGAGGGAGGGGGAAATCCAAGTGGGCTGAAAGGATGTTCCAGCGGACAGGGCTTGTCCTGATGTCATCAGCTTTGGAATGCGGAGGTTTCTTTGAGATGCATTCTTTAAGTGCTTGGGATGGTCGGCACTTAGTTCCTTCTCCGGGGCGGCTCCTAAGATATGCAGAGCGGGGCGAGGGGCTCTCGCTGCGGACGTGGTGTGTCCGCTTCGCCGAAATGGCTTCTCAAAGCAGTCTCTTCCTCTGGGTCTTCTGGGTGCCTGAGAACATGGATGCCGGCTGGGCATAGCTGGGGCTGGATAGCAGGCTGCCCGGTAGCAAGGGCAAGCTCGGCGACCTACCCGCGGGAGGCTCCAGGCGGGAACTGACCAGGGAGCGCCTAGCCAGGCTCGCTGGAGGTTTCCCCGGCAGGCGCCCGGCTGCTAGCAGCGGCTTGGGCCCATATGAGGCAGGCTTCCATGGAGGCAGCGGGAACAACACTCTAAAACACAGTCCAAAGCAGGGAACAGGCACGGTCCGTGGTAGATGGCAGTGCAGGCACGGGGCACACTTGTAACACAGTCCAAACGCACACTGGGAAGTCCAGACACAGGTCAGGGCAGGGCTGCCCAGAAAGAGAGTCCTTTTGTGCAGTTAACCAAACATGGAGTCAGTAAACTACACAGTCTATTACAGCAGCAGGGTAATTGACACGCAGGCAGGAAACTGACACGTGTGCCAGAACACACACGTGCAAAGCAGTCTTTGGTGTAGCAGTAAAACCGCAACGCAGGAAACTTTAGCATAGTTCATAGCAGGCTTCAAAGCAGGGGAGGGGGCCTACTTGGCAACAATTCCCCCCCTCGGAGACCCCGGGACGTCAGGCGCGCGGGTCTCCGAACTTGACTTCAAAGGCGAGGTGGTCGGCAATGTCCGGTGGTCGAGCTTCGAGCGAAGAAGGAGTGGGAAGGGAAGGAGGGGGAGGCGTCACTCAAAAATTTAGTTTGGAGAACCACCTAACCGAATAAGTGCAATTTAGATCAGCCAATGGGCTGCAGGTCTCTGGGTTCACACCAGGGGGTGTGCTAAGTGCAATCGTCAGAATAAATAGCAATAATTCATAGCAATAGTAATTCATAGTAGTAGGCAGCAATGATCAATTCATGCATATAAACAACAACAATTCATGTTTGGGTACATTGATCAATTCATGGCGGGAGGTAATTCATACGGAATTCATGGTGGGTTAAAAGCATTAAAACCAGGGGTAATTCATATACATGGATTAATTCATAAGCATAGGATTTAAAAGCAAAGACAATTCATGGTTCAATTCATGAATGTAGGATTAAAAGCAATTCATACAAGGTAAAGTGAAATGTGCAAGCAAGGCATAATTCATTGAGGGTAGGCTAATTCATAAATGGTTAAAATCATAAATACATAGATACATAGGGTTTAAAATGATAATTCAGGAAGTTAAAACCGATTTCATAGATGATAGCAGCAATAGTAAAAGCAAGTGCGGAGAAATAATTCATGGGGGGGTAAGCGGCGGAAGGGTTCATGGGGGCCAGAAAAATACACTCTGCAATTAAAAGACCAACTCATATAGTCAGATTAAAACCAAATTCATCGAGCTTAAAATCAGAAATAAGATAACCTTTAAAAGGGACCGTTCAGAAGGGGTCCCGGTTAAAACCAAATTCATAAAATAATAGATATGCTAGGATTACCTCGGCGGAGGGAGTCAGGTTAAAAGGCAATTCAAGGTTAAAATCAAATTCATAGGGATAAAGTTCATGGGCGCACTTGCAATAGATAGAGAGGGGGACTAGTTCGGGGCTAAATTCATGGGAGTTAAAATTCATAAAAGCAATGGGGAGAAATTCATAAGACCATAGAGTAACAAAGATCACAGACGGCTCAGTCCGCAGTACAGCTGCTGGACTGGGTTGCATATCTACAAGAACAAGCAAGCTTAGTTCATGTGCTCCAAAACACACTTCCACCCCCCCTTGCTGTCTGTGACAATCCGCAGAGCAGGGTCGGCAGGCGGCGAGAAGGGCTCCAGGCACACAGTTCTAGTCCTCATGGAGGTGGCGCTGCTGGCGGTCGTTTGGAGACGGGCCGTGGGCTGGGAGGCAGAGAGATATGTCCCCCCCTAGTCCACAAGAGGGCCTCGGAGCGGAGTCCGGCAGCAGAGCGTCCATGGGGCCGGTGCAGGATTCATACACATAATAAAATACAAGCATAGTCCATACCAGCACAAGCAATAAAACAAATAAGGGTTAAAGGAGGGCGCCAAGAATAACCTTTAGGGCAAGAGGAGGTCTGGATTGTAATGATCCAAACGGTAGGATACTTGGAGTTGCTGGAGCTGTCGGCGGCTCCAACAGCCCAAATAAAGTAATGAGGCACATAATAAAACTTGAAAGGCCAAAATAACAACGATCGGGTGCAGAGCCAAATTGTAAATTCCAGTGGCAGTGGGGCTCCAACCAAAGAGGGTCTCCCACCACGAGTGCTCACCGGTGGTCTTAATCCGCTGGACCAGGTCCAGGATCTCCTTTCCGTTGTGGGACACAACCAAAGCAGTAGTGTCCCCGTCCCTCTGGATGCTCTGGAGGGTGCGGTGGAGCTGCGGGTGTGCCAGGAGCTCGTGGATTAGCTCCAGACCGATGCCAAGGGAGACTGGCTTCACATAACGATAGATGGAGGGTGCCACCAGGATCTCTTCTTGGGTCCAGACCGGTACCGTGTAGGTGAAGTCGCAGGCTGCCACCGAAGACAGGTTGCAGAAGCAGCGGTTGACTCCCGGAATCACGGGCTTGAGCTGGAACGAGTTCAGGACCACAAAGTCGCAGGCCGTTCGCACGCAGGCACATCCTTTCCCAAGGTAGACGACAGCGGAGCTGTTCTCCCGGACGACCTCGAAAGGGCATTCGTTGAGGGCGTCGACTTGCGGGGCTACACAGGGGTGATGAGGTGCAAAGGCTTGGTCCTGGCAAATGAAGCCGGTCTGGTCTCGATGCTGGCACCCTTGGAGGCTGACGAGCTGCCATCCGGTCGGGGTGAAGCGGGCCCAATGGTCGGGGTGGCGGGCGTAGAGGACCTCGGTATCGCTGACTTGGAGTCCCAGAGGCACGACTGGATACACATGGAATGACTCGTGCGCACTGGCCGTTAATAAAAATAATTTAAGCTCCTGGGTGGTCGGTGAGAATGAGGAATTTACAAGAGACCACCAGGATTCAAGCTCCAGTTCTATGGGTGACAATTTGGGCATAATCAATCTTTTAATTTCCAGGGGCAAGTGCCCATCCGTGGCTTGCCGAATTAGCCCCATGGCCACAGCCTGATTTAATTGTTGGGCTTGCATACATGCCATGGCTATTGACATGTTGCGTTCCAAAGACTGTGTCCCCTTGAGCAGCAGAGAAAAGTCTCTTTCAATTTGACTCTCCCACTTAACTAAAATGGAGCTGATCTCGTGTTGCCCATTCGAAATGGAATTTAGGGACTGCACCACCGGTTTACCTAAGTCGGAGATGCTAGTCGTGACATGGGCAAACTTATTAGCGAGAGTCTCAATATTGACCGAATCCATGATTGCTAAGCCTCCGGCTGCAGGAGCAGTCCAGTCGGCAATGCTTCGTCTGGCACGCGAGAGAGAGGGGGAGGGATCGATCCACAGTTGTAGCCATGCATTCCAACCCTTGCTACCGGCCTCCAGATAGGGAGCGCACTGCGGCAGCCTCTGGGTTGTATTTAGTTCAGCTAAGTCTATGCGGATCTCTTTTAAAGACATTTGCGGGCGGACTAGAACTCTCTCTCGAATGTCAGTCTTCAAAACATGGGAGCCCACTATATGCGTGCTGCCTTGGCTTAATTGCTCATTGCTAGCAATCAAAGGGTCAATTTGGATGGTGTGGGTCTCCTGGGTCCGGATCAGCAGGGAATAATTGCCTGGTTCGTGAGTCAAATTTACAAAGAGCAGCCCAAGCCGGTGAAATTTCTCTACTAGGGGCTTGGTTTGGCATTCGGGCGTCTGTTGAACCAGTATCCAATCGGGTGGGCCATGTTTGGCTAGATCTTCCTCTTTTACAATCCAGGTCAAGTTCTCCCAGCGCTCTATAGCGAAGGAGAGAACTGCGCCTGAAGGGGGCGTGATAGTGACAGATGCAGTCTCAGTGGTAGTGGTGCCTAGTAGGATGGTCATTCTAAAGGGGTCTCCTGCCTTCCATACTGCGGCCGACACTAAAATAACTTCACAGTATGGTCCGAAAGCCTCAGTAACAAATGGCGAGGTTTCGAAGTTGGCAGGGGTGGTATATCTGTCTACCACCGGGACTGCGGTGGGGGCTGGCCTGATACGGGGAAGAAACATACATGGAATTGGAGCAAGTGGTGAGACTGTATCGGTAGGCGAGTAACATACTAATTCTTGAGACAGAGTTTTTACTCCCACACATAAAATAACAAGCTCTGGGGGTCGGATCCACTGCTCTTCACAACTGCGGAAGTTAGTGCGGTCCGTGGGGGTGGTCATATTGCTCTGCTGCACAACCTTGCAGACCATCATTTCATTCCCTGCCAGGGTATTGATGCATCTCCAGTGTGGGTAGGGCATTAATTTGGACGGGCGTCCCTCTATTAGGGTGCCTGCCAGCACGAGCAAACACAGGGTAGCCAGGTGCCTCATCTCCTGGCCTTCCTTTCCTTTTTGTGCCGAAAATATCCTGGGGAGACCTGCGGATATAAGTACAGGTTCCCTGAGTTTCTTGCAGCAAAATGAATGAAGTAAAGCGGGGAAAAAGAAGGGTGTTTTTCTGCCAGCACTCTTACTGATTGGGGCTCGAACGAGAAGTCCCAGAGCACTAAGCGAGCCTTCCAGCTTGTTGCTCTGGGGAACTCCTGTGCGAAGGTTTCTTTCTAAGGCGTGTATATTTCAGAGGGGAAACGTCTTTGCGTCGGGCAAGGGTCGGCTGTGCGTTAGGCGGGATTATGCAAACTCGCCCCAGGGGTCCCTGGGTGCCTGGACTATGTGGCCTTCAGGTGCCCCTTGCTTGGCGACGGGCTACTTTTATTTTGCGGGCTGAGAGCTGTCGGTCCGGCTCGGCCTGGCCTTGCCGTTTTTTAAAAAGAAAAGAAAACTAAAGAGCGGTTTCCATAACTATAAAAAAAAAAAGGTACACTGGGCAAAAAGAAAAATACACTGAGCAAAAGAAAAATGCACTGAGCCAAAAGAAAAATACACGGAGCAAGAGGCATATGGGTGTGGGGTACTTTTGGGTTGCCCTCACTTGGAAGGCCTGGCAGGGCTTCATTATAACTTCAGTATGTCTCCCCCCCTTCTTTTCCCTTGTACGGTACGGGCAAGGGAAAAGATTACGTGGGGCAGGCGGCTGCTGGCGGCAAGGGCCGAAGTGGAGCCGAAGGTGCTCGGCGGCGTTTATCGGAAAGCGGCGGAGGCGGCCGAGATCTGCCGGCGCCACTGGGTCTGGGTTGTTCGGGGGTCATCTTGGCGCGGGGGATCCTGGCTATGTAAATGAGGTACGCTGCCCCTTGTGCGTAGCGAACGCACCTCAATAACACATTCCAGGGGTAACATATTTACAAAATACTGGCGGGTCTTTTACCTTTGCACTAAAGCGTACTGGCTGGTGGCGCCGTATAGCAACTCACCATGACGAATATGAACATTAGTAAAAGAGAGGTGTTGGGCTATCTGGGGGACCTTTTCCAGGGGAGGCACGGCCCTCAAAGCCAAAGCCGACCATCATGCGAAAGCGTGGGTCTGGCAGGTGAGACCCCGAATCTACGTAGATGCGGGATCTTCACCAGCACGGCGGGTGAAATGTTTTCAAATACAGAGATCACCTTTATTGGTGTGTCTCCAATATTGGAAATGCATTCACTCTTGGGCTAAAGCCTCTCCAACCACTTTCACACAGCAAATCTCTTTTGCCTGTGCAATTTTTTCCCGAACATGCGGCTTACAATCCAATTGAGAATCACTTTCGGTGGTGGTCCTATTTGGCTTTGATTGCCGTGTCTTTCCTAAGGGTCCCAACTGTGGGGCTCGCCTAATGAAGTTAAAGAATAGAATTGGAAAAACTCTTACATCTTCATGTTCTACTGTTTCTTTTATACTAAAGCTACAAAGGTCTTATCTAAGGGGACACAGGGTATCTCTGGCCCAGGGTGAAGGGATATCTGGCGAATCATTGGGCAGAGGGGGGCTGGTCTGGTGGCGGTTCCCCCAGGGTCATACACAGGAGGGGCGGTTTGCAGCGGCTTCCCTCTCCATTCTTTTAATTGAGAGGCGTGAAAGTATTTTAGCCATGTTCCTCCTGTCTTTCTCTGGATGGCTACCTGATAGACAGCTGGGGAGACTCTTTTTGTGATAGGGACTGGGCCTTGCCACTTGGCTGCTAGTGAATGCGCCTTTTGCGAGAACTTCCTGTATAGGACGAGCTGTCCTTCCTCCCACTGCCTGGGGTTCCTGACCCATCCTAATTTGCGGTCCATATCCTTCTGAGCTGTGCCCAACTTCTGGGCCACTTGCATGTGGACGGCGTGTATGGATGAGAGCAGATCCTGGACCCAAGCATCATTAATCACTACAGGCTGCATATCGGAAGGGAGCTGCGTATCTAGCCAGAAGGCTTCCGGGAGCTGCATTCTTCGCCCTGTAATTACCATATGGGGTGTGAGCCCGTGAACTGCGGTAGTGCCTCTAATGGCCATTAGGATTATGGGGAGTTTTTCATCCCAGTCTCTCCCGGAGGAGCGAACCATCTTGCGGAGAGCCTCCTTGAGGGTCCGGTTGGTTCTTTCTATGGCGCCTGAAGCCTGAGGGTGGCCGGCTATGTGGAACCGTTGCTGGATGCCCAGTGCTTTACAAAGCTCCTGTGTAACTTCTCCGATAAAGTGTGAGCCTAAATCGGAGTCCATGACTCGCACAATGCCCCATCTTGAAAAGACATTGTTGAATAGTAGTTTGGCTGTGGTGGCTGCATTGTTGCGCTTGCACGGAAACGCTTCGACCCATTTGCTGAAGGGGTCTATGACAGTGAGGCAGTAGCAATTGCCGCGAGCAGTGGGGGGAAGGGGGCCGATAAAGTCAATTTGTATGCGAGCCCAGGGTCCGTCAATTCTCTGATGCTGGAGGGGGGCTCTAGGTCCGGTGGGGTCTGCATTGACCATAGCGCAGGACAGACAGTTGTCTACCCATTGCGCTACTTCGGTGCGCATGCCAGGCCACCAACCAACCTCTTTTACCCTTTCCAGAGTCAGATCCTTGCCTCGGTGTCCCTGCTCGTGGACAAACTGAATTAGGTCAGCCCTAACTTCCAATGGCACTACCCAATGGCGTTCGCCGGCTGCATCTACTGCCCAAACTATGCCTTCCTCTTCTCTGATCATGAGTCTCCCTGTCTGATCCCTTCCTGCGGCTAGGAGGTCAGTTATTTCTGGGTCAGATAGTTGCAGTTGTGCTAGGTCTAGTGTTCCTGCGGTTCCCTGAGCTTGGCTGCGGGCTTGTGCTCGAGTGGTGACAGGGCGGAGGGGACAGTCGGTGGCTGATTCCGGTAGGGGAGCATTTTCAGTGGCGGCTGCCTTGGCTGCAAGGTCTGCCTGGTCATTCCAGTAAGCGGTCTCTGAGTTCGTCTTCTGGTGTCCCTTGACATGGGTCACCTGCGTTGGGCCTGAGCGGGACTGGAGGAGTGCTGCTACCTGCTGCCATAGCTGTAGGTGGGCTACGGGTTTCCCATCGCTGGCTCTCCACCCCTGATTCTGCCACACCGGGAGCCAGACCGTGGCGGCTTTGGCCGTCCAATCCGAGTCTGTGTAAATGGCAAGTGGGCTTTCTGGGGGCTCAAACTCAAGCACTGCCAGAAGCGCTTGCACCTCAGCCGCTTGGCTGGAATGGGGGCGGGCTGGACCTTTGAGAGTATGGGCGTCGCTCACTCGCACGGCGCCGTAGCCTGTCCGAGGGGAGCCTCCAACGTGAAAGGAGGAGCCGTCACAGAACCAGCATGTGAAGCCGTTCTGTCGGGCTTCCTCTAGCGGGACCCCCCAGGTGACTGGCCAGACAACCTGTGGTGGCGGGTCCAGGGGGCACTCGTGCTCGGTCCCGGTTACCAATAGGCCATATGGGGCTGGTGGCTCGGTGGTCTCCTTTTTAAATTCTACTCCGCGGTTGACCAGGGCCAGGGTCCACTGTGCTATGCGGGCGTTTGAGACTTGTCTGTCTTGTATTTTTCCCGACAGGATATATTTGAGGGGCGTGTGAGTAGTTTGAACTATTGTGCGGGAGCCTCCTATGATAAATTCCCAATGGGTCAGACTCCAAACTAGAGCAAGGCATGTCTTCTCGCATGGGCTGAACTTAGTCTCTACTGCGGTTAGGTTGCGAGAGGCATAGGCTACTACTCTAGCGGTCCCCGCTTGCTGCTGGGTGAGCGTGGCTCCTATGCTCTTGTCTGATACTGCCAGCTGAATAAAGAATGGCTGAGTTACATCTGGATGGGCTAGGGCCGGGGCTGCGGCCAGGCTGCGCTTTAGCTCGGCTAAGGCTGTCTGTTGCTCCGGTCCCCACTCCCAGGGAGTGTTCTTCTTGAGGAGAGCATAAAGGGGGCGAGCTTTGTCTGCAAAGGACTCAATGAAGTCTCGGGAAAAGTTAAAAGTTCCTAGAAGGGCTCTGAGGGAGGGGACATCAGTGGGTGCAGGCAGCTTGGAAATGACCTCCATTCGCTGGGCGTCCGGGGTGCGACCCTCGGGTCCCAGGGTCAGACCCAGGTACTTGACGCTGGTCTGAACCAATTGGGCCTTTTCCCTGCTTGCCTTGAACCCAGTCTCGCGGAGGAGTTCCAGGACTTCCCTGGTGATTTGGCGGGCTAATTCTTCCGTGGGGGCGTGGACTAAAATGTCATCCACGTAGCTCAGTACGTGGGGCCTCGAGGAGGGTTGGAGGCGTTCCCACATCTGAACTACATGGGCATGACAAATGCTGGGGCTGGAGTGGAATCCCTGGGGTGTCCGCTTGAATGCGTATTGCTGGCCGCGGAAAGTGAACGCGAACTTGTACCAGCAAGACTCATGCAACCGGATAGAGTGGAAGGCATTGGCCAGGTCTATGACCGAGTAGAACCGGGACCCAGCGGCAATGGCCGTTAGGATCTCATTATACTTGGCCACAACCGGGGCAACTGGAGGGGTGGTGGCATTCAGGGCACGGAAGTCGACCGTCATTCTCCAGGTCACTCCATCTGCTTTCAGAACTGGCCACAATGGGGCGTTGCAGATGGACTGCATCGGGAGTATGACGTCCCACTCAAGGAGTCCTTCTATGGTCTTGGCTATCCCTGCCTCAGCTTCTGCTGGGTACTTGTACTGTCTTTGGGGAGGGGGGTCCTTTCCTTCAATCAGGACGCAGGCGCCCTTCACTATCCCACACTCGGCTTTATCTGTCACCCACACTTCGGGAAAGTCCTGAACCCAGGGGTCTCCTGTGATGGGGGCGAGAGGAAGGGGGGCCTTGAGGGCTGCGCATCGATGGACCGCATTAACAAAGTCTGGGCCTCCCGGGATGCGCCACAGGAGCCCGTTCGCTAAGTCAATGGTCAGTCCCTCGGCACGGAAAAATGGCATGCCCAAAAGCCCATCATCTTCTCCTCGGTTTGCGCATGCCGAAATCCGGGTGGCCAGGTTCCCAACGGAGAGGGGGATATCCTGCCAGACCGGGGATTCCTGCGTGCCGCCTCCAAAACCGGCGAGCTGCATGGTTGTGGGGGTCTGAGTTCCCTTTGTGACTAAGGTGGGCCGGAGTATATTAAGTGAAGCTCCGGTATCTATGAGGAGGGTGGCAGGCTTCTTCTTTTCCCCGGGAGTCCCGATCCCTGCCTTCACTGTCGGTCTCCCCCATGTGTCCGGCTTTAGTTTGGCAACTATGCCCACGGAGGGAGACTGGGACTCGGGGCAACCCTATTCTGATCCTGCACTCTGGTCGGTGGAAGCGGCGCTTCCCCTAAAGGGGTTGTTGGGGCTCGGGCGTTCTCGAACCGCAGCTATCGGGGGACTCGAGAAGGGAGGGTCTGGCGGCAAAGGGGGCGCCGACGGAGGTACTGGGGGCTGCTGCTGGTCTTCCCACTCCATGATCGCCTTCATTAGAACGGACGTGGGCTTTCCGTCGAAGAGCTCCATGTTCGCTCCAATGTTTTTGAGGCGCATCCAAAGTTCCCAACGGAGGGAGTCCCTGGACTGGGGCGTGCTGCCGCGGTCCCGGTAGCCCTCGTGGTCGCCCTGCGATGCTCCCCAAGCATTAGACTGATCTGGAGGCGGGTAGACCTGATGGTGGTACGGGTGCGATGCTCGCGAGTGAGAAGGGGCTATGGGTGCATCCTGTAGTCGGGGCTCGTGGGGTCCTTGCTGGGAGGAGGAACTGTAACTCGGGGCGGGCGCAAAGGAGACTCCCGGGCGGTAGTCCCTCGGTCCCCTTCCCCGGTTAAAGCTGCCGCTCCTTCCCCTCAGGATTCCTCCCCTTGCCTCCGGGTACGGGCTGCGTCCCTGTGGTCGGTATTGTGAGTGGGGGCCATGATTGGCATAGGTGACTGCACTTATCGGCTCGCTCTCCTTCCTACGAGAGGCCGGGGGCTTCACATGGCGGATGGCGCCGGTTTCTCGCAACAGGCCAGCAATGCTTCTGATGCGAGCTTCCAGGTCTCCCCATGAGATGCTCCCGGGCTCCACTCCTGCTAGTGCTAGGCGGGTGGTACTATTGAGTCCATCTAAGACTGCTCTCCTGAATTCTAACTCGTCAAAGTCGGGTACATCGCTTGCATCTAGGTCCACTTCGTCTGCTAGCTCAGCGAGAAGCTGCTTCCTAGCTAAGTATGCCTCTGGGTCCTCCCCAGGTTTCTGGGACTCCGCAATATACAGGGCTTTCAAGCTCTTGGTGGGCCACAGGAATGCACAAATTTCCTTAATTGCTCCATACTGGCTGCGTGTGGCTAACCGTCGGTTAGAAATATAGGCATTGAGGGCCGAAACTATCTCAGGGGCGGCGCATTGGCGGGCCAGTTGGGCCACATCGGAACCACTAGCGGAAGGCTGAGAGGTGGTCACATGGGTGAACCACTGGATGGCGGTGTCTCGGTTTAGGGGTCCCATGCGATCTGCTATGGCTTGGAGCTCATCGGGCCTCCAATTGCGGGTTTCCTTAACGACCCGGTCTGTTTTCCTGCCATCCTCGTCCATGGATACAATTTCCTTGGTGGCTATTGGGTGGAGGGGCTGTGGGGCTTCCTCGGGTTGGGGCGATTGAGATGCCCAGCTATCCTTACTATCTTCTGGGAGGGCCAAGAGGGCTGAGGGGTGCACGGCGGAAATTACGGCCTGTTGCATCCCCAAGTGTCGCTTTAGGGCCTCTAGCTCCCTCTTACAAGCTGAATGGTCCGCGGCTGCGGTTTTAGACTGGTTGTGGTCCGCCATGAACCGGGCGGCATGGGTGAGCTTAGTAATCTCTTCTTGTCCCTCAGTTAATGCGTGCTCAGCCATATCGGCACGAGCGGTGGCCGCTTCAGCCTTGTGCTGAGCGTCCTGGAGGGCGGTAGTTAGTCCTTGCTTCTCTAATATGAAATTGACGCGTTCGGCGCGCCACTCAACTGCCTTTTCCTCATGTTCTCTCTCCTGGTCGGTTAGCTTGGTCCTGAGAGTCTGGATTTCTAGGCGCAAGGCGTCCTGCTCTCGTTTTGACCTCTCCTCTAACTCCTCCTGTGCTGTTTGCAACTTGCTAATTAGGGACACACTGTCCTGCAGGGCGGTGAAAAGTGCCCAGGCTCCATATCTGTCCTTTTTGCTAGACCTAGGTTTCTCTTTTTCGCAAAAATCTTGGAAGGCACTTCTAACTATCTGGAGCGGGTCGGGTCCCTTGAAGGAACCGGCTTCCCAGGGGCAATCTCCCTTCTTCACTAGCCACTTCTCCAGGCGGGGCACGGCGGGGTTTGCCCGGTACATTTTTCTTTTTAGTTTAAGGCTGATCTCGGGGGAGGTTAAAGAGCGGATCAGCGACACCAGGGGTGGGGCGATTAAAGCTGCTCAAGGGTTTTAACAACTTCTTCCTCTCTATGTTCCTTTTGGGAGGTTTATCCTTCCCTTAGGTCCTCAAGGGTTTTTACCAGGGGGGTTTTAAGGTTCCACCTTTAGGGTTTACAGGGTATTTTAAGGGTCCTACACTCGGTTCTTCTCCACCGGGGGAGAAGGGAAAATTCCTATTCCCGTTTCAAGCTTGCCTACAAGCCACGGGACCAGGAAAAGTTTACTGGCTCAGAGGGTGCTCTCAAGCTCTCTAAGCCCAAGAACAAAAACGCTCAGTGCTTCCAAGCCTCTGCTCAGAAGCTAAAGCTCAGGGGTCTCCCAAGCCTCTACTCGGAAAACCAAAGCTCAGGGGTCTCCCAAGCCTATGCGCTCAGAAAACCAAAAAGTGTTCCCAAGCCTCTGCTCAGGAACTGCTACTAAGGGGGTCTCCTAAGCCTCTGCTCAGGCAACCAGAAATGCTCCCAAGCCTCTGCTCAGAAGCCAAAATGCTCTCAAGCTCTCTAAGCCCAAGAACTGTACTCAAAGTGTCCCCAGGCCTCGTGCTCAGAGACAAACGGTTAAACTGTCTCCAAGCCTCGACCAAAAGACTGAAAGCGCTCAAGGACTGCCACTGCACGTCCCCAAGCAGAATTGCTCAGGAGTAAATTTACTGTACTCCCAAGCGAGGTGCGCTCAAGAGTTCTAACAACTCCCAAGCAAAAGTGTGCCCAAGAGTCCCACTGACTCCCAAGCGAGGTGTGCTCACGAGTCTGACTTAAAACTCGCAAGCGGAAAGGCGCCCAAGAGTCTAACTTAAAACTCTTAAGCACGGTGCGGCCGGCTTAAAACTCTTAAGCACGGGGCTTCAGGAACCTGGCTTCAGACTCCCAAAGCTAAACTGACTGAACAACCAAACGGACTAACGATCCCTTCACGTTTCCTCCGGAGCGGGGATTGAAGCCTAAGTGCTGGCAGGAACGGGGTTTGGACGGACTTAGGAGGGACGGGGGAGGGCGGAAGAGAGTTTTATATGTGCTGCTTCAGGATATATATAAATCTATAGAGCCTACTTCTGGGATCCCACCCACATAGACGCGTTTAGGCGGCCCGGAAAGTGGCCAGGAACTTCACCAGTTCAGAGGTCCTCACCCACAGTACACCGGTTATAACGGCTGGAGGGCCTCGCGGTGCACCACAAAAGGCAAGTAGTCCAAAGCTGGCTGAAGGAGGAAATGGGGGAAAAGCCAACCCACAAGATAGAAATGCTCGCTAGAGCCACACACACTCACACTTTTAATTCCCTGAGCTAAATTGCGCTCTTTACACTGAGGTCTGGAAAATTTTCCTCTAAGTCAGTTCGCTGAAGACACGCGTGTCGACTCACGTGTATTCACACGAACTGGGTTATGCCCGCATTCTCCACCAGTAAACTGTTACCAGAACTGCTCTTTTATTATAATGGGGAATTAGCTGTAGCAGTCTGTAACTATTAATATTCAGCGAGGATCATAACCTATGTTTACGGAGGTCCTGATCCCAGACACTCTAGTGAAAAAGAGGCAGACAAGGAGTAAGGTCCAAACACGTGTATTGAGTGTAGCGTAAGCCTAGCTTGCACAATCATACAAAGAACATACAAAGTCTAAGAAATACAGAGTAGGAAATACAGAGACGTTCGCATTAGCTGGTTCCCAACGATGATAGGGGGAATACTCACTTATCCTGAAGCGAAGCAGAGACACAACAGCGAGGTGGCCCAATGCCAGCACTGGAACCACAGACGGACAGCAAGGAAGTCTGGATAGGAATGGCCTAAGCACCGAGTGGTCTGGGAGACCAGCTTAAATACCCCAAAACGTACCCTGGGGCTGGTGCTGTACTTGGTGGTTCTCACAGTTTAAAACAAAGGGTCTAATGGGCTACTGAATGGCTTGGATGGGCCACTTTGGTAATCAGATTGTGATAAGTGACACCTCAGGAAGAGGGGACAAAAGAGGGAGGGGGAAATCCAAGTGGGCTGAAAGGATGTTCCAGCGGACAGGGCTTGTCCTGATGTCATCAGCTTTGGAATGCGGAGGTTTCTTTGAGATGCATTCTTTAAGTGCTTGGGATGGTCGGCACTTAGTTCCTTCTCCGGGGCGGCTCCTAAGATATGCAGAGCGGGGCGAGGGGCTCTCGCTGCGGACGTGGTGTGCCCGCTTCGCCGAAATGGCTTCTCAAAGCAGTCTCTTCCTCTGGGTCTTCTGGGTGCCTGAGAACATGGATGCCGGCTGGGCATAGCTGGGGCTGGATAGCAGGCTGCCCGGTAGCAAGGGCAAGCTCGGCGACCTACCCGCGGGAGGCTCCAGGCGGGAACTGACCAGGGAGCGCCTAGCCAGGCTCGCTGGAGGTTTCCCCGGCAGGTGCCCGGCTGCTAGCAGTGGCTTGGGCCCATATGAGGCAGGCTTCCATGGAGGCAGCGGGAACAACACTCTAAAACACAGTCCAAAGCAGGGAACAGGCACGGTCCGTGGTAGATGGCAGTGCAGGCACGGGGCACACTTGTAACACAGTCCAAACGCACACTGGGAAGTCCAGACACAGGTCAGGGCAGGGCTGCCCAGAAAGAGAGTCCTTTTGTGCAGTTAACCAAACATGGAGTCAGTAAACTACACAGTCTATTACAGCAGCAGGGTAATTGACACGCAGGCAGGAAACTGACACGTGTGCCAGAACACACACGTGCAAAGCAGTCTTTGGTGTAGCAGTAAAACCGCAACGCAGGAAACTTTAGCATAGTTCATAGCAGGCTTCAAAGCAGGGGAGGGGGCCTACTTGGCAACAGTATGGGCCCAGCACTACAAGTCTGCTCCCTGTGGCCATTCTGCAGATGAGAAATAACGGAAAGACACACCCCTCCGCTAATGAATTCAGGTCCAGGATACCAAAAGTGCCTGAGTCTCCCAGGATCCGACCAACAGCCCGTGATCTTGGCTCCATGTTCTGAGGACGGCCCCGTGATTAGCAGACACAAACACAGCCCACCCCCACAGACAGGGCCCAAACCCCCTGATGCCAAGGAATCTCTGCCCACAGGGAGAGCCCTAGAATGCAGGCAGGAAGCAGAGGACACCCATGGACCTCCAGTAGGACTGGTGGGGCGACCAATAGGACTGTGGAGGGAAGCCAAGCATTGTCCTCCACCAAACACCCCTGCCTGCCGCTGAGCTCCCTTAGGCAGAGAAGGGCGTGCAAAGCCCAAGACAGCAACAAAGGGACATGCCGCTGCAAAGAGTCTTGTAAACTACACCAAGGAAAGGCATCCCTGAGGCCCATGGCAGACCCCAGTTCGATTCCCAAGAATCAATCTTTCTGTCTCTCTCTCTCTCTCTCTCTCTCTCTCCCTTCCTTCGTTCCCTCCTTTCTTCCTTCCTTTCAGCCTTTCTTTCTGCCTTTCTTTCTGTCTGTTTTTCTTTCTCTTTCTCACTTTGTCTCTTCCATCCTTCCTTTCCTTCCTTCCTTCCTTTCTACTTATTTCTCCTGGGGGGCATCCATGCCTTGCGCAATGACATTACTGCCCACCAGTGATGTCATCGCACGGTCCCGGGAGCATGTCCATGCACATGTGGCGATGGGTCCACCAGCCCCTGCAAGGAGCTGTCTTGGGGGAGAGTTCCCCCACCTATTTCTTCAGAAAAAAGCCTGGCTCACCAATTGCGTCCCCCAAAGTACTTGAGGATACGTCAGCAGGGGTCTGGTGGGCAGGGAGCTGGTTTCACTGCAGTCTGTATGGATTCTATTCCCCTGGCACGGTGCTGTATCCAGAACACTTCTGGTTGGGATGCTGTGGACCTGAAGTCTGGACTGAGAACACGGCCTGGGATTCTGCGGGAGATCCACCCACCATAGTGCCCAACGTCTCCCTGCCGGAACGGAGGGAAGCGGTCTTGAGGATGGGGTGGAGGACCCTTCGGTATTGTGTCTGTACAGTGTAGGCCATTTCCAGTTTATTCCGTCTGAGGATGTGGACAGGATCCTGGGAGGTTTGAGGCCTGCCACGTGTTTGTATGACCCTTGCCCACCAGCTGCGGTGGTGGGCAGAGGAATTGTTGAAGTGACTAGCTACTGGGCAGCAGCAGTTGTAGAAGGTGAAACTGGTGGAGAATCTTTCTTGGAAAATAGCAGGGACACTTCAGCTCACCCTGGTTGGTAGTATGCCCAAAAAAGCAATGGCAAACCGCTTCTGATCATCTCCTACTTCAAAACCCCAATGAGGAGAGGATCAAAACTGGGGAGGCGGGGCGGGGGGGAGAGATGGTGCTGAAAAACAGGACCTCCAGTTTGCAAGCCACACAATTAGCTACTGGGGAAGAGGAGAGGTTAAGTATAACTGTTTTTACTGATGGGACTGGGTTATCACCAAAAGGGTGTCCCGTTGCTGAAGGGAACGGATGCAAAAGAAAAGTCCAAAGCTCTGCAACACACGTAGTAGGAACAAGCGATTAAAAATATATTGTGAAGTCAGACCAAATCAGACTTTATGGTAAGCCGATCACCATAACCATCACTCAAGTTTACACCCTACTACTGATGTTGAAGAAGAAAAACTGAGTTTTTATCAAGCATCCAGGAAAAAACTGATCATGCACCTCAACAAATGCACTGCTCATCCTAGGTGAGTGGAATGCAAAAGTAGGAAACAAAGTAGAATGAAACAGTATTGGAATATTTGGAGGAGATTGCCCCCCTTATTTACATTTGGGGCCTGTTGTCTGTCAGTCAGGAGGGCTAAAGCAGGGTGAGGCCCAGCCCCGGTCGGCCTCTGGCCTACTAGGTTTCTCCCCCCCACCCTTTCCACTCTGTTGATAGGGGGTTCTTCCAGCTGCAGTAGAAATAGGCTTTTCTGTAGGCCACAGGAGTGAATTGGAGGCATCTGAGGGGCAAATGGCTTCATATCCTATGGCCACGGGCTTAATAGGGTGGATGCTGGTGGCCCCGCTCCCTGCCTGGGCTAGGGCTGCCACACACCCTGGTGGGGGCGGGAGATCCCCTGACCCCATCCTCCTATCCCGCCTCATTTTGGGGCACATCGGGCCCGTTTTCGGCTGCTGCGGAGCATTCCTGCCCTCCACAGCAGCCCCCCCCACTGCGCAATCCAGGGGCTGCATGAACTGACGTCATCACGCCTGCAGGAGAGCATGAGCGCATGCTAAGCGCACACGGATCCAACCCCCCCAGGCAAGAGCCAGGCCCCAATCTCCTGCTGGGAGATTAAGGGGTCCTGGCAACCCTAGTGTGGGCTTTTCCCTCACCCCCACCCTCGTTTACACGTTGGGGGCTTGGGGTCGGCTCATGCAGAGAGGGTGGCAGGCCTCCCACCTTAGGTGGTGGCTGGAGGTCTCCCGGAATTACAACTGATCTCCAGGCTGCTGGGCTCACTTCCCCTGGGGACAGTGGCTGCTTTGGAGGGTGAACTCTGTGGCACTGTACGCTGCTGAGGTCTCTCCCCCCCTAGAGCGACGCCCTCTCCAAGCTCCCCTCCCCCGAAGCCTCCAGGAATTTCACAATTTGAAGTTGGCGACAATTTGAGGCTGGGAAGTTTTATCAAGATTTTCTGCTCTATAAGGACCTTCCGCCATAGGCGAGCATGAGGAAAGGGACATGCCGGGGGTGGAAAGTGCAGCGATGGACCCAGATGCTTGCAGGTGGAGGCTGGATGCTGGACGAGTTTCAGAAGGGAAGGCGGTGGGGGCATCGCCCCGGTGGCAGATGGTGCTGACGCATATGTGGCTTCAGTTCATCCACGCTGGCCTGAAGAGGCCGGCCCCATAGCGTGATGGTAAGCACACCAAAACTCAGTGGGCTCATGCATGGCTGTGTGGGCCCTGGGTTCAGCCTCTGTTCCTACACCTTTGGAGCTTTACACTCAGGCAAAGCCCAGGCTAGCAGTCAAGCACGGCAGCCTCCTTCCACCCAGCTTCTGGGCTAGGTGCTCGAATTTCGTGGTCTAGTCTGCCACTGAGCCTCTTCCTTGTTGTAGACAAGTAGCCCTCTCAGCCTGCTGAGGGTCGGCAAAGTCAGGTCTTTCAGGCTGAGGTCCAGTCCTCGATCAGGTAGCGTCAGCAGGTCAGCTTCTCAACGTCCATGTTGCCTCCTCGCCCACAAGTGTCTCTCTGGAGGCTTCTCTCACGCGTCTGGCCGGCTTCTCAGGAACAGTCCCGTAAGACCCCTCTTCCCTGTCGGCAGGCGGCTGCCTTTGAGCCGTCAAGCGCGCCCTGTGCCTTTCTGCTTGTACCTCTGCCCTTAGTCTGCGTCAACGGAGTGGCTAGCTGGCCTTCACCTGCTGGGTCAGAGCTGCAGGAGGGACTTGCTTCGGACCCAGGTTCTGGAGCAGGTCCTGGCAAGCCTGCACTTCATTTCCTTCGGGTTGGCTCCTGTCCACCCTGGGCTGGTTACATAGGGCCCCTCCTCCTCTGAGGAGTCTGCCCTGGCACTGAGCCCTGGCACTGAGCCTCTTTTTCTGCCTGTGGTCCATTCCCTTCCTCACCTGTCCCACCCAGCAGAGCCCAGGAATTGAGGCCCTGTCCGAGCATCCCTGCTCTGTGCGCACGCACTCTTCCCCTGGGCTGCCTGGTTGTTCCTGGGGCGAGGATGGCATGGAAGGGTCAGTGCCAACCGTGAGTTGGCCTTTTGCCTCCTCCCTGTCCTGCCGTAGGACTCTTGACGGTTGGGGTATCACTCAGAGGCCAATCCTACACAGTCGGGGCTTCGCCAACTGGGTGCTCAGTCTCAGGTGTTGCTGTTTCCCGCTTCAGCTCTTTTCTGCAGGGGGCACGTAACCCCCACCCGTGGCTGTCACAAGGCTGTGATTGTCCCTCAGTCTGTCCATCGCTGGCTTAGGATGACTCTGCAGACCTAAGTGGACACCCACACCGGAGGGGCTAGAAACCGATTAGAACAATGAGTATCATAACTATGAGTATCATAACTATGATGCTCAAAATTCATAGCAGGAAAATCACATTCAAACTGGACAGCCAGTGATGGCAAGGGGCGTAGCGTATGCTGATGAGTTATGCTAATGAGTTTAGGATTGTTGGGGGGGGGCTGTTGACCAAAATGTCCAAACGATACTTGTTCCATCCAAATGATACTAAAATACTAAAATAAAACGAGAGCATCACTATTAACATTTCCTTCTCTTCTAACATTTGGGATTGATGTCTGATCCCACAGTCCCAAGAAGATTACTTTTGGCGACATAGGGACACTGTACCCTGTTATTTCCTTAATAATATTTAGTATTTCTGACCAAAATCGAGAGATCAAGGGACATTCCCACCAACAGTGAGCAAAATTACCCTCATTATTGCATTTCTTCCAACAAGAGGGCGATGCTGAAGAATAAATTAAGGAGATTTTGGGGGGTGTTAGGTACCACCTGTGTATAATTTTATAGCTTTGTATTTTAGTTAATATAGTTGAGGCTTTCTTTAATTTTGATGCCCATACTTTTTCCCAGTTCACTAATGTCAGTACTTCATTAAGATCTTTATGCCATTTAGTTTGATAACTAAAATTGTTAGGGATGTTAGAGGACAATAGCAAGCCTGCACTTCAGAAATGACCACACATTTGAATAAAAATAAAAACGGATTGAATGTCCCTTAATGTTTTTTTTTTCTAGAATGTCACCTTTGCTTGCGGTAGGAAGCTTCACCAGTTGGATTTCTGTCTCCTCTGCAGCTAGTCAAGGCAGGAAAAGGGGGAGACAGGAGCTTTTAGAAACAAGAGAGGTTGCTGTGGATACTCACCATTGTCCTTTGCACATGCTCAGAGGAAAGCTCTGCCTAGGTTCCTGAGATTGCACGCCCCTGTTTAGGATACAAACGACAGTGGATGGAGAGAAAGAGCACACGAGGCAGGCAGCTCGACCACTTCTGAACTTGAGTTGGGGAAAAGGAAAGCCACAGGAATAGAGCCTTGGGCAGTCTCTACAGGAGTCCTCGGGGTGCATGTTCATCAAGTGCCGGGAGATGCAATGTTAGCTGGGAAGCATAGTTTAATAAGACAGAGCTGGTGGAGATCTCTTCAGAGAGAGAGATTTTCTCAAACCCCTCCACTGTCTCTGGGGTACTGGACTGTCTCCCTTTCTGAAGACTTTGCTCTGCTTAAAACTTTGAATTAACTGAGCCTCAGCAGGGCAAAGGCTGTAGAAAGCGAGACAGTGTGGCACACCAGAAGTGGCGGAGGGCTGTGAGAGGGTACATCCCCTCTGAAGCGATCTATGCCAGCTCTGCCTTTTAAAACTACGCTTCCTAGCTCCAGTGGCAAAAGACTCGCGCAGAGAAACTCTGAGTACAGATCCCTACAGATCCATGCAGACCTGTCTTTACCTCCCTCTCCCTTTACTTGATCCTTCCAGATCTTTCCTGGGCTTGGTCTGACGGAGCCCCGCCCCCCACGCGGCCCCAGTGGAATCCCTGCCTGGAATGCTTGAACCAGCAAGGTTCTGCTGTGGCATTACGACTGGAGCGGCAGTTGGTCGGCCTCATTACCCCCGGCAGCTTGGCGTGGTGGAGGAGGTACCGATCCCTGGCTCTGGCTCCCCGAGGGCTGGACTGGGCTGGGGGGGTGGGGTAGTCCGCGGTTGGGGGCGGAAGGAAAGGATGGATGTAAAGCAGGGGCGTAAGAAGGACGCTCTGGGGGCCACCCACAGCCTGCTTTTCACTTGTCTCTGCTGCTGTCATTCTCATCCCCCCTCCTGCCTGGGTTTTTGTCTCAGCCTGTATGTTAAGCACGTGTCTCCCACACCCCACAAGGAGCCTCCTTCCATTATCCCCCATCTTCCAAACGGGTAGACCTTGCTCGATTTGGGGCACTGTGGAGGCAGACCTGGCCCATCCTGGCTCAGCCCCCCCCCCCATCACTTCTGAATGTGGCTCTCAGAACAAAATGCTGACATGCCCCCTGAGCTGCAGGGTCCCTGGGGAAGCTCAGGGCGATCTAGAATACAAGGAAGAGGCGGGGCATTTTCATGGGGGCGGGGCAGGGTGGCCAGAAATAAACAGGCAACCCCCGGAGCTGTTGAGGCATGGCCTCTCCTGGGCCAAGCTCCAAAGCTGCAGGTGTGGTGGGCATCAGTCCCTCCTGGGGCACCTCCCTTCCATCCTGTTTGACCCACTGCCTGGTGGCTGTGCTGAGCCACTCTGAAAGTCATGCTGAGTCTTTGATCTCTCACCCCGCAGGGGGGTAAGCGGAGGATGACGTGGTGTCGGAGACTGTGGAAGTGGCTGGTCCGGAAGAAGGACAAAGTGGCGGCAGGTTTGTATTTCGGACAGGACAGGCAGTGCCTTCTGCTTGCACTCAGAGCCTTTCCCTTTCCGCGGGTTGACAACTAAGTACTGATGCTCTTGAATCGAGATCCCAAGATCCCTGATGCCGTTCATGTTCCCTTTAATTTTAAAGGTCTCTGCTATTTGCCTCTCCTTAACTGGTGAATCAAAACTTTTCATAATATCTCGAAGTTTAAGGTATTGGAATACAAGATTGAATGGTTTCAGTGTCTCCAAATAATTAATTTAA
Organism: Eublepharis macularius; assembly: GCF_028583425.1. Classification (NCBI taxonomy): domain Eukaryota; kingdom Metazoa; phylum Chordata; class Lepidosauria; order Squamata; family Eublepharidae; genus Eublepharis; species Eublepharis macularius. The sequence continues at coordinate 78,032,408 of NC_072799.1, forward strand.
TATATTCCTTGGAAAGAAAGGGTGTTTTAAAAAGACAATTAACATTTTTGCATTAATATTGAAGGATTCAGAGAGTATTGTTAAAGGTTTGTTATCTAAGCTATAGAAACATTTGGTGGAAATATTCTATTCCCCTTACCAAGATACAAAGACACAAGTTGGCAAAAGGACAGAGTAAAAGAGCCCACCGAAGCAGACTGGGACAAAAATTGGGCTTTGCCTTCAAATACATCGAAAATTTTGTGTCTTAAATATCAACATTATAAAATGTTTTCCAATTGGTATTTGACTCCATCTAAGCTTCAATCGATATTTAAAACTGCTAGCCCATATTGCTGGAGGAAATGTAGACGGAAAGGAACCGGTGGGAATGCCCGATTATTCAAGTCTTGGGAGGGGAATTTATGAGGAGATTATAAAGATGGTTAAAGTTTCTTTTCCCTATAACCGTGAATGATAATACACATCTAGAGTATAAATTATCCCACTGGTCAGCATAGGGCCAAAACGCCTCAGTGCAGGAGTTTATCAAGTGTATATCCTGGAGAAAATTAGACCGCAATTCTCAACCACTCCCTTCCAATCCGATACATATTCAATGTGCACAGCGTTGCAGCTCAGGAGGGCGTGTCAGTCGTTCCGCCCGACTAATGGCCACTTTCATTCGTCTTGCAACGGATGCTTCCTCGAGGGCCACCAAATAGTATTCGAACACCAAAAAGCGTAAGGATCAGCTTCCGCATTCAACTGGTAGTATCCGGAACAATCTCCATGCTGTGAGGTGGGCGGGGCTGAGAGAGCTCCAGCGAGCCGTGGCCAGGCCAAGGTCACCCAGGTGGCCTCAAGTGGAGGTGGGGAATCAAACCCGGCTCTCCCAATTAGAGTCCCACACTCTTAACCTTGACACCAAACTGGCTCGCTTCAGTCCGTAATGCTGAATATTGAAATGCTGAATGCTCCTTGTGACCGACATTATTGAACCTGAGTACCCAGAGAAGACCTTCAGGAAGATAGTCTGAAAATGAGATTCTACCTATGCTCTCGTTAGTTTCAAGTTCATAACGCATGTAATACTTTTTAGAAACATTTCACTAGGGCGACCCCAATGTCTCTGGTCACCTCCAGCTTCCTCCTCTAGCTGTCCCCGCTTTGTTCCAAGGTAGTGGGGCTTCAGAGATGCTTGCTGCCCATCCTTCTCCTAGGCAGGAGAAGCGCAAATGCAGGGGTGGCCTGGGCAGCAACTGATGTGGACTTGCCTTCTGGAATCTCAGGGACTGTGAAGAAGGAAGAGGAGGAGGAAGAAGGGAAAAAGCCTCCCAAGGACAGAAGGGAAGAGCTTACGGTGAGCAGGAAAGCTAGCCAAGGGAGGGAATCATCCACTTGGGTCTCCCTGCCGCTCAGGAGAGAGCAGCCCTCCTGCCAAGCTTCCCAACCCAGGAACAGTCCGGGCAAGGGGGAGGGGTGTCCAGTGGAAAGGCCAAGAGCGTGGGGTAGCCTAGATGCTGACCCAGCCTCCTGAGTAGCCACTGGCAGCAACCTCTGTAGAAAAGGCTTTTGTGTCTTGAGAACGGAGGTGGGAATTGGCAAGCAGCACAAGGCCTGCCAGGCACTGACCCTTTCCCTTTCCCCGGCAAATGGGGAGAGCTCCCGGGAAGTGTCAGCAGGAATCATGAAGCCCACCAGCTCCATCTGGGGAATGTGGAATGGAAGGTTCCCAGGGGTGGGGGCAGACACTTCTCGGGCACAGGAGAGCAGCTGCCAGGGAAAGCAGAAAAGATGGGGCTCCAGGGCCTCCTTGTGGAGAGAGCAGCTTCCAGGAGCATCAGTCCTTGCAGCTAACAGGTGGCCTTTGTCTCTCAGGAGCTGCAGTCTGAGACGTCTAGCATGTGGAGCGTCTCAGACCTCCTACAGGAATCCACATCAGGTATGGCCTCTCCCCACCTGACGGAAAATGGTGATCTGATGTTCTCTTTCTCTGTTTTTATCCTGCCCTCCCTCCAAGCAGCTCAAGGCACAATGCATGGTTCCCGCCCATCTCTTTCCCTTTCCCCCCAACAACCTTGCGATAGGCTTAGAGTGAACAACTGGTGCTTGAACAAGCTGTGAGATGTGAATCGTGATATGAACCTGGGTCTCCCAGGCCCTCGTCTGTGGGATCTTTTAAGCACCTGTTGCCAAGCAAGTGTTATTGCTCTGCTGTCCCATGTAGCCCGCCTCTCATCCCCGTGTTTATGCTCCTAAACCGGTCACAAGAGTTAGAACTCCCCTTGCTCAATCCATCCTCCTAAAAGAAGAGAAGCTCCCAAGAACTTTGCCTCTTATAGAGCTTTAGAATCTATTATAGCTCCCCATGGGATCCAAAGAGATGCTGCCACGCGAATGCCCGAGATAAGAGCTGTTCTGGGTGGGAATGTATAGGCAGGTCCAGGGCCACCAGAATGTCTTCGGTCACCTGAAGCTCCCTCCTCTAGCGGTCCCTGCCCTATTCCAAGGTAGTGGGGCTTCAAAGGTGCTTGCAGTCCATTTTATTCCTGGGCAGGAGAAGCACAAATGCAGGGGTGGCCTGGGCAGCAACTGATGTGAACTTTCCTTCTGAAATCTTAGGGTCGGTGCAGGACGAGGACGACCGAGAGCCCTTTGCTTGCCTCAGGCAATTCACGACACCAGCCTGGATAGTGAGCAGAATAGCTAGCCAAGGGAATGAAACATCCACTTGGGTCCCCCTCTCCCTCAGGAGATAGCAGCTCTCCTGCCCAGCTTCCCCACCCAGGAACAGTCTGGGCAAGGGAGAGGGGTGTCCAGTGGAAAGGCCAAGAGGGCGGGGTACCCTAGATGCTGACCCAGCTGGGTCCTGTTGAAGCCCCAAAAAGCTGTTGTGTTTTTGGAATGGAGGTGGGAACGGACAAGCAGCACAAGGCCTGCCAAGCACTGACCCCATCCCTTTCCCCAGCATTTGTGGAGAGATGCTGGGAAGTGTCTACAGAAATCATGGACCTAACCATTTCTGTATTTGGGAATATGGAATGGAAGGATCCTAGGGGTGAGGGCAGGCCATTCTTGGAATCTGGAGAGCAGCTGCCAGTGGCCTCCCTGTAGAGTAAGCCGCTTCCTGGAGCATCAGTCGTTGCAGCTAACAGACGGCCTTTCTCTCTCAGGAAGTACGGTCGCTGCCCTCCTTCCCCTCAGGCGAGACAAGCGAGGCAAGCGAGACGTCCTCCATGATGGCAGAAAAGGGTAACCTACTGTTCTCTTTCTCTATTTTTCTTGTGCCCTCCCCCCATGGAGCTCGAGGCAGAATACGTGGTTCCCTCCCACCCCTTTCACTTTCCTCACAACAATCTTGCGATGCAGGGTTGGCTGAAAGAGGCCGACGGGTGCTTGATCACCCTGAGAGATTCATGGCCGAATGGGGATTTGAAGCTGCGTTTCCCAGGGCCTCATGCGCTAAATCTTTTAAGCAGCTGTTTCCAAGCAAGAGTCATTGGAGTCATTGGACTCCAGTCCCGTGTAGCCCCCCGTCCCCGTCCCCATGCTTGTGCGTCTGCATCTGTCACCAGGGTCAGGACACTCCTGGTGACAGAGAAGAGAAGCTCCCATTAGCATTGCCTCTTCCATAGTACTGGAATACATGATAGCTCCACAATGGAACCAAAGACATGCTGCCACAAGAGTGCCCGAGACAAGAGCTGGTCCGCATGGGAACGTATGGGCACATCCAGGGCCACCAGAACGTCTTTGGACAGCTCAAGCTCCCTCCTCTTGCTGTCCCGGCCATATTCCAACTTAGTGGGGCTTCAGAGATGGTTGCAGTCCATTTTCCTCTTGGGCAGGAGAAGCACAACTGCAGGGGTGGCCTGGGCAGCAACTGATGTGGACTTGCCTTCTGAAATCTCAGGGTCAGTGACGGAGGAGGAGGACGAGGAAGATCAAAAAATGCGTGGCAAGGAACGAACCTCTGCAGTTCTGGTGAGCCGAAAAACTAGTCAGGGGAGTAAATGTGCCTCCTGGATGTCCCTGTCCCTCAGGAGATAGCAGCCCTCCTGCCAAGCTTCCCAACCCAGGAAGAAGCCAGGCAAGGGAGAGGGGTGTCCAGTGGAAAGGCCAAGAGCGTGGGGTACCATAGATGCTGACCCAGCCTCCTGATTGGCCACTGGCAGCAACCCCTGTTGAAGACCCAGAAGTCTTTTGTGTTTTGAGAACGGAGGTGAGAACGGGCAAGCAGCACAAGGCCTGCCAGGCACTGACCCCGTCCCTTTCCCCAGCAAATGTGGAGAGCTCCCGCGAAGGGTCAGCAGAAATCATGAAGCCCACCGGCTCTGTATTGGGGAACATTGCCTGAAAGGATCCCAGGGGTGGGGGCAGAGCCCTTCTCGGACTCTGGCAAGCAGCTGCCCACGGAAGCAGGCTAGATGGGGCTCCAGGGCCTCCTTATGGAGAGAGCAGCTTCCCGCAGCATCAGTCGTTGCATCTAACAGGTGGCCTTTCTCTCTCAGGAGCTAGAGTCCATCACCTCCAGTGTCTGGGACAGCTCCGTGGCATCCACACCAGCAGGTATGGCATCTCCCCAATGGACGGAAAATGGTAATCTAATGTTCTGTTTCTCTAGTTTTCTCCTGCCCTCCCTCCAAGGAGCTCACGGCAGAAGGCTTGATTCCAGCCCGTCTCTTTCACATTCCTCCCAACAACCATGCGATGTAGGATAGGCTGAATGAGACCGATGGTGCTTGATCACGCTGTGAGATTCATGGCCGAATGGGGATTTGAATCTGAGTCTCCCAGGGCCTCATGCGCTGAGTCTTTTAAGCACCTGTTTCCAAGCAAGAGTCATTGGACTACTTTCCTGTGTAGCCCCCTTTCCCCGCTTCGAGCACGCCCAAGACAAGAGCTGGTCTGAATGGGAATGGACAGGCATGCCCAGGGCCACCATAATGTTACTTGTCCCCTGAAGCTTCCACCTCTAGCTGTCCCTGATTTGTTCCGAGCTAGTGGGGCTTCAGAGGTGCTTGCAGCCCATCTTCCTCCTGGGCAGGAGAAGCACAAATGCAGGGGTGGCCTGGGCAGAAACTGATCTGAACTTGCCTTCTGAAATCTCAGGGTCTTTGGAGGAGGAGCACGAAGAAGAACCGGCAATGTCCTGCAGTGAGGGAACATCTGCAGTTCCGGTGAGCAGAAACGCTGGCCAAGGGAGGAAATGTGCCTCCTGGATCTCCCTGCTGCACAGGAGACAGCAGCTCCCCTGCCAAGCTTCCCAACCCTGGAACAGTCCGGGCAAGGGAAAGGGGCGTCCAGTGGAAAGGCCGAGAGCGTGGGGTACCCTAGATGCGGACCCAGCCTCCTGAGTGGCCACTGGCAGCAACCCCTGTTGAAGCCCCCAAAGGCTTTTGTGTCGTTAGAGTGGAGGGGGGAACTGGCAAGCAGCACCAGGCCTGTCAATCACTGACCCCTGCGCCTTTCCCCCACAAATGTGGAGAGCTCCCGGGAAGTTCCAATAGGAATCATGAAGCCCACCAGGTCCATATGGGGAACATTGAATGGAAGGATCCCAGGGGTGGGGGCAGACGCATCTCGGGCACAGGAGAGCCACTGCCAGTGAAAGGAGAAAAGATGGGGCTCCAGGGCCTCCTTGTGGAGAGAGCAGCTTCCAGAAGCATCAGTCCTTGCAGCTAACGGGTGGCCTTTCTCTCTCAGCAGCTACAGTCTGAGACCTCAAGCATGTGGAGCGTCTCAGACCTCCTCCGCGAAACGCCATCAGGTATGGCCTCTCCCCAGCTGTCGGAAAATGCTAATCTAATGTTCTCTGCCTGTTTCTATCCGGACCGTTCTTCAAGCAGCTCAAGGCAAAATGCATGGTTCTCATCCATCTCTTTCCCACTCTTTACAACAACCTTGCGACGTAGAGTAGGCTGAGAGCGAATGACTGGTGCGTGATCACTCTGTGAGATTCATGGTGGATTGGGGATGTGAAGCTGGATCTCCCAGGTGTTCGTCTGTGGGATCTTTTAAGCAGGGCTTTTTTTCAGCAGGATGTCCCGGGATCTGAGTTCCAGCACCTCTGGCTAAAGACTTCTGTCCCGGCCCCCGGCGCTCAAAGACCTAAGGGCTGCCTCCCCGGGTGAAGCTCCGCCGGGGCCACATGCTAGCTTGGCCTCTCCCGGCCTTTCCCTTCTTCCCTCCCTCCCTTTCTCTTGTTCTTTTCTTTTTCTTCCTTCCTTCTTTCTTTCCCTCCCTCCATCCTTTTTTCTTTCCATGATTTTGTTTCTTTTTTTACCTTCGTTCTTTGGAGGATGGAGGAGGCCGCAGGCAGCTGGCCACTACATTGGCGGTGATGTTATCACACGTTTCCTGTAGCGCCCATGCTTTGGGCTCGCACGTGTAACGGAGAGATCCACCCTCTCCTTCCCCAGGGAAAAAACCCTGCTTCTAAGCACCTGTTGCCAAGCAAGCTTCATTGGACTACCTTGCTGTGTAGCCCCCCCCCCTTGTCCCCGTGTTGATGCTGTCACAAGAGTCCAAACTCTCATTGCTCAGTTCATTCTGCTAAAAGAAGAGAAGCCCCCAATAGCCTTGCCTCTTCCAGAGTGTTAGAATCCGTTAGAGCTCCCGACTGGACCCAAAGAGATGGTGCCACGAGAATGCTCGAGACACCAGCTGTTCTGGGTGGGACTGTAGAAGCAGACCCAGGGCCTAGACTGTGACAGCAACTGTGACAGCAACTGAGGGCCAAGCTAGAAGGGACGAATGACACTTGAATCGGAGTGATCGAGTGGAGCGCAAGTGGAGTGCCAGTGAAGCAGGAGGAATACAGTTGAGTCTGTTCACTTGCCGTTCAAGGGTAATTCGTCCCTTCTAGCTTGGCTCTGAAATGCCAATGCCTGTCAAGAAGGAACACGGTAATCTAAGGTTCTCTTTCTCTATTTCTGTCCTGCACTCCCCCCCAAGAGCTCATGGTAGAATGCCTGGTTCCCACCCTCCTCTTCCGTATTCCTCACAACAACCTCGCGATGTAGGGTAGGGTTGGCTGAGAGTTCTGACATGAGTGAGACCTCTCATTCCCCCATTCCTATTGCTAAAAGAAGAGGATCTCCCATCAGCATCTCCTCTTCACTGGTTTTAAAACCTGTTCCAGTTCCCCATTAGAAGGGATCCTGCCAGGAGAACTGAAGGGGGAAGAAGAAGGGTTCTGTCCTCTGGAGTTATCATCCTTCCCTTCTTTTTCCTCCAGAGCCCCAAAAAGAGAGATCCATCTTGCATTCTCTCTTCTGCTGCGGCTGCGTTAAAGGACACTGACAACTTGCCGGCAAGCTGGGTTGGCGCTGAGGAGGAGCAGCTGGGCAACGCCACCCACAGGTGAGGGCAGATGCTTGGGCTCCCCTCCCCCTTGCGATGCCGTAGGGGGAGGGAGCATGCTTGGGCCCCCCGTCTCTCCCCCTCGTTCCCTCCAGGGAGCAAGAGTCTCCTGGCTGGTGTGCTGGCTGGCCTGGCACGGACACTGCAGGGCTTGCACGCGGGCCCCTGAAAACCTGGGTGTCTGTGGGGCCGCAAGGGTCCCCCGCTGCCCCCTCCCTGGCCCATACCCGTGCACGGGAGTCCTTAGGGGGCCCTGCCATTCTTCTGTCTCCATGGGGCAGCCCATTTCCATCCCCCCGCTGGCACGGGAAAAAAAGGGAGGGAGGGAGAGAGGGAGGGAGGGAGGGAAGAAGGGGTTCCTGGCAGAGATCTCCAGGGCCGTTTGTGCCGGTCGCCTTCGGGGGCCAGGGAGGAATTTTTCCCGCAAGGGGCCAGATTGGCCAAGGCCTCTTGGGGTTTTTTCGCCTTCCTCTGGGCATCAAAGTCAGGGACCCTGGGGGTGGGGGTGGGGGCTCCATCTTTCTTGGTTGCAGCAGCTGGAGCGTTGGCAGGAGTCGGGCCTGTGGCCTTCCTCCTGTGACGGTTTTTGAGGCATTGGGCTGGATCCCAATAGGGTGAGTGGGCCTTTGGGTCTGCTCACACCGACGGAGCTGGAAGCAAGGGTCGCCCGGCAGGCCTGGTGATGGAACAACGTGTGCTGAGGTGCCAGCGGGAGGCTGCCGGATGCTGCATCGCTCGGCATCCAGGCCTACAATGCCATCGGGGATCCGTGCCCAGATGCCAGGCCAATGCTCCTTCCAGCTGTAATCAATAAAGTTGTGGCCATTTTTAACCCAAGCAAGTGTCTGGTGTGATTCTTCGCTGCGACGCAGTCTGACATAGCACATAGGCGACAAATGAAGCTGACGACATATCGGCACGCTGGGTTGGCACCGAGTGCAGGATGGAGTGGAGGCGGGATTAGAAAGGAGTCCATCCTGCCTTGGCCAGCCATATGCTCAGCGCCATTATACCCGAGCTTCCACAGGAGCAGCTGGTCACCCGCCCACTCTGTGCTGTTTGAGGACTATCGGGGGGCAGCGTCGCAACTGAATGGGTTGGCGGTTTTTGAGGCATTGGGCCCGATCCCAACAGGGTGAGTGGGTCTTCGGGTCCGTTTACCCTGATGGATCTGGAAGCAAAGGTCGCCCGGCGCGTCTGGTGACGGAACAACGTGTGCCGATTTGCCAGCGAGAGGCTGGCGGGTGATGCATCGGTCGGCAGCCAGGCCTCTGATGCCAACGGGGATCCGTGCCCAGATGCCAGGCCAATGCTCCATCCGGCTGTTTTCAATAAAGTCGTGGCCATTTCTGACCCAAGTAAGTGTCTGGTGTGGTCCTTAGCCACCACGCAGTCTGGTGGCACTTAGGTGACAAGCAGGTGGATGGAGCGAAGACACCGTCACGCTCTCCTTTCCGTGGCTGTCACCCTGTGGGCCTCCTTCCTTAGTATGGGCCCAGCACTACAAGTCTGCTCCCTGTGGCCATTCTGCAGATGAGAAATAACGGAAAGACACACCCCTCCGCTAATGAATTCAGGTCCAGGATACCAAAAGTGCCTGAGTCTCCCAGGATCCGACCAACAGCCCGTGATCTTGGCTCCATGTTCTGAGGACGGCCCCGTGATTAGCAGACACAAACACAGCCCACCCCCACAGACAGGGCCCAAACCCCCTGATGCCAAGGAATCTCTGCCCACAGGGAGAGCCCCAGAATGCAGGCAGGAAGCAGAGGACACCCATGGACCTCCAGGAGGACTGGTGGGGCGACCAATAGGACTGTGGAGGGAAGCCAAGCATTGTCCTCCACCAAACACCCCTGCCTGCCGCTGAGCTCCCTTGGGCAGAGAAGGGCGTGCAAAGCCCAAGACAGCAACAAAGGGACATGCCGCTGCAATAGAGTCTTGTAAACTACACCAAGGAAAGGCATCCCTGAGGCCCATGGCAGACCCCAGTTCGATTCCCAAGAATCAATCTTTCTTTCTTTCTTTCTTTCTTTCTTTCTTTCTTTCTTTCTTTCTTTCTTTCTTTCTTTCTTTCTTTCTTTCTTTCTTTCTTTCTTTCTTTCTTTCTTTCTTTCTTTCTTTCCTTCTTCTTCTTTCTTTCTTTCTTTCTTTCTTTCTTTCTTTCTTTCTTTCTTTCTTTCTTTCTCTCTCTCTCTCTCTCTCTCTCTCCCTTCCTTCCCTCCTTTCTTCCTTCCTTTCAGCCTTTCTTTCTGCCTTTCTTTCTGTCTGTCTGTTTTTCTTTCTCTTTCTCACTTTGTCTCTTCCCTTCCTTCCTTCTTTCCTTCCTTCCTTTCTTTCCTTCCTTCCGTCCTACTTATTTCTCCTGGGGGGCATCCATGCCTTGCGCAATGACATTACTGCCCACCAGTGATGTCATCGCACGGTCCCGGGAGCATGTCCATGCACATGTGGCGATGGGTCCACCAGCCCCTGCAAGGAGCTGTCTTGGGGGAGAGTTCCCCCACCTATTTCTTCAGAAAAAAGCCTGGCTCACCAATTGCGTCCCCCAAAGTACTTGAGGATACATCAGCAGGGGTCTGGTGGGCAGGGAGCTGGTTTCACTGCAGTCTGTATGGATTCTATTCCCCTGGCACGGTGCTGTATCCAGAACACTTCTGGTTGGGATGCTGTGGACCTGAAGCCTGGACTGAGAACACGGCCTGGGATTCTGTGGGAGATCCACCCACCATAGTGCCCAACGTCTCCCTGCTGGAACGGAGGGAAGCGGTCTTGAGGATGGGGTGGAGGACCCTTCGGTATTGTGTCTGTACAGTGTAGGCCTTTTCCAGTTTATTCCGTCTGAGGATGTGGACAGGATCCTGGGAGGTTTGAGGCCTGCCACCTGTTTGTATGGCCCTTGCCCACCAGCTGCGGTGGTGGGCAGAGGAATTGTTGAAGTGACTAGCTACTGGGCAGCAGCAGTTTTAGAAGGTGAAACTGGTGGAGAATCTTTCTTGGAAAATAGCAGGGACACTTCAGCTAACCCTGGTTGGTAGTATGCCCAAAAAAGCAATGCCAAACCGCTTCTGATCATCTCCTACTTCAAAACCCCGATGATGAGAGGATCAAAACTGGGGAGGCGGGGGGGGGGGGAGAGAGATGGTGCTGAGAAACAGGACCTCCAGTTTGCAAGCCACACAATTAGCTACTGGGGACGAGGAGAGGTTAAGTATAATTGTTTTTACTGATGGGACTGGGTTTTCACCAAAAGGGTGTCCAGTTGCTGAAGGGAACAGATGCAAAAGAAAAGTCCAAATCTATGCAACACATGTAGTAGGAACATGTTATGTGAGAAGTATAAAACCTGGTAAGCTGGAAATCATAAATTAAGAAATACATGATTTAAACATAGTAATCTGGGATGTGAGTGATCTAAAATGGATTGAAAAGATTTCAGTGAGAAAAATACGAAGCCTTTTACTCTGAAAATGGCAAACTCAAAAGAAACAAAGTTCTAGTGAGGTGAGAAGGATCACAAGCCATTAAAAATATTGTGAAGTCAGACCAAATCAGACTTTATGGTAAGCCTATCGCCATAACCAACATTCAAGTTTACACCCTACTACTGAAGTTGAAGAAGAAAAACAGAAAGTTTTCATCAAGCGTCCAGGAAAAAACTGATCATGCACCTCAACAAATGCACTGATCATCCTAGGTGAGTGGAATGCAAAAGGAGGAAACAAAGTAGAATGAAACAGTATTGGAAAATTTGGAGGAGTGCTGCAAAATGAAGCAGGAGAGCAACGTATAGAATGTTGTGAAGTTAACAAGTGGTTCATTACAAACACAGGCTGCAAGCAACCGATTTGGCCCACCTGGACGGCAGCACCACAGCTTGGACAGGGGCCGCGTTTGCAGCCCTGGAAGAAGGAAACGCAGTCGGGCCTTCCCTAGGCATCCGAGGGCTTTCCTGGACGGGTGGACCCCTAGGAATATTTGCCTGCTTTGCCCTTCCCCAGCACACAGTTGTCTTTGTTGCTCGGCCTGAGCAGAGCACCCTTCAAGCCGAGCTCCGCTGAGGCTGGTTATACTGAAGGCCCTCAGGTCGAGGCAGCAGGAGCGGCCTGGGAGAAGCTGGGCTATTCCCCTGCTTGCTACCTTCAACTCCAGGAGGAAAGCCAGCGCCCAGCGCCAGGCTCGGGGGTTTGGCAGAGATTCCCCCCCCCCTTATTTACATTTGGGGCCTGTTGTTTGTCAGTCAGGAGGGCTAAAGCAGGGTGAGGCCCAGCCCCGGTCGGCCTCTGGCCTACTAGGTTTCTCTCACCCCCCCCCCTTTCCTCGCTGTTGATAGGGGGTTCTTCCAGCTGCAGCAGAAATAGGCTTTTCTGTAGGCCACAGGAGCGAATTGGAGGCATCTGAGGGGCAAATGGCTTCATATCCTATGGCCACGGGCTTAATTGGGTGGATGCTGGTGGCCCCCCTCCCTGCCTGGGCTAGGGCTGCCACACACCCTGGTGGGGGCGGGGGATCCCCTGCCCCCATCCTACTATCCCTCCACATTTTGGGGCAGATTGGGCCTGTGGAGGACAGGATTCCTGCCCTCCATAGCAGCCCCCCCACTGCGCAATCCAGGGGCTGCATGAAGTGACCTCATCACGCCTGCAGGAGAGAGTGAGCGCACGCTAAGCGCGCACGCACCCAACCCCCCAGGTAAGAGCCAGGCCCCAATCTCCTGCTGGGAGATTAAGGGGTCCTGGCAACCCTAGTGTGGGCTTTTCCCTCACCCCCACCCCCGTTTACACATTGGGGTTTGGGGTCGGCTCATGCAGAGAGGGTGGCAGGCCTCCCGCCTTAGGTGGTGGCTGGAGGTCTCCGGGAATTACAACTGATCTCCAGGCTGCTGGGATCACTTCCCCTGGGGACAATGGCTGCTTTGGAGGGTGAACTCTGTGGCACTGTACGCTGCTGAGGTCTCTCCCCCCCCTAGAGCGACGCCCTCTCCAAGCTCCCCTCCCCCAAAGCCTCCAGGAATTTCACAATTTGAAGTTGGCAACAATTTGAGGCTGGGAAGTTTTATCAAGATTTTCTGCTCTAGAAGGACCTTCCGCCACAGGCGAGCATGAGGAAAGGGACATGTCGGGGGTGGAAAGCGCAGCGATGGACCCAGATGCTTGCAGGTGGAGGCTGGAGGCTGGATGAGTTTCAGAAGGGAAGGCGGTGGGGGCATCGCCCCGGTGGCAGATGGTGCTGACGCATATGTGGCTTCAGTTTATCCACGCTGGCCTGAAGAGGCCTGCCCCATAGCGTGATGGTAAGCACACCAAAATTCTGTGGGCATATGCATGACTGTGGGGGCCCTGGGTTCAGCCTCTCTTCCTACACCTTTGGTGCTTTACACTCAGGCAAAGCCCAGGCTAGCAGTCAAGCACGGCAGCCTCCTTCCACCCAGTTTCTGGGCCAGGTGCTCGAATTTCGTGGTCTAGTCTGCCACTGAGCCTCTTCCTTGTTGTTAACAATTAGCCCTCTCATCCTGCTGAGGGTTGGCAAAGTCAGGTCTTTCAGGCTGAGGTCCAGTCCTCGACCAGGAAGCGTCAGCAGGTCAGCTTCTCAACGTCCATGTTGCCTCCTCGCCCACAAGTGTCTCTCTGGAGGCTTCTGTCACGCGTCTGGCTGGCTTCTCAGGAACAGTCCTGTAAGACTCCTCTTCCCTGTCGGCAGGCGGCTGCCTTTGAGCCGTCAAGCATGCCCTGTGCCTTTCTGCTCCAGGACTTCATGGATGACTTTTTCTCCACTGCATGAAGGACTTTTGATGGTGCCACTGGTGGCCTGATGGTCCTTGAGGGTGGCTGGTCGCTGGCCCAGATTTCTCACCATTCTTCCCGCTTGGAAGACAGAGGTGTCCAGGGCAATCTAGTTGCACCCAGCACTCAATGGGCCTTGGATCGTGCTGTACATTAGTTAATGGGAGGGCGGGGGACAGGGTGGCTTGGGTTTTGCGTGCCTCCCAGCTTTGATGCACCACTGTTTCTTTTGGCTGCTCCGCCTTGTTATGGCCTAGTCCCTAAAGGATATTTCATGAGGAGCCTTTATGACTCATGACAGAAAACTTGTAGGCGGCACGGTTGCAAACAAGCCAAAGGCAGTAGGGATTAGGAGGTTATGGGGCCCCGAGGTGGTTGGGAGCTACAACTGGTGTCCCCCCCCCCTTGGGCCGTATTTGTGTTCGATCCCTTGCGAGGTTAAAAGAATATACTAGCTTCAGACATAAGGACAGTCAAAGAGAAAACCAAAGTCTATAGTCTTTCCTCCGTGCCAGCATCTCTCTGATTGCCAAATAAGGATTCCAGATGTTTTCCTAACTGCTCTGTTGCGTACTATGATGTGAGCTACAGAAAAAGGGATTGTGCACAATGTCCTCCAAAACACAAATCACCCAAAGTTTCTCACGCCATCTATCGAAGGAAGGTCCAACTGGATCTTATCAAAAGGCAGCAATCGTCAAACAACCCGCTTTTAATAGTTTGGAGACAAGGTTTCTTGTCTTTGGGGGGAAATGGATATCACTCCAGATATCAAATATAAGCAGCTTTGGAGAGAAGGGTAGATTAAATCTTAGAAATCTGGGAAATTCCCTCAGAAACAGCCAAGCAGAAAAGGTAAATTTGGGGGCATTTCCACCAGAACTGAATTGGAGAGCCTTTTTTTCCCGATAAAGCTTCCAGCATTTTCAGATTTTTTTCTATGTAGCCTATTGGAACAGAGATACCAATGTGCAAATCACCTATAATACTGTGTCCTAATCGAATGGATAGTAGGTTTGTTCAAATCTACTTCAAATAAATTCCCCGTCATCTATTGTAATTTCCGCAGGCACTTCTTTCTCCCACATGTCAACATAAGTTGGTGATTTGAGGTTAAGGACCTCAATAAGAATTTGGTAAATTTTAGACAAAAACCTTTCATTGCCCTCAGAGATTCAGTTAGAAGAGTCAACATAAGTTAGTGATTTGGGTTTTTTTTAAAAAAAATATTTTATTCAATTTTATTACTGTAACGATAATCAAACAACAAACCAATATAATACATTGCATTTACAAATATTAACACAGTGCTTCAACTTTAATACATTAACAATGAGTGGTGTGAAGAGGGAGGTTGCAGATCTCTTGCTTCTGTGAATTCATAAAATCGGATCCATTTTTCCCAGAAGTTTGATCCCGAAGATTGATATTCCGTCTGATGTAGATTGTCAGTTACTTTTTTCCATTATCAAATGGTTCCAGATTTTTGTAAACCAAAGTTCTGTAGTAGGTGGAGATTGGTCTTTCCATTTGGTTGCTATTGCACTCCTAGCTGCCACCAGGAGAGAGTTGATAAGGTCTCTTCTAACATTTGGGATTGATGCCTGATCCCACAGTCCCAAGAAGATTACTTTTGGCGACATAGGGACACTGTACCCTGTTATTTCCTTAATAATATTTAGTATTTCTGACCAAAATCGAGAGATCAAGGGACATTCCCACCAACAGTGAGCAAAATTACCCTCATTATTGCATTTCTTCCAACAAGAGGGCGATGCTGAAGAATAAATTAAGGAGATTTTTTGGGATGTTAGGTACCACCTGTGTATAATTTTATAGCTTTGTATTTTAGTTAGTATAGTTGAGGATTTATTTAATTTTGATGCCCATACTTTTTCCCAGTTGTCTAATGTTAGTACTTCATTAAGATGTGATTTGGGGTTAAGAACCTCAATAAGAATTTGGTAAATTTTAGACAAAAACCTTTCATTGCCCTCAAAGATTCAGTTAGAAGGGTCTCAACTTACTTAACAGTCTGAGAGAACCATTTTTGGTAGCAAGGTAGAGCATAATTGGTCTCATTTAGAAATATTGGAACCGCAATGCCTGGCCTTGTAGCTTCGAATCTATTTCTTGTTTTGCAAGGATTTTCCTTTATCTGTACCAATTCCTGATATGGTCAAGACTCTATTTGGACCATGACCAATATTTACTTAGGTCTAAACCGCTTAGAACCATGCCAAGTTAAGAACACAAACCATTGTCCCAAACTAACAGAGGGTTTTCTAAAATTGAGCTTGAAGTCACCGTTTTCTTTCTCAACCTCTTTGCTTGTCTTGTGCAAGGTGCCGCACCATTTGTGTTCCACGGGAGGCCTCATTGAAGCAATGTTTATTTAACTAGCAGACCTGCCTTTTCAAGTAAGGAGGGGCCAGTTTTCCAGCAATACAAGAGAAGGTCTGGAGAGATAGAGGAGGAGGAGAGGTGGGTGCCAGACGAAGACCTCCCCTATCCCCAGCAAGGCCTGTCCAGCGACTCTCCCCACCAACGAGAGCAAGCTGACTGGAGGCGGCCAGGGTCGCCAAGGACACGCACTCAGTGCCATCTGCCACACCCTCAACAGTTCCAGTCCAGGCCTTGGAGCTCACCCAGTTGTGCCGCCACCATTGACAGCTGAGGAAGGGCCGGCAACAGAGGCTCCCCACCCAAAACAAGAGCAAACTGACCGGAGAGCAAGGCCCCAGCAGCATCATGGACATCCAGTGTCCAGAGTGAGCAAGTGAGCACATGAGCGAGTAAGGAGCCAGTGCTGCAAAGCGGCAGAGAGGGTGTGTGGGTGCTGCAAACCCTCCTCCCCTTCCCGTTTGTGACGTCTGCCTGATGCCTGTCGACACGGGGAGAGCAAGCTAGAGGGCACGCCCCCTCGGCTCAGATGCTCCTATGGCGGCGGATTCTGACAAGGCTGCTGTAGCCGAATTGACCATCTGCAGAAAAGAGAGGGAGGGGCCAAGACCCCATTCGGGCAGATGTTGTATATATAACTGTAGTTGGCAATATAGCTGAATATGTTATTTTTGTGTTATTATAATTACTGTTAATACGGAAGGTCCTGTTGTGTGTATAAGACCTATTGTATTTTTATTGGTATTGATCTGGTGTTCATTAGTATTATTGATTATTAGTTCTATTATTATTATACTTATTATTAGTACTCAAGTTATTGTGCTTTAATTATTGCAGTTCCTATAACAGGACTTGGCCCATGAGGAGGGGCCAGTTTGTAGTTTCCTGCCATTCAAGAGGGGGCCTGGAGAGAGAGAGGAGGAGGAGGAGAGATGGGTGCCAGACGAAGACCTCCCCTATCCCCAGCAAGGCCGGCCCAGCGCCTCTCCCCACCAACGAGAGCAAGCTGACTGGAGGTGGCGCCCAGGCCAGGGTCGCCAAGGACGCCCACTCAGTGCCATCTGCCACACCTGCCGCAGTCACCGTCCAGGCCTTGGAGCTCACCCAGGTGTGGTGAGCTCCATACCTGGGCTCAGACTCTCCTGTGGCGAATTCGGACAAGGCTCCTGGAGCTGAATTGACCATCTGCGGAAAGCAGAGGGGGGGGCAAAGACCTCATTATTGCTGAAAATATGTTATTGAGTATGTTATAGTTGTATTATTATGATTGTTAATATGGACATTCTTACTATTTTTAAGAGTTATATTTTTGTTGGTATTAATCTGGTGTTGATTCATATTATAATTATTATTAGTACTGGAGTTATTGTGCTGCAGCCACCGGGGAGGTCCAGTGTCATCCTGCCACACCTGCAGCAGATACAGCCTGGGCTTCAGAGCTCACCCAGGCGTAATTCCACCAAGAACGGCCGAGACAGGACTGGCAGCAGAGGCCTGACCTGGCATTCGGACCAACGCAGCAGCTGGAAGGGCCCGGCCTGCCCCACTCTGACGGGGCACGCAGATTAGCCAAAGAAGTGGCCTCCAGCAAGGCAGCAAAGGTGGGAAGCCCAGGATTGGGTCCGCAAGCCTCAATCTGTCAGGAAAGGGCAAGCCTGAGCCTTTGGAGGGGCGAGATCCCACCCGACGGTCCCTATAAATACGGTCTTTCGGGCAGGACAGAGAGGGAAGAGAGAGAGAGGAGAGCCACGGAGTGAGTGAGGGAGGAGAGAGAGAACATTGAAAGCTCAGTGAGCAAGTGAGCACATGAGCGAGTAAGGAGCCAGTGCGGCAATGGGGAAGAGAGGGGGTGTGGGTGCCCTAAACCCTCCTCTTGTCCCCGTTTGTGAGGTCTGCTCCATGCCTGCCGACACGGGGAGAGCAATTGAGAGGGCACGGCCCCTAGGCACTGAGGCTCCTGAGGCGGATTCTGACAAGGCTGCTGTAGCCGAATTGACCCTCTACAGGATGGAGAGGCAGGGGCTAAGACCCCATGAGATGTGCTATATATAATTGTAGTTGTTAAGATCGTTGGATATGTTATTGTTGTGTTGTTGTTATTGTTAATATGGAAGTTCCTGTTATGTTTATAAGACTTACTGTATTTTTATTGGTATTGATCTGATGTTCATTAGTATTATTGATTATTAGTTCTTTTATTATTATAGGTATCATTAGTACTAGAGTTATTGTGTTTTAACTGTTGCAGTTCCTATAATCGTTATTCTGTTTGTTGAGATAAATGAATGTCAGAATATAAACTCACTTGCACATGTGTAAAGGCTGTTGTGCCCTTTAACATAGAGCATAGGGTGAGTCAGCAATTTCTCTGACAGTTCACACCTGATCAATTAAGCTGGGATTGCGGCATGATTGCATCAGCCGTGTGCTGGTTGGCTGACTCCAACTCACCCTATAGGCTAGTGGACACTTAAAAGTCCAGCCAAAGGTTTGTGCACGGCTGATCTGCTCAGCTTGGTGCCTGGTGCAAACCTTTGTCGCTCAGAACAATCTTGGATAACTCTGGTAACTGACCTAAAGACTGGACTCTGGTTTTGCTCTCTCTGTATGTATGTATGCTGAGCACTTTTGCACCTGTAATATATGGACTTGTATAATACACCATCTGCACTTCATCACAACGTCTTGGCTCCAGTGTTTTTGTTGTTGGGCAAAGCGGGTCACTTGGCAGCACTAATTACAGGCGGTTATTCCGTCAGGGTTATGGGCCCAGCACGCTTCCGCTGCGCCAGTGTACCTGCCGCCTGCAACTGAACCTGTTGGTTTGCTGGAGCATCGTTTGGATCGTTGTGTGGCAGCTCAAGGGTTGGAACAGACGCTGACTGGTTACAAGCCGGTGCCTGGACCCGTTAAGGCAGCTGTGAGTGCGGTGAGTGCATGGGAGTCCTGCAGAGTGCAAGATAACAACCATGGCACAAATGGCTCTCATGCCGGCTGAAAGGCTGGGAGCCGATAACTATTTTACGTGGGCAGTATGGATGGAACATTATCTAAAAAGGGAAGGGCTGTGGACTGCTGTAAGCAACCCTCCCGCTGCTCCCACACCTGCAGATCAGACTAACATTGAAAAAGCCCTGGCCACCATCGTTTTGAGTGTGGATAAGACTCAGCTTGTCCATGTGATGGGTGCTGCTTCTGCCAAAGCTGCATGGGACGCTTTGAGAAGGCTACATGTGAGGCAAGGAGCGGGCTCACTCATTACTCTGACAAGAAGGCTTTACCGGTGCTATCTACAGCCGGGGGAGTCGATGTCTTTTCACTTGACTCGGATGGAGGGCTTTTTCCAACAGCTGGCTCAGAGAGGAAAAATCCTGCCTGAACAGGACAAAGTCTTCGCCCTGCTCAGCTCTCTGGATGCCAGGTTTGATAGCCTCATTACAGCCTTGGAGGCAAGAGACGTGGACAGTTTAACGATGGGCCTCGTCTCTGGGTTGCTGCTTGAGGAGGAATCAAGGCAGCAAGAAGCGAAGACTGCTACGACCTTAAAGAGCTCTGCAATCAACAAACAATGCGGAGGAGTGTCCCAGCACCTGCCGGAGAAAACTTCCAGCGAGGAAACTGCACTGCGTGTCCGTCATTGCTTTGCCTGCGGTTCTACACAGCATCTAAGGAATGCCTGCCCATCCAGCCGGAGGAAGAAAAAGCAGCAGAAGTCAGCAGGAGTCGCAAGCAATGGTGTGACCCAGCGTACTCAAACAGCACTCGTGTCTGCTGGACCCTCTGTGTCTGGTGGGAGTATCTGGCTAGTCGATTCGGGTGCTACACAATCTTTTTGTTGTGAGCGTGACTTGTTGGTCACTGAAACAGAGCCCAGGCTCAGCCATGTCTCCCTTGCAGACGGCAAAGCTGCTTCAACGGTCTGTCAAGGGGAGATTTGTTTTCCTGCATTGAAGCACTCCCTGGAGGGGGTGCTTTGTGTCCCATCCCTGCAAAATAACTTACTCTCTGTAGCTGACCTTGACAAAGCAGGCTTTGCTGTTTGCTTTGCTAACAGAGAGTGTACAATTTCCAGGGACGGAGTGGAGCTGCTGTCTGGACCACGAACTAACAATGTTTACATGGTTAAGAACTCTCCTACCATTAGCCATGTGAGTAACCGCCCTTACCACGATGGGTGTATACACTTTCTCCATCGCAGGTTTGGGCATGCTTCTTTTGGGGCTTTGGAGAAAACTTTGGGACTGCTAGGGGTAAAGGTGAAGCCTTGCAATGCTTTCCTAGACTGCAATATCTGCAAGGAAGTAAAAAGCAAGGCAGCCCCAGTAGCCAAACACAGCCAGAGGCAGTCAGCCAAGCCTCTTCAGCTGGTTCATATGGATGTGGCTGGCCCCTTTCCTCAAAGTGTGTCTAAGAACCAATATGTGCTTGTAATAGTGGATGACTGTACAAGGTTTTGTTGGGTGTATCCCATGAAACATAAGTCAGAGGTTTTTAGTACACTCAAGTACTGGATGAGCAGAGTTCAGAGACAGCTGGACACTGCTGTGGTATCTATCCAGTCAGATAGGGGGGGCGAGTTCTGTTCAAACCAATTAAAGGCATGGTTGCAAAAGCAAGGGGTTGAACAGAGGCTTGCCAACACTATGTCTCCTCAGGAGAATGGTGTGGCTGAGAGGTGGATACAGACTCTCAAAACTAAAATGCAAGCCCTTTTGGCTGATAGTGGTCTGAAGAAACACTTCTGGGCTGAAGCTATGAAGGTTGCCAGCTATTTGGCCAACAGGACTTGGACTTCTTCCATACAGGACATTCCATACCATGCCCTGTATAAGAAGTACCCCAACATAAATCACCTCAGGGTCTTTGGGAGTAAAGCCTTTGTAAACGTCCCTTTGGGTAAGAGACGGACCCTGTCCAAGAAAGCCAGGGAGCTGGTTTTTCTTGGCTATCAGTCAGGTTCAAAAGCCTACAGGTTCCTGGGTGATAGAAATGAGGTGATCTTCAGCCGGTCCGCGGGGTTTAAGGAAAATTCTCGCTGGGAGAGGCTAGGTGATAGCAACCACTCACAATTGCTATTGCCTCTGGCCCCTCCACAGCAGGAGGAGGAAGTTATCACTCCAAAAACTCTCAGCCCGAAGAAACGGCATGCTTCTGTGAAGCAAGAGGAGGGTGAGTCGGCTGTCAGCCGATCTCCCCCTCCTGCAGAAACAAACAGTTCCTCTCCCTCCTCCAGCCCTGCTCAAATGCAGGCTGTGCCGAGGAGGTCACAGAGGGGAAAACAAAGGTGTGCCGCCAGACCGGCTGGGCTATTCACAGGCCATAAATTATGTTTACACCTCTGAGCCAGAGGATTTTTGGCAGGTTCAACAACTGCCACAAAAAGAGCAAGAGGGCTGGAAGGCTGCTATGCAAGAAGAATACCAGTCCCTCATTACCCATAAGGTTGTGTCACCAATGTGGCTACCCAAGGGTGAAAAGGTAATTGGGTGCCGGTGGATTTTCAAAAAGAAACCACTGGAGGATGGTTCTGTCAAATACAAAGCAAGACTGGTCGCTAGGGGATTCTCACAAGTAAATCAGATACACTATGACCAAGT
This sequence comes from Eublepharis macularius, assembly GCF_028583425.1. Classification (NCBI taxonomy): domain Eukaryota; kingdom Metazoa; phylum Chordata; class Lepidosauria; order Squamata; family Eublepharidae; genus Eublepharis; species Eublepharis macularius. Next base: position 78,053,538 of record NC_072799.1, read on the forward strand.
CTTTTCCCCAACAGTAAAAACCGAGACTTTCAGAACTGCATTGGCTGTAGCAGGTTTCAAAGGGTGGAAAGCTTTCCACTTTGATGTAAAAACTGCCTACCTCAATGCAGATCTTGAAGAAAGTCTATACCTGGATCAAATTCCAGGTTTTTCCATGGGAGAAAAAGGTATGCATTTAAAACTGCACAAGGCTTTGTATGGGCTGAAACAGAGTGCCCGGCAATGGAACCAATGCCTGGATCAGGCACTAAAAGCTCTGGGTTTCAAGCAGAGCAACGCTGACTCATGTCTGTATACCTTACAAAGGGCAGGTAAATGGGTGCATTTACTGGTTTATGTAGATGATCTATGTCTCATAACAGAGCATGAGAAGCACCTAACATGGTTCCAGTGCAAGCTGCAGGAAAGGTTCCAACTAAAGTACCTGGGCCCCTTAAGACACTACCTAGGGGTGGAAGTGACCAGGCACTCAAATGGAACCTATGTTTTGTCCCAAGAGGGAAAAATCCTGCAGCTCCTGGACAAATTTGGCATGGCAGAAGCCAAGCCAGTTAACACTCCCATAATTACAAATAGCTGTGATGAAGAAGGTGAGCTTTTTCCTCACACAACATTATATCAATCACTGGTGGGATCTCTCCTGTATCTGTCCTCCTGGGTTCGGCCTGATATCGCGTACGCTGTACACCGTCTTTGTCAGAAGAATGCCAGTCCTAGGCAATCTGACTGGGTGGCAGCCAAACGAGTCTTGAGGTTTCTCAAGGGCACTAGCAACAGGAAACTAACTCTGGCAGCCGGCCATACAAACCTGTTCGCTTTTTCAGACTCCAGTTGGGGGGACAGGGAGCAAAGGAAATCCACCACTGGTATAGCTATTTATTTGGGTGGTGCCCTGGTTCAGTGGAAGGCAGTAAAACAAACGTTTATATCCCTAAGTTCCGCAGAAGCAGAATTTGGTGCTTTAAGTTCCTGTGTCACAGAAGTGGAGTGGTTTACTTCGCTATGCCATGATTTTGGTATAGCCCAAAACAAGGTCATTATACACTGTGACAACACGGCTGCTATTCAGTTAGCTAGGGAGCAGAACTTTAAAAGTCGCTCCAAGCACATAGGGATCAGGTATCAAAACGTAAAAGCAGCTGTTGACAAAGGGTTGGTGGACCTGCAATACAGCAACACTGAACAAAACATAGCTGACATGTTTACCAAAGGGTTGGATGTGATAAAACATAACATATTCACTGAACGGTTGTTTGATGGTGTAAATATGTAAGGTCAGCTGTGTATAATATATATAAATGATATGTGACATGTGGCAAGGAGTTTAGCAGGAGTGTCAGAATATAAACTCACTTGCACATGTGTAAAGGCTGTTGTGCCCTTTAACATAGAGCATAGGGTGAGTCAGCAATTTCTCTGACAGTTCACACCTGATCAATTAAGCTGGGATTGCGGCATGATTGCATCAGCCGTGTGCTGGTTGGCTGACTCCAACTCACCCTATAGGCTAGTGGACACTTAAAAGTCCAGCCAAAGGTTTGTGCATTGCTGATCTGCTCAGCTTGGTGCCTGGTGCAAACCTTTGTCGCTCAGAACAATCTTGGATAACTCTGGTAACTGACCTAAGGACTGGACTCTGGTTTTGCTCTCTCTGTATGTATGTATGCTGAGCACTTTTGCACCTGTAATATATGGACTTGTATAATACACCATCTGCACTTCATCACAACGTCTTGGCTCCAGTGTTTTTGTTGTTGGGCAAAGCGGGTCACTTGGCAGCACTAATTACAGGCGGTTATTCCGTCAATGAATTCATACATTTGTTCGTAAATTTGTTTTGGGACCAGAAAAGGATTGACTAGAATAATTTATACAACTACTCAGAATTTATACAAACCATTTCTCTCCCTGAAAGTTAATTCCCCACCACCGCTAGAATATGGTGGGGAGTTTTTTCTATCTTTCAGAAACTATTTGCAAAAACCAGGCCTTCTTTACCTGCTGTCTTTCACACAATCTCACTTGCAGAGCTTAAAGAGGGACTCTTGAAAACCGGGTCGCACTCCCTGCGACTGTTGTTCATCCCGTGGTCTGTGCAGGCACAGGTGGGGTCTGCGTAGGCACAGGTCAGCCGCGGACTTTCTAGAGCTCCTAGAAACACTAGTTGCCCGCTGAGCCTTCCCACGAGCTTTCTCCCGAGGAGGAGCTATAAAAGGCCGTGCAAGCCTCAGGTGCAGAAGGAAGGTACAAAAAGGAGCTTGCAGCAGGGCAGGAGGGCGAGAGATGTGCCTGCACAGAAGACCACCCCAAGAACAAGAAGGACAGGGAAGTGCAGGCCTGTTTGCATCATCTAGCGTGTCTTCTGTGCAGCTCCACATGGGAGGTGATCGAGCGGTCTTCCCCAGGAGGAGGGTGTGAAGCTCTTTAATGGACAAGAGTCTTCAAGAGTGCCTTGCCAACATCCGCCTCCCGTCTGGAGTCCACGTCAGTGACATCATGTTTGAGGACCATAGGCGGCACTGACCAGGTGGCTGCCTTGTAGAAGTCGGCGAGCGGGATGCCCAGTTTGAAGGCTGCCGAGGGGGATTGAGCCCTAGTGGAACTCCCAAAAGGAGCGCTCCTGGCTAGATAGAAACCCAAGGCACCTTTAACTTCCAGAGTGTGCAAAGGCTCTCTGTGTCGTCCTGAGATGTCGGAAAGAAGACAGGGGAGATATGTCCTGGTTCATGGGGAAAGGGGAGATGCTCTTTGGCCGAAAAGGGAGGCTTGGAGGGAGACCAACCTTATCGGGGAACGTCTGAATGAAAGGGGGGGGGGTCGGATCGAAGGGCTTGCACGTCACTCACCCTCCTCGCTGAGGTTAGGAGTGGACCACTGGAAAAGCGGTCTTAGCTGGCAGCATTTGAGGGGGCAGGTAGCTAGGGGCTCGAAGGGTCTGTGGACGGTTGAAGTGAGCACCAAGGAGAGAGTCCACTGGGGAAGAAACCTAGTTGCAGAGGCAGGTCGGTCTGCTAGGCCTCTAAGGAAGGAGTTGCATTCGGACTGGGCAAGGAGGGATTTCCCATTTATGTTGTCACCGATAGGCAGAAATGGGCCATAATGGAGGAATTCGCCAAAACCTGGACCTTTAACTGGACCAAACAGCGTAGAAGGGAAGGCAACGAGGAGGGTTCGGTTCTTCATGCCCAAGAGAAAATCTTCCCCATTTGGCTAGATATGATTTCCTGGTGGGTGGTTTTCTGGCTTCAAACAGGACCTTTGGGACCAGGGAGTAAAAAATTAATTCAGAGGAGACACGCATCAGGCTGTGAATTTCAGAGGACCCAAGCTGTGGCGGAGAATCACGCTGCCCCGAAGCAGGTTTGAGGTTAGAGGGAAATGGTGGATTCCGCCCTGTGCCATTGGAAACCGAATGGCAAAGCAGGCCGGCCTCGGGCAGTAAGGGGCTGTTATGATTGCCGGGGAACCTTCCCTCGCATCTCTCTGAGTGTGGGAGTCGTAAGGGGCAGAGGAGGAAATGCCTACAGGGGGGCAGAGTAGCGAGAGGCTATCCAAGAGAGAGCGAGGGAAGCTGTCCTCCCCGTCTAACTCCCGTGTGGCTCTCGTGTTGTCCATGCATATCTCCACATTCTTGCCTCATGCTAGGCACACAAAAGAGCATTCAGAGCATTCCTTATCATACTGAGTTCGAGGAGATGGGCATGCACAGAAAATTCCTGAAAGGACCATGGCCCCTTACCCAGTTGGCCTCAGAACAAGAGAGAGGGAGAGGCATTTGTGTTGATCGAGATTCCTATTGGGGATTCCGTTTGTCACTCCTGGGACCAGGGGATGAGACGTGGGATAGAGAACCACTTTTACGGGTTCTGGCTGTGTAGGTGGAACTCTCTGACGTTCCAGTTTTGGAGAAGCGAAAGTTGGGCTTCCAAGGGTGCCCTTTCTCCAGTGGCAACCTTTCTCTGGTCCCAAACCACGCCCACTCGAAGGCAGAGGCCTCCCCATCACAGACACAAACCTCCTCGCTGCTACTTCAGCCACTTTCTTACTGGTGCATACCACCACTAACACTGCATACCACCTGACGTTCACCTCCAGTCTGTTTTTAAGAGTGCTGCTGTTCTATTGCATAAATTTACACTGAATCAATAGCGTTAGACTAAGGTGCTGAAGCACAGGACAACTGTTTTATTGTTAATCAGTTCAGTTACATAGTTTATTAAACACTGGTTGATCTAATAAGGAGGTTTATTAGGACTGAGAGAGTGGAAATATTTCTCGATATTTTTATATTGCATATCTGAAAATTATATCTTATATGTTATCTGACCATTGCCTTTGGATATTCCTTGATATTCCTTGTAATGCGTATTTCTAATTTTCTTTCCAATTTAAACTTCTGTTTCCTATCCTCTTCTGCACCTACTATTTGTTGAATATTTTTTTTAAAAAAAAGAGTAGGAAGGGGGGAAAATGGCATGTAGGTCTGTGTCTGTGGATTCACCTTTGTTCAAAATTCTCACTCACCCCAAAATCTGGTGAGTGACCTTGGGCGAGTCACACTCTCTCAGCCTACCTCACAGGACTGTTGGGAGGATAAAATGAGAACAGGAGGAGCAGGCACCTCGTCAGGCGTCTTTGGGCCAGTTACAAATTTGTGCTGTCTCTGTGTCTTGCTTTATTTGGAGGGCGAAGAGTAAAAATACACGAAAAGAATGTTCCTGTGCGTGATGAAAACCAAGCTCTGCATAGTGGTTAGAGTGTCAGGAGAACCGGGTTCAAATCCCCACTCTGCCAAGGAACCTCACTGGGTGACCTCGGGCCATCCCACGAGGGTTGCCAACTCTGGGTTGGGGAATTCCTGGAGATCTGGGGGAGGAGCCTGGGGTGGGCAGAATTTGGGGAGGGGAGGGCCTCAGTGGGCTCTACTGCCATTCGAGAGTCCGCCTGCCAAAGCCCCCCTGAGGCACACCTTCTCAGCAGAAATTCCCTCACGAGGAGAGGAGGTGAGGAGAATGATGTCAGCTGCCATAAACAATGTACAAAAATATATAAAAAGAAAAGTTTGAGGAGAAAAGTGAGTAGAAATAAACATCCTTTTTTCAATTGATAAGAACCTGAGGCGCTTTTTGAGGCGCTTTGAGTTTTCAGAGAGAGAGAGAGAGAGAGAGAATGTGAGTGTGTTATGGGGGGTGGTTAGAGGAAATTCATGCAGGTGGAAGGAGGAAGCAGGCAGACACACCCTCGTGAACCTGCCAGGCAATTCCTAACATCCAGCTGAGTCTACTTCGGAATAAAGTCAGGGAAGACAAACAGCGGAAGAGTGTTCCTGGGTCTTTCCCGGCATCACCTCACTTCCCAAATCCAACCAGGCTTTCCCGGCAGGTTTGGTGCCTCCAGGCTTACAACGTGCTGCTGCTTCAATCTCTGCTCCTTCAGGGGGGCCGAGTGGGAGGTGATCGCGGTGGTCCCAGAGCCCCCTGTGGCTCTGCTCTGGCCGACGCTGGCAGTGTCAGTGTGGTCAAGGCAGTCGCAGCCCCAGAAGCCGAGAGCAAACGGGCACCTGACGGAGCAAAGAACAAAAGAAATCTAGAGGCCCCACCCTGGCCGTTCCTCTCGAGCAGCGGCAGGTGGTGGCATCAGGCCCAAGGAAGTGCCCTCTCTCAATATTTTTATTCAATTTTAGAACTCTAACAATAATCAAACAACAAACCAATATAATACATTGCATTTACAAATATTAACACAGTGCTACAACTTTAATACATTAACAATGAGTGGTGTGAAGAGGGAGGTTACAGATCTCTTGCTTCTATGAATTCGTAAAATGGGATCTATTTTTCCCAGTTGATCCCGAAGATTGATATTCCGTCTGATGTAGATTGTCAGTTATTTTTTCCATTATCAAATGGTTCCAGATTTTTGTAAACCAAGGTTCTGTAGTAGGTGGAGATTGGTATTTCCATTTGGTTGCTATTGCACTCCTAGCTGCCACCAGGAGAGAGTTGATAAGGTCTCTTCTAACGTTTGGGATTGATGCCTGATCCCACAGTCCCAAGAAGATTACATTTGGCGACATAGGGACACTGTACCCTGTTATTTCCTTAATAATATTTAGTATTTCTGACCAAAATCGAGAGATCAAGGGACATTCCCACCAACAGTGAGCAAAATTACCCTCATTATTGCATTTCTTCCAACAAGAGGGCGATGCTGAAGAATAAATTAAGGAGATTTTGGGGGGTGTTAGGTACCACCTGTGTATAATTTTATAGCTTTGTATTTTAGTTAATATAGTTGAGGCTTTATTTAATTTTGATGCCCATACTTTTCCCCAGTTGTCTAATGTCAGTACTTCATTAAGATCTTTATGCCATTTAGTTTGATAACTAAAATTGTTAGGGATGTTAGAGGACAATAGCAAGCCTGCACTTCAGAAATGACCGCACATTTGAATAAAAATAAAAACGGATTGAATGTCCCTTAATGTTTTTTTTCTAGAATGTCACCTTTGCTTGCGGTAGGAAGCTTCACCAGTTGGATTTCTGTCTCCTCCACAGCTAGTCAAGCCAGGAAAAGGGGGAGACAGGAGCTTTTAAAAACAAGAGAGGTTGCTGTGGATACTCAATATTGCCCTTTGCACATGCTCAGAGAAAAGCTCTGCCCAGGTTTCTGAGATTGCATGCCCCTGTTTAGGATGCAAACGAGAGTGGATGGAGAGAAAGAGCACACGAGGCAGGCAGCTTGACCACTTCTGAACTTGAGTTGGGGAAAAGGAAAGCCACAGGAATAGAGCCTTGGACAGTCTCTACAGGAGTCCTCGGGGTGCATGTTCATCAAGTGCCGGGCGATGCAATGTTAGCTGGGAAGCATAGTTTAATAAGACAGAGCTGGAGGAGATCTCTTCAGAGAGAGAGATTTTCTCAAACCCCTCCACTGTCTCTGGGGTACTGGACTGTCTCCCTTTCTGAAGACTTGGCTCTGCTTAAAACTTTGAATTAACTGAGCCTCAGCAGGGCGAAGGCTGTAGAAAGCGAGACAGTGTGGCACACCAGAGGTGGCGGAGGGCTGTGAGAGGGTACGTCCCCTCTGAAGCGATCTATGCCAGCTCTGCCTTTTAAAACTACGCTTCCTAGCTCCAGTGACAAAAGTCTCGCGCAGAGAAACTCTGAGTACAGATCCCTACAGATCCATGCAGACCTGTCTTTACCTCCCTCTCCCTTTACTTGATCCTTCCAGATCTTTCCTGGGCTTGGTCTGACGGAGCCCCACCCCCCACGCGGCCCCAGTGGAATCCCTGCCTGGAATGCTTGAACCAGCAAGGTTCTGCTGTGGCATTACGACTGGAGCGGCAGTTGGTCGGCCTCATTACCCCCGGCAGCTTCGAGTGGTGGAGGAGGTACCGACGTCTGGCTCTGGCTCCCCGAGGGCTGGGCTGGGCAGGGGGGGTGGGGTAGGCCGAGGTTGGGGGCGGAAGGAAAGGATGGATGTAAAGCAGGGGCGTAAGAAGGACGCTCTGGGGGCCACCCACAGCCTGCTTTTCACTTGGCTCTGCTGCTGTCATTCCCCAGCCCCCCTCCTGCCGGGGTTTTTGTCTCAGCCTGTATGTTAAGCGTGTCTCCCACACCCCACAAGGAGCCTCCTTCCATTATCCCCCATCTTCCAAACGGGTAGACCTTGCTTGACTTGGGGCACTGTGGAGGCAGACCTGGCCCATCCCGGCTCAGCCCCCCCCCATCATTTCTGAATGTGGCTCTCAGAACAAAATGCTGACATGCCCCCTGAGCTGCAGGGTCCCCGGGGAAGCTCAGGGCGATCTAGAATACAAGGAAGAGGCGGGGTATTTTCATGGGGGCGGGGCAGGGTGGCCAGAAATAAACAGGCAACCCCCGGAGCTGTTGAGGCATGGCCTCTCCTGGGCCAAGCTCCAAAGCTGCAGGGATAGTGGGCATTTGTCCCTCCTGGGGCACCTCCCTTCCATCCTGTTTGACCCACTGCCTGGTGGCTGTGCTGAGCCACTCGGAAAGTCATGCTGAGTCTTTGATCTCTCACCCTGCAGGGGGGTAAGCGGAGGATGACGTGGTGTCGGAGACTGTGGAAGTGGCTCGTCCGGAAGAAGGACAAAGTGGCGGCAGGTTTGTGTTTCGGACAGGACAGGCAGTGCCTTCTGCTTGCACTCAGAGCCTTTCCCTTTCCGCGGGTTGACAACTAAGGACTGATGCTCTTGAATCGAGATCCCGAGATCCCTGATGCCGTTCATGTTCCCTTTAATTTTAAAGGTCTCTGCTATTTGCCTCCCCTTAACTGGTGAATCAAAACTTTTCATAATATCTCGAAGTTTAAGGTATTGGAATACAAGATTGAATGGTTTCAGTATCTCCAAATAAGTAATTTAATATGTTCCTTGGAAAGAAAGGGTGTTTTAAAAAGACAATTAACATTTTTGCATTAATATTGAAGGATTCAGAGAGTATTGTTAAAGGCTGGTTATCCAAGCTATAGAAACATTTGGTGGAAATATTCTATTCCCCTTACCAAGATACAAAGTCACAAGTTGGCAAAAGGACAGAGTAAAAGAGCCCACCGAAGCAGACTGGGAGAAAAATTGGGCTTTGCCTTCAAAGACATCGAAAATGTTGTGTCTTAAATATCAATATTATAAAATGTTTTCCAATTGGTATTTGACTCCATCTAAGCTTCAATCGATATTTAAAACTGCTAGCCCATATTGCTGGAGGAAATGTAGACGGAAAGGAACTGGTGGGAATGCCTGATTATTCAAGTGTTGGGAGGGAAATTTATGAGGAGATTATAAAGATTGTTAAAGTTTCTTTTCCTTATAACCGAGTATGATAATACACATCTACACTATAACACTAGAAATAAACACTACACTTTAAATAAACTGATGTGGACTTGCCTTCTGGAATCTCAGGGACTGTGAAGAAGGAAGAGGAGGAGGAAGAAGGGAAAATGCCTCCCAAGGACAGAAGGGAAGAGCTTGCGGTGAGCAGAAAAGCTAGCCAAGGGAGGGAATCATCCACTTGGGTCTCCCTGGCGCTCAGGAGATAGCAGCCCTCCTGCCAAGCTTCCCAACCCAGGAACAGTCCGGGCAAGGGAGAGGGGTGTCCAGTGGAAAGGCCAAGAGCGTGGGGTAGCCTAGATGCTGACCCAGCCTCCTGAGTAGCCACTGGCAGCAACCCCTGTTGAAGCAGCTGCCAGTGAAAGCAGAAGAGACGGGGCTTCAGTGGCCTCCCTGTAGAGAAAGCCGCTTCCTGGAGCATCAGTTGTTGCAGCTAACAGACGGCCTTTCTCTATCAGGAAGTGCGGTCGCTGCCCTCCTTCCCCTCAGGCGAGACAAGCGAGGCAAGCGAGACGTCCTCCATGATGGCAGAAAAGGGTAACCTAATGTTCTCTTTCTCTATTTTTCTTGTGCCCTCCCCCCATGGAGCTCGAGGCAGAATACGCGGTTCCCTCCCACCCCTGTCACTTTCCTCACAACAATCTTGCGATGCAGGGTTGGCTGAATGAGGCCGACGGGTGCTTGGTCACCCTGTGAGATTCATGGCCGAATGGGGATTTGAAGCTGCGTCTCCCAGGGCCTCATGAGCTGAATCTTTTAAGCACCTGTTTCCAAGCAAGAGTCATTGGAGTCATTGGACTCCAGTCCCGTGTAGCCCCCCGTCCCCGTCCCCATGCTTGTGCTCCTGCATCTGTCACCAGGGTCAGGACACTCCTGGTGACAGAGAAGAGAAGCTCCCATTAGCATTGCCTCTTCCATAGTACTGGAATACATGATAGCTCCACAATGGAACCAAAGAGATGCTGCCACGAGAGTGCCCGAGACAAGAGCTGGTCCGCATGGGAACTTATGGGCACATCCAGGGCCACCAGAACGTCTTGGGCCACCTCAAGCTCCCTCCTCTTGCTGTCCCGGCCATATTCCAACTTAGTGGGGCTTCAGAGATGCTTGCAGTCCATTTTCCTCTTGGGCAGGAGAAGCACAACTGCAGGGGTGGCCTGGGAAGAAACTGATGTGAACTTGCCTTCTGAAATCTCAGGGTCAGTGACGGAGGAGGAGGACGAGGAAGATCGAAAAATGCGTGGCAAGGAACGAACATCTGCAGTTCTGGTGAGCAGAAAAACTAGTCAGGGGAGTAAATGTGCCTCCTGGATCTCCCTGTACCTCAGGAGAGAGCAGCCCTCCTGCCAAGCTTCCCAACCCAGGAAGAAGCAAGGCAAGGGAGATGGGTGTCCAGTGGAAAGGCCAAGAGCGTGGGGCACCCTAGATGCTGAGCCATCCTCCTGATTGGCCACTGGCAGCAACCCCTGTTGAAGACCCAGAAGTCTTTTCTGTTTTGAGAATGGAGGTGGGAACGGGCAAGGTGCACAAGGCCTGCCAGGCACTGACCCCGTCCCTTTCCCCAGCAAATGTGGAGAGCTCCCGGGAAGTGTCAGCAGAAATCATAATGCCTACCGGCTCTGTATTGGGGAATATTGCCTGAAAGGATCCCAGGGGTGGGGGCAGAGCCCTTCTCGGACTCTGGCAAGCAGCTGCCCGCGGAAGCAGGCTAGATGGGGCTCCAGGGCCTCCTTATGGAGAGAGCAGCTTCCCGCAGCATCAATCGATGCATCTAACCGGTGGCCTTTCTCTCTCAGGAGCTAGAGTCCATCACCTCCAGTGTCTGGGACAGCTCAGTGGCATCCACACCAGCAGGTACGGCATCTCCCCAGCGGACGGAAAATGGTAATCTAATGTTCTGTTTCTCTAGTTTTCTCCTGCCCTCCCTCCAAGGAGCTCACGGCAGAAGGCTTGATTCCAGCCCGTCTCTTTCACATTCCTCCCAACAACCATGCGATGTAGGGTAGGCTGAATGAGACCGATGGTGCTTGATCACCCTGTGAGATTGATGGCTGAATGGGGATTTGAAGCTGAGTCTCCCAGGGCCTCATGCGCTGAGTCTTTAAAACACCTGTTTCCAAGCAACAGTCATTGGACTACTTTCCTGTGTAGCCCCCTGTCCCCGCTTCGAGCACGCCCAAGACAAGAGCTGGTCTGAATGGGAATGGACAGGCACGCCCAGGGCCACCATAATGTCTCTGGTCCCCTGAAGCTCCCACCTCTAGCTGTCCCAGATTTGTTGCAAGCTAGTGGGGCTTCAGAGGTGCTTGCAGCCCATCTTCCTCCTGGGCAGGAGAAGCACAAATGCAGGGGTGGCCTGGGCAGAAACTGATCTGAACTTGCCTTCTGAAATCTCAGGGTCTTTGGAGGAGGAGCACGATGAAGAACCGGCAATGTCCTGCAGTGAGGGAACATCTGCAGTTCTGGTGAGCAGAAACGCTAGCCAAGCGAGGAAATGTGCCTCCTGGATCTCCCTGCCCCTCAGGAGAGAGCAGCTCCCCGGCCAAGCTTCCCAACCCTGGAACAGTCCGGGCAACGGAGAGGGGTGTCCGGTGGAAAGGCCGAGAGCGTGGGGTACCCTAGATGCTGACCCAGCCTCCTGATTGGCCACTGGCAGCAACCCCTGTTGAAGCCCCCAAAGGCTTTTGTGTCGTTAGAGTGGAGGGGGGAACTGGCAAGCAGCACCAGGCCTGTCAATCACTGACCCCTGCGCCTTTCCCCCACAAATGTGGAGAGCCCCCGGGAAGTTCCAATAGGAATCGTGAAGCCCACCAGGTCCATATGGGGAACATTGAATGGAAGGATCCCAGGGGTGGGGGCAGACGCTTCTCGGGCACAGGAGAGCCGCTGCCAGGGAAAGGAGAAAAGATGGGGCTTCCGGGCCTCCTTGTGGAGAGAGATCAGCTTCCTGGAGCATCAGTCCTTGCGTCTAACGGGTGGCCTTTCTCTCTCAGCAGCTACAGTCTGAGACCTCAAGCATGTGGAGCGTCTCAGACCTCCTACGCGAAACACCATCAGGTATGGCCTCTCCCCAGCTGTTGGAAAATGCTAATCTAATGTTCTCTGCCTGTTTCTATCCTGCTCTTTCTTCAAGCAGCTCAAGGCAAAATGCATGGTTCTCATCCATCTCTTTCCCATTCTTTACAACAACCTTGCAATGTAGTGTAGGCTGAGAGAGAACGACTGGTGCGTGATCACTCTGTGAGATTCATGGTGGATTGGGGATGTGAAGCTGGATCTCCCAGGTGTTCGTCTGTGGGATCTTTTAAGCAGGGCTTTTTTTGAGCAGAATGTCCCGGGATCTGAGATCCAGCACCTCTGGCTAAAGACTTCTGTCCCGGCCCCCGGCGCTCAAAGACCTAAGGGCTTCCTCCCCGGGTGGAGCTCTGCCGGGACCACATGCTTGCTCGGCCTCTCCCGGCCTTTCCCTTCTTCCCTCCCTCCCTTTCTCTTGTTCTTTTCTTTTTCTTCCTTTCTTCTTTCTTTCCCTCTCTCCCTCCATCCTTTTTTTCCCCATGTCTTTGTTCCTTTTTTTACCTTCGTTCTTTGGAGGATGGAGGAGGCCGCAGGCAGCTGGCCACTACATTTGGAGGTGATGTTATCACACATTTCCTGTAGCGACCAAGCTTTGGGCTCGCACGTGTAACAGAGAGATCCACCCTCTCCTTTCCCAGGGAAAAAACCCTGCTTCTAAGCACCTGTTGCCAAGCAAGTCTCATTGGACTACCTTGCTGTGTAGCCCCCCCCTGTCCCCGTGTTGATGCTGTCACAAGAGTCCAAACTCTCTTTGCTCAGCTCATTCTGCTAAAAGAAGAGAAGCCCCCAATAGCCTTGCCTCTTCCAGAGTGTTAGAATCTGTTAGAGCTCCCCATTGGAACAAAAGAGATGGTGCCACGAGAACGCTCGACACACCAGCTGTTCTGGGTGGGACTGTAAAAGCAGACCCAGGGCCTAGACTGTGACAGCAACTGTGACAGCAACTGAGGGCCAAGCTAGAAGGGACGAATGACACTTGAATCGGAGTGATCGAGTGGAGCGCAAGTGGAGTGCCAGTGAAGCAGGAGGAATACAGCTGAGACTGTTCACTTGCCGTTCAAGGGTAATTCGTCCCTTCTAGCTTGGCTCTGAAATGCCAATGCCCGTCAAGAAGGAAAACGGTAATCTCAGGTTATCTTTCTCAAATATTGTCCTGCACTCCTCCCCAAGAGCTCATGGGAGAATGCCTGGTTCCCACTCTCCTCTTCCGTATTCCTCACAACAACCTCGCGATGTAGGGTAGGGTTGGCTGAGAGTTCTGACATGAGTGAGACCTCTCATTCCCCCATTCCTATTGCTAAAAGAAGAGGATCTCCCATCAGCATCTCCTCTTCACTGGTTTTAAAACCTGTTCTAGTTCCCCATTAGAAGGGTTCCTGCCAGGAGAACTGAAGGGGGAAGAAGAAGGGTTCTATCCTCTGGAGTTATCATCCTTCCCTTCTTTTTCCTCCAGAGCCCAAAAAAGAGAGATCCATCTTGCATTCTCTCTTCTGCTGCGGCTGCATTAAAGGACACTGACAACTTGCCGGCAAGCTGGGTTGGCGCTGAGGAGGAGCAGCTGGACAACGCCATCCACAAGTGAGGGCAGAGGCTTGGGCTCCCCTCCCCCTTGCGATGCCGTAGGGGGAGGGAGCATGCTTGGGCCCCCCGTCTCTCTCCCTCGTTCCCTCCAGGGAGCAAGAGTCTCCTGGCTGGTGTGCTGGCTGGCCTGGCACGGACACTGCAGAGCCTGCACGCGGGCCCCTGAAAACCTGGGTGTCTGTGTGGCCGCAAGGGTCCCCCGCTGCCCCCTCCCTGACCCATACCCATGCACGGGAGTCCTTAGGGGGCCCTGCCATTCTTCTGTCTCCATGGGGCAGCCCATTTCCATCCCCCCGCTGGCACGGGAAAAAAAAGGAGGGAGGGTGAGAGGGAGGGAGGGAAGAAGGGGTTCCTGGCAGAGATCTCCAGGGCCGTTTGTGCCGGTCGCCTTCGGGGGCCAGGGAGGAATTTTTCCCGCAAGGGGCCAGATTGGCCAAGGCCTCTGGGGGTTTTTTCGCCTTCCTCTGGGCATCAAAGTCAGGGACCCTGGGGGTGGGGTTGGGGGCTCCATCTTTCTTGGTTGCAGCAGCTGGAGCATTGGCAGGAGTCGGGCCTGTGGCCTTCCTCCTGTGACGGTTTTTGAGGCATTGGGCTGGATCCCAATAGGGTGAGTGGGCCTTTGGGTCTGCTCACACAGACGGAGCTGGAAGCAAGGGTCGCCCGGCAGGCCCGGCGACGGAACAACGTGTGCCCAAGTGCCAGCGGGAGGATGGCGAGTGATGCATTGCTTGGCATCCAGGCCTACAATGCCACCGGGGATCCGTGCCCAGATGCCAGGCCAATGCTCCTTCCAGCTGTAATCAATAAAGTTGTGGCCATTTCTAACCCAAGCAAGTGTCTGGTGTGATTCTTCGCTGCGACGCAGTCTGACATAGCACATAGGTGACAAATGAAGCTGACGACATATCAGCACGCTGGGTTGGCACCGAGTGCAGGATGGAGTGGAGCCGGGATTAGAAAGAAGTCCATCCTGCTTTGGCCAGCCATATGCTCAGCACCATTATACCCGAGCTTCCACAGGAGCAGCTGGTCACCCGCCCACTCTGTGCTGATTGAGGACTATCTGGGGGCAGCGTCACAACTGTAAGGGTTGGCGGTTTTTGAGGCATTGGGCCCGATCCCAACAGGGTGAGTGGGTCTTCGGGTCTGTTCACCCCAATGGATCTGGAAGCAAGGGTCGCCCGGCAGGTCTGGTGACGGAACAACGTGTGCCGAGTTGCCAGCGGGAGGCTGGCGGGTGATGCATCGGTCGGCAGCCAGGCCTCTGATGCCAACGGGGATCCGTGCCCAGATGCCAGGCCAATGCTCCATCCGGCTGTTTTCAATAAAGTTGTGGCCATTTCTGACCCAAGCAAGTGTCTGGTGTGATTCTTAGCCACCACGCAGTCTGACATAGTCTCCCTTGATCCAACCAACAGCCCGTGATCTTGGCTCCATGTTCTGAGGACGGCCCCGTGATTAGCAGACACAACACAGCCCACCCCCACAGACAGGGCCCAAACCCCCTGATGCCAAGGAATCTCTGCCCACAGGGAGAGCCCCAGAATGCAGGCAGGAAGCAGAGGACACCCATGGACTTCCAGGAGGACTGGTGGGGCGACCAATAGGACTGTGGAGGGAAGCCAAGCATTGTCCTCCACCAAACACCCCTGCCTGCCGCTGAGCTCCCTTGGGCAGAGAAGGGGCATGCAAAGCCCAAGACAGCAACAAAGGAACGTGCTGCTGCAATAGAGTCTTGTCAACTTCATTATAGAAAGGCATCCCTGAGGCCCATGGCAGACCCCAGTTTGATTCCCAAGAAGGAGTATGTTGGGCAAAGGCAACACTTCGCTTATGCCCATTAGCAACTGGCTCAGGAGCAGCAAAGCAGGAAGTAGGGGGTGGACCAGAATCCACACCTCAAGCACCAGAGAGGGGGAGGCAGAGAAGACTGCGGAGACAAGGGGGGCATCTCAGCTGTGACTGGGGCTCAATGCAGGACTGCCTCTGGTCTCTCCTCAAGTGGAGATGGAACTTGGAGGGCTTGGCTGCTCCGGCTGCATGTCTTTCCACAGTGCCGTCCTTGTCTTGGTGGCCTCCCCTAGCCAGTTTGAGGGCCTTGGTGCAGAGAGTGGCAATGCTGACAGTTGCCTAATGCCATTTGGAGTGTCCTGTTCCTGTGCTGCCAATGAGTTCAGGTGTTATAAAAACTTGTATCACTGAGCGCTTCCTTCTTCTCTCCCTCTCTTTCTTTTTCTTCCTTTCTCTCTCTCTCTCTCTCTCTCTCTCCTTCCCTCCTTCCCCCCTTCCTTCCTTCCTTTCTGCCTTTCTTTCTGTCTTTCTTTCTGTCCATTTTTCTTTCTCTTTCTCACTTTGTCTCTTCCCTTCCTTCCTTCCTTCCTTCCTTCCTTCCTTCCTTCCTTCCTTCCTTCCTTCCTTCCTTCCTTCCTTCCTTCCTTCCTTCCGTCCTACTTATTTCTCCTGGGGGGCATCCATGCCTTACGCAATGACATTACTTCCCACCAGTGATGTCATCGCACGGTCCCGGGTGCATCTGCATGCACATGTGGTGATGGTCCACCAGCCCCTGCAAGGAATTGCCTTGGGGGAGAGTTCCCCCACCTATTTCTTCAGAAAAAAGCCTGGCTCACCAATTGCGTCCCCCAAAGTACTTGAAGATACGTCAGCAGGGGTCTGGTGGGCAGGGAGCTGGTTTCACTGCAGTCTGTATGGATTCTATTCCCCTGGCACGGTGCTGTATCCAGAACACTTCTGGTTGGGATGCTGTGGACCTGAAGCCTGGACTGAGAACACGGCCTGGGATTCTCTTTGAGATCCACCAACCATACTGCACAACGTCTCCCTGCTGGAACGGAGGGAAGCGGTCTTGAGGATGGGGTGGAGGACCCTTAGGTATTGTGTCTCTACAGTGTAGGCCTTTTCCAGTTTATTCCGTCTGAGGATGTGGACAGGATCCTGGGAGGTTTGAGGCCTGCCACCTGTTTGTATGACCCTTGCCCACCAGCTGCGGTGGTGGGCAGAGGAATTGTTGAAGTGACTAGCTACTGGGCAGCAGCAGTTGTAGAAGGTGAAACTGGTGGAGAATCTTTCATGGAAAATAGCAGGGACACTTCACCTCACCCTGGTTGGTAGTATGCCCAAAAAAGCAATGGCAAACCGCTTCTGATCATCTCCTACTTCAAAACCCTGATTATGAGAGGATCAAAACTGGGGAGGCGGGGGGGGGCGAGATGGTGCTGAGAAACAGGACCTCCAGTTTGCAAGCCACACAATTAGCTACTGGGGACGAGGAGAGGTTAAGTATAACTGTTTTTACTGATGGGACTGGGCTATCACCAAAAGGGTGTCCCGTTGCTGAAGGGAACAGATGCAAAAGAAAAGTCCAAATACACATAGTAGGAACAAGCCATTAAAAATATATTGTGAAGTCAGACCAAATCAGACTTTATGGTAAGCCGATCACCATAACCATCATTCAAGTTTACACCCTACTACTGATGTTGAAGAAGTTTTTATCAAGCGTCCAGGAAAAAACTGATCATGCACCTCAACAAATGCACTGGTCCTCCTGGGTGAGTGGAATGAAAAAGTAGGAAATAAAGTAGAATGAAACAGTATTGGAAAATTTGGAGGAGTGCTGCAAAATGAAGCAGGAGAGCAACGTATAGAATGTTGTGAAGTGAACAAGTGGTTCATTACTAACACAGGCTGCAAGCAACCGATTTGGCCCACCTGGACGGCAGCACAGCAGCTTGGACAGGGGCCGCGTTTGCAGCCCTGGAAGAAGGAAAGGCAGTCGGGCCTTCCCTAGGCATCCGAGGGCTTTGCTGGACGGGTGGAGCCCAGGCATCTTTGCCTGCTCTGCCCTTCCCCAGCACACAGTTGTCCTTGGTGCTCAGCCTGAGCAGAGCACCTTTCAAGCCGAGCTCCGCTGAGGCTGGTTATACTGAAGGCCCTCAGGTCGAGGCAGCAGGAGCGGCCTGGGAGAAGCTGGGCTATTCCCCTGCTTGCTTGCTTCAGACTCCAGGAGGAAAGCCAGGGCCCAGCGCCAGGCTTAGGGATCCCCCCCCCTATTTACATTTGGGGCCTGTTGTCTGTCAGTCAGGAGGGCTAAAGCAGGGTGAGGCCCAGCCCCGGTCGGCCTCTGGCCTACTAGGTTTCTCCCCCCGCCCCTTTCCTCGCTGTTGACAGGGGGTTCTTCCAGCTGCAGCAGAAATAGGCTTTTCTTTAGGCCACAAGAGTGAATTGGAGGCATCTGAGGGGCAAATGGCTTCATATCCTATGGCCACGGGCTTAATAGGGTGGATGCTGGTGGCCCCCCTCCCTGCATGGCCTAGGGCTGCCACACCCCCGGTGGGGGCGGGGGATCCCCTGCCCCCATTCTCCTACCCCGCCCCATTTTGGGGCAGATCGGGCCCGTTTTGGGCTGCTGCGGAGCATTCCTGCCCTCCACAGCAGAACCCCCCCCCACTGCGCAATCCAGGGGCTGCATGAAGTGACGTCATCACGCTTGCAGGAGCAAGTGAGCGCACGCTAAGCGCGCGTGCACACAGCCCCCCAGGTAAGAGCCAGGCCCCAATCTCCTGCTGGGAGATTAAGGGGTCCTGGCAACCCTAGTGTGGGCTTTTCCCTCACCCCCACCCCCGTTTACACATTGAGGGCTTGGGGTAGGCTCATGCAGAGAGGATGGCAGGCCTCCCGCCGTAGGTGGTGGCTGGAGGTCTCCGGGAATTACAACTGATCTCCAGGCTGCTGGGATCACTTCCCCTGGGGACAATGGCTGCTTTGGAGGGTGAACTCTGTGGCACTGTACGCTGCTGAGGTCTCTCCCCCCCCCTAGAGCGACGCCCTCTCCAAGCTCCCCTCCCCCAAAGCCTCCAGGAATTTCACAATTTGAAGTTGGCAACAATTTGAGGCTGGGAATTGTTAACAAGGTTTTCTGCTCTAGAAGGACCTTCCGCCGTAGGCGAGAATGAGGAAAGGGACATGCAGGGGGTGGAAAGCGCAGCGGTGGACCCAGATGCTTACTGCGGAGCCAGCAGGTGGAGGCTGGATGCTGGATGAGTTTCAGAAGGGAAGGCGGTGGGGGCATCGCCCCGGTGGCAGATGGTGCTGACGCGTATGTGGCTTCAGTTCATCCACGCTGGCCTGAAGAGGCCTGCCCCATAGCGTGATGGTAAGCACACCAAAACTCAGTGGGCACATGCATGGCTGTGGGGGCCCTGGGTTCAGCCTCTGTTCCTACACCTTTGGAGCTTTACACTCAGGGAAAGCCCAGGCTAGCAGTCAAGCATGGCAGCCTCCTTCCACCCAGTTTCTGGGCCAGGTGCTCGAATTTCGTGGTCTAGTCTGCCACTGAGCCTCTTCCTTGTTGTAGACAAGTAGCCCTCTCATCCTGCTGAGGGTCGGCAAAGTCAGGTCTTTCAGGCTGAGGTCCAGTCATCGATCAGGTAGCGTCAGCAGGTCAGCTTCTCAACGTCCATGTTGCCTCCTCGCCCACAAGTGTCTCTCTGGAGGCTTCTCTCACGCGTCTGGCCGGCTTCTCAGGAACAGTCCTGTAAGACTCCTCTTCCCTGTCGGCGGGCGGCTGCCTTTGAGCCGTCAAGCGCGCCCTGTGCCTTTCTGCTTGTACCTCCGCCCTTAGTCTGCGTCAACGGAGTGGCTAGCTGGCCTTCACCTGCTGGGTCAGAGCTGCAGGAGGGACTTGCTTCGGACCCAGGTTCTGGAGCAGGTCCTGGCAAGCCTGCACTTCATTTCCTTCGGATTGGCTCCTGTCCACCCTGGGCTGGTTACATAGGGCCCCTCCTCCTCTGAGGAGTCTGCCCTGGCACTGAGCCCTGGCACTGAGCCTCTTTTTCTGCCTGTGGTCCATTCCCTTCCTCCCCTGTCCCACCCAGCAGAGCCCAGGAATTGAGGCCCTTCCCGAGCACCCCTGCTCTGTGCGCATGCACTCTTCCCCTGGGCTGCCTGGTTGTTCCTGGGGCGAGGATGGCATGGAAGGGCCAGTGCCAACCATGAGTTGGCCTCTTGCCTCCTCCCTGTCCTGCCGTAGGACTGTTGGGGTATCACTCAGAGGCCAATCCTACACAGTCGGGGCTTTGCCAACCGGGTGCTCAGTCTCAGGTTTTGCTGTTTCCCGCTTCAGCTCTTTTCTCCAGGGGGCACGTAACCCCCACCCGTGGCTGTCACAAGGCCGTGATTGTCCCTCCGTCTGTCCATCGCTGGCTTAGGATGACTTTGCAGACCTAAGTGGACACCCACAACTAAGGGACTAGAAACCGATTAGAAAAATAATGAGTATCATAACTATGAGTATCATAACTATGATGCTCAAAATTCATAGCAGGAAAATCACATTCAAACTGGACAGCCAGTGAATAAATAGTAGTCAACGTCACTGGACTGAGCCCATACGGTCTGATGCTTACACACCTTCATTGTTTGGAGTGTTTCAGTTTTGCATGTATAGATTATTTGAAAGTGTTGCTTCGAAATGTTTTTGATATTTACACGTACGGTGTCATATATTACTGTATGTTTCTAAATGAGCACCAATGAGGAATACATTTAAGTGATTTCAGAATTTGAATTTATTGTATTGGTTTCTCTGCTGGTTTCAGCTATTGGAAACCGAATGGCAAAGCAGGCCTGCCTCGGCCAGTAAGGGGCTGTTATGATTGCCGAGGAACCTTCCCTCGCCATCTCTCTGAGTGTGGGAGTCGTAAGGGGCAGAGGAGGAAATGCCTACAGGGGGGCAGAGTAGTGAGAGGCTATCCAAGAGAGAGCGAGGGAAGCGTCCTCCCCGTCTAACTCCCGCGTGGCTCTGGTGTTGTCCATGCATATCTCCACATTCTTGCCTCATGCTAGACATACAAAAGAGCTTTCAGAGCATTCCTTATCATACTGAGTTCGAGGAGATGGGCATGCACAGAAAATTCCTGAATGGACCATGGCCCCTTACCCAGTTGGCCTCAGAACAAGAGAGAGGGAGAGGCATTTGTGTTGATCGAGATTCGTATTGGGGATTCCTGGGACCAGGGGATGAGACGTGGGATAGAGAACCACTTTTACGGGTTCTGGCTGTGTAGGTGGAACTCTCTGACGTTCCAGTTTTGGAGAAGAGAAAGTTGGGCTTCCAAGGGTGCCCTTTCTCTAGTGGCAACCTTTCTCTGGTCCCAAACCACGCCCACTCGAAGGCAGAGGCCTCCCCATCACAGACACAAACCTCCTCGCTGCTACTTCAGCCACTTTCTTACTGGTGCATACCACCAGTAACACTGCATACCACCTGACGTTCACCTCCAGTCTGTTTTTATGCTGCATAAGAGCGCTGCTGTTCTATTGCATAAATTTACACTGAATCAATAGTGTTAGACTACGGTGCTGAAGCACAGGACAACTGGTTTATTTTACCATTTCTAAGCGGTCGTAGAAGATAAAAAAGCTGTTAACTTCTTATGGTTAAGGTTGTATGCCTCATCTAACTCGAGTTAGAGAGCCAGTTTGGTATAGTGGTTTAGAGCGCATGACTGTAATCGGGAGAACCGAGTTTGATTCCTCACTCCTGTCTTAAAGCCAGCTGGGTGACCTTGGGTCAGTCACAGCTTCTAGCTCTCTCAGCCCCACCCACTTCACAGGGTGTTTTCTTATGGAGATAATCATAAGAAACTTTTTAAACCACTCTGAGTGAGTGTTAAGTCATCCTGAAGAGCGATATATTAATCAAATGTTGTTACTATTATTAATATCATTATAGTAATGGTGAAATTCTCAACCTCCTCCTTTTATGCATGGAAATGTGTTTCTTTGGCATATGAACCTGGCAGGGCTTTTTTGTGATGTTACTCAGCGGTAATGAGTACTGGAACCTTTGAGGGGAGCTCTCCAAAGCCCGGAAGGAAGAGAGCCAGTTTGGTGTAGCGTTTAAGAGCGGCAGGACTCTAATTTGGAGAATCAGGTTTGAATCCCCACTCCCCCACTTGAAGCCGGCTGGCTGACCTTGGGTCAGTCACAGCTCTCTCAGAGCTCTCTCAGCCCCACCCACATCACAGGGTGATTGTTGTGAGGATAATTATAACATACTTGGCAACTGCTCTGAAGGGTGTCCTGAAGGGTGGTATAGAAATCGAAGGTGATTATTATTGTGTAGAAATCAGTATAAACTTATGTATGAGTACTGGTACTTTTTTTTCATTTTTGTTAAGAAAAGCACTGATACCTAGTAAACAGACCTGTTCAACTGGTTAATAGTGCCTGATAGGGTTGCATGTTTCTGGGGTAGGAGTCTTGATCTCCGGACTGATCTCCGGACAACTGATCTCCGGACTACAGAGATCTGTTCCCCTGAACATAATGGCTGCTTTGGAGGACAGACTCTTAGTATTATATCCCACTGAGGTGTCTCACCTCCTCAAATACTGCCTCCCTGATCTTCAAGCCCCAACCCTCAACCCTAGATCCAGCATGGCTGAGGAATAACTCATATCTGATCTGAACTAGACGGGGATTGAACTCACATCCCTGCCTTTCTACTGGTTGCTCTAGCTTGCAATATTCTTTTTATTCACATAATAGAAATATTTGTATTGATGGATTCAAATGAAATGGAGATTTTACAGACTGTTTCATTTAATGAAGCAAATATGAAGAAAGTAGGGTTGCCAGGTCCCTATACCCTCCCAGCGGAGGGGAGGGACCAGGCACTTGCATTGTGCCAACAACAAAGTCTTCGGGAAGTGACATCATCACGCCAGCTACGGGAGTGGGGCTGATTTAGCTGGTTTGGAGCCCAAATCGACAACAAACAAAGCGCAGGAAGGGATGTAACTGTGCCTGTTGGGAGTGTGAGAGCGGCATGCGTTCCTGAGGTGCCTGCTGGTGGCGGGCAACTTCTGGGAGCTTGCAACCTTCCGCTGACCAGTGGCGGGTTGGCGGCCAAGGTGGCACACCCCTGGGAGTTTTCCTGCCACCAGCAGGTACCTGGGAACCCTTTTCTAACTATTAAACCATGCTGGCTCTTTTCAATCCCCATGACTAGTAGCCATTGATGGATTTCTCCTCCATGAATCTCTAACTATCCTGACCTACAGTTACTGCACTGGCTATCTATCAGTTGTTGTGCTCAATTCAAGGTCTTAGGTATTCTATACAAAACATATTCCTTGTAAAGCGTATTTCCAATGTTCTTTCCACTGTAAACTTCTGTACCCTATCCCCTTCTCTTTCTGCACCTAATATTTGTTTAATAAAAAATAAAAATAAAAGTGTAGGAAGGGGGAAAATGGCATGTGGGTCTGTGTCTGTGGATTGACCTTTGTTCAAAATTCTCACTCACCTCAAAATCTGGTGGGTG
Source organism: Eublepharis macularius (assembly GCF_028583425.1). NCBI lineage: Eukaryota > Metazoa > Chordata > Lepidosauria > Squamata > Eublepharidae > Eublepharis > Eublepharis macularius. Next base: position 78,076,406 of record NC_072799.1, read on the forward strand.
ACCTCGGGCTAGTCCCACTCTCTCAGCCTACCTCACAGGACTGTTGGGAGGATAAAATGAGAACAGGAGGAGCAGGGACCTCGTCAGGTGTCTTTGGGCCAGTTACAAATTTGTGCTGTCTCTGTGTCTTGCTTTATTTGGAGGGCGAAGCGTAAAAATACACCAAATGAATATTCCTGTGCGTGATGAAAACCAAGCTCCGCATAGTGGTTAGAATGTCAGGAGAATCGGGTTCAAATCCCCACTCTGCCAAGGAACCTCACTGGGTGACCTCGGGCCATCCCACGAGGGTTGCCAACTCTGGGTTGGGGAATTCCTGGAGATCTGGGGGAGGAGCCTGGGGTGGGCAGAATTTGGGGAGGGGAGGGCCTCAGTGGGCTCTACTCCCATTCTAGAGTCTGCCCGCCAAAGCCACCCTAAGGCACACGGTTATGACCCTTACTTTCTCTAGGGTAGATTTTGCCTAATCTTTCCCTTCCACCCTCTGGGTAGATTGCTGCCACCAGGAATATTATATTCCAAGATATTTTATTTAAATTTTCCCTTTGGTAACGTGCCTAAACGTCAGGCTCCTTTGTGGTTCTATGTGGCCCTGAGGATAGGAATGGGATATAGCAATGACAGCTACTCTGGGATATAACAAACCAAAATAAACTTTTATTTTGTTAAGAAGCGTATTGGTTTCATAAAAGTAGTTCTCAGTTCCCAAAGTTACTTCATTTAAACTCATTCATACAGATCTCTTCTAAGGCTTCACGCACAGTTAGCCTCATTCTCTAACTCAGTATTTCTCACAGATGCGCTTAAAGTTACTCAGGTTGCACACAGCTTGCCTGCTTTCTCTTGACTATTAGTCACAGAAATATTAAACCTGCTCAGGCAGCACACAGCTGGCCTCTCTTTCCCTGACTGAGCGTTTTTTCACAAACGTGCTCAGTTCAGGTTCCATACAGGTTATATTTCTGTCAGAAACACTTCACCATACTCTAAGGATTCTAGCGGAAATCTGAGTTTTTCCTGAGTCTTGTTCAGCTTTCTATTTTCCATATCCAGATTGGAGTTTTCTTGCTCTAAACTATTTTCCCACAAGTTATCTTTAGGTTAATAACTCTTTTCTGTAACAGCTCATTTTCCCACACAAAAAGGTCTGTTTCCCCCTTCATCTCATTCTGTCTGGCCTCCTCTCTTATGTCCTTTCACTCAGGATCCTTCATAATTTCTTTTTTAAACTTCTCAGAGTTTTTATTTATGCCTCTTTTTTGGGACATTTCAGTAGCACTGACAGGAGTTCAAGTCTCTTTCCCCCCTGCAATGTATGGGTTGTGTCTGTTGCTAAGATACCTAGGGGCCTGTCTTCCGCTCCCCTGGCTTCAACTTGTAGACCGTCATTGGAGTCAGTGCATATTTGAATTCTTGCCTTTGCTCCCATTCCATCTCTTCCCAATACGACTGGTATTTTCTGTTCTTTAATAACTGCTACAGGAAAATATTCTTCTTTTCCTCTCCCGTTAATTTTTAGCTATGCTGGTGGCACTCTTTTAGAATTTCCCCACACACCTTGCAAGGATATTTGCTCATCTGGAATCAGGTTTTTCTTATTCACCGAATCCTCCCTGACCAGTGTTACTGAGGCTCCTGTGTCTAGAATGGCTAAAGCATCGCCTCTCTCAGTTCAGTATCCTGAGCAACCTTATTTATCCTTACCTCACACAAGGAGACTGTTTCTTCAGTGTTTATGGGTAAGGCAGTGTTTTTACTGGAGGTTTCATTTGAGTTTGTTGAGTTTTTCGGTCTCTACTAGCTGCTTCATTCTGATCATCTGAGTCAGTTCTAGTGACCCTCTTTACATGCTCAACCGTTGTTTGCTTGGGTCAGTTCTTTAGATTTTGGTAAGTTAAATGCCCTTTCAGACTACATACAAAACATCTTCTATCATTCCAGTATCCATCTTGGTTTCTTTCTATATTTTTATCCTGACTTTTTCTAACCTCAGCTCTCTCATATGTTACTTTCCTTTCTCCCTCTTGTCCTTTACTTGATTTAAACTCTGGTTTATAAAAATAGTCTTTTGAAATCCACTTATCAAAGTAGTCTGTCAGTTTGGCACTAAAAGACTCAAATGACTTCTCTTTCTGAGGTACTAGGCTTCTGAACTTCTTTCTGAAGTAATCAGCACCTAGCCTAAATCTGTCATATACTGCCTCTTTGTATTCGGCATAAACAATAGGTTTATCTGAGGGAAATGTGTTGTAGATCTCAGCTAAGTCCCCTCTAATTAAGCTGGGTAAATACTTCATATATTGTGTCTCTGGTTTTCTCCAGTTCTGAGCAAAAAGTGGACAGGAAATGGTGTGGATCTTCTCCTGACACACACACCATAACATCTTTTGGGGTAACTCGAGGTAAATCAGCTCTGGGTTCAGAGTTTCCCTCGCCCCCATTTTTAAGTCTCTCTCTTTCTAATTGTAATCTTTCTGCTTCCAAACTAGTTTGTCTTTCCATCTCTTGAGTTCTAAGTTCTATTTCAACTCTCCACTTTCCCCTTTCAAACTGCTTTTGTTCAGCTTCAGCCTTCCAACTTTTCCCTGTCAAGCTGCTTTTGTTCATTCCACTTTTCCATCTCAAACTGTTTTTGTTCTGCTTCAACTTTCAACATTTCCCTCAGAAACTAAATATTCTGGACTAGGGTTGTACATTCCCTCAGGGTTTCTCTCCTCTGCCATTCTATTTGGCTCCACACTACTTTGTATCAGTAGAACTCTCAGTTCTTCTACACTTTCCCCCTCATGAGGTAAATTAAATTCTTTGCACTTCTGAATCAGAGCCTCCTTTTTCATCCCCATAAACTCTGCCATTTCTCTCTTTTACTTTTATTTCCTTCTACAACTGTATTAAACTTCACCAGAATATGTTCTCTCTTATACATCCTACTAGTTCTTCTGTGTCTTTCCTTTATAACAGTTCTATATTCCTCATAGGATTTAACTGAACACTCTGTCTCTTGGGCTATCTGTCCCTTCAGAATGCCTTTCTCTCAGAATGTTCCTTCCTCCCAGGCTAATATATCCCACTAAAAATATTTTCTTCTCCTCAGGATGTTTGAAATCCCACCACTAAGCCTCCACTTGTTATGACCCTTAATTTCTCTTGGGTAGATTTTGCCTTTAATCTTCCCCTTAACACCCTCTGGGTAGTTTGCTGCCAACAAGAATATTATATTCCAAGATATTTTATTTCCCTTTTGTAACGTGCCTAAGCATCAGGCTCCTTCGCGGTTCTATGTGGCCCTGAGGATAGGAATGGGATATAGCAATGACAGCTACTCTGGGATATAACAAAACAAAATAAACTTTTATTTTGTTAAGAAGCGTATTTGTCTCATAAAAGTAGTTCTCGGTTCCTAAAGTTACTCATTCACACAGATCTCTTCTAAGGCTTCACACACAGTTAGCCTCTTTCTCTAACTCAGTATTTCTCACAGATGTGCTTAAAGTTACTCAGGCTGCACACAGCTTGCCTGCTTTGTCTTGACTATTATTCACAGAAATATGAAACCTGCTCAGGCAGCACACAGCTGGCCTCTCTTTCCCTGACTGAGTGTGTTTTCACAAACGTGCTCAGTTCAGGTTCCACGCAGGTTATATTTCTCTCAGAAATATGTCACCATATTCAGGCAGCACACAGCTTGCCTGCTTCCCTCTGACTGAAACCTTTGGCTCTCCGCTCTCGGTCTCAACTGCATTCACTCCGCCCACATGCTCAGTCATCAACCAATCACATCGCTCACCCGTCCCTCTCCTTCACCCCCACTCTTCTCCGATCTCACACCAAGCATGTGAAGACACATGCGCACATTTACTTGGACGCATCACACGCGGCTTCGCAGCCCAACTTCCCTCACGAGGTGAGATTGTGTGGATAAAATGGAGGAGAGGAGAATGATGGGAGCTGCTATCAACAACGCACATAAACACATAAAAAGAAATGTTTGGGGGAGAATGTAGGTAGAAATAAACCTCCTTTTTTTACTTGATAAGAAAAAAATGGTAAGTTTTTACTGATCGAAAAAAATCTTTGAAAGGAGCTTCGATTTTCAGAGAGAGAGAGAGTCCTTAGAGTATACTGAAGTATTTATGACAGAAATGTAACCTGTGTGGAACCTGAACTGAGCATGTTTGTGAAAGGACACTCAGCCAGGGAAAGAGAGGCCAGCTGTGTGCTGCCTGAGCAGGTTTAATATTTCTGTGACTAATAGTCAAGAGAAAGCAGGCAAGCTGTGTGCAGCCTGAGTGACTTTAAGCCCGTCTGTGAGAAATTCTGAGTTAGAGAAAGAGGCTAACTGTGTGTGAAGCCTTAGAAGAGATCTGTATGAATGAGTTTAAATGAAGTAACTTTAGGAACCGAGAACTACTTTTATGAAACAGATATGCTTCTTAACAAAATAAAAGTTTATTTTGTTTTGTTATATCCTAGAGTAGCTGTCCTGAAAGGGAACCATACATGTTAACAACTATGTCCTTAAACCACCCCTACATGTTATTTTTGTGTCCATAGCTTAACCCAAAAAGCATGAGAAGTCATTGGCGACATTTAAGCCTCGCGGCACGAGGGTCCCTAACTTGAGAATCCAGTAAGTTTCCTTCCTCCGAAGTTCTTTCACTGTAGTTTCTGGACGTCCTTGTTTAACCTTGTGCAATATTGTGAAACGTATGTCAGTTTCAGAATGTGTTTAATCATGTGTTCAGTATGTATATAATATGTAAGGGTGCTTTAAGGACTAGGCCTGAGATTCACGTGGTTGGTTGCTATGGATACCAGTTGCAGCCACCTAGCAGAAAATGTACAAACTGGGCCTAGATACAGGCACGCACTGAGCCAGAACCCGGGGGTGCAGAGAGGTTGGGGCCAGGCTCCCAGGTTCCTGCCAGAGGAGCCAAGGGACCTGGCAACCCTATCACACAGTGACGCCGAGATCCTGGAACACATCAGGAAGGATCTGGTTTCAGTCTTGCTTGTGTGCAACATGGTTAGGGGTAGGCTGCAGAGACAGGCTTCTGGGCAGCTGACTAGGCCTGAGACTCAAGTGGATACCAGTGGTAGCCACCTAGCAGAAAATTTACAAGCTGAGCCTAGATAAAGGCAGCTTGTTTCGGGGAATCCATGTTCTTATGTAACCATCCATGTTATGATGGTAAAGTGCTCGATAGTGAGCAGAAAAGCTAGCCAAGGGAACGAAACATCCACTTGGATCTCCCTGCCCCTCAGGCTTCAGTGGCCTCCTTGTAGAGAAAGCCGCTTCCTGGAGCATCCGTTGTTGCAGTAACAGATGGCCTTTCTCTCTCAGGAAGTGCGGTCGCTGCCCTCCTTCTCCTCAAACGAGGCAAGGGAGACATCCTCCATGATGGCAGAAAAGGGTAACCTACTGTTTTCTTTCTCTATTTTTCTTGTGCCCTCCCTCCATGGAGCTCGAGGCAGAATGCGTGGTTCCCTCCCACCCCTTTCACTTTTCTCACAACCATCTTGTGATGTAGGGTACGCTGAATGAGGCCGACTGGTGCTTGAACATCTTGTGAGATTCATGGCCAAATGGGGATTTGAAGCTGCGTCTCCCAGGGCCTCATGAGCTGAATCTTTTAAGCACCTGTTTCCAAGCAAGAGGCATTAGACTGTAGCCTCCTGTCCCCGTCCCCATGCTTATGCGCCTGCATCTGTCACCAGGGTCAGGACACTCCTTGTGACAGAGAAGAGAAGCTCCCATTAGCATTGCCTCTTCCATAGTACTGGAATATATGATAGCTCCACAATGGAACCAAAGAGATGCTGCCACGAGACTGCCCGAGACAAGAGCTGGTCTGCATAGGAACGTATGGGCACATCCAGGGTCACCAGAATGTCTTTGGCCACCTGAAGCTCTCTGCTGCTTGCTGTCCCCGCATTATTCCAACTTAGTGGGGCTTCAGAGGTCACTTAAAAATATACTTACACACTCGGAATTTAAAGACATTGACCCAACCGGCTCCATGCCTTTGGGTCACTTTCCATGCGGAGCATGCAACGTTTGTTGCATGATGGTCAAATTGGACACATTAATTAATGTTAACAAGAGTCCTCCGAAAAGCTTTTCCACTTGTAAGACCCCAAATGTGGTCTATGTGTTTAATTGCAGCTACCATATGTTCTATGTGGGTAGTACCACGCGCCCTTTGAAGGTGCGGGTACAGGAGCATATTTCCCGCATTAAAAATCAAGTACAGGAAGCTCTGTTAGTATCCCACTATTGGACGAAACATAAAGATATAAAGGATTTTAAGATCTCGGTGCTAGACGTGGTTGCAGACGCTTCCGTCTCCGACTGCTCCAAGAAATTGTTGCAGTTGGAGATGAAATGGATTTTTGAATTGAAATCTCTGGCCCCGCAAGGTCTTAACAACGAAATGGACCTCTCCTGCTTTATTGGCTAGAGTGATTTAGTGTATGTTCTCCACTACATTTTATCTAGGGCCATATAACGTTAGGCTTTATGAATGTGCTACTGGGTGAGTTCCCTTTTAGAAATGGCGAGTTTAATAAGCACGTGACTTTTCGGCTTTACATATAGAGGATTTGTTTAGCACGTCACGGTCTGTTAATTTTACTGTCCATTAGAGCGGTTTGGGAGCAGGAGCGCCGGTGATTCGTGACTTTTACTCTGTAACTGTATCTTAATTTTTTATACTGTAATTATTGTATTTATATATTTTTATACTGTAATTATTGTATTAAATATTTTATTCCAGTCCATTATAAGATGCCCTGGAAGAAGTAGATTACGAAACAGGAATTGAAAATTGCAGGCTAAAGCCCATTGGCAAATATGCCCCTTGGCACCTTTATTTCCATCTTGGACTGTTGATCACCCACCAGGATATGCACCTTCTAGTACTCCACTTTCTTCCTCGTTGGACGGCTCATTAGAGTGGAATTAATTTGGGGAAATTGAACGGACAGACTTTGGACAGTTGATAGTCATTGCATGTATTTATTTAGCTTTGATTTATTGACTGAATGTATGTTTTTGCACTTTGCACTTTTGCACAATATATACTTTACAAGCCAGGTATTGAATATTGTTGTATACTGTAGTCTCCGGTTTGGTATCAGTTTGTTTGGTTTACAGTACCGGAGGAACTCCCCTTGTTCGCATTCTGAAATCTCAGGCTCAGTGACGGAGGAGGAGGAGGAGGAAGAGCAACGCCCCTGCCATGCGGGAACATCTCCATTTATGGTGAGCAGAACAGCTAGTCAAGGGAGCAAATCATCCACTTGTATCTCCCTGCCCCTCAGGAGATAGCAGCCCTCCTGCCAAGCTTCCCAACCCAGGAAGAAGCCAGGCAAGGGAGATGGGTGTCGAGTGGAAAGGCCAAGAACGTGGGGTACCCACATTCATGGCTGAATCGGGATTTGAAGCAGAGTATCCCAGGGCCTCATGTGCTGAATCTTTAAAACACCTGTTTCCAAGCAAGAGTCATTGGACTATGGTCCCGTGTAGCCCCCCGTCCCCATGCTTATGCTCCTGCATCTGTCACCAGAGTTAGATCACTCATTGTGACAGAGAAGAGAAGCTCCCATTAGCATTGCCTCTTCCATAGTACTGGAATATATTATAGCTCGACATTGGAACCAAAGCGAAGCTGCCATGAGAATGCCCGAGACAAGAGTGGGAATGTAAGAACATGGCCAGGGCCACCAGAACATCTTTGGTCCCCTGAAGCTCCCACCTCTAGCTGTCCCTGATTTGTTCCAAGCTAGTGGGGCTACAAAGGTGCTTGCAACCCATCTTCCTCCTAGGCAGGAGAAGCACAAATGCAGGGGTGGCCTGGGCAGAAACTGATGTGAACTTGCCTTCTGGAATCTCAGGGACTGTGAAGAAGGAAGAGGAGGAGGAAGAGCGATGGCTCTGCCATGCAGGAACATCTCAATTTATGGTGAGCAGAACAGCTAGTCAAGGGAGCAAATCATCCACTTGTATCTCCCGGCCCCTCAGGAGATAGCAGCCCTCCTGCCAAGCTTCCCAGCCCAGGAACAGTCCGGGCAAGGGAAATGAGCGTCCAGTGGAAAGGCCAAGAGTGTGGGGTACCCTAGATGCTGACCCATCCTCCTGATTAGCCACTGGCAGCAACCCTTGTTGACGACCCAGAAGTCTTCACCACCAGAGCTTATTGGCTTTATTATTCCCTATATGGGATTGGACTGGTGATTATTCTAGACTTTCACCTTGCCGCGCTATCCTGCAATTTAATGTAATAACTCATGTGAGCTTAAAAGTCCTTGTATTTATATGAGCATTAATACAGATTACCACAGTTTGTATGAATTGTATTAGTAATTGCTGTATGAATTTTTCTATTGTATTGTTATTTATTGCACTTAACACTTTGCACTTATGAACATTATAATTTAAATGTGTATATATTTTCCTCCCAGTTGAGTCTTTTGTGCTGGTTCCTTGTGGAGAGAGCAGCTTCCCGCAGCATCAGTCGTTGCATCTAACAGGTGGCCTTTCTCTCTCAAGAGCTGGAGTCCATCACCTCCAGTGTCTGGGACAGCTCCGTAGCATCCACACCAGCAGGTATGGCATCTCCCCAGTGGACGGAAAATGGTAATCTAATGTTCTGTTTCTCTAGTTTTCTCCTGCCCTCCCTCCAAGGAGCTCACGGCAGAAGGCTCGATTCCAGCCCGTCTCTTTCACATTCCTCCCAACAACCATGCGATGTAGGGTAGGCTGAATGAGACCGATGGTGCTTGATCACCCTGTGAGATTGATGGCTGAATGGGGATTTGAAGCTGAGTCTCCCAGGGCCTCATGCGCTGAGTCTTTAAAACACCTGTTTCCAAGCAAGAGTCATTGGACTCCGGTCCTGTGTAGCCCTCCGTCCCCGTCCCCGTCCCCACGGTTATGCTCCTGCATCTGCAACCATTGTTAGATCACTCATTGTGACAGAGAAGCTCCCATTAGCATTGTTTCTTCCATAGTACTGGAATATATGATAGCTCCACAATGGAACCAAAGAGATGCTGCCACGAGAGTGCCCGAGACAAGAGCTGGTCTGCATGGGAACGCATGGGCATATCCAGGGCCACCATAACGTCTTTGGTCACCTCCAGCTCCCTCCTCTAGTTGTCCCTGCTTTGTTCCAAGGTAGTGGGGATTCAGAGGTGCTTGCAGCTTGCAGGGGTGGCCTAGGCAGAAACTGATGTGAACTTGCCTTCTGAAATCTCAGGGTCTCTGAAGGAGGCAGAGGAGGAGGAAGAAAAGGAAAGGCCACCCCATGAGAGAATGGAAGCACTCATGGTGAACAGAAAAGCTAGCCAAAGGAGCAAATCTCAGATCTCACCAAGGAGCACTTCGGTCCTCATGGAAACGCTCCATTTCAGGTGTAACACCAGCAGGTATGGAATCCCCCCAGCAATTGGAAAATAGTAATCAAATGTTCTCTTTTGCTATTTTTATCCTGCCCTCCCCCAAGGAGCTCACGGCAGAATCCACGGTTCCAGCCTTGCAATGTAGGGTAGGCTGAGAGAGAACGACGGGTGCTTGATCACCCTGTGGGATTCACGGCTGAAGGGGGATTTCAACCTGGGTCTCCCAAGTCCTCATCAGCAGAATCTTTGAAACTCCTCTTGCCAAGCAAGTGTCATGGGACTCCCGTCCTGTATAGCCCCTCCTTTCCCACCTGCTTGTGCACCTTCATGTGTCCCAAGAGTTCGAATTCCCACTGCTCAATCCTTCCTCCTATAAGAGCTCCCCATAGCCTTGCCTCTTCTATACTGTTAGAATATGTTATACTCATCGTTGGAATCAAAGAGAGGCTGCCATGAGAATACCCGAGAAAAGAGCTGTTGTGGGTGGGAATGTAGTGGCATGGCCAGGGCCAGCAGAATGTCTTTGGTCACCTCAAGCTCCCTCCGCTTGCTTCCCCTGCCATGTTCCAAGGTAGTGGGGCTTCAGAAGTGCTTGCAGCCCATCTTCCTCCTAGGCAGGAGAAGCACAACTGCAGAGGTGGCCTGGGCATAAACTGATGTGAACTTGCCTTCTGAAATCTCAGGGTCTGTGGAGGGGGAGCACGATGAAGAACTGGCAATGTCCTGCAATGAGGGAACATCTGCAGTTCTGGTGAGCAGAAAAGCTAGCCAAGGGAGGGAATCATCCACTTGAATCTCCCTGCCCCTCAGGAGATAGCAGCCCTCCTGCCACGCTTCCCAACCCAGGAATAGTCTGGGCAAGGGAGAGGGGTGTCCAGTGGAAAGGCCAAGAGCGTGGGGTAGCCTAGATGCTGACCCAGCCTCCTGAGTAGCCACTGGCAGCAGCCTCTGTTGAAAAGGCTTTTGCGTCTTTAGAATGGAGGTGGGAATTGGCAAGCAGCACAAGGCCTGCCAGGCACTGACCCTTTCCCTTTCTCCAGCAAATGGGGAGAGCTCCCAGAAAGGGTCAGCAAGAATCATGAAGCCCACCAACTCCATTTGGGAAATATTGAATGAAAGGTTCCCAGGCGTGGGGGCAGACCCTTCTCGGCAGAGAAAAGAAGCTGCCAGGGAAAGCAGAAAAGATGGGGCTTCACGGCCTCCTTGTCGAGAGAGCAGCTTCCAGGAGCATCAGTTGTTGTAGCTAACAGGTGGCCTTTGTCTCTCAGGAGCTTTGTTCCCGTCTCAGACCTCCTACGGGAATCCCCATCAGGTATGGCGTCTCCCCAGCTGACAGAAAATGGTGATCTGATGTTCTCTTTCTGTTTCTATCCTGCCACCCCTCCAAGCAGCTCAAGGCACAATGCATGGTTCCCGCCCATCTCTTTCCCTTTCCTCCCAACAACCTTGCGATAGGCTTAGAGTGAACAACTGGTGCTTGAACAAGCTGTAAGATGTGAATGGTGATATGAACCTGGGTCTCCCAGGCCCTCGTCTGTGGGATCTTTTAAGCACCTGTTGCCAAGCAAGTGTTATTGCTCTGCTGTCCCGTGTAGCCCCCCTCTCATCCCCGTGTTTATGCTCCTAAACCGGTCACAAGAGTTAGAACTCCCCTTTCTCAATCCTTCCTCCTAAAAGAAGAGAAGCTCCCAAGAACTTTGCCTCTTATAGAGCTTTAGAATTTTTTATAGCTCCCCATGGGATCCAAAGAGATGCTGCCACGCGAATGCCAGAGATAAGAGCTGTTCTGGGTGGGAATGTATAGGCATGTCCAGGGCCACCAGAATGTCTTTGGTCACCTGAAGCTCCCTCCTCTAGCTGTCCTTGCCCTATTCCAAGGCAGTGGGGCTTCAGAGGTGCTTGCAGTCCATTTTCCTCCTGGGCAGGAGAAGCACAAATGCAGGGGTGGCCTGGGCAGCAACTGATGTGAACTTTCCTTCTGAAATCTTAGGGTCGGTGCAGGACGAGGACGACCGAGAGCCCTTTGCTTGCCTCAGGCAATTCACGACACCAGCCTGGATAGTGAGCAGAAAAGCTAGCCAAGGGAACGAATCATCCACTTGGGTCCCCCTCTCCCTCAGGAGATAGCAGCCCTCCTGCCCAGCTTCCCAACCCAGGAACAGTCTGGGCAAGGGAGAGGGGTGTCCAGTGGAAAGGCCAAGAGCGTGGGGTAGCCTCGATGCTGACCCAGCCTCCTGATTGGCCACTGGCAGCAACCTCTGTTGAAAAGGCTTTTGTGTCTTCAGAATGGAGGTGAGAATTGGCAAGCAGCACAAGGCCTGCCAGGCACTGACCCTTTCCCTTTCTCCAGCAAATGGGGAGAGCTCCCAGAAAGGGTCAGCAAGAATCATGAAGCCCACCAACTCCATTTGGGAAATATTGAATGGAAGGTTCCCAGGCGTGGGGGCAGACCCTTCTCGGCAGAGAAAAGAAGCTGCCAGGGAAAGCAGAAAAGATGGGGCTTCACGGCCTCCTTGTCGAGAGAGCAGCTTCCAGGAGCATCAGTTGTTGTAGCTAACAGGTGGCCTTTGTCTCTCAGGAGCTTTGTTCCCGTCTCAGACCTCCTACGGGAATCCCCATCAGGTATGGCGTCTCCCCAGCTGACAGAAAATGGTGATCTGATGTTCTCTTTCTGTTTCTATCCTGCCACCCCTCCAAGCAGCTCAAGGCACAATGCATGGTTCCCGCCCATCTCTTTCCCTTTCCTCCCAACAACCTTGCGATAGGCTTAGAGTGAACAACTGGTGCTTGAACAAGCTGTAAGATGTGAATGGTGATATGAACCTGGGTCTCCCAGGCCCTCGTCTGTGGGATCTTTTAAGCACCTGTTGCCAAGCAAGTGTTATTGCTCTGCTGTCCCGTGTAGCCCCCCTCTCATCCCCGTGTTTATGCTCCTAAACCGGTCACAAGAGTTAGAACTCCCCTTTCTCAATCCTTCCTCCTAAAAGAAGAGAAGCTCCCAAGAACTTTGCCTCTTATAGAGCTTTAGAATTTTTTATAGCTCCCCATGGGATCCAAAGAGATGCTGCCACGCGAATGCCAGAGATAAGAGCTGTTCTGGGTGGGAATGTATAGGCATGTCCAGGGCCACCAGAATGTCTTTGGTCACCTGAAGCTCCCTCCTCTAGCTGTCCTTGCCCTATTCCAAGGCAGTGGGGCTTCAGAGGTGCTTGCAGTCCATTTTCCTCCTGGGCAGGAGAAGCACAAATGCAGGGGTGGCCTGGGCAGCAACTGATGTGAACTTTCCTTCTGAAATCTTAGGGTCGGTGCAGGACGAGGACGACCGAGAGCCCTTTGCTTGCCTCAGGCAATTCACGACACCAGCCTGGATAGTGAGCAGAAAAGCTAGCCAAGGGAACGAATCATCCACTTGGGTCCCCCTCTCCCTCAGGAGATAGCAGCCCTCCTGCCCAGCTTCCCAACCCAGGAACAGTCTGGGCAAGGGAGAGGGGTGTCCAGTGGAAAGGCCAAGAGCGTGGGGTAGCCTCGATGCTGACCCAGCCTCCTGATTGGCCACTGGCAGCAACCCCTGTTGAAGACCCAAAAGGCTGTTGTGTTTTTGGAATGGAGGTGGGAAAGGCCAAGCAGCACAAGGCCTGCCAGGCACTGACCCCGTCCCTTTCCCCAGCAAATGTGGAGAGCTCCCGCGAAGTGTCAGCAGACATCATGATGCCCACCGGCTCTGTATTGGGGAATATTGCATGAAAGGATCCCAGGGGTGGGGGCAGAGCCCTTCTCGGACTCTGGCAAGCAGCTGCCCACGGAAGCAAGCTAGATGGGGCTTCGGGGCCTCCTTGTCGAGAGAGCAGCTTCCTGTAGCATCAGTCGTTGCATCTAACAGGTGGCCTTTCTCTCTCAGGAGCTGGAGTCCATCACCTCCAGTGTCTGGGACAGCTCCGTAGCATCCACACCAACAGGTATGTCATCTCCCCAGCGGACGGAAAATGCTAATCTAAAGTTCTGTTTCTCTATTTTTCTCCTGCCCTCCCTCCAAGGAGCTCACGGCAGAATGGTTGATTTCAGCCCGTCTCTTTCACATTCCTCCCATCAACCATGCAATGTAGGGTAGGCTGAATGAGACCGATGGTGCTTGATCACCCTGTGAGATTGATGGCTGAATGGGGATTTGAATCTGAGTCTCCCAGGGCCTCATGCGCTGAATCTTTAAAACACCTGTTTCCAAGCAAGAGTCATTGGACTCCGGTCATGTGTAGCCCCCCGTCCCCGTCCCCATGGTTATGCTCCTGCATCTGCAACCATTGTTAGATCACTCATTGTGACAGAGAAGCTCCCATTAGCATTGTTTCTTCCATAGTATTGGAATATATGATAGCTCCACAATGGAACCAAAGAGATGCTGCCACGAGAGTGCCCGAGACAAGAGCTGGTCTGCATGAGAACGCATGGGCACATCCAGGGCCACCATAACGTCTTTGGTCACCTCCAGCTCCCTCCTCTAGTTGTCCCTGCTTTGTTCCAAGGTAGTGGGGATTCAGAGGTGCTTGCAGCTTGTAGGGGTGGCCTAGGCAGAAACTGATGTGAACTTGCCTTCTGAAATCTCAGGGTCTCTGAAGGAGGCAGAGGAGGAGGAAGAAAAGGAAATGCCATCCCCTTGAGAGAACAGAAGCACTCATGGTGAGCAGAAAAGCTAGCCAAAGGAGCAAATCTCAGATCTCACCAAGGAGCACTTCGGTCCTCTTGGAAACGCTCCGTTTCAGGTGCGACACCAGCAGGTATGGCATCTCCCCAGCAATTGGAAAATAGTAATCGAATGTTCTCTTTCGCTATTTTTATCCTGCCCTTCCCCAAGGAGCTCACGGCAGAATCCACGGTTCCAGCCTTGAGATATAGGGTAGGCTGAGAGAGAACGACGGGTGCTTGATCACCCTGTGGGATTCACGGCTGAAGGGGGATTTCAACCTGGGTCTCCCAAGTCCTCGTCAGCAGAATCTTTGAAACTCCTCTTGCCAAGCAAGTGTCATGGGACTCCCGTCCTGTATAGCCCCTCCTTTCCCACCTGCTTGTGCAACTTCACGTGTCGCAAGAGTTTGAACTCCCATTGCTCAGTTGATACTCCTAAAAGAAGAGAAGCTCCCCATGGCCTTGCCTCTTCTATACTGTTAGAATATGTTATACTCATCGTTGGAATCAAAGAGAGGCTGCCATGAGAATACCCGAGAAAAGAGCTGTTGTGGGTGGGAATGTAGTGGCATGGCCAGGGCCAGCAGAATGTCTTTGGTCACCTCAAGCTCCCTCCGCTTGCTTCCCCTGCCATGTTCCAAGGTAGTGGGGCTTCAGAAGTGCTTGCAGCCCATCTTCCTCCTAGGCAGGAGAAGCACAACTGCAGAGGTGGCCTGGGCATAAACTGATGTGAACTTGCCTTCTGAAATCTCAGGGTCTGTGGAGGGGAAGCACGATGAAGAACTGGCAATGTCCTGCAATGAGGGAACATCTGCAGTTCTGGTGAGCAGAAAAGCTAGCCAAGGGAGGGAATCATCCACTTGAATCTCCCTGCCCCTCAGGAGACAGCAGCCCTCCTGCCAAGCTTCCCAGCCCAGGAACAGTCTGGGTTAGGGAGAGGGGTGTCCAGTGGAAAGGCCAAGAGGGCGGGGTTTCCCTAGATGCTGACCCAGCCTCCTGATTGGCCACTGGCAGCAACCCCTGTTGAAGACCCAGAAGTCTTATGTGTTTTGAGAATGGAGGTGAGAACGGGCAAGCAGCACAAGGCCTGCCAAGCACTGACCCCCTCCCTTTCCCCAGCAAATGTGGAGAGCTCCCGGGAAGTGTCAGCAGAAGTCATGAAGCCCACCCGCTCTGTATTTGAGATTATTGAATGGAAGGATCCCGGGTTGGAGGCAGACCCTTCTCGGGCACAGGAGAGAAGCTGCCAGGTAAAGCAGAAAAGGTGGGGCTTCACGGCCTCCTTGTCGAGAGATCAGCTTCCAGGAGCATCAGTCGTTGCAGCTAACAGGTGGCCTTTCTCTCTCAGGAGTTGCAGTCTGAGACTTCAAGCATGTGGAGCATCTCAGACCTCCTGAGGGAATCCCGATCAGGTATGGCCTCTCCGCAGCTGACGGAAAATGGTGATCTGATGTTCTATCCTCTGGAGTTATCGTCCTTCCCTTCTTTTTCCTATAGAGCCCCCAAAAGAGAGATCAGTATGGCATTATCTCTTCTGCTGCGACTGCATTAAAGGACTGTGACGACTTACCAGCAAACTGGGTTGGCACCGAGTGCAAGACGGAGTGGAGGCGGGATTAGAAAGGAGGAGGAGCGTCCATCCTGTGCTGGTCCAGCTGCGTGGCCAGCGGGGCATTATACCCGAGCGTCCGTAGGAGCAGCTGGACAAAGCCACCCACAGTTGAGGGCAGGTGCTTGGTTGCCCCCCCTCTTGTGATGCTGTAGGGGCAGGGAGCATGCTTGGGCCCCCTGTCACTCCCTCTCGTTCCCTGGGGGGGGGCGAGAGTCTCCTGGCTGGTGTGCTGGCTGGCCTGGCACGGAACCTGCAGGGCCCACCCTTGGGCCCCTGAAAACTGGTCCACCACCTTGGCTCTTTGGGCAGTGTTTGTGTAACTACCTCATTGAAGATGGGATTTTCATTAATGTCTTTTGTGTTAGATATATATTTTCTTCTATTTTAGAACATTCCAACAGTTCTAGTTGTCTTCTTTCACTATTTAGGTTTTGTAGTTTTTTCTTACCTTTGTTTTTCATGTATCTTTTTTCTAATAGGGTTATTTTAGCTTTTAAGTCCAATATCAGTTTTTGCCTCATCTATTTTTTCGGCCTGACTCTATGGAAATCAGTTTACCACTTTAAATGCATCACAAACTTGGTCTTGGGTGACACCCCAATCTGAATTTCTATCAATGTGGTTCTTGATTTCCACAGAAATGTCTGTGCATCTGGAGGAAGATCTATAAGGATTAGAACTCCCCCCCGCCCCCTTCATAGGTCAGGGTTCCTTTGAGTCTTTCCTCCTTTAAAATTCTCTCTCTGGTTTTTAGACATAAAAATTGAACCAGGACATCACACGGGCGGTTACGGTGAGCTGTGGCCAGTGGGCCTGCTCGAAAGCTGGGGCTACTCTCTCCCCCCGCTTTAAGTCCTCTGTCAGCCATTTCCATGTAAATATTGCTAAGTCTGCATTTCCTCTCTCTCCAGAAGCCATGCTGTGCACCCAGGGGGGTCGCCATCTTGGTTCCTTCGTTCTCCACCATGCTTTTTTTAAAAAGAAAAAAAATTAATGCAATTTTATTGAAATTGTAACATCTATAACAAAATTGGGATAGCAATAAATACAGATAGCAAAAATAGCAATAATGATAATATTAGTAATAACAATAATTAATATAAAGAATGTATAGCTCTCTAAAAAACAAGAAGACATATCTAGTTATATAATTGCTTTTCCAGGGAGAATATGTTAACAATATCAAACGTGGTGCTACAATATATCTCTTACATATTTGTGTATAAATTAAAGATTCTTAATCCAGGTAGAGAACTATTAGTTTCTAAGTAATCAAAGAAAGGGAACCATTTCTCAATAAAGTTTGTTGTGTTCAGGGAATGTTCTGCTTGATATAGTTTATCATATAGTTTTTTTGGAAATATAACAGTCCCATATTTTAGGGTACCAATTATCAATTGTGGGAATGGATTTTGCTTCCCAGTGCGTGGCTATTTGCTGCTGCTAATAAAGTGCCTATGAGATCTTTTCTGACTGGGGGAATGGGGACTTGAGATTTATCCCACTGATCTAAGAAAATAATCTCCGGTGATAGGGGAATCTCAAATCCCGTAATACATCGAACTTCCCTTAAGACCATGTTCCAAAATTTTCCACTAAAGGGACATCATCAACAGTGTGAGGAATTTCCTTCCTCTCTGCAGTTTTTCCAACAATTTGGAGAGGATGAAGATGAGAACTGACAAATTTTCTTTGGTGTTCTGTAGCATGTGTTAATAATTTTGTATGTTTGCAATGTAGTGACTATTGATTTTGAATTATAAATATTGGATGATTCTCCAGCATGTTTCTAGCCCTGCTGGCACTCCAGAAAGCCTCCGGTGGTTTTCTACCTTTAAATCAGTATGCCTGCTCAGGAGAGCCCGTATTCGGCCGAGCGCCAAAAAATACAGCAGTAGCCACCCAGCACTGTTTTTTTGGTCATTTCTTTTAATTTATTCATTGAAAAATACACAGATATAAACACAATTAGATCTCTGGAGCTCACATCATGGTACGCAACAGAGCAGTTAGGAAATCATCTGGAATCCTTATTTGGCAATCAGAGAGATCCTGGCACGGAGAAAAGACTATAGATTTTGGTTTTCTCTTTGACTGTCATTATGTCTGAAGCTAGTATATTCTTTTAACCTCTCCAGGGATCGAACACAAATACGGCCCAAGGGGGGGGGGACCCCTGTTGTAGCTCCCAACCACCTCGGGGCCCCATAACCTCCTAATCCCTACTGCCTTTGGCTTGTTTGCAATCGTGTCGCCAACAAGATTTCTGTCATGAGTCATGAAGGCTCCTCATGAAATATCCTTTAGGGACTAGGCCATAACAAGGCGGAGCAGCCAAAAGAAACAGTGGTGCATCAAAGCTGGGAGGCACGCAAAACCCAAGCCACCCTGTCCCCCGCCCTCCCATTAACTAATGTACAGCACGATCCAAGGCCCATTGAGTGCTGGGTGCAACTAGATTGCCCTGGACACCTCTGCCTTCCAAGTGGGAAGAATTGTGAGAAATCTGTGCCAGCGACCAGCCGGCCTCAAGGGCCATCAGGCCACCAGTGGCACCATCAAAAGTCCTTCACGCAGTGGAGACAAAGGCCTCCAAGAAGTCCTGGAGCTCGCCAGCTAGCAACAGGCCTCCCTCCATAAAGCGACTCCGTGAAAGGAGTCGAGAAAGGCCCATTATTGGGGTCCTCCACCCACCTGCTCTAATCCTAAGCCTGAAAGAAAAAAGAGAAGCAGCCTTAGAAAACAAAACTCTGCAAACCTAAGTGGACACCCACATCGAAGGGACCAGAAACCAGTTAGTACAATAATGAGTACCATAAATATATTTAGTATTTTTTCATAAGATATGCATCTAATCAGTGATTTAAAGTGACTTAGTGCCTACAATATCAAAATAAGTATACAAAAATAGTTCACACACAAAATTCATAGCAAGAAAATCACGTACAAATTGGACGGCCAGTGAATAAATAGTAGTCAAATTCATTTTGAAATTGAAACACTCCAAACAATGAAGGTGTGTAAGCATCAGACCGTATGTCCTCAGTCCAGTGACGTTGACTACTATTTATTCACTAGCTGGCCAGTTTGAGCGTGATATTCCTGCTATGAATTTTCTGTGAGATTTATTTTTGTATACTTATTTTGACATTGTATGCACTACGTCACTTTAAATCACTTATTCAATGTATATCTTATGAAAAAACAATAAAAATAGTTATGATACTCATTATTGTTCTAATCGGTTTCTAGCCCCTCCGGTGTGGGAGTCCACTTAGGTCTGCAGAGTCATCCTAAGGCAGCGATGGACAGACGGAGGGACAATCACGGCCTTGTGACA
This sequence comes from Eublepharis macularius, assembly GCF_028583425.1. Taxonomy (NCBI): domain Eukaryota; kingdom Metazoa; phylum Chordata; class Lepidosauria; order Squamata; family Eublepharidae; genus Eublepharis; species Eublepharis macularius. The sequence continues at coordinate 78,095,440 of NC_072799.1, forward strand.
GCCACGGGTGGGGGTTACGTGCCCCCTGGAGAAAAGAGCTGAAGCGGGAAACAGCAAAACCTGAGACTGAGCACCCGGTTGGCAAAGCCCCGACTGTGTAGGATTGGCCTCTGAGTGATACCCCAACAGTCCTACGGTAGGACAGGGAGGAGGCAAACGGCCAACTCACGGTTGGCACTGGCCCTTCCATGCCATCCTCACCCCAGGAACAACCAGGTAGCCCAGGGGAAGAGTGCGTGCGCACAGAGCAGGGGTGCTCGGACAGGGCCTCAATTCCTGGGCTCTGCTGGGTGGGACAGGTGAGGAAGGGAATGGACCACAGGCAGAAAAAGAGGCTCAGTGCCAGGGCTCAGTGCCAGGGCAGACTCCTCAGAGGAGGAGGGGCCCTATGTAACCGGCCCGGGGTGGACAGGAGCCAACCCGAAGGAAATGAAGTGCAGGCTTGCCAGGACCTGCTCCAGAACCTGGGTCCGAAGCAAGTCCCTCCTGCAGCTCTGACCCAGCAGGTGAAGGCCAGCTAGCCACTCCGTTGACGCAGACTAAGGGCGGAGGTACAAGCAGAAAGGCACAGGGCGCGCTTGACGGCTCAAAGGCAGCCGCCTGCCGACAGGGAAGAGGAGTCTTACAGGACTGTTCCTGAGAAGCCAGCCAGACGCGTGAGAGAAGCCTCCAGAGAGACACTTGTGGGCGAGGAGGCAACATGGACGTTGAGAAGCTGACCTGCTGACGCTACCTGATCGAGGACTGGACCTCAGCCTGAAAGACCTGACTTTGCCGACCCTCAGCAGGCTGAGAGGGCTACTTGTCTACAACAAGGAAGAGGCTCAGTGGCAGACTAGACCACGAAATTCGAGCACCTGGCCCAGAAACTGGGTGGAAGGAGGCTGCCGTGCTTGACTGCTAGCCTGGGCTTTGCCTGAGTGTAAAGCACCAAAGGTGTAGGAACAGAGGCTGAACCCAGGGCCCACACAGCCATGCATATGCCCGCTGAGTTTTGGTGTGCTTACCATCACGCTATGGGGCAGGCCTCTTCAGGCCAGCGTGGATGAACTGAAGCCACATATGCGTCAGCACCATCTGCCACCAGGGCGATGCCCCCACCGCCTTCCCTTCAGAAACTCATCCAGCCTCCAGCCTCCACCTGCTGGATCCGCAGCAAGCATCTGGGTCCATCGCTGCGCTTTCCACCCCCAACATGTCCCTTTCCTCATGCTCGCCTGTGGCGGAAGGTCCTTATAGAGCAGAAAATCTTGTTAACAATTCCCAGCTTCAAATTGTTGCCAGCTTCATGCAGCCCCTGGATTGCGCAGTGGGGGGGGGGGGGCTGCTGTGGAGGGCAGGAATGCTCCCGAACTTCGCAGCAGCCCAAAACGGGCCCGATCTGCCCCAAAATGGGGCGGGGTAGGAGAATGGGGGCAGGGGATCCCCCGCCCCCACCGGGGGTGTGGCAGCCCTAGGCCATGCAGGGAGGGGGGCCACCAGCATCCACCCTATTAAGCCCGTGGCCATAGGATATGAAGTAATCTGCCCCTCAGATGCCTCCAATTCACTCCTGTGGCCTACAGAAAAGCCTATTTCTGCTGCAGCTGGAACAACCCCCTATCAACAGCGAGGAAAGGGGCGGGGGGAGAGAAACCTCGTAGGCCAGAGGCCGACCGGGGCTGGGCCTCACCCTGCTTTAGCCCTCCTGACTGACAAACAACAGGCCCCAAATGTAAATAGGGGGGGGGGAACCTCTGCCAAACCCCCGAGCCTGGCGCTGGGCCCTGGCTTTCCTCCTGGAGTTGATGGTAGCCAGCAGGGGGATAGCACAGCTTCTCCCAGGCCGCTCCTGCTGCCTCGACCTGAGGGCCTTCAGTATAACCAGCCTCAGCGGAGCTTGGCTTGAAGGGTGCTCTGCTCAGGCTGAGCACCAAGGACAACTGTGTGCTGGGGAAGGGCAGAGCAGGCAAAGATGCCTGGGCTCCACCCATCCAGCAAAGCCCTCGGATGCCTAGGGAAGGCCCGACTGCCTTTCCTTCTTCCAGGGCTGCAAACGCGGCCCCTGTCCAAGCTGCTGTGCTGCCGTCCAGGTGGGCAAAATCGGTTGCTTGCAGCCTGTGTTTGTAATGAACCACTTGTTCACTTCACAACATTCTATACGTTGCTCTCCTGCTTCATTTTGCAGCACTCCTCCAAATTTTCCAATACAGTTTCATTCTTCTTTGTTTCCTACTTTTGCTTTCCACTCACCTAGGATGATCAGTGCATTTGTTGAGGTGCATGATCAGTTTTTTCCTGGACGCTTGATAAAAACTTCTTCAACATCAGTAGTAGGGTGTAAACTTGAATGATGGTTATGGTGATCGGCTTACCATAAAGTCTGATTTGGTCTGACTTCACAATATATTTTTAATGGCTTGTGATCCTTCTCACCTCACTAGAACTTTGTTTCTTTGACTTTGCCATTTTCAGAGTAAAACGCTTCGTATATTTCTCACTGAAAACTTTTCAATCCATTTTAGATCACACACATCCCAGATTACTATGTTTAAATCATGCATTTCTTAATTTATGATTTCCAGCTTACCAGGTCTTCTACTTCTCACGTTTCATGTTCCTACTACGTGTGTTGCAGAGTTTTGGACTTTTCTTTTGCATCTGTTCCCTTCAGCAACGGGACTCCCTTTTGGTGATAACCCAGTCCCATCAGTAAAAGCAGTTATACTTAACCTCTCCTCATCCCCAGTAGCTAATTGTGTGGCTTGCAAACTGGAGGTCCTGCTTCTCAGCACCATCTCTCTCTCTCCCCCCCCCGCCTCCCCAGTTTTGATCCTCTCATCATCGGGGTTTTGAAGTAGGAGATGATCAGAAGCGGTTTGCCATTGCTTTTTTGGGCATACTACCAACCAGGGTGAGGTGAAGTGTCCCTGCTATTTTCCATGAAAGATTCTCCACCAGTTTCACCTTCTACAACTGCTGCTGCCCAGTAGCTAGTCACTTCAACAATTCCTCTGCCCACCACCGCAGCTGGTGGGCAAGGGTCATACAAACAGGGGGCAGGCCTCAAACCTCCCAGGATCCTGTCCACATCCTCAGACGGAATAAACTGGAAAAGGCCTACACTGTACAGACACAATACCGAAGGGTCCTCCACCCCATCCTCAAGACCGCTTCCCTCCGTTCCAGCAGGGAGACGTTGGGCACTATGGTGGGTGGATCTCCCGCAGAATCCCAGGCCGTGTTCTCAGTCCAGACTTCAGGTCCACAGCATCCCAACCAGAAGTGTTCTGGATACAGCACCGTGCCAGGGGAATAGATTCCATACAGACTGCAGTGAAACCAGCTCCCTGCCCACCAGACCCCTGCTGACGTATCTTCAAGTATTTTGGAGGATGCAATTGGTGAGCCAGGCTTTTTTCTGAAGAAATAGGTGGGGGAACTCTTCCCCAAGACAGCTCCTTGCAGGGGGGTGGGGGTGGACCCATCACTACGTGTGTATGGACGTGCTCCCAGGACCGTGCGATGACATCACTGGTGGGCAGTAATGTCATTGCGCAAGGCATGGATGCCCCCCAAGAGAAATAAGAAGGAAGGAAGGAAGGAAGGAAGGAAGGAAGGGAGGGAAGAGACAAAGTGAGAAAGAGAAAGAAAAATGTACAGAAAGAAAGGCAGAAAGGAAGGAAGGAAGGAAGGAAGGAAGGAAGGAAGGAAGGAAAAGAAAGAAAGAAAGAAAGAAAGAAAGAAAGAAAGAAAGAAAGAAAGAAAGAAAGAAAGAAAGAAAGAAAGAAAGAAAGAAAGAAAGAAAGAAAGAAAGAAAGAAAGAAGGAAGCGCTCAGTGATACAAGTTTCAATAACACCTGAACTCTTTGGCAGTACACGAACAGGACACTCCATATGGCATTAGGCAACTGTCAGCATTGCCACTCTCTGCACCAAGGCCCTCAAACTGGCTAGGGGAGACCACCAAGACAAGGATGGCACTGTGGAAAGACATGCAGCCGGAGCACCCAAGCCCTCCAAGTTCCATCTCCGCTTGGGGAGAGACCAGAGGCAGTCCTGCATTGAGCCCCAGTCACAGCTGAGAGCCCCCCCCCTTGTCTCCGCAGACTTCTCTGCGTCCCCACCTCTGGGGCTTGAGGTGTGGATTCTGGTCCACCCTCTACTTCCTCCTTCGCTGCTCCTGGGCCAGTTGCTAATGAGCATAAGCGAAGCGTTGCCTTTGCCCAACATTCACCTTCTTGGGAATTGAACTGGGGTCTGCCATGGGCCTCAGGGATGCCTTTCCTTGGTGTAGTTTACAAGACTCTATTGCAGAGGCACGTTCCTTTGTTGCTGTCTCGGGCTTTGCATGCTCCTTCTCTGCCCAAGGGAGCTCAGCGGCAGGCAGGGGTGTTTGGTGGAGGACAATGCTTAGCTTCCCTCCACAGTCCTATTGGTCGCCCCACCAGTCCTCCTGGAAGTCCATGGGTGTCCTCTGCTTCCTGCCTGCATTCTGGGGCTCTCCCCGTGGGCAGAGATTCCTTGGCATCAGGGGGTTTGGGCCCTGTCTGTGGGGGTGGGCTGTGTTTGTATCTGCTAATCACGGGGCCGTCCTCAGAACATGGAGCCAAGATTGCGGGCTGTTGGTCGGATCGTGGGAGACTCAGGCACTTTTGGTATCCTGAACCAGAATTCATTAGCGGAGGGGTGTGTCTGCCCGTCATTTCTCATCTGCAGAATGGCCAAAGGGAGCAAACTTGTAGTGCTGGGCCTGTACTAAGGAAGGAGGCCCACAGGGTGACAGCCATGGAAAGGAGAGCGTGATGGTGTCTTCGCTCCATCCACCTGCCTGTCACCTAAGTGTTACCAGACTGCGTGGTGGCTAAGAACCACACCAGACACTTGCTTGGGTCAGAAATGGCCACGACTTTATTGAAAACAGCCGGATGGAGCATTGGCCTGGCATCTGGGCACGGATCCCCGTTGGCATCAGAGGCCTGGCTGCTGACCGATGCATCACCCGCCAGCCTCCCACTGGCAACTCGGCACACGTTGTTCTATCACCAGACCTGCCCGGGCGACCCTTGCTTCCAGATCCATCGGGGTAAACAGACCCGAAGACCCACTCACCCTGTTGGGATCGGGTCCAATGCCTCAAAAACCGCCAACCCATTCAGTTGTGAGGCTGCCCCCCGATAGTCCTCAATCAGCACAGAGTGGGCGGGTGACCAGCTGCTCCTGTGGAAGCTCGGGTATAATGGTGCTGAGCATATGGCTGGCCAAGGCAGGATGGACTCCTTTCTAATCCCGCCTCCACTCCATCCTGCACTCGGTGCCAACCCAGCGTGCCGATATGTCGTCAGCTTCATTTGTCACCTATGTGCTATGTCAGACTGCGTCGCAGCGAAGAATCACACCAGACACTTGCTTGGGTTAAAAATGGCCACAACTTTATTGATTACAGCTGGAAGGAGCATTGGCCTGGCATCTGGGCACGGATCCCCGATGGCATTGTAGGCCTGGATGCCGAGCGATGTATCACCCGCCAGCCTCCCGCTGGCAACTCGGCACACGTTGTTCCGTCACCAGGCCTGCCGGGCGAAACTTGCTTCCAGCTCCGTCTGTGTGAGCAGACCCAAAGGCCCACTCACCCTATTGGGATCCAGCCCAATGCCTCAAAAACCGTCACAGGAGGAAGGCCACAGGCCCGACTCCTGCCAACGCTCCAGCTGCCGCAACCAAGAAAGATGGAGCCCCCACCCCACCCCCAGGGTCCCTGACTTTGATGCCCAGAGGAAGGCGAAAAAACCCCCAGAGGCCTTGGCCAATCTGGCCCCTTGCGGGAAAAATTCCTCCCTGGCCCCCGAAGGCGACCGGCACAAACGGCCCTGGAGATCTCTGCCAGGAACCCCTTCTTCCCTCCCTCCCTCCCTTTCTCTTTTTCCCTGTGCCAGCGGGGGGATGGAAATGGGCTACCCCATGGAGACAGAACAATGGCAGGGCCCCCTAAGGACTCCCGTGCACGGGTGTGGGCCAGGGAGGGGGCAGCGGGGGACCCTTGCGGCCTCACAGACACCCAGGTTTTCAGGGGCCCGCGTGCAGGCCCTGCAGTGTCCGTGCCAGGCCAGCCAGCACACCAGCCAGGAGACTCTTGCTCCCTGGAGGGAACGAGGGAGAGAGACGGGGGGCCCAAGCATGCTCCCTCCCCCTACGGCATCGCAAGGGGGAGGGGAGCCCAAGCCTCTGCCCTCACTTGTGGATGGCGTTGTCCAGCTGCTCCTCCTCAGCGCCAACCCAGCTTGCCGGCAAGTTGTCAGTGTCCTTTAATGCAGCCGCAGCAGAAGAGAGAATGCAAGATGGATCTCTCTCTTTTGGGCTCTGGAGGAAAAAGAAGGGAAGGATGATAACTCCAGAGGATAGAACCCTTCTTCTTCCCCCTTCAGTTCTCCTGGCAGGAACCCTTCTAATGGGGAACTAGAACAGGTTTTAAAACCAGTGAAGAGGAGATGCTGATGGGAGATCCTCTTCTTTTAGCAATAGGAATGGGGGAATGAGAGGTCTCACTCATGTCAGAACTCTCAGCCAACCCTACCCTACATCGCGAGGTTGTTGTGAGGAATACGGAAGAGGAGGGTGGGAACCAGGCATTCTCCCATGAGCTCTTGGGGGGGAGTGCAGGACAAAAATAGAGAAAGAGAACCTGAGATTACCATTTTCCTTCTTGACGGGCACTGGCATTTCAGAGCCAAGCTAGAAGGGACGAATTACCCTTGAACGGCAAGTGAACAGTCTCAACTGTATTCCTCCTCGTTCACTTGCACTCCACTTGCGCTCCACTCGATCACTCCGATTCAAGTGTCATTTGTCCCTTCTAGCTTGGCCCTCAGTTGCTTTCACAGTTGCTGTCACAGTCTAGGCCCTGGGTCTGCTTCTACATTCCCACCCAGAACAGCTGGTGTCTCGAGTGTTCTCGTGGCACCATCTCTTTGGGTCCAGTCGGGAGCTCTAACGGATTCTAACACTCTGGAAGAGGCAAGGCTATTGGGGGCTTCTCTTCTTTTAGCAGAATGAACTGAGCAATGAGAGTTTGGACTCTTGTGACAGCATCAACACGGGGACAAGGGAGGGGCAACACAGCAAGGTAGTCCAATGAGACTTGCTTGGCAACAGGTGCTTAGAAGCAGGGTTTTTCCCCTGGGGAACGAGAGGGTGGATCTCTCTGTTACACGTGCGAGCCCAAAGCATGGGCGCTACAGGAAACGTGTGATAACATCACCTCCAAATGTAGCGGCCAGCTGCCTGCGGCCTCCTCCATCCTCCAAAGAACGAAGGTAAAAAAAGGAACAAAGACATGGAAAGAAAAAAGGAGGGAGGGAGAGAGGGAAAGAAAGAAGAAAGCAAGAAAAAGAAAAGAACAAGAGAAAGGGAGGGAGGGAAGAAGGGAAAGGCCAGGAGAGGCCGAGCTAGCATGTGGCCCCGGCGGAGCTCCACCCGGGGAGGCAGCCCATAGGTCTGTGGGCAATGGGGGCAGGGACAAAAGTCTTTAGTCAGAGGTGCTGGATCTCAGATCCCGGGACATCCTGCTGAAAAAAAACCCTGATTAAAAAATCCCACAGAAGAACACCTGGGAGATCCAGCTTCACATCCCCAATCGACCATGAATCTCACAAGAGTGATCACGCACAAGTCGTTCTCTCTCAGCCTACTCTACATCGCAAGGTTGTTGTAAAGAATGGGAAAGAGATGGATGAGAACCATGCATTTTGCCTTGAGCTGCTTGAAGAAAGAGCAGGATAGAAACAGGCAGTGAACATTAGATTAGCATTTTCCAACAGCTGGGGAGAGGCCATACCTGATGGTGTTTCGCGTAGGAGGTCTGAGACGCTCCACATGCTTGAGGTCTCAGACTGTAGCTGCTGAGAGAGAAAGGCCACCCGTTAGATGCAAGGACTGATGCTCCAGGAAGCTGATCTCTCTCCACAAGGAGGCCCGGAAGCCCCATCTTTTCTGCTGTCCCTGGCAGCGGCTCTCCTGTGCCCGAGAAGCGTCTGCCCCCACCCCTGGGATCCTTCCATTCAATGTTCCCCATATGGACCTGGTGGGCTTCACGATTCCTATTGGAACTTCCCGGGGGCTCTCCACATTTGTGGGGGAAAGGCGCAGGGGTCAGTGATTGACAGGCCTGGTGCTGCTTGCCAGTTCCCCCCTCCACTCTAACGACACAAAAGCCTTTGGGGGCTTCAACAGGGGTTGCTGGCAGTGGCCAATCAGGAGGCTGGGTCCGCATCTAGGGTACCCCACGCTCTCGGCCTTTCCACTGGACGCCCCTTTCCCTTGCCCGGACTGTTCCAGGGTTGGGAAGCTTGGCAGGGGAGCTGCTCTCTCCTGAGGGGCAGGGAGATCCAGGAGGGACATTTACTCCCTTGGCTAGCGTTTCTGCTCACCGGAACTGCAGATGTTCCCTCACTGCAGGACATTGCCGGTTCTTCTTCGTGCTCCTCCAAAGACCCTGAGATTTCAGAAGGCAAGTCCACATCAGTTGCTGCCCAGGCCACCCCTACATTTGTGCTTCTCCTGCCTAGCAGGATGATGGGCTCCAAGCACCTCTGAAGCTCCACTAGCTTGGAACAATTCGGGGACAGCTAGAGTTGGGAGCTTCAGGGGTCAAGAGACATTATGGTGGCCCTGGGCGTGCCTGTCCATTCCCATTCAGACCAGCTCTTGTCTTGGGCGTGCTCGAAGCGGGGAAAGGGGGCTACACAGGAAAGTAGTCCAATGACTCTTGCGTGGAAACAGGTGCTTAAAAGACTCAGCGCATGAGGCCCTGGGAGACTCAGATTCAAATCCCCATTCAGCCATCAATCTCACAGGGTGATCAAGCACCATCGGTCTCATTCAGCCTACCCTACATCGCATGGTTGTTTGGGAGGAATGTGAAAGAGACGGGCTGGAATCAAGCCTTCTGCCGTGAGCTCCTTGGAGGGAGGGCAGGAGAAAACTAGAGAAACAGAACATTAGATTACCATTTTCCGTCCGCTGGGGAGATGCCATACCTGCTGGTGTGGATGCTACGGAGCTGTCCCAGACACTGGAGGTGATGGACTCTAGCTCCTGAGAGAGAAAGGCCACCGGTTAGATGCAACGACTGATGCTGCGGGAAGCTGCTCTCTCCATAAGGAGGCCCTGGAGCCCCATCTAGCCTGCTTCCGCGGGCAGCTGCTTGCCAGAGTCCGAGAAGGGCTCTGCCCGCACCCCTGGGATCCTTTCAGGCAATATTCCCCAATACAGAGCCGGTGGGCATCATGATTCCTGCTGACACTTCCCGGGATCTCTCCACATTTGCTGGGGAAAGGGACGGAGTCAGTGCCTGGCAGGCCTTGTGCTGCTTGCCCGTTCCCACCTCCATTCTCAAAACAGAAAAGACTTCTGGGTCTTCAACAGGGGTTGCTGCCAGTGGCCAATCAGGAGGATGGGTCAGCATCTAGGGTACCCCACGCTCTTGGCCATTCCACTGGACACCTATCTCCCTTGCCTGGCTTCTTCCTGGGTTGGGAAGCTTGGCAGGAGGGCTGCTCTCTCCTGAGGGACAGGGAGATCCAGGAGTCACATTTACTCCCCTGACTAGTTTTTCTGCTCACCAGAACTGCAGATGTTTGTTCCTTGCCACGCATTTTTTGATGTTCATCCTCCTCCTCCTCCGTCACTGACCCTGAGATTTCAGAAGGCAAGTTCACATCAGTTTCTTCCCAGGCCACCCCTGCAGTTGTGCTTCTCCTGCCCAAGAGGAAAATGGACTGCAAGCACCTCTGAAGCCCCACTAAGTTGGAATATGGCCGGGACAGCAAGAGGAGGGAGCTTGAGGTGGCCCAAGACGTTCTGGTGGCCCTGGATGTGCCCATACGTTCCCATGCAGACCAGCTCTTGTCTCGTGCACTCTAGTGGCAGCATCTCTTTGGTTCCATTGTGGAGCTATCATATATTCCAGTACTATGGAAGAGGCAATGCTAATGGGAGCTTCTCTTCTCTGTCACCAGGAGTGTCCTGACCCTGGTGACAGATGCAGGAGCACAAGCATGGGGATGGGGACGGGGGGCTACACGGGACTGGAGTCCAATGACTCAAATGCCTCTTGCTTGGAAACAGGTGCTTAAAAGATTCAACTCATGAGGCCCTGGGAGACGCAGCTTCAAATCCCCATTCGGCCATGAATCTCACAGGGTGATCAAGCACCCGTCGGCCTCATTCAGCCAACCCTGCATCGCAAGATCGTTGTGAGGAAAGTGACAGGGGTGGGAGGGAACCACGTATTCTGCCTCGAGCTCCATGGGGGGAGGGCACAAGAAAAATAGAGAAAGAGAACATTAGGTTACCCTTTTCTGCCATCATGGAGGACGTCTCGCTTGCCTCGCTTGCCTCGCCTGAGGGGAAGGAGGGCAGCGACCGCACTTCCTGAGAGAGAAAGGCCGTCTGTTAGCTGCAACAACTGATGCTCCAGGAAGCGGCTTTCTCTACAGGGAGGCCACTGAAGCCCCGTCTCTTCTGCTTTCACTGGCAGCTGCTTCAACAGGGGTTGCTGCCAGTGGCCAATCAGGAGGCTGTGTCAGCATCTAGTGTACCCCACCCTCTTGGCCTTTCCACTGGACACCTCTCTCCCTTGCCCGGACTGTTCCTGGGTTGGAAAGCTGGGCAGGAGGGCTGCTATCTCCTGAGAGAGAGGGGGACCCAAGTGGATGTTTCGTTCCCTTGGCTAGCTTTTCTGCTCACTATCCAGGCTGGTGTCGTGAGTTGCCTGAGGAACGCAAATGCTTCTTCCTTGTCCTCGTCATCCTCCAGAGACCCTGAGATTTCAGAAGGAAAGTTCACATCAGTTTCTGCCCAGGCCACCCCTGCATTTGTGCTTCTCCTGCCCAGGATGAAAATGGACTGCAAGCTCCTCTGAAGCCCCACTGCCTTGGAATAGGGCAGGGACAGCTAGAGGAGGGAGCTTCAGGTGACCAAAGACATTGTGGTGGCCCTGGACGTGCCTATACATTCCCACCCAGAACAGCTCTTATCTCGGGCATTCGCGTGGCAGCATCTCTTTGGATCCCATGGGGAGCTATAATAAATTCTAAAGCTCTATAAGAGGCAAAGTTCTTGGGAACTTCTCTTCTTTTAGGAGGATGGATTGAGCAAGGGGAGTTCTAACTCTTGTGACCGGTTTAGGAGCATAAACACGGGGATGAGAGGGGGGCTACACGGGACAGCAGAGCAATAACACTTGCTTGGCAACAGGTGCTTAAAAGACCCCACAGACGAGGGCCTGGGAGACCCAGGTTCATATCACCATTCACATCTCACAGCGTGTTCAAGCACCCGTTGTTCACTCTAAGCCTATCGCAAGGTTGTTGGGAGGAAAGGGAAAGAGATGGGCGGGGACCATGCATTGTGCCTTGAGCTGCTTGGAGGGAGGGCAGGATAGAAACAGAGAAAGAGAACATCAGATCACCATTTTCCGTCAGGTGGGGAGAGGCCATACCTGATGTGGATTCCTGTAGGAGGTCTGAGACGCTCCACATGCTAGACGTCTCAGACTGCAGCTCCTGAGAGAGAAAGGCCACCTGTTAGCTGCAACGACTGATGCTCCTGGAAGCTGCTCTCTCCACAAGGAGGCCCTGGAGCCCCATCTTTTCTGCTTTCCCTGGCAGCTGCTCTCCTGTGCCCGAGAAGGGTCTGCCCCCACCCCTGGGAACCTTCCATTCAATATTCCCCAGATGGAGTTGGTGGGCTTCATGATCCCTGCTGACACTTCCCGGGAGCTCTCCTCATTTGCCGGGGAAAGGGAAAGGGTCAGTGCCTGGAAGGCCTTGTGCTGATTGCCAGTTCCCACCTCCGTTCTCAAGACACAAAAGCCTTTACAACAGGGGTTGCTGCCAGTGGCCAATCAGGAGGCTGGGTCAGCATCTAGGGTACCCCACCCTCTTGGCCTTTCCACTGGACACCCCTCCCCCTTGCCCGGACTGTTCCTGGGTTGGGAAGCTGGGCAGGAGAGCTGCTGTCTCCTGAGAGAGAGGGGGACCCAAGTGGATGTTTCGTTCCCTCGGCTAGCTTTTCTGCTCACCGTAAGCTCTTCCCTTCTGTCCTTGGGAGGCATTTTCCCTTCTTCCTCCTCCTCTTCCTTCTTCACAGTCCCTGAGATTCCAGAAGGCAAGTCCACATCAGTTTATTTAAAGTGTAGTGTTTATTTATAGTGTTATAGTGTAGATGTGTATTATCATACTCGGTTATAAGGAAAAGAAACTTTAACTATCTTTATAATCTCCTCATAAGTTTCCCTCCCAAGACTCGAATAATCAGGCATTCCCACCAGTTCCTTTCCGTCTACATTTCCTCCAGCAATATGGGCTAGCAGTTTTAAATATCGATTGAAGCTTAGATGGAGTCAAATACCAATTGGAAAACATTTTATAATGTTGATATTTAAGACACTAAATTTTCGATGTATTTGAAGGCAAAGCCCAAATTTTTGTCCCAGGCCATTTCCACACACGTTGAATAATGCACTTTCAATGCACTTTCGTAATCCTTTAGAAGTGGATTTTTTGTTGCACACATGGAAAATCAGTTTCAAATGTTCACTAAAGAGTATTGAAAGTGGATTATCCAACGTGTGTGGAAGCAGCCAAAGTCTGCTTCGGTGGGCTCTTTTACTCTGTCCTTTTGCCAACTTGTGACACTGTATCTTGGTAAGGGGAATAGAATATTTCCACCAAATGTTTCTATAGCTGGGATAACCAACCTTTAACAATACTCTCTGAATCCTTCAATATTAATGCAAAAATGTTAATTGTCTTTTTAAAACACCCTTTCTTTCCAAGGAACATATTAAATTACTTATTTGGAGATACTGAAACCATTCAATCTTGTATTCCAATACCTTAAACTTCGAGATATTATGAAAAGTTTTGATTCACCAGTTAAGGAGAGGCAAATAGCAGAGACCTGTTTAAAATTAAACGGAACATGAACGGCATCAGGGATCTCGGGATCTCGATTCAAGAGCATCAGAACTTAGTTGTCAACCCGCGGAAAGGGAAAGGCTCTGAGTGCAAGCAGAAGGCACTGCCTGTCCTGTCCGAAACACAAACCTGCCGCCACTTTGTCCTTCTTCCGGACCAGCCACTTCCACAGTCTCCGACACCACGTCATCCTCCGCTTACCCCCCTGCAGGGTGAGAGATCAAAGACTCAGCATGACTTTCAGAGTGGCTCAGCACAGCCACCAGGCAGTGGGTCAAACGGGATGGAAGGGAGGTGCCCCAGGAAGGACAGATGCCCACTATCCCTGCAGCTTTGGAGCTTGGCCCAGGAGAGGCCATGCCTCAACAGCTCCGGGGGTTGCCTGTTTATTTCTGGCCACCCTGCCCCGCCCCCATGAAAATGCCCTGCCTCTTCCTTGTATTCTAGATCGCCCTGAGCTTCCCCAGGGACCCTGCAGCTCAGGGGGCAGGTCAGCATTTTGTTCTGAGAGCCACATTCAGAAATGACGGGGGGGGGGGGGGGCTGAGCCGGGATGGGCCAGGTCTGCCTCCACAGCGCCCCAAGTCAAGCAAGGTCTACCCATTTGGAAGATGGGGGATAATGGAAGGAGGCTCCTTGTGGGGTGTGGGAGACACGCGCTTAACATACAGGCTGAGACAAAAACCCAGGCAGGAGGGGGGATGAGAATGACAGCAGCAGAGACAAGTGACAAGGAGGCTGCGGGTGGCCCCCAGAGCGTCCTTCTTACGCCCCTGCTTTACATCCATCCTTTCCTTCCGCCCCCAACCTCGGCCTACCCCACCCCCCCCAGCCCAGCCCAGCCCTCGGGGAGCCAGAGCCAGGGATCGGTACCTCCTCCACCACTCGAAGCTGCCGGGGGTAATGAGGCCGACCAACTGCCGCTCCAGTCGTAATGCCACAGCAGAACCTTGCTGGTTCAAGCATTCCAGGCAGGGATTCCACTGGGGCCGCGTGGGGGGTGGGGCTCCGTCAGACCAAGCCCACGAAAGATCTGGAAGGATCAAGTGAAGGGAGAGGGAGGTAAAGACAGGTCTGCATGGATCTGTAGGGATCTGTACTCAGAGTTTCTCTGCGCGAGACTTTTGCCACTGGAGCTAGGAAGCGTAGTTTTAAAAGGCAGAGCTGGCATAGATCGCTTCAGAGGGGATGTACCCTCTCACAGCCCTCCGCCACCTCTGGTGTGCCACACTGTCTCGCTTTCTACAGCCTTCGCCCTGCTGAGGCTCAGTTAATTCAAAGTTTTAAGCAGAGCCAAGTCTTCAGAAAGGGAGACAGTCCAGTACCCCAGAGACAGTGGAGGGGTTTGAGAAAATCTCTCTCTCTGAAGTGATCTCCTCCAGCTCTTTCTTATTAAAATATGCTTCCCAGCTAACATTGCATCTCCCGGCACTTGATGCACATGCACCCCGAGGACTCCTGTAGAGACTGTCCAAGGCTCTATTCCTGTGGCTTTCCTTTTCCCCAACTCAAGTTCAGAAGTGGTCGAGCTGCCTGCCTCGTGTGCTCTTTCTCTCCATCCACTCTCGTTTGCATCCTAAACAGGGGCATGCAATCTCAGGAACCTAGGCAGAGCTTTCCTCTGAGCATGTGCAAAGGACAATATTGAGTATCCACAGCAACCTCTCTTGTTTTTAAAAGCTCCTGTCTCCCCCTTTTCCTGCCTTGACTAGCTGTGGAGGAGACAGAAATCCAACTGGTGAAGCTTCCTACCGCGAGCAAAGGTGACATTCTAGAAAAAAAACATTAAGGGACATTCAATCCGTTTTCATTTTTATTCAAATGTGCTGTCATTTCTGAAGTGCAGGCTTGCTATTGTCCTCTAACATCCCTAACAATTTTAGTTATCAAACTAAATGGCATAAAGATCTTAATGAAGTACTGACATTAGACAACTGGGAAAAAGTATGGGCATCAAAATTAAATAAAGCCTCAACTATATTAACTAAAATACAAAGCTATAAAATTATACACAGGTGGTACCTAACACCCCCAAAAATCTTCTTCAGCATCGCCCTCTTGTTGGAAGAAATGCAATAATGAGGGTAATTTTGCTCACTGTTGGTGGGAATGTCCCTTGATCTCTCGATTTTGGTCAGAAATACTAAATATTATTAAGGAAATAACAGGGTACAGTGTCCCTATATCGCCAAAAGTAATCTTCTTGGGACTGTGAAATCAGACATCAATCCCAAATGTTAGAAGAGAAGGAAATGTTAATAGTGATGCTCTCGTTTTATTTGAGTATTTTAGTATCATTTGGATGGAACAGGTATCGTTTGGACATTTTGGTCAACAGCCCCCCCCCCAACAATTCCAAACTCATTAGCATAACTCATCAGCATATGCTACGCCCCTTGCCATCACTGGCTGTCCAGTTTGAATGTGATTTTCCTGCTATGAATTTTGAGCATCATACTTATGATACTCATAGTTATGACGCTCATTATTGTTCTAATCGGTTTCTAGTCCCTTCATTGTGGGTGTCCACAAGGACTGCAGAGTCATCCTAAGCCAGCGATGGACAGACGGAGGGACGATCACGGCCTTGTGACAGCCACGGGTGGGGGTTACGTGCCCCCTGCAGAAAAGAGCTGAAGCAGGAAACAGCAACACCTGAGACTGAGCACCCGGCTGGCGAAGGCCCGACTTTGTAGGATTGGCCTCTGAGCGATACCCCAACCGTCAAGAGTCCTACGGCAGGACAGGGAGGAGGCAAAAGGTCAACTCACGGTTGGCACTGGCCCTTCCATGCCATCCTCGCCCCAGGAACAACCAGGCAGCCCAGGGGAAGAGTGCATGTGCACAGAGCAGGGGTGCTCGGGAAGGGACTGAATTCCTGGGCTCTGCTGGGTGGGACAGGGGAGGAAGGGAATGAACCACAGGCAGAAAAAGAGGCTCAGTGCCAGGGCTCAGTGCCAGGGCAGACTCCTCAGAGGAGGAGGGGCCCTATATAACCAGCCCAGGGTCGACAGGAGCCCAGTTCCGTCATTAAAAACAGTTATACTTAACCTCTCCTCTTCCCCAGTAGCTAATTGTGTGGCTTGCAAACTGGAGGTCCTGTTTCTCAGCACCATCTCTCCCCCCCCCCCCCGCCTCCCCAGTTTTGATCCTCTCATAATCGGGGTTTTGAAGTAGGAGATGATCAGAAGCGGTTTGCCATTGCTTTTTTGGGCATACTACCAACCAGGGTGAGGTGAAGTGTCCCTGCCATTTTCCATGAAAGATTCTCCACCAGTTTCACCATCTACAGCTGCTGCTGCCCAGTAGCTAGTCACTTCAACAATTCCTCTGCCCACCACCGCAGCTGGTGGGCAAGGGTCATGCAAACGGGTGGCAGGCCTCAAACCTCCCAGGATCCTGTCCACATCCTCAGACGGAATAAACTGGAAAAGGCCTACACTGTACTGACACAATACCTAAGGGTCTTCCACCCCATCCTCAAGACCGCTTCCCTCCGTTCCAGCAGGGAGACGTTGGGCAGTGTGGTGGGTGGATCTCCCACAGAATCCCAGGCCGTGTTCTCAGTCCAGACTTCAGGTCCACAGCATCCCAACCAGAAGTGTTCTGGATACAGCACCGTGCCAGGGGAATAGAATCCATACAGACTGCAGTGAAACCAGCTCCCTGCCCACCAGACCCCTGCTGACATATCCTCAAGTACTTTGGGGGACGCAATTGGTGAGCCCGGCTTTTTTCTGAAGAAATAGGTGGGGGAACTCTCCCCCAAGGCAATTCCTTGCAGGGGGGTGGGGGGGGACACCCATCACTACATGTGCTTGCAGATGCTCCCGGGACCGTGCGATGACATCACTGGTGGGAAGTAATGTCATTGCGCAAGGCATGGATGCCCCCCAGGAGAAATAAGTAGAAAGGAAGGAAGGAAGGAAGGAAGGAAGGAAGGAAGGAAGGAAGGAAGGAAGGAAGGAAGGAAGGAAGGAAGGAAGGAAGGGAAGAGACAAAGTGAGAAAGAGAAAGAAAAATGGACAGAGAGAAAGGCAGAAAGAAAGCCTGAAAGAAAGGAAGGAGGGAAGGAAGAAAGGAAGAGAGAGAGAGAGAGAGAGAGAGAAAGAGATCCAGAGGAGTTAGCCGTGTTAGTCTGTAGTAGCAAAATCAAAAAGAGTCCAGTAGCACCTTTAAGACTAACCAATTTTATTATAGCATAAGCTTTCGAGAATCAAGTTCTCTTCATCAGATGCCTGATCAAAACTGGGCAGAAACAGAAGAGGAGGGGGAAAGAGAGAGAAAGAGAGGAAAGAGGGGGGCATAAATCACAAGAGGACAGAATGCAATTAGCATGGAGGCAATCAAAACATTCCTTTGCTTGGAAATGTAAACATCTCCTTTTGGTGTGCAGTCAGTTTGCTGTATTTGTAGCAGTGAAGGCATCCAATTCCTATGTAGTATAAGCCTTTGGTAACCACAGCTCTCCCTGCCAGCTGCATCTGACAAAGAGACCTGTGGTCCCCGAAAGCGGAAGCACTCAGTGATACAAGTTTCTATAACACCTGAACTCATTGGCAGCACCGGAACAGGACACCCCATACGGCATTAGGCAACTGTCGGCATTGCCACTCTCTGCACCAAGGCCCTCAAACTGGCTAGGGGAGGCCACCAAGACAAGGACGGCACTGTGGAAAGACATGCAGCCAGAGCAGCCAAGCCCTCCGAGTTCCATCTCCGCTTCGGGAGAGACCAGAGGCAGTCCTGCACTGAGCCCCAGGCACAGCTGAGAGGCCCCCCTTGTCTCCGCAGACTTTTCTGCCTCCCCACCTCTGGGGCGTGAGGTGTGGATTCTGGTCCACCCCCTACTTCCTGCTTCGCTGCTCCTGGGCCAGTTGGTAATGAGCATAAGCGAAGCGTTGCCTTTGCCCAACATGCACCTTCTTGGGAATTGAACTGGGGTCTGCCATGGGCCTCAGGATGCCTTTCCTTGGTGTAGTTTACAAGACTCTATTGCAGAGGCACGTTCCTTTGTTGCTGTCTTGGGCTTTGCACGCCCCTTCTCTGCCCAAGGGAGCTCAGCGGCAGGCAGGGGTGTTTGGTGGAGGACAAGGCTTGGCTTCCCTCCACAGTCCTATTGGTCGCCCCACCAGTCCTCCTGGAGGTCCATGGGTGTCCTCTGTTTCCTGCCTGCATTCTGGGGCTCTCCCTGTGGGCAGAGATTCCTTGGCATCAGGGGGTTTGGGCCCTGTCTGTGGGGGTGGGCTGTGTTTGTGTCTGCTAATCACGGGGCCGTCCTCAGAACATGGAGCCAAGATGGCGGGCTGTTGGTCGGATTGCGGGAGACTCAGGCACTTTTGTTATCCTGAACCTGAATTCATTAGCGGAGGGGTGTGTCTGCCCGTTATTTCTCATCTGCAGAATGGCCACAGGGAGCATATTTGTAGTGCTGGGCCCGTACTAAGGAAGGAGGCCCACAGGGTGACAGCCACAGAAAGGAGAGCGTGACGGTGTCTTCGCTCCATCCACCTGCCTGTCACCTAAGTGCTATGTCAGACTGCGTGGTGGCTAAGAATCACACCAGACACGTGCTTGGGTCTGAAATGGCAACAACTTTATTGAAAACAGTCGGACGGAGCATTGGCCTGGCATCTGGGCACGGATCCCCGTTGGCATCAGAGGCCTGGCTGCTGACCGATGCATCACCCGCCAGCCTCCCGCTGGCAACTCGGCACACATTGTTCCGTCACCAGACCTGCCGGGCGACCCTTGCTTCCAGATCCATTGGGGTGAACAGACCCGAAGACCCACTCACCCTGTTGGGATCGGGCCCAATGCCTCAAAAACCGCCAACCCATACAGTTGTGACGCTGCCCCCCGATAGTCCTCAATCAGCACAGAGTAGGCGGGTGACGAGCTGCTCCTGTGGAAGCTTGGGTATAATGGCGCTGAGCATATGGCTGGCCAAAGCAGGATGGACTCCTTTCTAATCCCGCCTCCACTCCATCCTGCACTCGGTGCCACCCCAGCGTGCCGATATGTCGTCAGCTTCATTTGTCACCCGTGCGCTATGTCAGACTGCGTCGCAGCGAAGAATCACACCAGACACTTGCTTGGGTTAAAAATGGCCACAACTTTATTGATTACAGCTGGAAGGAGCATTGGCCTGGCATCTGGGCACGGATCCCCGGTGGCATTGTAGGCCTGGATGCCGAGCGATGCATCACCCGCCAGCCTCCCGCTGGCAACTCGGCACACGTTGTTCCGTCACCAGGCCTGCCGGGCGACCCTTGCTTCCAGCTCCGTCTGTGTGAGCAGACCCAAAGGCCCACTCACCCTATTGGGATCCAGCCCAATGCCTCAAAAACCGTCACAGGAGGAATGCCACAGGCCCGACTCCTGCCAACGCTCCAGCTGCCGCAACCAAGAAAGATGGAGCCCCCACCCCCACCCCCAGGGTCCCTGACTTTGATGCCTAGAGGAAGGCGAAAAAACCCCCAGAGGCCTTGGCCAATCTGGCCCCTTGCGGGAAAAATTCCTCCCTGGCCCCCGAAGGCGACCGGCACAAACGGCCCTGGAGATCTCAGCCAGGAACCCCTTCTTCCCTCCCTCCCTCCCTCCCTCCCTCCCTCCTTTTTTCTTTCCGTGTCAGTGGGGGAATGGAAATGGGCTGCCCCATGGAGACAGAACAATGGCAAGGCCCCCTAAGGACTCCCGTGCATGGGTATGGGCCAGGGAGGGGGCAGCGGGGGACCCTTGCGGCCTCACAGACACCCAGGTTTTCAGGGGCCCGCGTGCAGGCCCTGCAGTGTCCGTGCCAGGCCAGCCAGCACACCAGCCAGGAGACTCTTGCTCCCTGGAGGGAACGAGGGGGAGAGACGGGGGGGGCCCAAGCATGCTCCCTCCCCCTACGGCATCGCAAGGGGGAGGGGAGCCCAAGCATCTGCCCTCACCTGTGGGTGGCGTTGTCCAGCTGCTCCTCCTCAGCACCAACCCAGCTTGCCGGCAAGTTGTCAGTGTCCTTTAATGCAGCCGCAGCAGAAGAGAGAATGCAAGATGGATCTCTCTCTTTTGGGCTCTGGAGGAAAAAGAAGGGAAGGATGATAACTCCAGAGGACAGAACCCTTCTTCTTCCCCCTTCAGTTCTCCTGGCAGGATCCCTTCTAATGGGGAACGGGAACAGGTTTTAAAACCAGTGAAGAGGAGGTGCTGATGGGAGATCCTCTTCTTTTAGCAATAGGAATGGGGGAATGAGAGGTCTCACTCATGTCAGAACTCTCAGCCAACCCTACCCTACATCGCAAGGTTGTTGTGAGGAATACGGAAGAGGAGGGTGGGAACCAGGCATTCTCCCATGAGCTCTTGGGGGGGAGTGCAGGACAAAAATAGAGAAAGAGAACCTTAGATTACTGTTTTCCTTCTTGACGGGCATTGGCATTTCAGAGCCAAGCTAGAAGGGACGAATTACCCTTGAACGGCAAGTGAACAGACTCAACTGTATTCCTCCTGCTTCACTGGCACTCCACTTGCGCTCCACTCGATCACTCCGATTCAAGTGTCATTCGTCCCTTCTAGCTTGGCCCTCAGTTGCTGTCACAGTTGCTGTCACAGTCTAGGCCCTGGGTCTGCTTCTACATTCCCACCCAGAACAGCTGGTGTCTCGAGTGTTCTCGTGGCACCATCTCTTTGGGTCCAGTCGGGAGCTCTAACGGATTCTAACACTCTGGAAGAGGCAAGGCTATTGGGGGCTTCTCTTCTTTTAGCAGAATGAACTGAGCAATGAGAGTTTGGACTCTTGTGACAGCATCAACACGGGGACAAGGGAGGGGCAACACAGCAAGGTAGTCCAATGAGACTTGCTTGGCAACAGGTGCTTAGAAGCAGGGTTTTTCCCCTGGGGAACGAGAGGGTGGATCTCTCTGTTACACGTGCGAGCCCAAAGCATGGTCGCTACAGGAAATGTGTGATAACATCACCTCCAAATGTAGTGGCCAGCTGCCTGCGGCCTCCTCCATCCTCCAAAGAAGGAAGGTAAAAAAAGGAACAAAGACATGGAAAGAAAAAAGGAGGGAGGGAGAGAGGGAAAGAAAGAAGGAAGCAAGAAAAAGAAAAGAACAAGAGAAAGGGAGGGAGGGAAGAAGGGAAAGGCCGGGAGAGGCCGAGCTAGCATGTGGCCGCAGCGGAGCTCCACCCGGGGAGGCAGCCCTTAGGTCTTTGAGCGACGGGGGCCGGGACAAAAGTCTTTAGCCAGAGGTGCTGGATCTCAGATCCCGGGACATCCTGCTTAAAAAAAGCCCTGCTTAAAAGATCCCACAGACGAACACCTGGGAGATCAAGCTTCACATCCCCAATCGACCATAAATCTCACAGAGTGATCACGCACCAGTCGTTCTCTCTCAGCCTACACTACATTGCAAGGTTGTTGTAAAGAATGGGGAAGAGATGGATGAGAACCATGCATTTTGCCTTGAGCTCCTGGAAGGAAGGGCCGGATAGAAACAGAAAGAGAACATTAGATTAGCATTTTCCGACAGCTGGGGAGAGGCCATACCTGATGGTGTTTCGCGGAGGAGGTCTGAGACGCTCCACATGCTTGAGGTCTCAGACTGTAGCTGCTGAGAGAGAAAGGCCACCCGTTAGATGCAAGGACTGATGCTCCAGGAAGCTGATCTCTCTCCACAAGGAGGCCCGGAAGCCCCATCTTTTCTCCTTTCACTGGCAGCGGCTCTCCTGTGCCCGAGAAGCGTCTGCCCCCACCCCTGGGATCCTTCCATTCAATGTTCCCCATATGGACCTGGTGGGCTTCATGATTCCTATTGGAACTTCCCGGGGGCTCTCCACATTTGTGGGGGAAAGGCGCAGGGGTCAGTGATTGACAGGCCTGGTGCTGCTTGCCAGTTCCCCCCTCCACTCTAACGACACAAAAGCCTTTGGGGGCTTCAACAGGGGTTTCTGCCAGTGGCCAATCAGGAGGCTGGGTCAGCATCTAGGGTACCCCACGCTCTCGGCCTTTCCACTGGACGCCCCTTTCCCTTGCCCGGACTGTTCCAGGGTTGGGAAGCTTGGCAGGGGAGCTGCTCTCTCCTGTGCAGCAGGGAGATCCAGGAGGCACATTTACTCCCTTGGCTAGCTTTTCTGCTCACCGGAACTGCAGATGTTCCCTCACTGCAGGACATTGCCGGTTCTTCTTCGTGCTCCTCCTCCAAAGACCCTGAGATTTCAGAAGGCAAGTCCACATCAGTTGCTGCCCAGGCCACCCCTACATTTGTGCTTCTCCTGCCTAGCAGGAAGATGGACTGCAAGCACCTCTGAAGCCCCACTAGCTTGGAACCATTCGGGGACAGCTAGAGTTGGGAGCTTCAGGGGTCAAGAGACATTATGGTGGCCCTGGGCGTGCCTGTCCATTCCCATTCAGACCAGCTCTTGTCTTGGGCGTGCTCGAAGCGGGGACAGGGGGCTACACAGGAAAGTAGTCCAATGACTCTTGCTTGGAAACAGGTGCTTAAAAGACTCAGTGCATGAGGCCCTGGGAGACTCAGATTCAAATCCCCATTCGGCCATGAATCTCGCAGGGTGATCAAGCATAATCGGTTTCATTCAGCCTACCCTACATCGCATGGTTGTTGGGAGGAATGTGAAAGAGACGGGCTGGAATCAAGCCTTCTGCTGTGAGCTCCTTGGAGGGAGGGCAGGAGAAAACTAGAGAAACAGAACATTAGATTACCATTTTCCGTCCGCTGGGGAGATGCCGTACCTGCTGGTGTGGATGCCACTGAGCTGTCCCAGACACTGGAGGTGATGGACTCTAGCTCCTGAGAGAGAAAGGCCACAGGTTAGATGCAACGACTGATGCTGCATGAAGCTGTTCTCTCTACAAGGAGGCCCTGAAGCACCTTCTAGCCTGCTTCCGTGGGCAGCTGCTTGCCAGAGTCCGAGAAGGGCTCTGCCCCCACCCCTGGGATCCTTTCAGGCAATATTCCCCAATACAGAGCCGGTGGGCATCATGATTTCTGCTGACACTTCCCGGGAGCTCTCCACATTTGCTGGGGAAAGGGACGGGGTCAGTGTCTGGCAGGCCTTGTGCTGCTTGCCCGTTCCCACCTCCATTCTCAAAACAGAAAAGACTTCTGGGTCTTCAACAGGGGTTGCTGCCAGTGGCCAATCAGGAGGATGGCTCAGCATCTAGGGTACCCCACGCTCTTGGCCTTTCCACTGGACACCCCTCTCCCTTGCCTGGCTTCTTCCTGGGTTGGGAAGCTTGGCAGGAGGGCTGCTCTCTCCTATGGAGCAGGGAGATCCAGGAGTCACATTTACTCCCCTGACTAGTTTTTCTGCTCACCAGAACTGCAGAGGTTCGTTCCCTGCCACGCGTTTTTTGATCTTCCTCGTCCTCCTCCTCCGTCACTGACCCTGAGATTTCAGAAGGCAAGTTCACATCAGTTTCTTCCCAGGTCACCCCTGCAGTTGTGCTTCTCCTGCCCAAGAGGAAAATGGACTGCAAGCACCTCTGAAGCCCCACTAAGTTGGAATATGGCCGGGACAGCAAGAGGAGGGAGCTTGAGTTGGCCAAAGACGTTCTGGTGGCCCTAGATGTGCCCATACGTTCCCATGCAGACCAGCTCTTGTCTCGGGCACTCTCGTGGCAGCATCTCTTTGGTTCCATTGTGGAGCTATCATGTATTCCAGTACTATGGAAGCGGCAATGCTAATGGGAGCTTCTCTTCTCTGTCACCAGGAGTGTCCTGACCCTGGTGACAGATGCAGGAGCACAAGCATGGGGACGGGGACGGGGAGCTACATGGGACTGGAGTCCAATGACTCCAATGACTCTTGCTTGGAAAAAGGTGCTTAAAAGCTTCAGCTCATGAGGCCCTGGGAGACGCAGCTTCAAATCCCCATTCGGCCATGAATCTCACAGGGTGATCAAGCACCCGTCGGCCTCATTCAGCCAACCCTGCATCGCAAGATTGTTGTGAGGAAAGTGAAAGGGGTGGGAGGGAACCACGTATTCTGCCTCGAGCTCCATGGGGGGAGGGCACAAGAAAAATAGAGAAAGAGAACATTAGGTTACCCTTTTCTGCCATCATGGAGGACGTCTCGCTTGCCTCGCTTGTGTCGCCTGAGGGGAAGGAGGGCAGCGACCGCACTTCCTGAGAGAGAAAGGCTGTCTGTTAGCTGCAACGACTGATGCTCCAGGAAGCGGCTTTCTCTACAGGGAGGCCACTGGCAGCTGCTCTCCAGATTCCAAGAATGGCCTGCCCTCGCCCCTAGGATCCTTCCATTCCATATTCCCAAATACAGAAATGGTCAGGTTCATGATTTCTGTAGACACTTCCCAGCATCTCTCCACAAATGCTGGGGAAAGGGATGGGGTCAGTGCTTGGCAGGCCTTGTGCTGCTTGCCCTTTCCCACCTCCATTCCAAAAACACAACAGCCTTTTGGGGCTTCAACAGGGGTTGCTGCCAGTGGCCAATCAGGAGGCTGGGTCAGCATCTAGGGTACCCCGCCCTCTTGGTCTTTCCACTGGACACCCCTCTCCCTTGCCCGGACTGTTCCTGGGTGGGGAAGCTGGGCTGGAGGGCTGCTATCTCCTGAGAGAGAGGGACCCAAGTGGATGTTTCGTTCCCTTGGCTAGCTTTTCTGCTCACTATCCAGGCTGGTGTCGTGAATTGCCTGAGGCAAGGAAAGGGCTCTTGGTCGTCCTCGTCCTGCACCGACCCTAAGATTTCAGAAGGAAAGTTCACATCAGTTGCTGCCCAGGCCACCCCTGCATTTGTGCTTCTCCTGCCCAGGAGGAAAATGGACTGCAAGCACCTCTGAAGCCCCACTGCCTTGGAATAGGGCAGGGACAGCTAGAGGAGGGAGCTTCAGGTGACCAAAGACATTCTGGTGGCCCTGGACCTGCCTATACATTCCCACCCAGAACAGCTCTTATCTCGGGCATTCGCGTGGCAGCATCTCTTTGGATCCCATGGGGAGCTATAATAGATTCTAAAGCTCTATAAGAGGCAAAGTTCTAGGGAGCTTCTCTTCTTTTAGGAGGATGGATTGAGCAAGGGGAGTTCTAACTCTTGTGACCGGTTTAGGAGCATAAACACGGGGATGAGAGGGGGGCTACACAGGACAGCAGAGCAATAACACTTGCTTGGCAACAGGTGCTTAAAAGATCCCACAGATGAGGGCCTGGGAGACCCAGGTTCATATCACCTTTCACATCTCACAGGGTGTTCAAGCACCCGTTGTTCACTCTAAGCCTATCGCAAGGTTGTTGGGAGGAAAGGGAAAGAGACGGGCGGGAACCATGCATTGTGCCTTGAGCTGCTTCGAGGGAGGGCAGGATAGAAACAGAAAGAGAACATCAGATCACCATTTTCCGTCAGGTGGGGAGACGCCATACCTGATGGGGATTCCCGTACGAGGTCTGAGACGCTCCACATGCTAGACGTCTCAGACTGCAACTCCTGAGAGAGAAAGGCCACCTGTTAGCTGCAACGACTGATGCTCCTGGAAGCTGCTCTCTCCACAAGGAGGCCCTGGAGCCTCATCTTTTCTGCTTTCCCTGGCAGCTTCTCTCCTGTGCCTGAGAAGTGTCTGCCCCCACCCCTGGGATCCTTTCATTCAATATTCCCCAGATGGAGTTGGTGGGCTTCATGATCCCTGCTGACACTTCCCGGGAGCTCTCCTCATTTGCCGGGGAAAGGGAAAGGGTCAGTGCCTGGAAGGCCTTGTGCTGATTGCCAGTTCCCACCTCCGTTCTCAAGACACAAAAGCCTTTACAACAGGGGTTGCTGCCAGTGGCCAATCAGGAGGCTGGGTCAGCATCTAGGGTACCCCACCCTCTTGGCCTTTCCACTGGACACCCCTCCCCCTTGCCCGGACTGTTCCTGGGTTGGGAAGCTGGGCAGGAGAGCTGCTGTCTCCTGAGAGAGAGGGGGACCCAAGTGGATGTTTCGTTCCCTCTGCTAGCTTTTCTGCTCACCGTAAGCTCTTCCCTTCTGTCCTTGGGAGGCATTTTCCCTTCTTCCTCCTCCTCTTCCTTCTTCACAGTCCCTGAGATTCCAGAAGGCAAGTCCACATCAGTTTATTTAAAGTGTAGTGTTTATTTATAGTGTTATAGTGTAGATGTGTATTATCATTCACGGTTATAGGGAAAAGAAACTTTAACCATCTTTATAATCTCCTCATAAATTCCCCTCCCAAGACTTGAATAATCAGGCATTCCCACCGGTTCCTTTCCGTCTACATTTCCTCCAGCAATATGGGCTAGCAGTTTTAAATATCGATTGAAGCTTAGATGGAGTCAAATACCAATTGGAAAACATTTTATAATGTTGATATTTAAGACACTAAATTTTCGATGTATTTGAAGGCAAAGCCCAAATTTTTGTCCCAGGCCATTTCCACACACGTTGAATAATGCACTTTCAATGCACTTTCGTAATCCTTTAGAAGTGGATTTTTTGTTGCACACATGGAAAATCAGTTTCAAATGTTCACTAAAGAGTATTGAAAGTGGATTATCCAACGTGTGTGGAAGCAGCCAAAGTCTGCTTCGGTGGGCTCTTTTACTCTGTCCTTTTGCCAACTTGTGACACTGTATCTTGGTAAGGGGAATAGAATATTTCCACCAAATGTTTCTATAGCTGGGATAACCAACCTTTAACAATACTCTCTGAATCCTTCAATATTAATGCAAATATGTTAATTGTCTTTTTAAAACACCCTTTCTTTCCAAGGAACATATTAAATTACTTATTTGGAGATACTGAAACCATTCAATCTTGTATTCCAATACCTTAAACTTCGAGATATTATGAAAAGTTTTGATTCACCAGTTAAGGAGAGGCAAATAGCAGAGACCTTTAAAATTAAACGGAACATGAACGGTATCAGGGATCTCGGGATCTCGATTCAAGAGCATCAGAACTTAGTTGTCAACCCGCGGAAAGGGAAAGGCTCTGAGTGCAAGCAGAAGGCACTGCCTGTCCTGTCCGAAACACAAACCTGCCGCCACTTTGTCCTTCTTCCGGACGAGCCACTTCCACAGTCTCCGACACCACGTCATCCTCCGCTTACCCCCCTGCAGGGTGAGAGATCAAAGACTCAGCATGACTTTCAGAGTGGCTCAGCACAGCCACCAGGCAGTGGGTCAAACAGGATGGAAGGGAGGTGCCCCAGGAGGGACAAATGCCCACTATCCCTGCAGCTTTGGAGCTTGGCACAGGAGAGGCCATGCCTCAACAGCTCTGGGGGTTGCCTGTTTATTTCTGGCCACCCTGCCCCGCCCCCATGAAAATGCCCCGCCTCTTCCTTGTATTCTAGATCGCCCTGAGCTTCCCCGGGGACCCTGAAGCTCAGGGGGCAGGTCAGCATTTTGTTCTGAGAGCCACATTCAGAAGTGATGGGGGGGGGGAATGAGCCGGGATGGGCCAGGTCTGCCTCCACAGTGCCCCAAGTCAAGCAAGGTCTACCCATTTGGAAGATGGGGGATAATGGAAAGAGGCTCCTTGTGGGGTGTGGGAGACACGCGCTTAACATACAGGTTGAGACAAAAACCCAGGCAGGAGGGGGGATGAGAATGACAGCAGCATAGACAAGTGAAAAGGAGGCTGTGGGTGGCCCCCAGGGCGTCCTTCTTACGCCCCTGCTTTACATCCATCCTTTCCTTCCGCCCCCAACCTCGGCCTACCCCACCCCCAGACCAGCCCAGCCCTCGGGGAGCCAGAGCCAGGGATCGGTACCTCCTCCACCACGCCAAGCTGCTGGGGGTAATGAGGCTGACCAACTGCCGCTCCAGTCGTAATGCCACAGCAGAACCTTGGTGGTTTAAGCATTCCAGGCAGGGATTCCACTGGGGCCGCGTGGGGGGTGGGGCTCCCTCAGGCCAAGCCCAGGAAAGATCTGGAAGGATCAAGTAAAGGGAGAGGAAGGTAAAGACAGGTCTGCATGGATCTGTAGGGATCTGTACTCAGAGTTTCTCTGCGCGAGACTTTTGTCACTGGAGCTAGGAAGCGTAGTTTTAAAAGGCAGAGCTGGCATAGATCGCTTCAGAGGGGATGTACCCTCTCTCAGCCCTCCGCCACCTCTGGTGTGCCACACTGTCTCGCTTTCTACAGCCTTTGCCCTGCTGAGGCTCAGTTAATTCAAAGTTTTAAGCAGAGCAAAGTCTTCAGAAAGGGAGACAGTCCAGTACCCCAGAGACAGTGGAGGGGTTTGAGAAAATCTCTCTCTCTGAAGTGATCTCCTCCAGCTCAGTCTTATTAAACTATGCTTCCCAGCTAACATTGCATCTCCCGGCACTTGATGAACATGCACCCCGAGGACTCCTGTAGAGACTGTCCAAGGCTCTATTCCTGTGGCTTTCCTTTTCCCCAACTCAAGTTCAGAAGTGGTCGAGCTGCCTGCCTCGTGTGCTCTTTCTCTCCATCCACTCTCGTTTGTATCCTAAACAGGGGCATGCAATCTCAGAAACCTAGGCAGAGCTTTCCTCTGAGCATGTGCAAAGGACAATATTGAGTATCCACAGCAACCTCTCTTGTTTTTAAAAGCTCCTGTCTCCCCCTTTTCCTGCCTTGACTAGCTGTGGAGGAGACAGAAATCCAACTGGTGAAGCTTCCTACCGCAAGCAAAGGTGACATTCTAGAAAAAAAACATTAAGGGACATTCAATCCGTTTTTATTTTTATTCAAATGTGCGGTCATTTCTGAAGTGTAGGCTTGCTATTGTCCTCTAACATCCCTAACGATTTTAGTTATCAAACTAAATGGCATAAAGATCTTAATGAAGTACTGACATTAGACAACTGGGGAAAAGTATGGTCATCAAAATTAAATAAATCCTCAACTATATTAACTAAAATACAAAGCTATAAAATTATACACAGGTGGTACCTAACACCCCCAAAAATCTTCTTCAGCATCGCCCTCTTGTTGGAAGAAATGCAATAATGAGGGTAATTTTGCTCACTGTTGGTGGGAATGTCCCTTGATCTCTCGATTTTGGTCAGAAATACTAAATATTATTAAGGAAATAACAGGGTACAGTGTCCCTATGTCGCCAAAAGTAATCTTCTTGGGACTGTGGGATCAGACATCAATCCCAAATGTTAGAAGAGAAGGAAATGTTAATAGTGATGCTCTCGTTTTATTTGAGTATTTTAGTATCATTTGGATGGAACAGGTATCGTTTGGACATTTTGGTCAACAGCCCCCCCCCAACAATTCCAAACTCATTAGCATAACTCATCAGCATATGCTACGCCCCTTGCCATCACTGGCTGTCCAGTTTGAATGTGATTTTCCTGCTATGAATTTTGAGCATCATACTTATGATACTCATAGTTATGACGCTCATTATTGTTCTAATCGGTTTCTAGTCCCTTCATTGTGGGTGTCCACAAGGACTGCAGAGTCATCCTAAGCCAGCGATGGACAGACGGAGGGACGATCACGGCCTTGTGACAGCCACGGGTGGGGGTTACGTGCCCCCTGCAGAAAAGAGCTGAAGCGGGAAACAGCAACACCTGAGACTGAGCACCCGGCTGGCGAAGCCCCGACTTTGTAGGATTGGCCTCTGAGCGATACCCCAACCGTCAAGAGTCCTACGGCAGGACAGGGAGGAGGCAAAAGGCCAACTCACGGTTGGCACTGGCCCTTCCATGCCATCCTCGCCCCAGGAACAACCAGGCAGCCCAGGGGAAGAGTGCATGCGCACAGAGCAGGGGTGCTCGGAAAGGGACTCAATTCCTGGGCTCTGCTGGGTGGGACAGGGGAGGAAGGGAATGAACCACAGGCAGAAAAAGAGGCTCAGTGCCAGGGCTCAGTGCCAGGGCAGACTCCTCAGAGGAGGAGGGGCCCTATGTAACCAGCCCAGGGTCGACAGGAGCCCAGTTCCGTCATTAAAAACAGTTATACTTAACCTCTCCTCTTCCCCAGTAGCTAATTGTGTGGCTTGCAAACTGGAGGTCCTGTTTCTCAGCACCATCTCTCCCCCCCCCCCGCCTCCCCAGTTTTGATCCTCTCATAATCGGGGTTTTGAAGTAGGAGATGATCAGAAGCGGTTTGACATTGCTTTTTTGGGCATACTACCAACCAGGGTGAGGTGAAGTGTCCCTGCCATTTTCCATGAAAGATTCTCCACCAGTTTCACCTTCTACAGCTGCTGCTGCCCAGTAGCTAGTCACTTCAACAATTCCTCTGCCCACCACCGCAGCTGGTGGGCAAGGGTCATGCAAACGGGTGGCAGGCCTCAAACCTCCCAGGATCCTGTCCACATCCTCAGACGGAATAAACTGGAAAAGGCCTACACTGTACAGACACAATACCTAAGGGTCTTCCACCCCATCCTCAAGACCGCTTCCCTCCGTTCCAGCAGGGAGACGTTGGGCAGTGTGGTGGGTGGATCTCCCACAGAATCCCAGGCCGTGTTCTCAGTCCAGACTTCAGGTCCACAGCATCCCAACCAGAAGTGTTCTGGATACAGCACCGTGCCAGGGGAATAGAATCCATACAGACTGCAGTGAAACCAGCTCCCTGCCCACCAGACCCCTGCTGACGTATCCTCAAGTACTTTGGGGGACGCAATTGGTGAGCCCGGCTTTTTTCTGAAGAAATAGGTGGGGGAACTCTCCCCCAAGGCAATTCCTTGCAGGGGGGTGGGGGGGGGACACCCATCACTACATGTGCTTGCAGATGCTCCCGGGACCGTGCGATGACATCACTGGTGGGAAGTAATGTCATTGCGCAAGGCATGGATGCCCCCCAGGAGAAATAAGTAGAAAGGAAGGAAGGAAGGAAGGAAGGAAGGAAGGAAGGAAGGAAGGAAGGAAGGAAGGAAGGAAGGAAGGAAGGAAGGAAGGAAGGGAAGAGACAAAGTGAGAAAGAGAAAGAAAAATGGACAGAGAGAAAGGCAGAAAGAAAGCCTGAAAGAAAGGAAGGAGGGAAGGAAGAAAGGAAGAGAGAGAGAGAGAGAGAGAGAGAGAAAGAGATCCAGAGGAGTTAGCCGTGTTAGTCTGTAGTAGCAAAATCAAAAAGAGTCCAGTAGCACCTTTAAGACTAACCAATTTTATTATAGCATAAGCTTTCGAGAATCAAGTTCTCTTCATCAGATGCCTGATCAAAACTGGGCAGAAACAGAAGAGGAGGGGGAAAGAGAGAGAAAGAGAGGAAAGAGGGGGGCATAAATCACAAGAGGACAGAATGCAATTAGCATGGAGGCAATCAAAACATTCCTTTGCTTGGAAATGTAAACATCTCCTTTTGGTGTGCAGTCAGTTTGCTGTATTTGTAGCAGTGAAGGTATCCAATTCCTATGTAGTATAAGCCTTTGGTAACCACAGCTCTCCCTGCCAGCTGCATCTGACAAAGAGACCTGTGGTCCCCGAAAGCGGAAGCACTCAGTGATACAAGTTTCTATAACACCTGAACTCATTGGCAGCACCGGAACAGGACACCACATACGGCATTAGGCAACTGTCGGCATTGCCACTCTCTGCACCAAGGCCCTCAAACTGGCTAGGGGAGGCCACCAAGACAAGGACGGCACTGTGGAAAGACATGCAGCCAGAGCAGCCAAGCCCTCCGAGTTCCATCTCCGCTTCGGGAGAGACCAGAGGCAGTCCTGCACTGAGCCCCAGGCACAGCTGAGAGGCCCCCCTTGTCTCCGCAGACTTTTCTGCCTCCCCACCTCTGGGGCGTGAGGTGTGGATTCTGGTCCACCCCCTACTTCCTGCTTCGCTGCTCCTGGGCCAGTTGGTAATGAGCATAAGCGAAGCGTTGCCTTTGCCCAACATGCACCTTCTTGGGAATTGAACTGGGGTCTGCCATGGGCCTCAGGATGCCTTTCCTTGGTGTAGTTTACAAGACTCTATTGCAGCAGCATGTGCCTTTGTTGCTGTCTCGGGCTTTGCACGCCCCTTCTCTGCCCAAGGGAGCTCAGCGGCAGGCACTGGTGGGAAGTTCAGCGGCAGGCAGGGGTGTTTGGTGGAGGACAATGCTTGGCTTCCCTCCACAGTCCTATTGGTCGCCCCACCAGTCCTCCTGGAGGTCCATGGGTGTCCTCTGTTTCCTGCCTGCATTCTGGGGCTCTCCCCGTGGGCAGAGATTCCTTGGCATCAGGGGGTTTGGGCCCTGTCTGTGGGGGTGGGCTGTGTTTGTGTCTGCTAATCACGGGGCCGTCCTCAGAACATGGAGCCAAGATGGCGGGCTGTTGGTCGGATTGCGGGAGACTCAGGCACTTTTGTTATCCTGAACCTGAATTCATTAGCGGAGGGGTGTGTCTGCCCGTTATTTCTCATCTGCAGAATGGCCACAGGGAGCATATTTGTAGTGCTGGGCCCGTACTAAGGAAGGAGGCCCACAGGGTGACAGCCACAGAAAGGAGAGCGTGACGGTGTCTTCGCTCCATCCACCTGCCTGTCACCTAAGTGCTATGTCAGACTGCGTGGTGGCTAAGAATCACACCAGACACGTGCTTGGGTCTGAAATGGCAACAACTTTATTGAAAACAGCCGGACGGAGCATTGGCCTGGCATCTGGGCACGGATCCCCGTTGGCATCAGAGGCCTGGCTGCTGACCGATGCATCACCCGCCAGCCTCCCGCTGGCAACTCGGCACACATTGTTCCGTCACCAGACCTGCCGGGCGACCCTTGCTTCCAGATCCATTGGGGTGAACAGACCCGAAGACCCACTCACCCTGTTGGGATCGGGCCCAATGCCTCAAAAACCGCCAACCCATACAGTTGTGACGCTGCCCCCCGATAGTCCTCAATCAGCACAGAGTAGGCGGGTGACGAGCTGCTCCTGTGGAAGCTTGGGTATAATGGCGCTGAGCATATGGCTGGCCAAAGCAGGATGGACTCCTTTCTAATCCCGCCTCCACTCCATCCTGCACTCGGTGCCACCCCAGCGTGCCGATATGTCGTCAGCTTCATTTGTCACCCGTGCGCTATGTCAGACTGCGTCGCAGCGAAGAATCACACCAGACACTTGCTTGGGTTAAAAATGGCCACAACTTTATTGATTACAGCTGGAAGGAGCATTGGCCTGGCATCTGGGCATGGATCCCCGGTGGCATTGTAGGCCTGGATGCCGAGCGATGCATCACCCGCCAGCCTCCCGCTGGCAACTCGGCACACGTTGTTCCGTCACCAGGCCTGCCGGGCGACCCTTGCTTCCAGCTCCGTCTGTGTGAGCAGACCCAAAGGCCCACTCACCCTATTGGGATCCAGCCCAATGCCTCAAAAACCGTCACAGGAGGAAGGCCACAGGCCCGACTCCTGCCAACGCTCTAGCTGCCGCAACCAAGAAAGATGGAGCCCCCACCCCCACCCCCAGGGTCCCTGACTTTGATGCCCAGAGGAAGGCGAAAAAACCCCCAGAGGCCTTGGCCAATCTGGCCCCTTGCGGGAAAAATTCCTCCCTGGCCCCCGAAGGCGACCGGCACAAACGGCCCTGGAGATCTCAGCCAGGAACCCCTTCTTCCCTCCCTCCCTCCCTCTCTCCCTCCCTCCTTTTTTTTCCGTGACAGCGGGGGGATGGAAATGGGCTGCCCCATGGAGACAGAACAATGGCAGCGCCCCCTAAGGACTCCCGTGCACGGGTATGGGCCAGGGAGGGGGCAGCGGGGGACCCTTGCGGCTGCACAGACACCCAGGTTTTCAGGGGCCCGCGTGCAGGCCCTGCAGTGTCCGTGCCAGGCCAGCCAGCACACCAGCCAGGAGACTCTTGCTCCCTGGAGGGAACGAGGGAGAGAGACGGGGGGGGGGGCCCAAGCATGCTCCCTCCCCCTACGGCATCGCAAGGGGGAGGGGAGCCCAAGCATCTGCCCTCACCTGTGGGTGGCGTTGTCCAGCTGATCCTCCTCAGCACCAACCCAGCTTGCCGGCAAGTTGTCAGTGTCCTTTAATGCAGCCGCAGCAGAAGAGAGAATGCAAGATGGATCTCTCTCTTTTGGGCTCTGGAGGAAAAAGAAGGGAAGGATGATAATTCCAGAGGACAGAACCCTTCTTCTTCCCCCTTCAGTTCTCCTGGCAGGATCCCTTCTAATGGGGAACGGGAACAGGTTTTAAAACCAGTGAAGAGGAGATGCTGATGGGAGATCCTCTTCTTTTAGCAATAGGAATGGGGGAATGAGAGGTCTCACTCATGTCAGAACTCTCAGCCAACCCTACCCTACATCGCAAGGTTGTTGTGAGGAATACGGAAGAGGAGGGTGGGAACCAGGCATTCTCCCATGAGCTCTTGGGGGGGAGTGCAGGACAAAAATAGAGAAAGAGAACCTTAGATTACCGTTTTCCTTCTTGACGGGCATTGGCATTTCAGAGCCAAGCTAGAAGGGACGAATTACCCTTGAACGGCAAGTGAACAGACTCAACTGTATTCCTCCTCGTTCACTGGCACTCCACTTGCGCTCCACTCGATCACTCCGATTCAAGTGTCATTCATCCCTTCTAGCTTGGCCCTCAGTTGCTGTCACAGTTGCTGTCACAGTCTAGGCCCTGGGTCTGCTTCTACATTCCCACCCAGAAGAGCAGGTGTCTCGAGCGTTCTCGTGGCACCATCTCTTTGGGTCCAGTCGGGAGCTCTAACAGATTCTAACACTCTGGAAGAGGCAAGGCTATCGGGGGCTTCTCTTCTTTTAGCAGAATGAACTGAGCAATGAGAGTTTGGACTCTTGTGACAGCATCAACACGGGGACGGGGGGTGGGGGGCTACACAGCAAGGTAGTCCAATGAGACTTGCTTGGCAACAGGTGCTTAGAAGCAGGGGTTTTTCCCTGGGGAACGAGAGGGTGGATCTCTCTGTTACATGTGCAAGCCCAAAGCATGGGCGCTACAGGAAACATGTGATAACATCACCTCTGAATGTAGTGGCCAGCTGCCTGCAGCCTCCTCCATCCTCCAAAGAATGAAGGTAAAAAAAGGAACAAAGACATGGAAAGAAAAAAGGAGGGAGGGAGAGAGGGAAAGAAAGAAGGAAGCAAGAAAAAGAAAAGAACAAGAGAAAGGGAGGGAGGGAAGAAGGGAAAGGCCGGGAGAGGCCGAGCTAGCATGTGGCCCCGGCGGAGCTCCACCCGGGGAGGCAGCCCATAGGTCTTTGAGCGCCGGGGGCCGGGACAAAAGTCTTTAGTCAGAGGTGCTGGATCTCAGATCCCGGGACATCCTGCTTAAAAAAAGCCCTGCTTAAAAGATCCCACAGACGAACACCTGGGAGATCCAGCTTCACATCCCCAATCCACCATGAATCTCACAGAGTGGTCACACACCAGTCGTTCTCTCTCAGCCTACTCTACATCGCAAGGTTGTTGTAAAGAATGGGAAAGAGATGGATGAGAACCATGCATTTTGCCTTGACCTCCTTGAAGGAAGGGCCGGATAGAAACAGGCAGAGAACATTAGATTAGCATTTTCCGACAGCTGGGGAGAGGCCATACCTGATGGTGTTTCGCGGAGGAGGTCTGAGACGCTCCACATGCTTGAGGTCTCAGACTGTAGCTGCTGAGAGAGAAAGGCCACCCGTTAGATGCAAGGACTGATGCTTCTGGAAGCTGATCTCTCTCGACATGGAGGCCCGGAAGCCCCATCTTTTCTCCTTTCACTGGCAGCGGCTCTCCTGTGCCCGAGAAGCGTCTGCCCCCACCCCTGGGATCCTTCCATTCAATGTTCCCCATATGGACCTGGTGGGCTTCACGATTCCTATTGGAACTTCCCGGGGGCTCTCCACATTTGTGGGGGAAAGGCGCAGGGGTCAGTGATTGACAGGCCTGGTGCTGCTTGCCAGTTCCCCCCTCCACTCTAACGACACAAAAGCCTTTGGGGGCTTCAACAGAGGTTGCTGCCAGTGGCCACTCAGGAGGCTGGGTCAGCATCTAGGGTACCCCACGCTCTCGGCCTTTCTACCGGACGCCCCTTTCCCTTGCCCGGACTGTTCCAGGGTTGGGAAGCTTGGCAGGGGAGCTGCTCTCTCCTGAGGGGCAGGGAGATTCAAGTGGATGATTCCCTCCCTTGGCTAGCGTTTCTGCTCACCAGAACTGCAGATGTTTCCTCCTTGCAGGACATTGCCGGTTCTTCTTCGTGCTCCTCCTCCAAAGACCCTGAGATTTCAGAAGGCAAGTTCAGATCATTTTCTGCCCAGGCCACCCCTGCATTTGTGCTTCTCCTGCCTAGGAGGAAGATGGGCTGCAAGCACCTCTGAAGCCCCACTAGCTTGGAACAAAGCGGGGACAGCTAGAGGTGGGAGCTTCAGGGGACCAGAGACATTATGGTGGCCCTGGGCGTGCCTGTCCATTCCCATTCAGACCAGCTCTTGTCTTGGGTGTGCTCGAAGCGGGGACAGGGGGCTACACAGGAAAGTAGTCCAATGACTCTTGCTTGGAAACAGGTGCTTAAAAGACTCAGTGCATGAGGCCCTGGGAGACTCAGATTCAAATCCCCATTCGGCCACGCATCTCGCAGGGTGATCAAGCTCCATCGGTCTCATTCAGCCTATCCTACATCGCATGGTTGTTGGGAGGAATGTGAAAGAGACAGGCTCAACCATGAGAATCAAGCCTTCTGCTGTGAGCTCCTTGGAGGGAGGGCAGGAGAAAACTAGAGAAACAGAACATTAGATTACCATTTTCCGTCCGCTGGGGAGATGACATACCTGCTGCTGTGGATGTTACGGAGCTGTCCCAGACACTGGAGGTGATGGACTCTAGCTCCTGAGAGAGAAAGGCCACCTGTTAGATGCAACGACTGATGCTGCGGGAAGCTGCTCTCTCCATAAGGAGGCCCTGGAGCCCCATCTAGCCTGCTTCCGTGGGCAGCTGCTTGCCAGAGTCCGAGAAGGGCTCTGCCCCCACCCCTGGGATCCTTTCAGGCAATATTCCCCAATACAGAGCCGGTGGGCATCATGATTTCTGCTGACACTTCGCGGGAGCTCTCCACATTTGCTGGGGAAAGGGTCGGGGTCAGTGCCTGGCAGGCCCTGTGCTGCTTGGCCTTTCCCACCTCCATTCTCAAAACAGAAAAGACTTCTGGGTCTTCAACAGGGGTTGCTGCCAGTGGCCAATCAGGAGGATGGCTCAGCATCTAGGGTACCCCACGCTCTTGGCCTTTCCACTGGACACCCCTCTCCCTTGCCTGGCTTCTTCCTGGGTTGGGAAGCTTGGCAGGAGGGCTGCTCTCTCCTATGGAGCAGGGAGATCCAGGAGTCACATTTACTCCCCTGACTAGTTTTTCTGCTCACCAGAACTGCAGAGGTTCGTTCCCTGCCACGCGTTTTTTGATCTTCCTCGTCCTCCTCCTCCGTCACTGACCCTGAGATTTCAGAAGGCAAGTTCACATCAGTTTCTTCCCAGGTCACCCCTGCAGTTGTGCTTCTCCTGCCCAAGAGGAAAATGGACTGCAAGCACCTCTGAAGCCCCACTAAGTTGGAATATGGCCGGGACAGCAAGAGGAGGGAGCTTGAGCTGGCCAAAGACGTTCTGGTGGCCCTGGATGTGCCCATACGTTCCCATGCAGACCAGCTCTTGTCTCGTGCACTCTAGTGGCAGCATCTCTTTGGTTCCATTGTGGAGCTATCATATATTCCAGTACTATGGAAGAGGCAATGCTAATGGGAGCTTCTCTTCTCTGTCACCAGGAGTGTCCTGACCCTGGTGACAGATGCAGGAGCACAAGCATGGGGACGGGGACGGGGGGCTACACGGGACTGGAGTCCAATGACTCCAATGACTCTTGCTTGGAAACAGGTGCTTAAAAGATTCAGTGCATGAGGCCCTGGGAGACGCAGCTTCAAATCCCCATTCGGCCATGAATCTCACAGGGTGATCAAGCACCCGTCGGCCTCTTTCAGCCAACCCTGCATCGCAAGATTGTTGTGAGGAAAGTGAAAGGGGTGGGAGGGAACCACGTATTCTGCCTCGAGCTCCATGGGAGGAGGGCACAAGAAAAATAGAGAAAGAGAACAGTAGGTTACCCTTTTCTGCCATCATGGAGGACGTCTCGCTTGCCTCGCTTGTGTCGCCTGAGGGGAAGGAGGGCAGCGACCGCACTTCCTGAGAGAGAAAGGCCGTCTGTTAGCTGCCACGACTGATGCTCCAGGAAGCGGCTTTCTCTACAGGGAGGCCAATGGCAGCTGCTCTCCTGATTCCAAGAATGGCCTGCCCTCGCCCCTAGGATCCTTCCATTCCATATTCCCAAATACAGAAATGG
Organism: Eublepharis macularius; assembly: GCF_028583425.1. NCBI lineage: Eukaryota > Metazoa > Chordata > Lepidosauria > Squamata > Eublepharidae > Eublepharis > Eublepharis macularius. Next base: position 78,133,580 of record NC_072799.1, read on the forward strand.
TCAGGTCCATGATTTCTGTAGACACTTCCCAGCATCTCTCCACAAATGCTGGGGAAAGGGATGGGGTCAGTGCTTGGCAGGCCTTGTGCTGCTTGCCCTTTCCCACCTCCATTCCAAAAACACAACAGCCTTTTGGGGCTTCAACAGGGGTTGCTGCCAGTGGCCAGTCAGGAGGCTGGGTCAGCATCTAGGGTACCCCGCCCTCTTGGCCTTTCCACTGGACACCCCTCTCCCTTGCCCGGACTGTTCCTGGGTGGGGAAGCTGGGCAGGAGGGCTGCTATCTCCTGAGGGAGAGGGGGACCCCAGTGGATGTTTCGTTCCCTTGGCTAGCTTTTCTGCTCACTATCCAGGCTGGTGTCGTGAATTGCCTGAGGCAAGCAAAGGGCTCTCGGTCGTCCTCGTCCTGCACCGACCCTAAGATTTCAGAAGGAAAGTTCACATCAGTTGCTGCCCAGGCCACCCCTGCATTTGTGCTTCTCCTGCCCAGGAGGAAAATGGACTGCAAGCACCTCTGAAGCCCCACTGCCTTGGAATAGGGCAAGGACAGCTAGAGGAGGGAGCTTCAGGTGACCAAAGACATTCTGGTTGCCCTGGACATGCCTATACATTCCCACCCAGAACAGCTCTTATCTCTGGCATTCCCGTGGCAGCATCTCTTTGGATCCTATGGGGAGCTATAAAAAATTCTAAAGCTCTATAAGAGGCAAAGTTCTTGGGAGCTTCTCTTCTTTTAGGAGGATGGATTGAGCAAGGGGAGTTCTAACTCTTGTGACCGGTTTAGGAGCATAAACACGGGGATGAGAGGGGGGCTACACGGGACAGCAGAGCAATAACACTTGCTTGGCAACAGGTGCTTAAAAGATCCCACAGATGAGGGCCTGGGAGACCCAGGTTCATATCACCTTTCACATCTCACAGGGTGTTCAAGCACCCGTTGTTCACTCTAAGCCTATCGCAAGGTTGTTGGAAGGAAAGGGAAAGAGACGGGCGGGAACCATGCATTGTGCCTTGAGCTGCTTGGAGGGAGGGCAGGATAGAAACAGAAAGAGAACATCAGATCACCATTTTCCGTCAGGTGGGGAGACGCCATACCTGATGGGGATTCCCGTACGAGGTCTGAGACGCTCCACATGCTAGACGTCTCAGACTGCAACTCCTGAGAGAGAAAGGCCACCTGTTAGCTGCAACGACTGATGCTCCTGGAAGCTGCTCTCTCCACAAGGAGGCCCTGAAGCCCCATCTTTTCTGCTTTCCCTGGCAGCTTCTCTCCTGTGCCTGAGAAGTGTCTGCCCCCACCCCTGGGAACCTTCCATTCCATATTCCCCAAATGGAGTTGGTGGGCTTCATGATTCCTGCTGACACTTCCCGGGAGCTCTCCTCATTTGCTGGGGAAAAGGAAAGGGTCAGTGCCTGGCTGGCCTTGTGCTGCTTGCCAATTCTCACCTCCATTCTGAAGACACAAAAGCCTTTTCAACAGAGGTTGCTGCCAGTGGCCGATCGGGAGGCTGGGTCAGCATCTAGGCTACCCCACGCTCTTGGCCTTTCCACTGGACACCCCTCTCCCTTGCCCGGACTGTTCCTGGTTTGGGAAGCTTGGCAGGAGAGCTGCTGTCTCCTGAGGGGCAGGGAGACCCAAGTGGATGATTCCCTCCCTTGGCTAGCTTTTCTGCTCACCGTAAGCTCTTCCCTTCTGTCCTTGGGAGGCATTTTCCCTTCTTCCTCCTCCTCTTCCTTCTTCACAGTCCCTGAGATTCCAGAAGGCAAGTCCACATCAGTTTATTTAAAGTGTAGTGTTTATTTATAGTTATAGTGTAGATGTGTATTATCATACTCGGTTATAAGGAAAAGAAACTTTAACCATCTTTATAATCTCCTCATAAATTCCCCTCCCAAGACTTGAATAATCAGGCATTCCCACCAGTTCCTTTCCGTCTACATTTCCTCCAGCAATATGGGCTAGCAGTTTTAAATATCGATTGAAGCTTAGATGGAGTCAAATACCAATTGGAAAATATTTTATAATGTTGATATTTAAGACACAAAATTTTCGATGTATTTGAAGGCAAAGCCCAATTTTTCTCCCAGTCTGCTTCGGTGGGCTCTTTTACTCTGTCCTTTTGCCAACTTGTGACTTTGTATCTTGGTAAGGGGAATAGAATATTTCCACCAAATGTTTCTATAGCTTGGATAACCAACCTTTAACAATACTCTCTGAATCCTTTAATATTAATGCAAAAATGTTAATTGTCTTTTTAAAACACCCTTTCTTTCCAAGGAACATATTAAATAAATTATTTGGAGACACTGAAACCATTCAATCTTGTATTCCAGTACCTTAAACTTCGAGATATTATGAAAAGTTTTGATTCACCAGTTAAGGGGAGGCAAATAGCAGAGACCTTTAAAATTAAAGGGAACATGAACGGCATCAGGGATCTTGGGATCTCGATTCAAGAGCATCAGAACTTAGTTGTCAATCCGCGGAAAGGGAAAGGCTCTGAGTGCAAGCAGAAGGCACTGCCTGTCCTGTCCCAAACACAAACCTGCCGCCACTTTGTCCTTCTTCCGGACGAGCCACTTCCACAGTCTCCGACACCACGTCATCCTCCGCTTACCCCCCTGCGGGGTGAGAGATCAAAGACTCAGCATGACTTTCAGAGTGGCTCAGCACAGCCACCAGGCAGTGGGTCAAACGGGATGGAAGGGAGGTGCCCCAGGAGGGACTGATGCCCACCACACCTGCAGCTTTTGAGCTTGGCCCAGGAGAGGCCATGCCTCAACAGCTCCGGGGGTTGCCTGTTTATTTCTGGCCACCCTGCCCCGCCCCCATGAAAATACCCCGCCTCTTCCTTGTATTCTAGATCGCCCTGAGCTTCCCCGGGGACCCTGCAGCTCAGGGGGCTTGTCAGTATTTTGTTCTGAGAGCCACATTCAGAAATGATGGGGGGGGGGGGCTGAGCCGGGATGGGCCAGGTCTGCCTCCACAGTGCCCCAAGTCAATCAAGGTCTACCCATTGGGAAGATGGGGGATAATGGAAGGAGGCTCCTTGTGGGGTGTGGGAGACACGCGCTTAACATACAGGCTGAGAAAGTAAGCCAGGCAGGAGGGGGGATAAGACTGGGGGGGGGGCGCGGTTGGGGAATGACAGCAGCAGAGCCAAGTGACAAGGAGGCTGCGGGTGGCCCCCAGAGCGTCCTTCTTACGCCCCTGCTTTACATCCATCCTTTCCTTCCGCCCCCAACCGCGGCCTACCCCACCCCCCCAGCCCAGTCCAGCCCTCGGGGAGCCAGAGCCAGGGATCGGTACCTCCTCCACCACTCGAAGCTTCAGGGGGTAATGAGGCCGACCAACTGCCGCTCCAGTCGTAATGCCACAGCAGAACCTTGCTGGTTTAAGCATTCCAGGCAGGGATTCCACTGGGGCCGCGTGGGGGGTGGGGCTCCCTCAGGCCAAGCCCAGGAAAGATCTGGAAGGATCAAGTAAAGGGAGAGGGAGGTAAAGACAGGTCTGCATGGATCTGTAGGGATCTGTACTCAGAGTTTCTCTGCGCGAGACTTTTGTCACTGGAGCTAGGAAGCGTAGTTTTAAAAGGCAGAGCTGGCATAGATCGCTTCAGAGGGGACGTACCCTCTCACAGCCCTCCGCCACCTCTGGTGCGCCACACTGTCTCGCTTTCTACAGCCTTCGCCCTGCTGAGGCTCAGTTAATTCAAAGTTTTAAGCAGAGCCAAGTCTTCAGAAAGGGAGACAGTCCAGTACCCCAGAGACAGTGGAGGGGTTTGAGAAAATCTCTCTGTCTGAAGTGATCTCCTCCAGCTCTGTCTTATTAAACTATGCTTCCCAGCTAACATTGCATCGCCCGGCACTTGATGAACATGCACCCCGAGGACTCCTGTAGAGACTGTCCAAGGCTCTATTCCTGTGGCTTTCCTTTTCCCCAACTCAAGTTCAGAAGTGGTCAAGCTGCCTGCCTCGTGTGCTCTTTCTCTCCATCCACTCTCGTTTGCATCCTAAACAGGGGCATGCAATCTCAGAAACCTGGGCAGAGCTTTTCTCTGAGCATGTGCAGAGGACAAGATTGAGTATCCACAGCAACCTCTCTTGTTTTTGAAAGCTCCTGTCTCCCCCTTTTCCTGCCTTGACTAGCTGCAGAGGAGACAGAAATCCAACTGGTGAAGCTTCCTACCGCAAGCAAAGGTGACATTCTAGAAAAAAAAACATTAAGGGACATTCAATCCGTTTTTATTTTTATTCAAATGTGCGGTCATTTCTGAAGTGCAGGCTTGCTATTGTCCGCTAACATCCCTAACAATTTTAGTTATCAAACTAAATGGCATAAAGATCTTAATGAAGTACTGACATTAGACAACAGGGAAAAAGTATGGGCATCAAAATTAAATAAAGCCTCAACTATATTAACTAAAATACAAAGCTATAAAATTATACACAGGTGGTACCTAACACCCCCCAAAATCCCCTTAATTTATTCTTCAGCATCGCCCTCCTTTTGGAAGAAATGCAACGATGAGGGTAATTTTGCTCACTGTTGGTAGGAATGTCCTTTGATCTCTTGATTTTGGTCAGAAATACTAAATACTAAAGGAAATAACAGGGTACAGTGTCCCTATGGCCCCAAATGTAATCTTCTTGGGACTGTGGGATCAGGCATCAATCCCAAATGTTAGAAGAGACCTTATCAACTCTCTCCTGGTGGCAGCTAGGAGTGCAATAGCAACCAAATGGAAAGACCAATCTCCACCTACTACAGAACTTTGGTTTACAAAAATCTGGAACCATTTGATAATGGAAAAAATAACTGACAATCTACATCAGATGGAATTTCAATCTTCAGGATCAAACTTCTCGGAAAAATGGATCCCATTTTACGAATTCATAGAAGCAAGAGATCTGCAACCTCCCTCTTCACACCACTCATTGTTGATGTATTAAAGTTGTAGCACTGTGTTAATATTTGTAAATGCAATGTATTATATTGGTTTGTTGTTTGATTATTGTTACAGTTCTAAAATGGAATAAAAATATTGAGTGAGGGCACTTCTTTGGGCCTGATGCCACCACCTGCCGCTGCTCGAGAGGAACGGCCAGGGTGAGACCTCTAGATTTCTTTCGTTCTTTGCTCCGTCAGGTGCCCGTTTGCTCTCAGCTTCTGGGGCTGCGACTGCCTTGACCACACTGACACTGCCAGCCTCGGCCGGAGCAGAGCCACAGGGGGCTCTGGGACCACTACGATCGCCCCCCCTCTCTCTCTGAAAACTCAAAGCGCCTCAAAAAGCCCCTCAGATTCTTATCAATTAAAAAAGGATGTTTATTTCTACTCACTTTTCTCCTGAAACATTTCTTTTTATATATTTTTGTACATTGTTTATGGCAGCTTACATCATTCTCCTCTCCTCCTCTCCTCGTGAGGGAATTTCTGCTGAGAAGGTGTGCCTCAGGGGGGCTTTGGCAGGCGGACTCTCGAATGGCAGTAGAGCCCACTGAGGCCCTCCCCTCCCCAAATTCTGCCCACCCCAGGCTCCTCCCCCAGATCTCCAGGAATTCCCCAACCCAGAGTTGGCAACCCTCGTGGGATGGCCCGAGGTCACCCAGTGAGGTTCCTTGGCAGAGTGGGGATTTGAACCCGATTCTCCTGACACTCTAACCACTATACAGAGCTTGGTTTTCATCACACACAGGAACATTCATTTAGTGTATTTTTACTCTTCGCCCTCCAAATAAAGCAAGACACAGAGACAGCACAAATTTGTAACTGGCCCAAAGCCACCTGACGAGGTCCCTGCTCCTCCTGTTCTCATTTTATCTTCCTAACAGTCCTGTGAGGTAGGCTGAGAGAGTGTGACTAGCCCGAGGTCACCCACCAGATTTTGGGGTGAGAATTTTGAACAAAGGTGAATCCACAGACACAGACCTACATGCCATTTCCCCTCTTCCTACTCTTTTTTTTAAAAAAATTATTCAACAAATAGTAGGTGCAGAAGAGTATAGGAAACAGAAGTTTATATTGGAAAGGAAATTAGAAATACGCATTACAAGGAATATCAAGGAATATCCAAAGGCAATGGTCAGATAACATATAAGATATAATTTTCAGATATGCAATATAAAAATATTCAAAAATATTTCCACTCTCTCCATCCTAATAAACCTCCTTATTAGATCAACCAATGTTTAATAAACTATGTAACTGAACTGATTTAAATGTTTGATTTTTTTTTCCACACTAACTATTATAACTTTCCCTTCCTACTTTTGGAAAAGAGCAAGATTCCTGTAGCACCTATAAGACTAACAAAATTAGTGGTAGGGTGCTCGTCTGAACAGGTAGACTCTGTTCAGATGAGCGAAGCTGCCGTGGAGGGAAATCGGGAGGGAGTCGGTCCGATAGGAATGCTGGGCAAAGTCCGTGAAGAGCTTTGTATGTAATAACCCAGACCTTGAACTGAGCACAGTCGCTGATAGGTAGCCAATGAAGTGATGGTATACTGATTTCCACACAATAATAATAACATTCGATTTCTATACCACCCTACAGGCCAACTTAACGCCCACTAAGAGCAGTTTACAAAGTGTGTTAAAATTATCCTCACAACAATCACCCTGTGAGGTCAGTGCGGCTAAGAGAGCTCCGAGAGAGCTGGGACTGACCCAAGGTCACCCAGCTGGATTCAAGTGGAGGAGTGGGGAATCAAACCCGGCTCTCCAGTTTAGAGTCCTGCCACTCTTAACCACTACACCAAACTGGCTCTCTTCCTTCACGGCTTTGAAGACCCCCCCCCAAAGGTTCCAGTACTCATTACTGCTGAGTAACATCACAAAAAAGCCCTGCTAGGTTCATGTGCCAAAGAAACACCCGCTGAGAAGGTTGAGTATTTCACCACTACTGTAATAGTAACAACAACAACATTCAATTTATATATCACTCTTTAGGCTGACTTATCTCCCACTCAGAGTGGTTTACAAAGTTTCTTATGATTCTCTCCACAAGAAAACACCCTGTGAGGTGGGTGGGGCTGAGAGAGCTAGAAGCTGTGACTGACCCAAGGGCACCCAGCTGGCTTTAAGGGGGGAGTGAAGAATCAAACCCAGTCCTCCCGATTAGAGTCCTGCGCTATTAACCACCACACCAAACTGGCTGTCTAACTCGAGTTAGATGAGGCATACGACCTTAACCATAAGATAGTTAACAGCTTTTTTATCTTCTAGGACCGCTTAGAAATGGTAAAATAAAACAGTTGTCCTGTGCTTCAGCACCGTAGTCTAACACTATTGATTCAGTGTAAATTTATGCAATAGAACAGCAGCGCTCTTATGCAGCATAAAAACAGACTGGAGGTGAAAGTCAGGTGGTATGCAGTGTTACTGGTGGTATGCACCAGTAAGAAAGTGGCTGAAGTAGCAGCGAGGAGGTTTGTGTCTGTGATGGGGAGGCCTCTGCCTTCGAGTGGGCGTGGTTTGGGACCAGAGAAAGGTTGCCACTGGAGAAAGGGCACCCTTGGAAGCCCAACTTTCTCTTCTCCAAAACTGGAACGTCAGAGAGTTCCACCTACACAGCCAGAACCCGTAAAAGTGGTTCTCTATCCCACGTCTCATCCCCTGGTCCCAGGAATCCCCAATACGAATCTCGATCAACACAAATGCCTCTCCCTCTCTCTTGTTCTGAGGCCAACTGGGTAAGGGGCCATGGTCCATTCAGGAATTTTCTGTGCATGCCCATCTCCTCGAACTCAGTATGATAAGGAATGCTCTGAAAGCTCTTTTGTATGTCTAGCATGAGGCAAGAATGTGGAGTTATGCATGGACAACACGAGAGCCACACGGGAGTTAGACGGGGAGGACAGCTTCCCTCGCTCTCTCTTGGATAGCCTCTCACTACTCTGCCCCCCTGTAGGCATTTCCTCCTCTGTCCCTTACGACTCCCACACTCAGAGAGATGCGAGGGAAGGTTCCCCGGCAATCATAACAGCCCCTTACTGCCCGAGGCAGGCCTGCTTTGCCATTCGGTTTCCAATGGCACAGGGCGGAATCCACCGTTTCCCTCTAACCCCAAACCTGCTTCGGGGCAGCGTGATTCTCCGCCACAGCCTGGGAACTCTGAAAATCACAGCCTGATCCGTGTCTCCTCTGAATTAATTTTTTTACTCCCTGGTCCCAAAGGTCCTGTTAGAAGCCAGAAAACCACCCACCAGGAAATCATATCTAGCCAAATGGGGAAGATTTTCTCTTGGGCATGAAGAACCGAACCCTCCTCATTGCCTTCCCTTCTACGCAGTTGAAGGTCCGGGTTTTGGCTAATTCCTCCATTATGGCCCATTTCTGCCTATCGGTGACAACATAAATGGGAAATCCCTCCTTGCGCAGTCCGAATGCAAGTCCTTCCTTAGAGGCCTAGCAGACCGACCTGCCTCTGCAACTAGGTTTCTTCCCCAGTGGATTCTCTCCTTGGTGCTCACTTCAACCGTCCACAGACCCTTCGAGCCCCTAGCTAACTTCCCCCTCAAATGCTGTCAGCTAAGACCGCTTTTCCAGTGGTCCACTTCTAACCTCAGCGAGGAGGGTGAGTGACGTGCAAGCCCTTCGATCCGACCCCCCCCTTTCATTCAGACGTTCTCTGATAAGGTTGGTCTCCCTCCAAGCCTCCCTTTTCTGCCAAAGAGCATCTCCCCTTTTCCCATGAACCAGGACATTGTCTCCCCTGTCTTCTTTCCGACATCTCAGGACGACACAGAGAGCCTTTGCACACTCTGGAAGTTAAAGGTGCCTTGGGTTTCTATCTAGACAGGAGCGCTCCTTTTGGGAAGAACCCTGTTCTCTTAGGGCCTTTTAAAAGGAGCAAAATGGGCCAGAAAGTCTGCACAGAATGTTTCAAAATGGATGGTGTCGCTCATTAGGACTTGATAATACCAGCGTAAGCAGCCGTGCCCGTTGCGTATGAGGGTTCGTTCCACTAGGGCTCAGTTCCCCTCGGCAGCCTTCAAACTGGGCATCCCGCTCGCCGACTTGTACAAGGCAGCCACCTGGTCAGTGCCGCCTACGTTCCTCAAACATGATGTCGCTGACGTGGACTCCAGATGGGAGGATGATGTTGGCAAGGCACTCTTGAAGACTCTTTTCCATTAAAGAGCTTCACACCCTCCTCCTGGGGAAGACAGCTCGATCATCTCCCATGTGGCGCTGCACAGAAGACACGCTAGATGATGCAAACAGGCCTGCACTTCCCTGTCCTTCTTGTTCTTGGGGTGGTCTTCTGTGCTGGCACATCTCTCGCCCTCCTGCCCTGCTGCAAGCTCCTTTTTGTACCTTCCTTCTGCACCTGAGGCTTGCACGGCCTTTTATAGCTACTCCTTGGGAGAAAGCTCATGGGAAGGCTCAGCGGGCAACTAGTGTTTCTAGGAGCTCTAGAAAGTCCGCGGCTGACCTGTGCCTACGCAGACCCCACCTGTGCCTGCACAGACCACGGGATGAACAACAGTCGCAGGGAGTGCGACCCAGTTTTCAACAGTGCCTCTTTAAGCTCTGCGAGTGAGATTGTGTGAAAGACAGCAGGAAAAGAAGGCCTGGTTTTTGCAAATAGTTTCTGAAAGGTAGAAAAGACTGCCCACCATATTCTGGGGGAGTGGGGAATTAACTTTCAGGGAGAGAAATGGTTTGTATAAATTCTGAGAAGTTGTATAAATTATTCTAGTCAATCCTTTTCTGGTCCCAAAACAAATTTATGAACAAATGTATGAATTTATTTATTTCTACAAACAGAATAACGATTATAGGAACTGCAACAGTTAAAACACAATAACTCTAGTACTAATGATAACTATAATAATAAAAGAACTAATAATCAATAATACTAATGAACATCAGATCAATACCAATAAAAATACAGTAAGTCTTATAAACATAACAGGAACTTCCATATTAACAATAACAACAACACAACAATAACATATCCAACTATCTTAACAACTACAATTATATATAGCACATCTCATGGGGTCTTAGCCCCTGCCTCTCCATCCTGTAGAGGGTCAATTCAGCTACAGGAGCCTTGTCAGAATCCGCCACAGGAGCCTCAGTGCCCAGGGGCCGTGCCCTCTCGATTGCTCTCCCCGTGTCGGCAGGCATGGAGCAGACCTCACAAACGGGGACAAGAGGAGGGTTTAGGGCACCTACACCCCCTCTCTTCCCCGTTGCCGCACTGGCTCCTTACTCGCTCACTGAGCTTTCAATGTTCTCTCTCTCCTCCCTCCCTCACTCCGTGGCTCTCCTCTCTCTCTCTTCCCTCTCCGTCCTGCCCCAAAGGACCGTATTTATAGGGACCGTCGGATGGGATCTCGCCCCTCCCCAAGGCTCAGGCTTGCCCTCAAGGCTTGCCCTCTCCTGCCAGATAGAGGCTTGCGGACCCGATCCTGGGCTTCCCGCCTTGGCTGCCTTGCTGGTGGCCACTTCTTTGGCTAATCTGCGTGCCCTGTCAGAGTGGGGCAGGCCGGGCCCTTCCAGCTGCTGCGTTGGCCCGAATGCCAGGTCAGGCCTCTGCTGCCAGTCCTGTCTCGGCCGTTCTTGGTGGAATTACGCCTGGGTGAGCTCTGAAGCCCAGGCTGTATCTGCTGCAGGTGTGGCAGGATGACACTGGACCTCCTCGGTGGCTGCAGCACAATAACTCCAGTACTAATAATAATTATAATACTAATGAGCACCAGATGAATACCAACAAAAATATAACTCTTAAAAATAATAAGAATGTCCATATTAACAATCATAATAATACAACTATAACATACTCAATAACATATTTTCAGCAATAATGACGTCTTTGCCCCCCCTCTGCTTTCCGCAGATGGTCAATTCAGCTCCAGGAGCCTTGTCCGAATTCGCCACAGGAGAGTCTGAGCCCAGGTATGGAGCTCACCACACCTGGGTGAGCTCCAAGGCCTGGACGGTGACTGCGGCAGGTGTGGCAGATGGCACTGAGTGGGCGTCCTTGGCGACCCTGGCCTGGGCGCCGCCTCCAGTCCGCTTGCTCTCGTTGGTGGGGAGAGGCGCTGGACCGGCCTTGCTGGGGATAGGGGAGGTCATCGTCTGGCACCCATCTCTCCTCCTCCTCCTCTCTCTCTCCAGGCCCCCTCTTGAATGGCAGGAAACTACAAACTGGCCCCTCCTCGTGGGCCAAGTCCTGTTATAGGAACTACAATAATTAAAGCACAATAACTTGAGTACTAATAATAAGTATAATAATAATAGAACTAATAATCAATAATACTAATGAACACCAGATCAATACCAATAAAAATACAATAGGTCTTATACACACAACAGGACCTTCCGTATTAACAGTAATTATAATAACACAAAAATAACATATTCAGCTATATTGCCAACTACAGTTATATATACAACATCTGCCCGAATGGGGTCTTGGCCCCTCCCTCTCCTTTCTGCAGATGGTCAATTCGGCTACAGGGGCCTTGTCAGAATCCACCGCCGTACGAGCATCTGAGCCGAGGGGGCGTGCCCTCTAGGTTGCTCTCCCCGGGTCGACAGGCATCAGGCAGACGTCACAAACGGGAAGGGGAGGAGGGCTTACAGCACCCACACACCCTCTCTTCCGCTTTGCAGCACTGGCTCCTTACTCGCTCATGTGCTCACTTGCTCACTCTGGACACTGGATGTCCACGATGCTGCTGGGGCCTTGCTCTCCGGTCAGTTTGCTCTTGTTTTGGGTGGGGAGCCTCTGCTGCTGGCCCTTCCTCAGCTGTCAATGGTGGCAGCGTGCCTGGGTGAGCTCCAAGGCCTGGACTGGAACTGTTGAGGGTGTGGCAGGATGGCAATGAGTGCGTGTCCTTGGCGACCCTGGCCTGGGTGCCGCCTCCAGTCAGCTTGCTCTCATTGGTGGGGAGAGTCGCTGGACAGGCCTTGCTGGGGATAGGGGAGGTCTTCATCTGGCACCCACCTCTCCTCCTCCTCTATCTCTCCAGACCTTCTCTTGTATTGCTGGAAAACTGGCCCCTCCTCATGGGCCAAGTTCTTACTTGAAAAGGCAGGTCTGCTAGTTAAATAAACATTGCTTCAATGAGGCCTCCCGTGGAACACAAATGGTGCGGCACCTTGCACAAGACAAGCAAAGAGGTTGAGAAAGAAAACGGTGACTTCAAGCTCAATTTTAGAAAACCCTCTATTAGTTTGGGACAATGGTTTGTGTTCTTAACTTGGCATGGTTCTAAGCGGTTTAGACCTAAGTAAATATTGGTCATGGTCCAAATAGAGTCTTGACCATATCAGGAATTGGTACAGATAAAGGAAAATCCTTGCAAAACAAGAAATAGATTCGAAGCTACAAGGCCAGGCATTGCGGTTCCAATATTTCTAAATGAGACCAATTATGCTCTACCTTGCTACTAAAAATGGTTCTCTCAGACTGTTAAGTAAGTTGAGACCCTTCTAACTGAATCTTTGAGGGCAATGAAAGGTTTTTGTCTAAAATTTACCAAATTCTTATTGAGGTCCTTAACCCCAAATCACATCTTAATGAAGTACTAACATTAGACAACTAGGAAAAAGTATGGGCACCAAAATAAATAAATCCTCAACTATATTAACTAAAATACAAAGCTATAAAATTATACACAGGTGGTACCTTACACCCCAAAAAATCTCCTTAATTTATTCTTCAGCATCGCCCTCTTGTTGGAAGAAATGCAATAATGAGGGTAATTTTGCTCACTGTTGTTGGGAATGTCCCTTGATCTCTCGATTTTGGCCAGAAATACTAAATATTACTAAGGAAATAACAGGGTACAGTGTCCCTATGTCACCAAATGTAATCTTCTTAGGACTCTGGGATCAGACATCGATCCCAAATGTTAGAAGAGACCTTATCAACTCTCTCCTGGTGGCAGCTAGGAGTGCAATAGCAACCAAATGGAAAGACCAATCTCCACCTACTACAGAACTTTGGTTTACAAAAATCTGGAACAATTTGATAATGGAAAAAATAACTGACAATCTACATCAGACGGAATATCAATCTTCGGGATCAAACTTCTCGGAAAAATGGATCCGATTTTACGAATTCACAGAAGCAAGAGATCTGCAACCTCCCTCTTCACACCACTCATTGTTAATGTATTAAAGTTGAAGCACTGTGTTAATATTTGTAAATGCAATGTATTATATTGGTTTGTTGTTTGATTATCGTTACAGTAATAAAATTGAATAAAATATTTTTTTTTAAAAAAACCCAAATCACTAACTTATGTTGACTCTTCTAACTGAATCTCTGAGGGCAATGAAAGGTTTTTGTCTAAAATTTACCAAATTCTTATTGAGGTCCTTAACCTCAAATCACCAACTTATGTTGACATGTGGGAGAAAGAAGTGCCTGCGGAAATTACAATAGATGACGGGGAATATATTTGAAGTAGATTTGAACAAACCTACTATCCATTCGATTAGGACACAGTATTATAGGTGATTTGCACATTGGTATCTCTGTTCCAATAGGCTACATAGAAAAAAATCTGAAAATGCTGGAAGCTTTATCGGGAAAAAAAGGCTCTCCAATTCAGTTCTGGTGGAAATGCTCCCAAATTTACCTTTTCTGCTTGGCTGTTTCTGAGGGAATTTCCCAGATTTCTAAGATTTAATCTACCCTTCTCTCCAAAGCTGCTTATATTTGATATCTGGAGTGATATCCATTTTCCCCCAAAGACAAGAAACCTTGTCTCCAAACTATTAAAAGCGGGTTGTTTGACGATTGCTGCCTTTTGATAAGATCCAGTTGGACCTTCCTTCGATAGATGGTGTGAGAAACTTTGGGTGATTTCTGTTTTGGAGGACATTGTGCACAATCCCTTTTTCTGTAGCTCACATCATGGTAGGCAACAGAGCAGTTAGGAAAACATCTGGAATCCTTATTTGGCAATCAGAGAGATGCTGGCACGGAGGAAAGACTATAGACTTTGGTTTTCTCTTTGACTGTCCTTATGTCTGAAGCTAGTATATTCTTTTAACCTCTCAAGGGATCGAACACAAATACGGCCCAAGGGGGGGGGGACACCAGTTGTAGCTCCCAACCACCTCGGGGCCCCATAACCTCCTAATCCCTACTGCCTTTGGCTTGTTTGCAACCGTGTCGCCAACAAGATTTCTGTCATGAGTCATGAAGGCTCCTCATGAAATATCCTTTAGGGACTAGGCCATAACAAGGCGGAGCAGCCAAAAGAAACAGTGGTGCATCAAAGCTGGGAGGCACGCAAAACCCAAGCCACCCTGTCCCCCGCCCTCCCATTAACTAATGTACAGCACGATCCAAGGCCCATTGAGTGCTGGATGCAACTAGATTGCCCTGGACACCTCTGTCTTCCAAGCGGGAAGAATGGTGAGAAATCTGGGCCAGCGACCAGCCGGCCTCAAGGGCCATCAGGCCACCAGTGGCACCATCAAAAGTCCTTCACACAGTGGAGAAAAAGTCATCCATGAAGTCCTGGAGCAGAAAGGCACAGGGCATGCTTGACGGCTCAAAGGCAGCTGCCTGCCAACAGGGAAGAGGAGTCTTACAGGACTGTTCCTGAGAAGCCAGCCAGACGCGTGACAGAAGCCTCCAGAGAGACACTTGTGGGCGAGGAGGCAAGATGGACGTTGAGAAGCTGACCTGCTGACGCTACCTGGTCGAGGACTGGACCTCAGCCTGAAAGACCTGACTTTGCCGACCCTCAGCAGGCTGAGAGGGCTACTTGTCTACAACAAGGAAGAGGCTCAGTGGCAGACTAGACCACGAAATTCGAGCACCTGGCCCAGAAACTGGGTGGAAGGAGGCTGCCATGCTTGACTGCTAGCCTGGGCTTTCCCTGAGTGTAAAGCTCCAAAGGTGTAGGAACAGAGGCTGAACCCAGGGCCCCCACAGCCATGCATGTGCCCACTGAGTTTTGGTGTGCTTACCATCACGCTATGGGGCAGGCCTCTTCAGGCCAGCGTGGATGAACTGAAGCCACATACGCGTCAGCACCATCTGCCACCGTGACGATGCCACCACCGCCTTCCCTTCTGAAACTCATCCAGCATCCAGCCTCCACCTGCAAGCATCTGGGTCCATCGCTGCGCTTTCCACCCCCGGCATGTCCCTTTCCTCATGCTCACCTATGGCAGAAGATCCTTATAGAGCAGAAAATCTTGATAAAACTTCCCAGCCTCAAATTGTTGCCAACTTCAAATTGTGAAATTCCTGGAGGCTTTGGGGGGAGGGGAGCTTGGAGAGGGCGTCGCTCTAGGGGGGGAGAGACCTCAGCAGCGTACAGTGCCACAGAGTTCACCCTCCAAAGCAGCCATTGTCCCCAGGGGAAGAGTGCCCAGCAGCCTGGAGATCAGTTGTAATTCCCGGAGACCTCCAGCCACCACCTAAGGCGGGAGGCCTGCCATCCTCTCTGTATGAGCCTACCCCAAGCCCCCAATGTGTAAACGGGGGTGGGGGTGAGGGAAAATCCCACACTAGGGTTGCCAGGACCCCTTAATCTCCCAGCAGGAGATTGGGGCCTGGCTCTTGCCTGGGGGGTTGGGTCCGTGTGCGCTTAGCATGCGCTCATGCTCTCCTGCAGGAGTGATGACGTCACTTCATGCAGCCTCTGGATTGCGCAGTGGGGGGGGGGGTGCTGTGGAGGGCAGGAACGCTCCCGCACTTCGCAGCTGCCCAAAACGGGCCCGATCTGCCCCAAAATGGGGCGGGGTAGGAGGATGGGGGCAGGGGATCCCCCACCCCCACCGGGGTGTGTGGCAGCCCTAGCCCAGGCAGGGAGCGGGGCTACCAGCATCCACCCTATTAAGCCCGTGGCTTAATAGGATATGAAGCCATTTGCCCCTCAGATGCCTCCAATTCACTCCTGTGGCCTACAGAAAAGCCTATTTCTATTGCAGCTGGAAGAACCCCCTATCAACAGACTGGAAAGAGTGGGGGGGAGAAACCTAGTAGGCCAGAGGCCGACCGGGGCTAGGCCTTACCCTGCTTTAGCCCTCCTGACTGACAGACAACAGGCCCCAAATGTAAATAAGGGGGGGGGAACCTCTGCCAAACCCCCGAGCCTGGCGCTGGGCGCTGGCTTTCCTCCTGGAGTTGAAGGTAGCAAGCAGGGGGATAGCCCAGCTTCTCCCAGGCCGCTCCTGCTGCCTCGACCTGAGGGCCTTCAGTATAACCAGCCTCAGCGGAGCTCGGCTTGAAGGGTGCTCTGCTCAGGCCGAGCAACAAAGACAACTTTTGGCTGGGGAAGGGCAGAGCAGGCAAAGCTGCCCGGGCTCCACCCATCCAGCAAAACCTAGGGATGCCTAGGGAAGGCCCGACTGCGTTTCCTTCCTCCAGGGCTGCAAACGCGGCCCCTGTCCAAGCTGTGGTGCTGCCCTCCAGGTGGGCCAAATCGGTTGCTTGCAGCCTGTGTTTGTAATGAACCACTTGTTCACTTCACAACATTCTATACGTTGCTCTCCTGCTTCATTTTGCAGCACTCCTCCAAATTATCGAATACTGTTTCATTCTTTGTTTCCTCCTTTTGCATTCCACTCGCCTACGATGATCAGTGCATTTGTTGAGGTGCATGATCAGTTTTTTCCTGGACGCTTGATGAAAACTTTCTGTTTTTCGTCTTCAACTTCAGTAGTAGGGTGTAAACTTGAATGATGGTTATGGTGATAGGCTTACCAGAAAAACTGATTTGGTCTGACTTCACAATATTTTTAATGGCTTGTGATCCTTCTCACCTCACTAGAACTTTGTTTCTTTTGAATTTGCCATTATCAGAGTAAAACGCTTCGTACTTTTCTCACAGAAAACTTTTCAATCCATTTTAGATCACTCACATCCCAGATTACTATGTTTAAATCATGTATTTCTTAATTTATGATTTCCAGCTTACCAGGTTTTATACTTCTCACATAACATGTTCCTACTACGTGTGTTGCAGAGCTTTGGACTTTTCTTTTGCATCTGTTCCCTTCAGCAACACCCTTTTGGTGAAAACCCAGTCCCATCAGTAAAAACAATTATACTTAACCTCTCCTCTTCCCCAGTAGCTAATTGTGTGGCTTGCAAACTGGAGGTCCTGTTTCTCAGCACCATCTCCCCCCCCCCCCCGCCTCCCCAGTTTTGATCCTCTCATCATCGGGGTTTTGAAGTAGGAGAGGATCAGAAGCGGTTTGCCATTGCTTTTTTTTTTTTTTTTTTTTTGCAAACTACCATCCAGGGTTAGCTGAAGTGTCCCTGCTATTTTCCGTAAAAGATTCTCCACCACTTTCACCTTCTACAACTGCTGCTGCCCAGTAGCTAGTCACTTCAACAATTCCTCTGCCCACCACCGCAGCTGGTGGGCAAGGGTCATGCAAACGGGTGGCAGGCCTCAAACCTCCCAGGATCCTGTCCACATCCTCAGACGAAATAAACTGGAAAAGGCCTACACTGTACAGACACAATACCGAAGGGTCCTCCACCCCATCCTCAAGACCGCTTCCCTCCGTTCCGGCAGGGAGACGTTGGGCACTATGGTGGGTGGATCTCCCACAGAATCCCAGGCCGTGTTCTCAGTCCAGGCTTCAGGTCCACAGCATCCCAACCAGAAGTGTTCTGGATACAGCACCGTGCCAGGGGAATAGAATCCATACAGACTGCAGTGAAACCAGCTCCCTGCCCACCAGACCCCTGCTGACGTATCCTCAAGTACTTTGGGGGACGCAATTGGTGAGCCAGGCTTTTTTCTGAGGAAATAGGTGGGGGAACTCTCCCCCAAGGCAATTCCTTGCAGGGGGGTGGGGGGGACACCCATCACTACATGTGCTTGCAGATGCTCCCGGGACCGTGCGATGACATCACTGGTGGGAAGTAATGTCATTGCGCAAGGCATGGATGCCCCCCAGGAGAAATAAGTAGAAAGGAAGGAAGGAAAGGAAGGAAGGAAGAGACAAAGTGAGAAAGAGAAAGAAAAACAGACAAACAGAAAGAAAGGCAGAAAGAAAGGCTGAAAGGAAGGAAGAAAGGAGGGAAGGAAGGAAGGGAGAGAGAGAGAGAGAGAGAGAGAGAAAGATTGATTCTTGGGAATCGAACTGGGGTCTGCCATGGGCCTCAGGGATGCCTTTCCTTGGTGTAGTTTACAAGACTCTATTGCAGCGGCATGTCCCTTTGTTGCTGTCTTGGGCTTTGCACGCCCTTCTCTGCCCAAGGGAGCTCAGCGGCAGGCAGGGGTGTTTGGTGGAGGACAATGCTTGGCTTCCCTCCACAGTCCTATTGGTCGCCCCACCAGTCCTCCTGGAGGTCCATGGGTGTCCTCTGCTTCCTGTCTGCATTCTAGGGCTCTCCCTGTGGGCAGAGATTCCTTGGCATCAGGGGGTTTGGGCCCTGTCTGTGGGGGTGGGCTGTGTTTGTGTCTGCTAATCACGGGGCTGTCCTCAGAACATGGAGCCAAGATGGCGGGCTGTTGGTCGGATCGCGGGAGACTCAGGCACTTTTGGTATCCTGAACCTGAATTCATTAGCGGAGGGGTGTGTCTGTCCGTTATTTCTCATCAGCAGAATGGCCACAGGGAGCAAACTTGTAGTGCTGGGCCCGTACTAAGGAAGGAGGCCCACAGGGTGACAGCCACGGAAAGGAGAGCGTGACGGCGTCTTCGCTCCATCCCCCTGCCTGTCACCTAAGTGTCATCGGACTGCGTGGTGGGTAAGGACCACACCAGACACTTGCTTGGGTCAGAAATGGCCACGACTTTAATGAAAACAGCCGGATGGAGCATTGGCCTGGCATCTGGGCACGGATCCCCGTTGGCATCAGAGGCCTGGCTGCCGACCGATGCATCACCCGCCAGCCTCTCGCTGGCAAATCGGCACACGTTGTTCCATCACCAGACGCGCCGGGCGACCCTTGCTTCCAGATCCATCAGGGTAAACGGACCCGAAGACCCACTCACCCTGTTGGGATCGGGCCCAATGCCTCAAAAACCGCCAACCCATTCAGTTGTGACACTGCCCCCCGATAGTCCTCAAACAGCACAGAGTGGGCGGGTGACCAGCTGCTCCTGTGGAAGCTCGGCTATAATGGCGCTGAGCATATGGCTGGCCAAGGCAGGATGGACTCCTTTCTAATCCCGCCTCCACTCCATCCTGCACTCGGTGCCAACCCAGCGTGCCGATATGTCGTCAGCTTCATTTGTCACCCGTGCGCTATGTCAGACTGCGTCGCAGCGAAGAATCACACCAGACACTTGCTTGGGTTAAAAATGGCCACAACTTTATTGATTACAGCTGGAAGGAGCATTGGCCTGGCATCTGGGCATGGATCCCCGATGGCATTGTAGGCCTGGATGCCGAGCGATGCATCACCCGCCAGCCTCCCGCTGGCAACTCGGCACACGTTGTTCCGTTGCCGGGCCTGCCGGGCGACCCTTGCTTCCAGCTCCGTTGGTGTGAGCAGACCCAAAGGCCCACTCACCCTATTGGGTTCCAGCCCAATGCCTCAAAAACCGTCACAGGAGGAAGGCCACAGGCCCGACTCCTGCCAACGCTCCAGCTGCCGCAACCAAGAAAGATGGAGCCCCCACCCCCACCCCCAGGGTCCCTGACTTTGATGCCCAGAGGAAGGCGAAAAAACCCCCAGAGGCCTTGGCCAATCTGGCCCCTTGCGGGAAAAATTCCTCCCTGGCCCCCGAAGGCGACCGGCACAAACGGCCCTGGAGATCTCAGCCAGGAACCCCTTCTTCCCTCCCTCCCTCTCTCCCTCCCTCCTTTTTTCCCTGTGCCAGCGGGGGGATGGAAATGGAGACAGAACAATGGCAGGGCCCCCTAAGGACTCCTGTGCACGGGTGTGGGCCAGGGAGGGGGCAGCGGGGGACCCTTGCGGCCGCACAGACACCCAGGTTTTCAGGGGCCCGCGTGCAGGCCCTGCAGTGTCCGTGCCAGGCCAGCCAGCACACCAGCCAGGAGACTCTTGCTCCCTGGAGGGAACGAGGGAGAGAGACGGGGGGCCCAAGCATGCTCCCCCCCCTACGGCATCGCAAGGGGGAGGGGAGCCCAAGCCTCTGCCCTCACCTGTGGGTGGCGTTGTCCAGCTGCTCCTCCTCAGCGCCAACCCAGCTTGCCGGCAAGTTGTCAGTGTCCTTTAATGCAGCCGCAGCAGAAGAGAGAATGCAAGATGGATCTCTCTTTTTTGGGCTCTGGAGGAAAAAGAAGGGAAGGATGATAACTCCAGAGGACAGAACCCTTCTTCTTCCCCCTTCAGTTCTCCTGGCAGGATCCCTTCTAATGGGGAACGGGAACAGGTTTTAAAACCAGTGAAGAGGAGATGCTGATGGGAGATCCTCTTCTTTTAGCAATAGGAATGGGGGAATGAGAGGTCTCACTCATGTCAGAACTCTCAGCCAACCCTACCCTACATCGCGAGGTTGTTGTGAGGAATACGGAAGAGGAGGGTGGGAACTAGGCATTCTCCCATGAGCTCTTGGGGGGGAGTGCAGGACAAAAATAGAGAAAGAGAACCTTAGATTACCGTTTTCCTTCTTGACGGGCACTGGCATTTCAGAGCCAAGCTAGAAGGGACGAATTACCCTTGAACGGCAAGTGAACAGACTCCACTTGCGCTCCACTCGATCACTACGATTCAAGTATCATTTGTCCCTTCTAGCTTGGCCCTCAATTGCTGTCACAGTTGCTGTCACAGTCTAGGCCCTGGGTCTGCTTCTACATTCCCACCCAGAACAGCTGGTGTCTGGAGCGTTCTCGTGGCACCATCTCTTTGGGTCCAATGGGGAGCTCTAACGGATTCTAACACTCTGGAAGAGGCAAAGCTATTGGGGGCTTCTCTTCTTTTAGCAGAATGAACTGAGCAATGAGAGTTTGGACTCAATGAGAGGCTGCTCCCTCCTGTGGAGCAGGGAGATCCAGGAGGCACATTTACTCCCCTGACTAGTTTTTCTGCTCACCAGAACTGCAGATGTTTGTTCCTTGCCACGCATTTTTCGATCTTCCTCATCCTCCTCCTCCGTCACTGCCCCTAAGATTTCAGAAGGCAAGTTCACATCAGTTTCTTCCCAGGCCACCCCTGCAGTTGTGCTTCTCCTGCCCATGAGGAAAATGGACTGCAACCATCTCTGAAGCGCCACTAAGTTGGAATATGGTCGGGACAGCAAGAGGAGGGAGCTTGAGGTGGCCAAAGACGTTCTGATGGCCCTGGATGTGCCCATACGTTGCCATGCAGACCAGGTCTTGTCTCGGGCACTCTCGTGGCAGCATCTCTTTGGTTCCACTGTGGAGCTATCATGTATTCCAGTACTATGGAAGAGGCAATGCTAATGGGAGCTTCTCTTCTCTGTCACCAGGAGTGTCCTGACCCTGGTGACAGATGCAGGAGCACAAGCATGGGGACGGGGACGGGGGGCTACACGGGACTGGAGTCCAATGACTCCAATGCCTCTTGCTTGGAAAAAGGTGCTTAAAAGATTCAGCTCATGAGGCCCTGGGAGACGCAGCTTCAAATCCCCATTCGGCCATGAATCTCACAGGGTGATCAAGCACCCGCCGGCCTCATTCAGCCAACCCTGCATCGCAAGATTGTTGTGAGGAAAGTGAAAGGGGTGGGAGGGAACCACGTATTCTGCCTCGAGCTCCATGGGGGGAGGGCACAAGAAAAATAGAGAAAGAGAACATTAGGTTACCCTTTTCTGCCATCATGGAGGACGTCTCGCTTGCCTCGCTTGTCTCGTCTGAGGGGAAGGAGGGCAGCGACCGTACTTCCTGAGAGAGAAAGGCCGTCTGTTAGCTGCAACAAGTGATGCTCCAGGAAGCGGCTTTCTCTACAGGGAGGCCAATGGCAGCTGCTCTCCTGATTCCAAGAATGGACTGCCCTCACCCCTAGGATCCTTCCATTCCATATTCCCAAATACAGAAATGGTCAGGTCCATGATTTCTGTAGACACTTCCCAGCATCTCTCCACAAATCCTGGGGAAAGGGACGGGGTCAGTGCTTGGCAGGCCTTGTGCTCCTATCCCTTTCCCACCTCCATTCCAAAAACACAACAGCCTTTTGGGGCTTCAACAGGGGTTGCTGCCAGTGGCCAGTGAGGAGGCTGGGTCAGCATCTAGGGTACCCCGCCCTCTTGGTCTTTCCACTGGACACCCCTCTCCCTTGCCCGGACTGTTCCTGGGTGGGGAAGCTGGGCAGGAGGGCTGCTATCTCCTGAGGGAGAGGGGGACCCAAGTGGATGTTTCGTTCCCTTGGCTGGATTTTCTGCTCACTATCCAGGCTGGTGTCGTGAATTGTCTGAGGCAAGCAAAGGGCTCTCGGTCGTCCTCGTCCTGCACCGACCCTAAGATTTCAGAAGGAAAGTTCACATCAGTTGCTGCCCAGGCCACCCCTGCATTTGTGCTTCTCCTGCCCAGGAGGAAAATGGACTGCAAGCACCTCTGAAGCCCCACTGCCTTGGAATAGGGCAGGGACAGCTAGAGGAGGGAGCTTCAGGTGACCAAAGACATTGTGGTGGCCCTGGACGTGCCTATACATTCCCACCCAGAACAGCTCTTATCTCGGGCATTCGCGTGGTAGCATCTCTTTGGATCCCATGGGGAGCTATAATAGATTCTAAAGCTCTATAAGAGGCAAAGTTCTTGGGAGCTGTTGAAGGTTTTCACGGCCGGAGAACGATGGTTGTTGGGGGTTTTCCGGGCTGTATTGCCGTGGTCTTGGCATTGTAGTTCCTGACGTTTCGCCAGCAGCTGTGGCTGGCATCTTCAGAGGTGTAGCACCAAAAGACAGAGATCTCTCAGACACTGAGAGATCTCTGTCTTTTGGTGCTACACCTCTGAAGATGCCAGCCACAGCTGCTGGCGAAACGTCAGGAACTACAATGCCAAGACCACGGCAATACAGCCCGGAAAACCCCCAACAACCATTCTTGGGAGCTTCTCTTCTTTTAGGAGGATGGATTGAGCAAGGGGAGTTCTAAGTCTTGTGACCGGTTTAGGAGCATAAACACGGGGATGAGAAGGGGGCTACACGGGACAGCAGAGCAATAACACTTGCTTGGCAACAGGTGCTTAAAAGATCCCACAGACGAGGGCCTGGGAGACCCAGGTTCAAATCACCATTCACATCTCACAGCGTGTTCAAGCACCAGTTGTTCACTCTAAGCCTATCGCAAGGTTGTTGGGAGGAAAGGGAAAGAGATGGGCGGGAACCATGCATTGTGCCTTGAGCTGCTTGGAGGGAGGGCAGGATAGAAACAGAGAAAGAGAACATCAGAACATCTGTCAGCTGGGGAGACGCCATACCTGATGGGGATTCCTGTAGGAGGTCTGAGATGCTCCACATGCTAGACGTCTCAGACTGCAACTCCTGAGAGAGAAAGGCCACCTGTCTGCCCCCACCCCTGGGATCCTTCCATTCCATATTCCCCAAATGGAGCTGGTGGGCTTCATGATTCCTGCTGACACTTCCCGGGTGCTCTCCCCATTTGCCGGGGAAAGGGAAAGGGTCAGTGCCTGGCAGGCCCTGTGCTGATTGCCAATTCCCACCTCCGTTCTCAAGACACAAAAGCCTTTTCTACAGAGGTTGCTGCCAGTGGCCAATCCGGAGCCTGGGTCAGCATCTAGGCTACCCCACGCTCTTGGCCTTTCCACTGGACACCCCTCTCCCTTGCCCGGACTGTTCCTGGGTTGGGAAGCTGGGCAGGAGGGCTGCTATCTCCTGAGCGCCAGGGAGATCCAACTGGATGATTCCCTCCCTTGGCTAGCTTTCCTGCTCACCGTAAGCTCTTCCCTTCTGTCCTTTGGAGGCATTTTCCCTTCCTCCTCCTCCTCTTCCTTCTTCACAGTCCCTGAGATTCCAGAAGGCAAGTCCACATCAGCTGCTGCCCAGGCCACCCCTGCATTTGTGCTTCTCCTGCCTAGGAGGAGGATGGGCAGCAAGCACCTCGGAAGCCCCACTACCTTGGAACAAAGCGGGGACAGCTAGAGGAGGCAGCTGGAGGTGACCAAAGACATTCGGGTCGCCGTAGTGAAATGTTTCTATCTTTATAATCTCCTCATAAATTTCCCTCCCAAGACTCGAATAATCAGGCATTCCCACCAGTTCCTTTCCGTCTACATTTCCTCCAGCATATAGGCTAGCAGTTTTTAATATCGATTGAAGCTTAGATGGAGTCAAATACCAATGGGAAAACATTTTATAATATTGATATTTAAGACAAAATTTTCTTTTTTTTTTTGAAAAGATTTTTATTGGATTAGACATCATTATATTTCATACTTCATACAATCAATTTCCTTTACCTATCTTTATTCTAACCCCTCCCTTCCCCCCCTTTTTGTTGACTTCCAACAGTTTTCCAACCCCTTGTCCATTTTCCCCCTACTCATATCTAACTTATTTTATCCCTTGTATATATACTTTCACTCTCTTCTAGGCTTCACTATATCAACTAAATATTACATTTCTGGCATATCATCTTTACTGGTGTCCATTTAACTTATACTCTATATTATTTATGTAATTTCTCCATTATATAGCTATCTATCAATAATAAGTGATCAGTTTAACCCAAATTCTTAATATGACTATAAACACCATATACCTTCAGCATAAGTTAATCAATTTAACTTAACTTCTATATACTTATATTTGTTCTATTTTGATTATATATTTTCTCCGTTATACAATTATCTGTCAAAAATGAAATTACTACTTAATATAGTAATCCGCTAAGATAGTTGCCTAGAAATTCTCATTTAACTCCCCGCTCCCCGGTAAAGTCACCCCCCTCTTGTTTTATTGCATTTCAGTCGTTTTCAAACTGCCACAGTTCTCCTCCCACCTCCCATTTTTTCACCAAATATTGTTTCAGCTTCTCCCAGTCCGTGTTAAACTGTCCTGGATCAAGGTCTCTCAATTTTCTTGTCATTTTATCCATTTCCGCCATGTACAGCAGTTTGTAAATCCAGTCCTCGATAGTTGGCACTTCTTGCACTTTCCATTTTTGCGCATACAAAAGTCTAGCCGCTGCTGTCATATAAAATAACAATGTCCTATATTGTGCTGGAATGCTCTCCATTCCCAAGTTCAGCATCAGGAGTTCTGGGTTCTTATTTATTTGAAATTGTAAAATCTCACTTATCTCTTTTATTATTTCCCCCCAGTACTTCCTAGCTACCTCACAAGTCCACCACATGTGATACAAAGATCCTTCATGTTTCTTGCATTTCCAGCATTTATTAGACATATTCAAGTTCCCTAGCGCAATTTTCTTTGGTGTCAAGTACCAACGATAAATCACTTTATGGACATTCTCTTTAATATTGGTACATGTCGTGATTTTCAACGTGTTTTTCCACAAGTATTCCCACGCCTCCATTGTTATTTCTTTGTTAAAATTAATAGCCCACTTCACCATTTGCACTTTAACTGTCTCATCTTCAGTATACCATTTCAGCAGCATTTTGTAAACCTTAGAAATTTCCTTTTTGTCCTCTTGTAAAAGTGCCTGTTCTAGTTCCAAATTCTTCATTCTTATCCCTCCCTTCACACAGTCCGAGTTATAAAGATCTCTGATCTGTCTATACTGAAACCAATCGTAGCTTGGAGATAACTCATCTTGCGTCTTTATTTTAAGTTTAGAAAGTTCCATTCGGGTTATCTCCTTGTATGTTAAACACTGTTGTTCATTATTGACAGTTCTCGGATCTATTACTTCATATGGAACCACCCATGAGGGGATTCCATCTTGTAGGTAATTTCTGTACTTCTTCCAAATTGTGAATAGGCTTCTCCAAATATAATGATGTAAGAACATAAAGTCCGCTTTTACTTTCTCATACCATAAGTATGCATGCCATCCGAATATTTTTTTATATCCTTCTAAGGCCAGTAATTTCCGGTTTTTCAACGTCATCCAATCTTTCAACCACACTAAACAAATTGCATCATAATAAAGTCTTAAGTTGGGCAGTTGCATTCCGCCTCTTTCTTTTGCATCTTGTAACACTTTCATTTTCACTCGAGGCTTTTTGCCTGCCCAAACAAAGTCTGATATTTTCCTCTGCCATTTTTCAAACTGCTTAGAATCTCGGATAATTGGTATTGTCTGTAACAGAAACATCACTCTTGGCAACACATTCATCTTAATTACTGCAATTCTTCCCAACCATGACATGTTCAATCTCTTCCATTTAATCCAGTCTTGCTTTATCTGAGTCCACAGTTTCTCATAGTTGTTTTTAAATAAATCTATATTCTTTGCAGTCAGTTCAATTCCCAGATATTTCACCTTGCTTGTTACTTTGCAGTCTGTTATTTCTGTTAATAGTTGTTGTTTTTGTTTAGTCATGTTCTTACATAGTATCTTTGACTTCTTTTTGTTTACATAAAATCCTGCCCAATCTCCAAATTCCTTTATTTTCTCTATTACCTTTGGCATATTTTCCATTGGATCTTCCACAATTAACATTATATCGTCCGCAAAAGCTCTTTTATAGGAAAAGTCCTTTATTTTTATTCCACGGATTGCATTATCTTCTCGTATCTGTATCATCAGTATTTCCAAAACCAAAATAAACAACAATGGAGACAACGGGCAACCTTGTCTTGTACCTTTACCTATAGTCAATTTCTTGGTTACCTCATCATTCACCACAATTGCTGCACTCTGGTCTCTGTAAATTTCCTTTACTGCTCTTATGAATCTTTCTCCCATTTGTAGCTTTTCCATGGTGGCAAACATAAAGTCCCAGTTCAAATTGTCAAACGCTTTTTCAGCATCCACAAAGAAGAAACCAACCTCCTTGTCACAACGTTTGTCATAGTATTCAATAGCATTTATAACTGTCCTTAAATTGTCTTTGATTTGTCTGTTTGGTAGAAAACCAGCTTGCTCCTCCTCAATAACTTCAGAAAGCCATCCCTTCACTCTTTCCGCCAGTATCTTCGCAAAAATTTTGTAATCATTATTAAGTAACGATATGGGTCTATAATTTTTCACATTGGTCAAATCTTGCCATTCTTTAGGGATCAATGATATATTGGCTTCATTCCAAGTATCTGGGATCCGCTGATCCTTTAAAACACCATTGATCACTTCTTTTAGGAATGGTGCCAGTTCATTAGCCATTACCTTGTAAAATTTGGCTGTAAGTACATCCGGTCCTGGCGCCTTTCCCGAATTTGTTGACTGTATTGCCTTTCTTATTTCTTCCTCCGTTACTTCATTATTCAGTTTGTCTCTCCAAGCTTCCGAAATTACTGGGAGCTTCATTTTCCCCAAATATGCCGCTATTGAGTCTTTGTACACCTCTTTTTTATTATACAATTTGGCATAAAATTTATAAAAGGCTCTTCTGATAGCTGTCTGCTCCAGGTACTCTTTATTGTCCTCACAGATTTTATTTATTATCTTCTTCTCCTTTCTCTTCTTCAATTGCCATGCCAAATATTTCCCAATTACACCAAACCTGCCAGGAAAGCCTGGTCGGATTTGGGAAGTGAGGTGATGCTGGGAAAGACCCAGTAACACTCTTCTGCTGTTTGTCTTCCCTGACTTTATTCCGAAGTAGACTCAGCTGGATGTTAGGAATTGCCTGGCAGGTTCACGAGGGTGTGTCTGCCTGCTTCCTCCTTCCACCTGCATGAATTTCCTCTAACCACCCCCCATAACACACTCACATTCTCTCTCTCTCTCTCTCTCTCTCTCTCTGAAAACTCAAAGTGCCTCAAAAAGCGCCTCAGGTTCTTATCAATTAAAAAAAGATGTTTATTTCTACTCACTTTTCTCCTCAAACTTTTCTTTTTATATATTTTTGTACATTGTTTATGGCAGCTGACATCATTCTCATCTCCTCGTGAGGGAATTTCTGCTGAGAAGGTGTGCCTCAGGGGGGCTTTGGCAGGCGGACTCTCGAATGGCAGTAGAGTCCACTGAGGCCCTCCCCTCCCCAAATTCTGCCCACCCCAGGCTCCTCCCCCAGATCTCCAGGAATTCCCCAACCCAGAGTTGGCAACCCTCGTGGGATGGCCTGAGGTCACCCAGTGAGGTTCCTTGGCAGAGTGGGGATTTGAACCCGATTCTCCTGACACTCTAACCACTATGCGGAGCTTGGTTTTCATCACGCACAGGAACATTCATCTAGTGTATTTTTACTCTTCGCCCTCCAAATAAAGCAAGACACAGAGACAGCACAAATTTGTAACTGGCCCAAAGACACCGGACGAGGTCCCTGCTCCTCCTGTTCTCATTTTATCCTCCCAACAGTCCTGTGAGGTAGGCTGAGAGAGTGGGACTCACCCGAGGTCACCCACCAGATTTTGGGGTGAGTGAGAATTTTGAACAAAGGTGAATCCACAGACACAGACCTACATGCCATTCCCCCCCTTTCCTACTCTTTTTTTAAAAAAAATTATTCAACAAATAGTAGGTGCAGAAGAGGATAGGAAACAGAAGTTTATATTGGAAAGAAAATTAGAAATACGCATTACAAGGAATATCAAGGAATATCCAAAGGCAATGGTCAGATAACATATAAGATATAATTTTCAGATATGCAATATAAAAATATCGAGAAATATTTCCACTCTCTCCATCCTAATAAACCTCCTTATTAGATCAACCAGTGTTTAATAAACTATGTAACTGAACTGATTAACAATAAAACAGTTGTCCTGTGCTTCAGCACCGTAGTCTAACACTATTGATTCAGTGTAAATTTATGCAATAGAACAGCAGCACTCTTAAAAACAGACTGGAGGTGAACGTCAGGTGGTATGCAGTGTTAGTGGTGGTATGCACCAGTAAGAAAGTGGCTGAAGTAGCAGCGAGGAGGTTTGTGTCTGTGATGGGGAGGCCTCTGCCTTCGAGTGGGCGTGGTTTGGGACCAGAGAAAGGTTGCCACTGGAGAAAGGGCACCCTTGGAAGCCCAACTTTCGCTTCTCCAAAACTGGAACGTCAGAGAGTTCCACCTACACAGCCAGAACCCGTAAAAGTGGTTCTCTATCCCACGTCTCATCCCCTGGTCCCAGGAGTGACGAACGGAATCCCCAATACGAATCTCGATCAACACAAATGCCTCTCTCTCTCTCTCTCTTGTTCTGAGACCAACTGGGTAAGGGGCCATGGCCCTTTCAGGAATTTTCTGTGCATGCCCATCTTCTCGAACTCAGTATGATAAGGAATGCTCTGAAAGCTCTTTTGTATGCCTAGCATGAGGCAAGAATGTGGAGATATGCATGGACAACACCACAGCCATGCGGGAGTTAGACAGGGGAGGACAGCTTCCCTCGCTCTCTCTTGGATATCCTCTCGCTACTCTGCCTCCCTGTAGGCATTTCCTCCTCTGCCCCTTACGACTCCCACACTCAGAGAGATGGCGAGGGAAGGTTCCCCGGCAATCATAACAGCCCCTTACTGCCCGAGGCAGGCCTGCTTTGCCATTCGGTTTCCAATGGCACAGGGCAGAATCCACCGTTTCCCTCTAACCCCAAACCTGCTTCGGGGCAGCGTGATTCTCCGCCACAGCCTGGGAACTCTGAAATTCACAGCCTGATGTGCGTCTCCTCTGAATTAATTTTTTACTTCCTGGTCCCAAAGGTCCTGTTAGAAGCCAGAAAACCACCCACCAGGAAATCATATCTAGCCAAATGGGGAAGATTTTCTGTTGTGCATGAAGAACCGAACCCTCCTCGTTGCCTTCCCTTCTACGCTGTTTGGTCCAGTTCAAGGTCCAGGTTTTGGCTAATTCCTCCATTATGGCCCATTTCTACCTATCGGTGACAACATAAATGGGAAATCCCTCCTTGCCCAGTCTGAATGCAAGTCCTTCCTTGGAGGCCTGGAAGACCGACATGCCCCAGCAACTAGGTTTCTTCCCCAGTGGCCTCTCTCCTTGGTGCTCACTTCAACCGTCCACAGACCCTTCGAGCCCCTAGCTATCTGCCCCCTCAAATGCTGTCAGCTAAGACCACTTTTCCAGTGGTCCACTCTTAACCTCAGCGAGGAGGGTGAGTGGCGTGCAAGCCCTTCGTTCCGACCCCCCCCTTTCATTCAGACGTTCTCCGATAAGGTTGGTCTCCCTCCAAGCCTCCCTTTTCTGCCAAAGAGCATATCTCCTTTTCCCATGAACCAGGACATTGTCTCCCCTGTCTTCTTTCCGACATCTCAGGACGACACAGAGAGCCTTTGCATACTCTGGAAGTTAAAGGTGCCTTGGGTTTCTATCTAGCCAGGAGCGCTCCTTTTGGGAAGAACCCTGTTCTCTTAGGGCCTTTTAAAAGGAGCAAAATGGCCAGAAAGTCTGCACAGAATGTTTCAAAATGGATGGTGTCGCTCATTAGGACTTGTTACCACCAGTGTTAGCAGCCGTGCCCGTTGCGTATGAGGGTTCATTCCACTAGGGCTCAATCCCCCTCGGCAGCCTTCAAACTGGGCATCCCGCTCGTCGACTTGTACAAGGCAGCCACCTGGTCAGTGCCGCCTACGTTCCTCAAACATGATGTCACTGACGTGGACTCCAGACGGGAGGCGGATGTTGGCAAGGCACTCCTGAAGACTCTTGTCCATTAAAGAGCTTCACACCCTCCTCCTGGGGAAGATCATCTCCCATGTGGAGCTGCACAGAAGACACGCTAGATGATGCAAACAGGCCTGCACTTCCCTGTCCTTGTTGTTCTTGGAGTGGTCTTCTGTGCAGGCACATCTCTCGCCCTCCTGCCCTGCTGCAAGCTCCTTTTTGTACCTTCCTTCTGCACCTGAGGCTTTGCACGGCCTTTTATAGCTACTCCTCGGGAGAAAGCTCGTGGGAAGGCTCAGCGGGCAACTAGTGTTTCTAGGAGCTCTAGAAAGTCCGCGGCTGACCTGTGCCTACGCAGACCCCACCTGTGCCTGCACAGACCACTGGATGAACAACAGTCGCAGGGAGTGCGACCCGGTTTTCAACAGTGCCTCTTTAAGCTCAGCACGTGATATTCTGTGAAAGACAGCAGGTAAAGAAGGCCTGGTTTTTGCAAATAGTTTCTGAAAGATAGAAAAGACTCCCCACCATATTCTAGGGGGGGTGGGGAATTAACTTTCAGGGAGAGAAACGGTTTGTATAAATTCTGAGTAGTTGTATAAATTATTCTAGTCAATCCTTTTCTGGTCCCAAAACAAATTTATGAACAAATGTATGAATTCATTTATCTCAACAAACAGAATAACGATTATAGGAACTGCAACAGTTAAAACACAATAACTCTAGTACTAATGATACCTATAATAATAAAAGAACTAATAATCAATAATACTTATGAACATCAGATCAATACCAATAAAAATACAGTAAGTCTTATAAACATAACAGCAACTTCCATATTAACAATAACAACAACACAACAATAACATATCCAACGATCTTAACAACTACAATTATATATAGCACATCTCATGGGGTCTTAGCCCCTGCCTCTCCATCCTGTAGAGGGTCAATTCGGCTACAGGAGCCTTGTCAGAATCCGCCACAGGAGCCTCAGTGCCTAGGGGCCGTGCCCTCTCGATTGCTCTCCCCGTGTCGGCAGGCATGGAGCAGACCTCACAAACGGGGACAAGAGGAGGGTTTAGGGCACCCACACCCCCTCTCTTCCCCATTGCCGCACTGGCTCCTTACTCGCTCATGTGCTCACTGAGCTTTCAATGTTCTCTCTCTCCTCCCTCCCTCACTCTGTGGCTCTCCTCTCTCTTCCCTCTCTGTCCTGCCCCAAAGACCCGTATTTATAGGGACCGTCGGGTGGGATCTCGCCCCTCCAAAGGCTCAGGCTTGCCCTCTCCTGCCAGATTGAGGCTTGCGGACCCGATCCTGGGCTTCCCGCCTTGGCTGCCTTGCTGGTGGCCACGTCTTTGGCTAATCTGCGTGCCCCGTCAGAGTGGGGCAGGCCGGGCCCTTCCAGCTGCTGCGTTGGTCCGAATGCCAGGTCAGGCCTCTGCTGCCAGTCCTGTCTCGGCCGTTCTTGGTGGAATTACGCCTGGGTGAGCTCTGAAGCCCAGGCTGTATCTGCTGCAGGTGTGGCAGGATGACACTGGACCTCCCCGGTGGCTGCAGCACAATAACTCCAGTACTAATAATAATTATAATACTAATGAGCAGCAGATGAATACCAACAAAAATATAACTCTTAAAAATAATAAGAATGTCCATATTAACAATCATAATAATACAACTATAACATACTCAATAAGATATTTTCAGCAATAACGAGGTCTTTGCCCCTCCCTCTGCTTTCCGCAGATGGTCAATTCAGCTCCAGGAGCCTTGTCCGAATTCGCCACAGGAGAGTCTGAGCCCAGGTATGGAGCTCACCACACCTGGGTGAGCTCCAAGGCCTGGACGGTGACTGCGGCAGGTGTGGCAGATGGCACTGAGTGGGCGTCCTTGGCGACCCTGGCCTGGGCGCCGCCTCCAGTCCGCTTGCTCTCGTTGGTGGGGAGAGGCGCTGGACCGGCCTTGCTGGGGATAGGGGAGGTCTTCGTCTGGCACCCACCTCTCCTCCTCCTCCTCTCTCTCTCCAGGCCCCCTCTTGAATGGCAGGAAACTACAAACTGGCCCCTCCTCATGGGCCAAGTCCTGTTATAGGAACTGCAATAATTAAAGCACAATAACTCGAGTACTAATAATAAGTATAATAATAATAGAACTAATAATCAATAATACTAATGAACACCAGATCAATACCAATAAAAATACAATAGGTCTTATACACACAACAGGACCTTCCATATTAACAGTAATTATAATAACACAAAAATAACATATTCAGCTATATTGCCAACTACAGTTATATATACAACATCTGCCAGAATGGGGTCTTGGCCCCTCCTTCTCCTTTTTGCAGATGGTCAATTCGGCTACAGGACCCTTGTCAGAATCCGCCGCCGTAGGAGCATCTGAGCCGAGGGGGCGTGCCCTCTAGGTTGCTCTCCCCGGGTCGACAGGCATCAGGCAGACGTCACAAACGGGAAGAGGAGGAGGGCTTACAGCACCCACACACCCTCTCTGCCGCTTTGCAGCACTGGCTCCTTACTCGCTCATGTGCTCACTTGCTCACTCTGGACACTGGATGTCCATGATGCTGCTGGGGCCTTGCTCTCCGGTCAGTTTGCTCTTGTTTTGGGTGGGGAGCCTCTGCTGCCGGCCCTTCCTCAGCTGTCAATGGTGGCGGCACAACTGGGTGAGCTCCAAGGCCTGGACTGGAACTGTTGAGGGTGTGGCAGGATGGCAATGAGTGCGTGTCCTTGGCGACCCTGGCCTGGGTGCCGCCTCCAGTCAGCTTGCTCTCGTTGGTGGGGAGAGTCGCTGGACAGGCCTTGCTGGGGATAGGGGAGGTCTTCGTCTGGCACCCACCTCTCCTCCTCCTCTATCTCTCCATACCTTTTCTTGTATTGCTGGAAAACTGGCCCCTCCTCATGGGCCAAGTTCTTACTTGAAAAGGCAGGTCTGCTGGTTAACTAAACATTGCTTCAATGAGGCCTCCCGTGGAACACAAATGGTGCGGCACCTTGCACAAGACAAGCAAAGAGGTTGAGAAAGAAAACGGTGACTTCAAGCTCAATTTTAGAAAACCCTCTATTAGTTTGGGACAATGGTTTGTGTTCTTATCTTGGCATGGTTCTAAGCGGTTTAGACCTAAGTAAATATTGGTCATGGTCCAAATCGGGTCTTGACCATATCAGGAATTGGTACAGATAAAAGAAAATCCTTGCAAAACAAGAAAAAGAATCGAAGCTACAAGGCAAGGCATTGTGGTTCCAATATTTCTAAATGAGACCAATTATGCTCTACCTTGCTACCAAAAATGGTTCTCTCAGACTGTTAAGTAAGTTGAGACCCTTCTAACTGAATCTTTGAGGGCAATGAAAGGTTTTTGTCTAAAATTTACCAAATTCTTATTGAGGTCCTTAACCCCAAATCACATCTTAATGAAGTACTAACATTAGACAACTGGGAAAAAGTATGGGCATCAAAATTAAATAAATCCTCAACTATACTAACTAAAATACAAAGCTGTAAAATTATACACAGGTGGTACCTAACATCCCAAAAAATCTCCTTAATTTATTCTTCAGCATCGCCCTCTTGTTGGAAGAAATGCAATAATGAGGGTAATTTTGCTCACTGTTGGTGGGAATGTCCCTTGATCTCTCGATTTTGGTCAGAAATACTAAATATTATTAAGGAAATAACAGGGTACAGTGTCCCTATGTCGCCAAAAGTAATCTTCTTGGGACTGTGGGATCAGGCAGCAATCCCAAATGTTAGAAGAGACCTTATCAACTCTCTCCTGGTGGCAGCTAGGAGTGCAATAGCAACCAAATGGAAAGACCAATCTCCACCTACTACAGAACTTTGGTTTACAAAAATCTGGAACCATTTGATAATGGAAAAAAGTAACTGACAATCTACATCAGACGGAATATCAATCTTCGGGATCAAACTTCTGGGAAAAATGGATCCCATTTTACGAATTCATAGAAGCAAGAGATCTGCAACCTTCCAAGCGGGAAGGATTGTGAGAATTCTGGGCCAGCAACCAGCTGGCCTCAAGGGCCATCAGGCCACCAGTGGCACCATCAAAAGTCCTTCACGCAGTGGAGACAAAGTCATCCAAGAAGTCCTGGAGCAGAAAGGCACAGGGCATGCTTGACGGCTCAAAGGCAGCTGCCTTCCGACAGGGAAGAGGAGTCTTACAGGACTGTTCCTGAGAAGCCGGC
Source organism: Eublepharis macularius (assembly GCF_028583425.1). Taxonomy (NCBI): domain Eukaryota; kingdom Metazoa; phylum Chordata; class Lepidosauria; order Squamata; family Eublepharidae; genus Eublepharis; species Eublepharis macularius. The sequence goes on from NC_072799.1 coordinate 78,168,323, forward strand.
CAGACGCGTGACAGAAGCCTCCAGAGAGACACTTGTGGGCGAGGAGGCAACATGGACGTTGAGAAGCTGACCTGCTGACGCTACCTGATCGAGGACTGGACCTCAGCCTGAAAGACCTGACTTTGCCGACCCTCAGCAGGCTGAGAGGGCTTATTGTTAACAACAAGGAAGAGGCTCAGTGGCAGACTAGACCACGAAATTCAAGCACCTGGCCCAGAAGCTGGGTGGAAGGAGGCTGCCGTGCTTGACTGCTAGCCTGGGCTTTGCCTGAGTGTAAAGCACCAAAGGTGTAGGAAGAGAGGCTGAACCCAGGGCCCACACAGCCATGCATATGCCCGCTGAGTTTTGGTGTGCTTACCATCACGCTATGGGGCAGGCCTCTTCAGGCCAGCGTGGATGAACTGAAGCCACATACGCGTCAGCACCATCTGCCACCGGGGCGATGCCCCCACCGCCTTCCCTTCTGAAACTCGTCCATTATCCAGCCTCCACCTGCTGGATCCGCAGCAAGCATCTGGGTCCATCGCTGCGCTTTCCACCCCCAACATGTCCCTTTCCTCATGCTCGCCTGTGGCGGAAGGTCCTTATAGAGCAGAAAATCTTGTTAACAATTCCCAACCTCAAATTGTTGCCAGCTTCAAATTGTGAAATTCCTGGAGGCTTTGGGGGAGGGGAGCTTGGAGAGGGCGTCGCTCTAGGGGGGGAGAGACCTCAGCAGCGTACAGTGCCACAGAGTTCACCCTCCAAAGCAGCCATTGTCCCCAGGGGAAGTGATCCCAGCAGCCTGGAGATCAGTTGTAATTCCCGGAGATCTCCAGCCACCACCTAAGGCGGGAGGCCTGCCATCCTCTCTGCATGAGCCTACCCCAAGGCCCCAACGTGTAAACGGGGTGGGGGTGAGGGAAAAGCCCACACTAGGGTTGCCAGGGCCCCTTAATCTCCCAGCAGGAGATTGGGGCCTGGCTCTTGCCTGGGGGGTTGGGTGCGTGCGCGCTTAGCGTGCGCTCACTCTCTCCTGCAGGCGTGATGACGTCACTTCATGCAGCCCCCTGGATTGCGCAGTGGGGGGGCTGCTGTGGAGGGCAGGAACGCTCCTGCACTTCGCAGCAGCCCAAAACGGGCCCGATCTGCCCCAAAATGTGGAGGGATAGTAGGATGGGGGCAGGGGATCCCCCGCCCCCACCAGGGTGTGTGGCAGCCCTAGCCCAGGCAGGGAGGGGGGCCACCAGCATCCACCCTATTAAGCCCGTGGCCATAGGATATGAAGCCATTTGCCCCTCAGATGCCTCCAATTCGCTCCTGTGGCCTACAGAAAAGCCTATTTCTGCTGCAGCTGGAAGAACCCCCTATCAACAGCCAGGAAAGGGGGGGGATGAGAGAAACCTAGTAGGCCAGAGGCCGACCGGGGCTGGGCCTCACCCTGCTTTAGCCCTCCTGACTGACAGACAACAGGCCCCAAATTTAAATAAGGGTTGGGGGGAACCTCTGCCAAACCCCCGAGCCTGGCGCTGGGCCCTGGCTTTCCTCCTGGAGTTGAAGGTAGCAAGCAGGGGAATAGCCCAGCTTCTCCCAGGCCGCTCCTGCTGCCTCGACCTGAGGGCCTTCAGTATAACCAGCCTCAGCGGAGCTTGGCTTGAAGGGTGCTCTGCTCATGCTGAGCACCAAAGACCTGTGTGCTGGGGAAGGGCAGAGCAGGCAAAGATGCCTGGGCTCCACCCGTCCAGCAAAGCCCTCGGATGCCTAAGGGAGGCCCGACTGCCTTTCCTTCTTCCAGGGCTGCAAACGCGGCCCCTGTCCAAGCTGCTGTGCTGCCGTCCAGGTGGGCCAAATCGGTTGCTTGCAGCCTGTGTTTGTAATGAACCACTTGTTCACTTCACAACATTCTATACGTTGCTCTCCTGCTTCATTTTGCAGCACTCCTCCAAATTATTGAATACTGTTTCATTCTTTGTTTCCTCCTTTTGCATTCCACTCACCTAGGATGATCAGTGGATTTGTTGAGGTGCATGATCAGTTTTTTCCTGGATGCTTGATAAAACTTTCTGTTTTTCGTCTTCAACTTCAGTAGTAGGGTGTAAACTTGAATGATGGTTATGGTGATAGGCTTACCATAAAGTCTGATTTGGTCTGACTTCACAATATATTTTTAATGGCTTGTCTTCCTTCTCACCTCACTAGAACTTTCTTTTGAGTTTGCCATTTTCAGAGTAAAAGGCTTCGTATTTTTCTCACTGAAATCTTTTCAATCCATTTTAGATCACTCACATCCCAGATTACTATGTTTAAGAGATGCATTTCTTTATTTATGATTTCCAGCTTACCAGGTTTTGTACCTCTCGCATTCCATGTTCCTACTATGTGTGTTGCAGAGCTTTGGACTTTTCTTTTGCATCTGTTCCCTTCAGCAACGGGACACCCTTTTGGTGATAGCCCAGTCCCATCAGTAAAAACAGTTATACTTAACCTCTCCTCTTCCCCAGTAGCTAATTGTGTGGCTTGCAAACTGGAGGTCCTGTTTCTCAGCACCATCTCTCCCCCCCCCACCGCCTCCCCAGTTTTGATCCTCTCATCATCGGGGTTTTGAAGTAGGAGATGATCAGAAGCGGTTTGGCATTGCTTTTTTGGGCATACTACCAACCAGCGTTAGCTGAAGTGTCCCTGCTATTTTCCATGAAAGATTCTCCACCAGTTTCACCTTCTACAACTGCTGCTGCCCAGTAGCTAGTCACTTCAACAATTCCTCTGCCCACCACCGCAGCTGGTGGGCAAGGGCCATACAAACAGGTGGCAGGCCTCAAACCTCCCAGGATCCTGTCCACATCCTCAGACGGAATAAACTGGAAAAGGCCTACACTGTACAGACACAATACCTAAGGGTCCTCCACCCCATCCTCAAGACCGCTTCCCTCCGTTCCAGCAGGGAGACGTTGGGCAGTACGGTGGGTGGATCTCCCGCAGAATCCCAGGCCATGTTCTCAGTCCAGACTTCAGGTCCACAGCATCCCAACCAGAAGTGTTCTGGATACAGCACCGTGCCAGGGGAATGGAATCCTTACAGACTGCAGTGAAACCAGCTCCCTGCCCACCAGACCCCTGCTGACGTATCCTCAAGTACTTTGGGGGACGCAATTGGTGAGCCAGGCTTTTTTCTGAAGAAATAGGTGGGGGAACTCTCCCCCAAGACAACTCCTTGCAGGGGGTGGTGGACCCATCACTACATGTGCATGGACATGCTCCCGGGAGTGTGCGGTGACATCACTGGTGGGCAGTAATGTCATTGCGCAAGGCATGGATGCCCCCCAGGAGAAATAAGTAGGAAGGAAGAAAGGAAGGAAGGAAGGAAGGGAAGAGACAAAGTGAGAAAGAGAAAGAAAAATAGACAGACAGAAAGAAAGGCAGAAAGGAAGGAAGGAAGGAGGGAAGGAAAGGAAGGAAGGGAAGAGACAAAGTGAGAAAGAGAAAGAGAAATGGACAGAACGAAAGGCAGAAGGAGAGGCAGAAAAAAGGCTGAAAGAAAGGAAGGAGGGAAGGAAGGAAGAGAAAGAAAGGAAGGAAGGAAGGAAGGAAGGAAGGAAGGAAGGAAGGAAGGAAGGAAGGAAGGAAGGAAGGAAGGAAGAAAGAAAGAAAGAAAGAAAGAAAGAAAGAAAGAAAGAAAGAAAGAAAGAAAGAAAGAAAGAAAGAAAGAAAGAAAGAAAGAAAGAAAGAAAGAAAGAAAGAAAGGGAGAGAAGAAGGAAGCGCTCAGTGATACAAGTTTCAATAGCACTTGAACTCTGTGGCAGCACAGGAACAGGACACTCCAGATGGCATTAGGCAACTGTCAGTATTGCCACTCTCGGCACCAAGGCCCTCAAACAGGCTAGGGGAGACCACCAAGACAAGGATGGCACTGTGGAAAGACATGCAGCCGGAGCAGCCAAGCCCTCCAAGTTCCATCTCCGCTTGGGGAGGGACTAGAGGCAGTCCTGCACTGAGCCCCAGTCACAGCTGAGAGGCCCCCCTTGTCTCCGCAGACTTCTCTGCCTCCCCCTCTCTGGTGCTTGAGGTGTGGATTCTGGTCCACCCCCTACTTCCTGCTTCGCTGCTCCTGAGCCAGTTGCTAATGGGCATAAGCGAAGCGTTGCCTTTGCCCAACATGCTCCTTCTTGGGAATCAAACTGGGGTCTGCCATGGGCCTCAGGGATGCCTTTCCTTGGTGAAGTTGACAAGACTGTATTGCAGTGGCACTTTCCTTTGTTGCTGTCTTGGGCTTTGCACGCCCCTTCTCTGCCCAAGGGAGCTCAGTGGCAGGCAGGGGTGTTTGGGGGAGGACAAGGCTTGGCTTCCCTCCACAGTCCTATTGGTCGCCCCACCAGTCCTCCAGGAGGTCCATGGTTGTCCTCTGCTTCCTGCCTGCATTCTGGGCCTCTCCCTGTGGGCAGAGATTCCTTGGCATCAGGGGGTTTGGACCCTGTCTGTGGGGGTGGGCTGTGTTTGTGTCTGCTAATCACGGGGCCGTCCTCAGAACATGGAGCCAAGATGGCGGGCTGTTGGTCGGATCCTGGGAGATTCAGGTACTTTTGGTATCCTGGACCTGAATTCATTAGCGGAGGGGTGTGTCTGTCCGTCATTTCTCATCTGCAGAATGGCCACAGGGAGCAGACTTGTAGTGCTGGGCCCATACTAAGGAAGGAGGCCCACAGGGTGACAGCCACGGACAGCGTGACGGTGTCTTCGCTCCTTCCACCTGCTTGTCACCCCTGTGCTATGTCAGACTGGGTGGTGGCTAAGAATCACACCAGACACTTGCTTGGGTCAGAAATGGCCACAACTTTATTGAAAACAGCCGGATGGAGCATTGGCCTGCAATCTGGGCACGGATCCCCGTTGGCATCAGAGGCCTGGCTGCTGACCGATGCATCACCCGCCAGCCTCCCGCTGGCAACTCGGCACACGTTGTTCCATCACCAGACCTGGCGGGCGACCCTTGCTTCCAGATCAATCGGGGTGAACAGACCCGAAGACCCACTCACCCTGTTGGGATCGGGCCCAATACCTCAAAAACCGCCAACCCATACAGTTGTGACGCTGCCCCCCGATAGTCCTCAATCAGCACAGAATAGGCGGGTGACCAGCTGCTCCTGTGGAAGCTCGGTTATAATGGCGCTGAGCATATGGCTGGCCAAGGCAGGATGGACTCCTTTCTAATCCCGCCTCCACTCCATCCTGCACTCGGTGCCAACCCAGCGTGCCGATATGTCGTCAGCTTCATTTGTCACCTATGTGCTATGTCAGACTGCGTCGCAGCGAAGAATCACACCAGACACTTGCTTGGGTTAAAAATGGCCCCAACTTTATTGATTACAGCTGGAAGGAGCATTGGCCTGGCATCTGGGCACGGATCCCCGATGGCATTGTAGGCCTGGATGCCGAGCGATGCATCACCCGCCAGCCTCCCGCTGGCAACTCGGCACACGTTGTTCCGTTGCCGGGCCTGCCGGGCGACCCTTGCTTCCAGCTCCGTCTGTGTGAGCAGACCCAAAGGCCCACTCACCCTATTGGGATCCAGCCCAATGCCTCAAAAACCGTCACAGGAGGAAGGCCACAGGCCCGACTCCTGCCAACGCTCCAGCTGCCGCAACCAAGAAAGATGGAGCCCCCACCCCCACCCCCAGGGTCCCTGACTTTGATGGCCAGAGGAAGGCGAAAAAACCCCCAGAGGCCTTGGCCAATCTGGCCCCTCGTGGGAAAAATTCCTCCCTGGCCCCCGAAGGCGACCGGCACAAACGGCCCTGGAGATCTCAGCCAGGAACCCCTTCATCCCTCCCTCCCTCCCTCCCTCTCTCCCTCCCTCCTTTTTTTCCCTGTGCCAGCGGGGGGATGGAAATGGGCTGCCCCATGGAGACAGAAGAATGGCAGGGCCCCCTAAGGACTCCCGTGCACGGGTGTGGGCCAGGGAGGGGGCAGCGGGGGACCCTTGCGGCCGCACAGACACCCAGGTTTTCAGGGGCCCGCGTGCAGGCCCTGCAGTGTCCGTGCCAGGCCAGCCAGCACACCAGCCAGGAGACTCTTGCTCCCTGGAGGGAACGAGGGGGAGAGACGGGGGGGCCCAAGCATGCTCCCTCCCCCTACGGCATCGCAAGGGGGAGGGGAGCCCAAGCCTCTGCCCTCACCTGTGGGTGGCGTTGCCCAGCTGCTCCTCCTCAGCGCCAACCCAGCTTGCCGGCAAGTTGTCAGTGTCCTTTAATGCAGCCGCAGCAGAAGAGAGAATGCAAGATGGATCTCTCTTTTTTGGGCTCTGGAGGAAAAAGAAGGGAAGGATGATAACTCCAGAGGACAGAACCCTTCTTCTTCCCCCTTCAGTTCTCCTGGCAGGATCCCTTCTAATGGGGAACGGGAACAGGTTTTAAAACCAGTGAAGAGGAGGTGCTGATGGGAGATCCTCTTCTTTTAGCAATAGGAATGGGGGAATGAGAGGTCTCACTCATGTCAGAACTCTCAGCCAACCCTACCCTACATCGCGAGGTTGTTGTGAGGAATACGGAAGAGGAGGGTGGGAACCAGGCATTCTCCCATGAGCTCTTGGGGGGGAGTGCAGGACAAAAATAGAGAAAGAGAACCTGAGATTACCGTTTTCCTTCTTGACGGGCACTGGCATTTCAGAGCCAAGCTAGAAGGGACGAATTACCCTTGAACGGCAAGTGAACAGACTCAACTGTATTCCTCCTGCTTCACTGGCACTCCACTTGCGTTCCACTCGATCACTCCGATTCAAGTGTCATTCGTCCCTTCTAGCTTGGCCCTCAGTTGCTGTCACAGTTTCTGTCACAGTCTAGGCCCTGGGTCTGCTTCTACATTGCCACCCAGAACAGCTGGTGTCTCGAGCGTTCTCGTGGCACCATCTCTTTGGTTCCAATGTGGAGATCTAACGGATTCTAACACTCTGGAAGAGGCAAGGCTATTGGGAGCTTCTCTTCTTTTAGCAGAATGAACTGAGCAATGAGAGTTCGGACTCTTGTGACAGCATCAACACGGGGACAAGGGGGGGGCTACACAGCAAGGTGTTCCAATGAGACTTGCTTGGCAACAGGTGCTTAGAAGCAGGGTTTTTTCCCTGGGGGTGGATCTCTCTGTTACACGTGCGAGCCCAAAGCATGGGCGCTAGAGGAAACGTGTGATAACATCACCTCCAAATGTAGTGGCCATCTGCCTGCGGCCTCCTCCATCCTCCAAAGAAGGAAGGTAAAAAAAGGAACAAAGACATGGGGAAAAAAAGGATGGAGGGAGAGAGGGAAAGAAAGAAGAAAGGAAGAAAAAGAAAAGAACAAGAGAAAGGGAGGGAGGGAAGAAGGGAAAGGCCGGGAGAGGCCGAGCAAGCATGTGGCCCCGGCAGAGCTCCACCCGGGGAGGAAGCCCTTAGGTCTTTGAGCGCCGGGGGCCGGGACAGAAGTCTTTAGCCAGAGGTGCTGGATCTCAGATCCCGGTACATTCTGCTCAAAAAAAGCCCTGCTTAAAAGATCCCACAGACGAACACCTGGGAGATCCAGCTTCACATCCCCAATCCACCATGAATCTCACAGAGTGATCACGCACCAGTCGTTCTCTCTCAGCCTACACTACATTGCAAGGTTGTTGTAAAGAATGGGAAAGAGATGGATGAGAACCATGCATTTTGCCTTGAGCTGCTTGAAGAAAGAGCAGGATAGAAACAGGCAGAGAACATTAGATTAGCATTTTCCAACAGCTGGGGAGAGGCCATACCTGATGGTGTTTCGCGTAGGAGGTCTGAGACGCTCCACATGCTTGAGGTCTCAGACTGTAGCTGCTGAGAGAGAAAGGCCACCCGTTAGATGCAAGGACTGATGCTCCAGGAAGCTGATCTCTCTCCACAAGGAGGCCCGGAAGCCCCATCTTCTCTCCTTTCCCTGGCAGCGGCTCTCCTGTGCCCGAGAAGCGTCTGCCCCCACCCCTGGGATCCTTCCATTCAATGTTCCCCATATGGACCTGGTGGGCTTCATGATTCCTATTGGAACTTCCCGGGGGCTCTCCACATTTGTGGGGGAAAGGCGCAGGGGTCAGTGATTGACAGGCCTGGTGCTGCTTGCCAGTTCCCCCCTCCACTCTAACGACACAAAAGCCTTTGGGGGCTTCAACAGGGGTTGCTGCCAGTGGCCAATCAGGAGGCTGGGTCAGCATCTAGGGTACCCCACGCTCTCGGCCTTTCCACTGGACGCCCCTTTCCCTTGCCCGGACTGTTCCAGGGTTGGGAAGCTTGGCAGGGGAGCTGCTCTCTCCTGAGGGGCAGGGAGATCCAGGAGGCACATTTACTCCCTTGGCTAGCTTTTCTGCTCACCGGAACTGCAGATGTTCCCTCACTGCAGGACATTGCCGGTTCTTCTTCGTGCTCCTCCTCCAAAGACCCTGAGATTTCAGAAGGCAAGTTCAGATCAGTTTCTGCCCAGGCCACCCCTGCATTTGTGCTTCTCCTGCCTAGGAGGAAGGTGGGCTGCAAGCACCTCTGAAGCCCCACTAGCTTGCAACAAATCTGGGACAGCTAGAGGTGGGAGCTTCAGGGGACCAGAGACATTATGGTGGCCCTGGGCGTTCTTGTACACTCCCATTCAGACCAGCTCTTGTCTTGGGCGTGCTCGAAGCGGGGACAGGGGGCTACACAGGAAAGTAGTCCAATGACTCTTGCTTGGAAACAGGTGCTTAAAAGACTCAGTGCATGAGGCCCTGGGAGACTCAGATTCAAATCTCCATTTGGCCATGAATCTCACAGGGTGATCAAGCACCATCGGTCTCATTCAGCCTATCCTACATCGCATGGTTGTTGGGAGGAATGTGAAAGAGACAGGCTCAACCATGAGAATCAAGCCTTCTGCTGTGAGCTCCTTGGAGGGAGGGCAGGAGAAAAATAGAGAAACAGAACATTAGATTACCATTTTCCGTCCGCTGGGGAGATGCCATGCCTGCTGGTGTGGATGCCACTGAGCTGTCCCAGACACTGGAGGTGATGGACTCTAGCTCCTGAGAGAGAAAGGCCACAGGTTAGATGCAACGACTGATGCTGCGGGAAGCTGCTCTCTCCATAAGGAGGCCCTGGAGCCCCATCTAGCCTGCTTCCGCGGGCAGCTGCTTGCCAGAGTCCGAGAAGGGCTCTGCCCGCACCCCTGGGATCCTTTCAGGCAATATTCCCCAATACAGAGCCGGTGGGCATCATGATTCCTGCTGACACTTCCCGGGAGCTCTCCACATTTGCTGGGGAAAGGGTCGGGGTCAGTGCCTGGCAGGCCTTGTGCTGCTTGCCCGTTCCCACCTCCATTCTCAAAACAGAAAAGACTTCTGGGTCTTCAACAGGGGTTGCTGCCAGTGGCCAATCAGGAGGATGGCTCAGCATCTAGGGTACCCCACGCTCTTGGCCTTTCCACTGGACACCCCTCTCCCTTGCCTGGCTTCTTCCTGGGTTGGGAAGCTTGGCAGGAGGGCTGCTATCTCCTGAGGGACAGGGAGATCCAGGAGGCACATTCACTCCCCTGACTAGTTTTTCTGCTCACCAGAACTGCAGATGTTTGTTCCCTGCCACGCATTTTTCGATGTTCATCGTCCTCCTCCTCCATCACTGACCCTGAGATTTCAGAAGGCAAGTTCACATCAGTTTCTTCCCAGGCCACCCCTGCAGTTGTGCTTCTCCTTCCCAAGAGGAAAATGGACTGCAAGCATCTCTGAAGCCCCACTAAGTTGGAATATGGCCGGGACAGCAAGAGGAGGGAGCTTGAGGTGGCCAAAGACGTTCTGGTGGCCCTGGATGTGCCCATACGTTCCCATGCGGACCAGCTCTTGTCTCGGGCACTCTTGTGGCAGCATGTCTTTGGTTCCATTGTGGAGCTATCATGTATTCCAGTACTATGGAAGAGGCAATGCTAATGGGAGCTTCTCTTCTCTGTCACCAGGAGTGTCCTGGCCCTGGTGACAGATGCAGGAGCACAAGCATGGGGATGGGGACGGGGGGCTACACGGGACTGGAGTCCAATGACTCAAATGCCTCTTGCTTGGAAACAGGTGCTTAAAAGATTCAGCTCATGAGGCCCTGGGAGACGTAGCTTCAAATCCCCATTCGGCCATGAATCTCACAGGGTGATCAAGCACCCGTTGGCCTCATTCAGCCAACCCTGCATCGCAAGATCGTTGTGAGGAAAGTGTCAGGGGTGGGAGGGAACCACGTATTCTGCCTCGAGCTCCATGGGGGGAGGGCACAAGGAAAATAGAGAAAGAGAACATTAAGTTACCCTTTTCTGCCATCATGGAGGACGTCTCGCTTGCCTCCCTTGCCTCGCCTGAGGGGAAGGAGGGCAGCGACCGCACTTCCTGAGAGAGAAAGGCCATCTGTTAGCTGCAACAACTGATGCTCCAGGAAGCGGCTTACTCTACAGGGAGGCCACTGAAGCCCCGTCTCTTCTGCTTTCACTGGCAGCTGCTTCAACAGGGGTTGCTGCCAGTGGCCAATCAGGAGGCTGTGTCAGCATCTAGTGTACCCCACCCTCTTGGCCTTTCCACTGGACACCCCTCTCCCTTGCCCGGACTGTTCCTGGGTTGGAAAGCTGGGCAGGAGGGCTGCTATCTCCTGAGAGAGAGGGGGACCCAAGTGGATGTTTCGTTCCCTTGGCTAGCTTTTCTGCTCACTATCCAGGCTGGTGTCGTGAGTTGCCTGAGGAACGCAAATGCTTCTTCCTTGTCCTCGTCATCCTCCAGAGACCCTGAGATTTCAGAAGGAAAGTTCACATCAGTTTCTGCCCAGGCCACCCCTGCATTTGTGCTTCTCCTGCCCAGGATGAAAATGGACTGCAAGCTCCTCTGAAGCCCCACTGCCTTGGAATAGGGCAGGGACAGCTAGAGGAGGGAGCTTCAGGTGACCAAAGACATTGTGGTGGCCCTGGACGTGCCTATACATTCCCACCCAGAACAGCTCTTATCTCGGGCATTCGCGTGGCAGCATCTCTTTGGATCCCATGGGGAGCTATAATAAATTCTAAAGCTCTATAAGAGGCAAAGTTCTTGGGAGCTTCTCTTCTTTTAGGAGGATGGATTGAGCAAGGGGAGTTCTAACTCTTGTGACCGGTTTAGGAGCATAAACACGGGGATGAGAGGGGGGCTACACGGGACAGCAGAGCAATAACACTTGCTTGGCAACAGGTGCTTAAAAGACCCCACAGACGAGGGCCTGGGAGACCCAGGTTCATATCACCATTCACATCTCACAGCGTGTTCAAGCACCCGTTGTTCACTCTAAGCCTATCGCAAAGTTGTTGGGAGGAAAGGGAAAGAGATGGGTGGGGACCATGCATTGTGCCTTGAGCTGCTTGGAGGGAGGGCAGGATAGAAACAGAGAAAGAGAACATCAGATCACCATTTTCCGTCAGGTGGGGAGACGCCATACCTGATGTGGATTCCTGTAGGAGGTCTGAGACGCTCCACATGCTAGACGTCTCAGACTGCAGCTCCTGAGAGAGAAAGGCCACCTGTTAGCTGCAACGACTGATGCTCCTGGAAGCTGATCTCTCCACAAGGAGGCCCTGGAGCCCCATCTTTTCTGCTTTCCCTGGCAGCTGCTCTCCTGTGCCCGAGAAGTGTCTGCCCCCACCCCTGGGATCCTTCCATTCCACATTCCCCAAATGGAGTTGGTGGGCTTCATGATCCCTGCTGACCCTTTCTGGGAGCTCTCCTCATTTGCCGGGGAAAGGGAAAGGGTCAGTGCCTGGCAGGCCTTGTGCTGCTTGCCAATTCCCACCTCCGTTCTCAAGACACAAAAGCCTTTTCAACAGAGGTTGCTGCCAGTGGCCAATCAGGAGGCTGGGTCAGCATCTAGGGTACCCCACCCTCTTGGCCTTTCCACTGGACACCCCTCTCCCTTGCCCAGACTGTTCCTGGGCTGGGCAGCTTGGCAGGAGGGCTGCTATCTCCTGAGAGAAAGGGGGACCCAAGTGGATGATTCCCTCCCTTGGCTAGCTTTCCTGCTCACCGTAAGCTCTTCCCTTCTGTCCTTGGGAGGCATTTTCCCTTCTTCCTCCTCCTCTTCCTTCTTCACAGTCCCTGAGATTCCAGAAGGCAAGTCCACATCAGTTTATTTAAAGTGTAGTGTTTATTTATAGTGTTATAGTGTAGATGTGTATTATCATTCACGGTTATAGGGAAAAGAAACTTTAACCATCTTTATAATCTCCTCATAAGTTTCCCTGCCAAGACTTGAATAATCAGGCATTCCCACCAGTTCCTTTCCGTCTACATTTCCTCCAGCAATATGGGCTAGCAGTTTTAAATATCGATTGAAGCTTAGATGGAGTCAAATACCAATTGGAAAACATTTTATAATGTTGATATTTAAGACACTAAATTTTCGATGTATTTGAAGGCAAAGCCCAAATTTTTGTCCCAGGCCATTTCCACACACGTTGAATAATGCACTTTCAATGCACTTTCGTAATCCTTTAGAAGTGGATTTTTTGTTGCACACATGGAAAATCAGTTTCAAATGTTCACTAAAGAGTATTGAAAGTGGATTATCCAACGTGTGTGGAAGCAGCCAAAGTCTGCTTCGGTGGGCTCTTTTACTCTGTCCTTTTGCCAACTTGTGACACTGTATCTTGGTAAGGGGAATAGAATATTTCCACCAAATGTTTCTATAGCTGGGATAACCAACCTTTAACAATACTCTCTGAATCCTTCAATATTAATGCAAAAATGTTAATTGTCTTTTTAAAACGCCCTTTCTTTCCAAGGAACATATTAAATTACTTATTTGGAGATACTGAAACCATTCAATCTTGTATTCCAATACCTTAAACTTCGAGATATTATGAAAAGTTTTGATTCACCAGTTAAGGAGAGGCAAATAGCAGAGACCTTTAAAATTAAACGGAACATGAACGGTATCAGGGATCTCGGGATCTCGATTCAAGAGCATCAGAACTTAGTTGTCAACCCGCGGAAAGGGAAAGGCTCTGAGTGCAAGCAGAAGGCACTGCCTGTCCTGTCCGAAACACAAACCTGCCGCCACTTTGTCCTTCTTCCGGACCAGCCACTTCCACAGTCTCCGACACCACGTCATCCTCCGCTTACCCCCCTGCAGGGTGAGAGATCAAAGACTCAGCATGACTTTCAGAGTGGCTCAGCACAGCCACCAGGCAGTGGGTCAAACGGGATGGAAGGGAGGTGCCCCAGGAGGGACAAATGCCCACCACACCTGCAGCTTTGGAGCTTGGCCCAGGAGAGGCCATGCCTCAACAGCTCCGGGGGTTGCCTGTTTATTTCTAGCCACCCTGCCCCGCCCCCATGAAAATGCCCCGCCTCTTCCTTGTATTCTAGATCGCCCTGAGCTTCCCCGGGGACCCTGCAGCTCAGGGGGCATGTCAGCATTTTGTTCCGAGAGCCACATTCAGAAATGATGGGGGGGGGGCTGAGCCGGGATGGGCCAGGTCTGCCTCCACAGTGCCCCAAGTCAAGCAAGGTCTACCCGTTTGGAAGATGGGGGATAATGGAAGGAGGCTCCTTGTGGGGTGTGGGAGACACGCGCTTAACATACAGGCTGAGACAAAAACCCAGGCAGGAGGGGGGATGAGAATGACAGCAGCAGAGAGAAGTGAAAAGCAGGCTGTGGGTGGCCCCCAGAGCGTCCTTCTTACGCCCCTGCTTTACATCCATCCTTTCCTTCCGCCCCCAAACTCGGCCTACCCCACCCCCCCAGCCCAGCCCAGCCCTCGGGGAGCCAGAGCCAGGGATCGGTACCTCCTCCACCACGCCAAGCTGCCGGGGGTAATGAGGCCGACCAACTGCCGCTCCAGTCGTAATGCCACAGCAGAACCTTGCTGGTTCAAGCATTCCAGGCAGGGATTCCACTGGGGCCGCGTGGGGGGTGGGGCTCCGTCTGACCAAGCCCAGGAAAGATCTGGAAGGATCAAGTAAAGGGAGAGGGAGGTAAAGACAGGTCTGCATGGATCTGTAGGGATCTGTACTCAGAGTTTCTCTGCGCGAGACTTTTGTCACTGGAGCTAGGAAGCGTAGTTTTAAAAGGTAGAGCTGGCATAGATCGCTGCAGAGGGGACGTACCCTCTCACAGCCCTCCGCCACCTCTGGTGTGCCACACTGTCTCGCTTTCTACAGCCTTTGCCCTGCTGAGGCTCAGTTAATTCAAAGTTTCAAGCAGAGCCAAGTCTTCAGAAAGGGAGACAGTCCAGTACCCCAGAGACAGTGGAGGGGTTTGAGAAAATCTCTCTGTCTGAAGTGATCTCCTCCAGCTCTGTCTTATTAAACTATGCTTCCCAGCTAACATTGCATCTCCCGGCACTTGATGAACATGCACCCTGAGGACTCCTGTAGAGACTGTCCAAGGCTCTATTCCTGTGGCTTTCCTTTTCCCCAACTCAAGTTCAGAAGTGGTCGAGCTGCCTGCCTCGTGTGCTCTTTCTCTCCATCCACTCTCGTTTGCATCCTAAACAGGGGCGTGCAATCTCAGAAACCTAGGCAGAGCTTTCCTCTGAGCATGTGCAAAGGACAAGATTGAGTATCCACAGCAACCTCTCTTGTTTTTGAAAGCTCCTGTCTCCCCCTTTTCCTGCCTTGACTAGCTGTGGAGGAGACAGAAATCCAACTGGTGAAGCTTCCTACCGCGAGCAAAGGTGACATTCTAGAAAAAAAACATTAAGGGACATTCAATCCGTTTTCATTTTTATTCAAATGTGTGGTCATTTCTGAAGTGCAGGCTTGCTATTGTCCTCTAACATCCCTAACAATTTTAGTTATCAAACTAAATGGCATAAAGATCTTAATGAAGTACTGACATTAGACAACTGGGAAAAAGTATGGGCATCAAAATTAAATAAAGCCTCAACTATATTAACTAAAATACAAAGCTATAAAATTATACACAGGTGGTACCTAACACCCCCAAAAATCTTCTTCAGCATCGCCCTCTTGTTGGAAGAAATGCAATAATGAGGGTAATTTTGCTCACTGTTGGTGGGAATGTCCCTTGATCTCTCGATTTTGGTCAGAAATACTAAATATTATTAAGGAAATAACAGGGTACAGTGTCCCTATATCGCCAAAAGTAATCTTCTTGGGACTGTGGGATCAGACATCAATCCCAAATGTTAGAAGAGAAGGAAATGTTAATAGTGATGCTCTCGTTTTATTTGAGTATTTTAGTATCATTTGGATGGAACAGGTATCGTTTGGACATTTTGGTCAACAGCCCCCCCCCAACAATTCCAAACTCATTAGCATAACTCATCAGCATATGCTACGCCCCTTGCCATCACTGGCTGTCCAGTTTGAATGTGATTTTCCTGCTATGAATTTTGAGCATCATACTTATGATACTCATAGTTATGACGCTCATTATTGTTCTAATAGGTTTCTAGTCCCTTCATTGTGGGTGTCCACAAGGACTGCAGAGTCATCCTAAGCCAGCGATGGACAGACGGAGGGACGATCACGGCCTTGTGACAGCCACGGGTGGGGGTTACGTGCCCCCTGCAGAAAAGAGCTGAAGCGGGAAACAGCAACACCTGAGACTGAGCACCCGGCTGGCGAAGCCCCGACTTTGTAGGATTGGCCTCTGAGCGATACCCCAACCGTCAAGAGTCCTACGGCAGGACAGGGAGGAGGCAAAAGGTCAACTCACGGTTGGCACTGGCCCTTCCATGCCATCCTCGCCCCAGGAACAACCAGGCAGCCCAGGGGAAGAGTGCATGCGCACAGAGCAGGGGTGCTCGGGAAGGGACTGAATTCCTGGGCTCTGCTGGGTGGGACAGGGGAGGAAGGGAATGAACCACAGGCAGAAAAAGAGGCTCAGTGCCAGGGCTCAGTGCCAGGGCAGACTCCTCAGAGGAGGAGGGGCCCTATATAACCAGCCCAGGGTCGACAGGAGCCCAGTTCCGTCATTAAAAACAGTTATACTTAACCTCTCCTCTTCCCCAGTAGCTAATTGTGTGGCTTGCAAACTGGAGGTCCTGTTTCTCAGCACCATCTCTCCCCCCCCCCCCCCGCCTCCCCAGTTTTGATCCTCTCATAATCGGGGTTTTGAAGTAGGAGATGATCAGAAGCGGTTTGACATTGCTTTTTTGGGCATACTACCAACCAGGGTGAGGTGAAGTGTCCCTGCCATTTTCCATGAAAGATTCTCCACCAGTTTCACCATCTACAGCTGCTGCTGCCCAGTAGCTAGTCACTTCAACAATTCCTCTGCCCACCACCGCAGCTGGTGGGCAAGGGTCATGCAAACGGGTGGCAGGCCTCAAACCTCCCAGGATCCTGTCCACATCCTCAGACGGAATAAACTGGAAAAGGCCTACACTGTACAGACACAATACCTAAGGGTCTTCCACCCCATCCTCAAGACCGCTTCCCTCCGTTCCAGCAGGGAGACGTTGGGCAGTGTGGTGGGTGGATCTCCCACAGAATCCCAGGCCGTGTTCTCAGTCCAGACTTCAGGTCCACAGCATCCCAACCAGAAGTGTTCTGGATACAGCACCGTGCCAGGGGAATAGAATCCATACAGACTGCAGTGAAACCAGCTCCCTGCCCACCAGACCCCTGCTGACGTATCCTCAAGTACTTTGGGGGACGCAATTGGTGAGCCCGGCTTTTTTCTGAAGAAATAGGTGGGGGAACTCTCCCCCAAGGCAATTCCTTGCAGGGGGGTGGGGGGGGACACCCATCACTACATGTGCTTGCAGATGCTCCCGGGACCGTGCGATGACATCACTGATGGGAAGTAATGTCATTGCGCAAGGCATGGATGCCCCCCAGGAGAAATAAGTAGAAAGGAAGGAAGGAAGGAAGGAAGGAAGGAAGGAAGGAAGGAAGGAAGGAAGGGAAGAGACAAAGTGAGAAAGAGAAAGAAAAATGGACAGAGAGAAAGGCAGAAAGAAAGCCTGAAAGAAAGGAAGGAGGGAAGGAAGAAAGGAAGAGAGAGAGAGAGAGAGAGAGAGAGAGAAAGAGATCCAGAGGAGTTAGCCGTGTTAGTCTGTAGTAGCAAAATCAAAAAGAGTCCAGTAGCACCTTTAAGACTAACCAATTTTATTATAGCATAAGCTTTCGAGAATCAAGTTCTCTTCATCAGATGCCTGATCAAAACTGGGCAGAAACAGAAGAGGAGGGGGAAAGAGAGAGAAAGAGAGGAAAGAGGGGGGCATAAATCACAAGAGGACAGAATGCAATTAGCATGGAGGCAATCAAAACATTCCTTTGCTTGGAAATGTAAACATCTCCTTTTGGTGTGCAGTCAGTTTGCTGTATTTGTAGCAGTGAAGGCATCCAATTCCTATGTAGTATAAGCCTTTGGTAACCACAGCTCTCCCTGCCAGCTGCATCTGACAAAGAGACCTGTGGTCCCCGAAAGCGGAAGCACTCAGTGATACAAGTTTCTATAACACCTGAACTCATTGGCAGCACCGGAACAGGACACCCCATACGGCATTAGGCAACTGTCGGCATTGCCACTCTCGGCACCAAGGACCTCAAACTGGCTAGGGGAAACCACCAAGACAAGGATGGCACTGTGGAAAGACATGCAGCCGGAGCAGCCAAGCCCTCCGAGTTCCATCTCCGCTTGGGGAGAGACCAGAGGCAGTCCTGCATTGAGCCCCAGTCACAGCTGAGAGCCCCCCCCTTGTCTCCGCAGACTTCTCTGCCTCCCCCTCTCTGGTGCTTGAGGTGTGGATTCTGGTCCACCCCCTACTTCCTCCTTCGCTGCTCCTGGGCCAGTTGCTAATGGGCATAAGCGAAGCGTTGCCTTTGCCCAACATGCACCTTCTTGGGAATTGAACTGGGGTCTGCCATGGGCCTCAGGGATGCCTTTCTATAATGAAGTTGAAAAGACTCTATTGCAGCAGCACGTTCCTTTGTTGCTGTCTTGGGCTTTGCATGCCCCTTCTCTGCCCAAGGGAGCTCAGCGGCAGGCAGGGGTGTTTGGTGGAGGACAATGCTTGGCTTCCCTCCACAGTCCTATTGGTCGCCCCACCAGTCCTCCTGGAAGTCCATGGGTGTCCTCTGCTTCCTGCCTGCATTCTGGGCCTCTCCCTGTGGGCAGAGATTCCTTGGCATCAGGGGGTTTGGGCCCTGTCTGTGGGGGTGGGCTGTGTTTGTGTCTGCTAATCACGGGGCCGTCCTCAGAACATGGAGCCAAGATGGCGGGCTGTTGGTCGGATCGCGGGAGACTCAGGCACTTTTGGTATCCTGAACCTGAATTCATTAGCGGAGGGGTGTGTCTGTCCGTTATTTCTCATCAGCAGAATGGCCACAGGGAGCAAACTTGTAGTGCTGGGCCCATACTAAGGAAGGAGGCCCACAGGGTGACAGCCACGGAAAGGAGAGCGTGACGGTGTCTTCGCTCCATCCACCTGCCTGTCACCTCTGTGCTATGTCAGACTGCGTGGTGGCTAAGAATCACACCAGACACGTGCTTGGGTCTGAAATGGCAACAACTTTATTGAAAACAGTCGGACGGAGCATTGGCCTGGCATCTGGGCACGGATCCCCGTTGGCATCAGAGGCCTGGCTGCTGACCGATGCATCACCCGCCAGCCTCCCGCTGGCAACTCGGCACACATTGTTCCGTCACCAGACCTGCCGGGCGACCCTTGCTTCCAGATCCATTGGGGTGAACAGACCCGAAGACCCACTCACCCTGTTGGGATCGGGCCCAATGCCTCAAAAACCGCCAACCCATACAGTTGTGACGCTGCCCCCCGATAGTCCTCAATCAGCACAGAGTAGGCGGGTGACGAGCTGCTCCTGTGGAAGCTTGGGTATAATGGCGCTGAGCATATGGCTGGCCAAAGCAGGATGGACTCCTTTCTAATCCCGCCTCCACTCCATCCTGCACTCGGTGCCACCCCAGCGTGCCGATATGTCGTCAGCTTCATTTGTCACCCGTGCGCTATGTCAGACTGCGTCGCAGCGAAGAATCACACCAGACACTTGCTTGGGTTAAAAATGGCCACAACTTTATTGATTACAGCTGGAAGGAGCATTGGCCTGGCATCTGGGCACGGATCCCCGGTGGCATTGTAGGCCTGGATGCCGAGCGATGCATCACCCGCCAGCCTCCCGCTGGCAACTCGGCACACGTTGTTCCGTCACCAGGCCTGCCGGGCGACCCTTGCTTCCAGCTCCGTCTGTGTGAGCAGACCCAAAGGCCCACTCACCCTATCGGGATCCAGCCCAATGCCTCAAAAACCGTCACAGGAGGAAGGCCACAGGCCCGACTCCTGCCAACGCTCCAGCTGCCGCAACCAAGAAAGATGGAGCCCCCACCCCCACCCCCAGGGTCCCTGACTTTGATGCCCAGAGGAAGGCGAAAAAACCCCCAGAGGCCTTGGCCAATCTGGCCCCTTGCGGGAAAAATTCCTCCCTGGCCCCCGAAGGCGACCGGCACAAATGGCCCTGGAGATCTCAGCCAGGAACCCCTTCATCCCTCCCTCCCTCTCTCCCTCCCTCCTTTTTTCCCTGTGCCAGCGGGGGTATGGAAATGGAGACAGAACAATGGCAGGGCCCCCTAAGGACTCCTGTGCACGGGTGTGGGCCAGGGAGGGGGCAGCGGGGGACGCTCGTGGCCTCACAGACACCCAGGTTTTCAGGGGCCCGCGTGCAGGCCCTGCAGTGTCCGTGCCAGGCCAGCCAGCACACCAGCCAGGAGACTCTTGCTCCCTGGAGGGAACGAGGGGGAGAGACGGGGGGGCCCAAGCATGCTCCCTCCCCCTACGGCATCGCAAGGGGGAGGGGAGCCCAAGCATCTGCCCTCACCTGTGGGTGGCGTTGTCCAGCTGCTCCTCCTCAGCGCCAACCCAGCTTGCCGGCAAGTTGTCAGTGTCCTTTAATGCAGCCGCAGCAGAAGAGAGAATGCAAGATGGATTTCTCTCTTTTGGGCTCTGGAGGAAAAAGAAGGGAAGGATGATAACTCCAGAGGACAGAACCCTTCTTCTTCCCCCTTCAGTTCTCCTGGCAGGATCCCTTCTAATGGGGAACGGGAACAGGTTTTAAAACCAGTGAAGAGGAGGTGCTGATGGGAGATCCTCTTCTTTTAGCAATAGGAATGGGGGAATGAGAGGTCTCACTCATGTCAGAACTCTCAGCCAACCCTACCCTACATCGCGAGGTTGTTGTGAGGAATACGGAAGAGGAGGGTGGGAACCAGGCATTCTCCCATGAGCTCTTGGGGGGGAGTGCAGGACAAAAATAGAGAAAGAGAACCTTAGATTACTGTTTTCCTTCTTGACGGGCATTGGCATTTCAGAGCCAAGCTAGAAGGGACGAATTACCCTTGAACGGCAAGTGAACAGACTCAACTGTATTCCTCCTGCTTCACTGGCACTCCACTTGCGCTCCACTCGATCACTCCGATTCAAGTGTCATTCGTCCCTTCTAGCTTGGCCCTCAGTTGCTGTCACAGTTGCTGTCACAGTCTAGGCCCTGGGTCTGCTTCTACATTCCCACCCAGAACAGCTGGTGTCTCGAGTGTTCTCGTGGCACCATCTCTTTGGGTCCAGTCGGGAGCTCTAACGGATTCTAACACTCTGGAAGAGGCAAGGCTATTGGGGGCTTCTCTTCTTTTAGCAGAATGAACTGAGCAATGAGAGTTTGGACTCTTGTGACAGCATCAACACGGGGACGGGGGGGGGGGCTACACAGCAAGGTAGTCCAATGAGACTTGCTTGGCAACAGGTGCTTAGAAGCAGGGTTTTTTCCCTGGGGAAGGAGAGGGTGGATCTCTCCGTTACACGTGCGAGCCCAAAGCATGGGGGCTACAGGAAATGTGTGATAACATCACCTCCAAATGTAGTGGCCATCTGCCTGCGGCCTCCTCCATCCTCCAAAGGACGAAGGTAAAAAAAGGAACAAAGACATGGAAAGAAAAAAGGAGGGAGGGAGAGAAGGGAAGAAAGAAGGAAGCAAGAAAAAGAAAAGAACAAGAGAAAGGGAGGGAGGGAAGAAGGGAAAGGCCGGGAGAGGCCAAGGAAGCATGTGGCCCCGGCGGAGCTCCACCCGGGGAGGCAGCCCTTAGGTCTTTGAGCGCCGGGGGCAGGGACAAAAGTCTTTAGTCAGAGGTGGTGGATCTCAGATCCCGGGATATCCTGCTGAAAAAAAGCCCTGCTTAAAAGATCCCACAGACGAACACCTGGGAGATCCAGCTTCACATCCCCAATCGACCATGAATTTCACAGAGTGATCACGCACCAGTCGTTCTCTCTCAGCCTACACTACATCGCAAGGTTGTTGTAAAGAATGGGAAAGAGATGGATGAGAACCATGCATTTTGCCTTGAGCTGCTTGAAGAAAGGGCAGGATAAAAACAGAAAGAGAACATTAGATTAGCATTTTCCAAAAGCTGGGGAGAGGCCATACCTGATGGTGTTTCGCGGAGGAGGTCTGAGACGCTCCACATGCTTGAGGTCTCAGACTGTAGCTGCTGAGAGAGAAAGGCCACCCGTTAGATGCAAGGACTGATGCTCCAGGAAGCTGATCTCTCTCCACAAGGAGGCCCGGAAGCCCCATCTTCTCTCCTTTCCCTGGCAGCGGCTCTCCTGTGCCCGAGAAGCGTCTGCCCCCACCCCTGGGATCCTTCCATTCAATGTTCCCCATATGGACCTGGTGGGCTTCATGATTCCTATTGGAACTTCCCGGGGGCTCTCCACATTTGCGGGGGAAAGGCGCAGGGGTCAGTGATTGACAGGCCTGGTGCTGCTTGCCAGTTCCCCCCTCCACTCTAACGACACAAAAGCCTTTGGGGGCTTCAACAGGGGTTGCTGCCAGTGGCCAATCAGGAGGCTGGGTCAGCATCTAGGGTACCCCACGCTCTCGGCCTTTCCACTGGACGCCCCTTTCCTTTGCCCGGACTGTTCCAGGGTTGGGAAGCTTGGCAGGGGAGCTGCTCTCTCCTGAGGGGCAGGGAGATCCAGGAGGCACATTTACTCCCTTGGCTAGCTTTTCTGCTCACCGGAACTGCAGATGTTCCCTCACTGCAGGACATTGCCGGTTCTTCTTCGTGCTCCTCCTCCAAAGACCCTGAGATTTCAGAAGGCAAGTTCAGATCAGTTTCTGCCCAGACCACCCCTGCATTTGTGCTTCTCCTGCCTAGCAGGAAGATGGACTGCAAGCACCTCTGAAGCCCCACTAGCTTGGATCAAATCGGGGACAGCTAGAGGTGGGAGCTTCAGGGGTCCAGAGACATTATGGTGGCCCTGGGCATGCCTGTCCATTCCCATTCAGATCAGCTCTTGTCTTGGGCGTGCTCGAAGCGGGGACAGGGGGCTACACAGGAAAGTAGTCCAATGACTCTTGCTTGGAAACAGGTGTTTTAAAGATTCAGCGCATGAGGCCCTGGGAGACTCAGATTCAAATCCCCATTCGGCCATGAATCTCGCAGGGTGATCAAGCATAATCGGTTTCATTCAGCCTACCCTACATCGCATGGTTGTTGGGAGGAATGTGAAAGAGACGGGCTGGAATCAAGCCTTCTGCTGTGAGCTCCTTGGAGGGAGGGCAGGAGAAAACTAGAGAAACAGAACATTAGATTACCATTTTCCGTCCGCTGGGGAGATGCCGTACCTGCTGGTGTGGATGCCACTGAGCTGTCCCAGACACTGGAGGTGATGGACTCTAGCTCCTGAGAGAGAAAGGCCACAGGTTAGATGCAACGACTGATGCTGCATGAAGCTGTTCTCTCTACAAGGAGGCCCTGAAGCACCTTCTAGCCTGCTTCCGTGGGCAGCTGCTTGCCAGAGTCCGAGAAGGGCTCTGCCCCCACCCCTGGGATCCTTTCATGCAATATTCCCCAATACAGAGCCGGTGGGCATCATGATTTCTGCTGACACTTCCCGGGAGCTCTCCACATTTGCTGGGGAAAGGGACGGGGTCAGTGTCTGGCAGGCCTTGTGCTGCTTGCCCGTTCCCACCTCCATTCTCAAAACAGAAAAGACTTCTGGGTCTTCAACAGGGGTTGCTGCCAGTGGCCAATCAGGAGGATGGCTCAGCATCTAGGGTACCCCACGCTCTTGGCCTTTCCACTGGACACCCCTCTCCCTTGCCTGGCTTCTTCCTGGGTTGGGAAGCTTGGCAGGAGGGCTGCTCTCTCCTATGGAGCAGGGAGATCCAGGAGTCACATTTACTCCCCTGACTAGTTTTTCTGCTCACCAGAACTGCAGAGGTTCGTTCCCTGCCATGCGTTTTTTGATCTTCCTCGTCCTCCTCCTCCGTCACTGACCCTGAGATTTCAGAAGGCAAGTTCACATCAGTTTCTTCCCAGGTCACCCCTGCAGTTGTGCTTCTCCTGCCCAAGAGGAAAATGGACTGCAAGCACCTCTGAAGCCCCACTAAGTTGGAATATGGCCGGGACAGCAAGAGGAGGGAGCTTGAGCTGGCCAAAGACGTTCTGGTGGCCCTAGATGTGCCCATACGTTCCCATGCAGACCAGCTCTTGTCTCGGGCACTCTCGTGGCAGCATCTCTTTGGTTCCATTGTGGAGCTATCATGTATTCCAGTACTATGGAAGAGGCAATGCTAATGGGAGCTTCTCTTCTCTGTCACCAGGAGTGTCCTGACCCTGGTGACAGATGCAGGAGCACAAGCATGGGGACGGGGACGGGGAGCTACATGGGACTGGAGTCCAATGACTCCAATGACTCTTGCTTGGAAAAAGGTGCTTAAAAGCTTCAGCTCATGAGGCCCTGGGAGACGCAGCTTCAAATCCCCATTCGGCCATGAATCTCACAGGGTGATCAAGCACCCGTCGGCCTCATTCAGCCAACCCTGCATCGCAAGATTGTTGTGAGGAAAGTGAAAGGGGTGGGAGGGAACCACGTATTCTGCCTCGAGCTCCATGGGAGGAGGGCACAAGAAAAATAGAGAAAGAGAACATTAGGTTACCCTTTTCTGCCATCATGGAGGACGTCTCGCTTGCCTCGCTTGTGTCGCCTGAGGGGAAGGAGGGCAGCGACCGCACTTCCTGAGAGAGAAAGGCCGTCTGTTAGCTGCAACGACTGATGCTCCAGGAAGCGGCTTTCTCTACAGGGAGGCCACTGGCAGCTGCTCTCCAGATTCCAAGAATGGCCTGCCCTCGCCCCTAGGATCCTTCCATTCCATATTCCCAAATACAGAAATGGTCAGGTCCATGATTTCTGTAGACAATTCCCAGCATCTCTCCACAAATGCTGGGGAAAGGGACGGGGTCAGTGCCTGGCAGGCCTTGTGCTGCTTGCCCTTTCCCACCTCCATTCCAAAAACACAACAGCCTTTTGGGGCTTCAACAGAGGTTGCTGCCAGTGGCCAATCAGAAGGCTGGGTCAGCATCTAGGGTACCCCGCCCTCTTGGTCTTTCCACTGGACACCCCTCTCCCTTGCCCGGACTGTTCCTGGGTGGGGAAGCTGGGCAGGAGGGCTGCTCTCTCCTGAGGGAGAGGGGGACCCAAGTGGATGATTCGTTCCCTTGGCTAGCTTTTCTGCTCACTATCCAGGCTGGTGTCGTGAATTGCCTGAGGCAAGCAAAGGGCTCTTGGTCGTCCTCGTCCTGCACCGACCCTAAGATTTCAGAAGGAAAGTTCACATCAGTTGCTGCCCAGGCCACCCCTGCATTTGTGCTTCTCCTGCCCAGGAGGAAAATGGACTGCAAGCACCTCTGAAGCCCCACTGCCTTGGAATAGGGCAAGGACAGCTAGAGGAGGGAGCTTCAGGTGACCAAAGACATTCTGGTGGCCCTGGACATGCCTATACATTCCCACCCAGAACAGCTCTTATCTCTGGCATTCGCGTGGCAGCATCTCTTTGGATCCCAT
Organism: Eublepharis macularius; assembly: GCF_028583425.1. NCBI lineage: Eukaryota > Metazoa > Chordata > Lepidosauria > Squamata > Eublepharidae > Eublepharis > Eublepharis macularius. Next base: position 78,193,127 of record NC_072799.1, read on the forward strand.
GGGGAGCTATAAAAAATTCTAAAGCTCTATAAGAGGCAAAGTTCTTGGGAGCTTCTCTTCTTTTAGGAGGATGGATTGAGCAAGGGGAGTTCTAACTCTTGTGACCGGTTTAGGAGCATAAACACGGGGATGAGAGGGGGGCTACACAGGACAGCAGAGCAATAACACTTGCTTGGCAACAGGTGCTTAAAAGATCCCACAGACGAGGACCTGGGAGACCCAGGTTCATATCACCTTTCACATCTCACAGGGTGTTCAAGCACCCGTTGTTCACTCTAAGCCTATCGCAAGGTTGTTGGGAGGAAAGGGAAAGAGACGGGCGGGAACCATGCATTGTGCCTTGAGCTGCTTCGAGGGAGGGCAGGATAGAAACAGAAAGAGAACATCAGATCACCATTTTCCGTCAGGTGGGGAGACGCCATACCTGATGGGGATTCCCGTACGAGGTCTGAGACGCTCCACATGCTAGACGTCTCAGACTGCAACTCCTGAGAGACAAAGGCCACCTGTTAGCTGCAACGACTGATGCTCCTGGAAGCTGCTCTCTCCACAAGGAGGCCCTGGAGACCCATCTTTTCTGCTTTCCCTGGCAGCTGCTCTCCTGTGCCCGAGAAGGGTCTGCCCCCACCCCTGGGATCCTTCCATTCCATATTCCCCAAATGGAGTTGATTTAGGCTTCATGATTCCTGCTGACACTTCCCGGGAGCTCTCCTCATTTGCCGGGGAAAGGGAAAGGGTCAGTGCCTGGCAGGCCTTGTGCTGCTTGCCAATTCCCACCTCCGTTCTCAAGACACAAAAGCCTTTTCAACAGGGGTTGCTGCCAGTGGCCAATCAGGAGGCTGGGTCAGCATCTAGGGTACCCCACCCTCTTGGCCTTTCCACTGGACACCCCTCTCCCTTGCCCAGACTGTTCCTGGGTTGGGAAGCTTGGCAGGAGGGCTGCTATCTCCTGAGAGAAAGGGGGACCCAAGTGGATGATTCCCTCCCTTGGCTAGCTTTTCTGCTCACCGCAAGCTCTTCCCTTCTGTCCTTGGGAGGCATTTTCCCTTCTTCCTCCTCCTCTTCCTTCTTCACAGTCCCTGAGATTCCAGAAGGCAAGTCCACATCAGTTTATTTAAAGTGTAGTGTTTATTTATAGTGTTATAGTGTAGATGTGTATTATCATACTCGGTTATAAGGAAAAGAAACTTTAACTATCTTTATAATCTCCTCATAAGTTTCCCTGCCAAGACTTGAATAATCAGGCATTCCCACCAGTTCCTTTCCGTCTACATTTCCTCCAGCAATATGGGCTAGCAGTTTTAAATATCGATTGAAGCTTAGATGGAGTCAAATACCAATTGGAAAACATTTTATAATGTTGATATTTAAGACACTAAATTTTTGATGTATTTGAAGGCAAAGCCCAAATTTTTGTCCCAGGCCATTTCCACACACGTTGAATAATGCACTTTCAATGCACTTTCGTAATCCTTTAGAAGTGGATTTTTTGTTGCACACATGGAAAATCAGTTTCAAATGTTCACTAAAGAGTATTGAAAGTGGATTATCCAACGTGTGTGGAAGCAGCCAAAGTCTGCTTCGGTGGGCTCTTTTACTCTGTCCTTTTGCCAACTTGTGACACTGTATCTTGGTAAGGGGAATAGAATATTTCCACCAAATGTTTCTATAGCTGGGATAACCAACCTTTAACAATACTCTCTGAATCCTCCAATATTAATGCAAAAATGTTAATTGTCTTTTTAAAACACCCTTTCTTTCCAAGGAACATATTAAATTACTTATTTGGAGATACTGAAACCATTCAATCTTGTATTCCAATACCTTAAACTTCGAGATATTATGAAAAGTTTTGATTCACCAGTTAAGGAGAGGCAAATAGCAGAGACCTTTAAAATTAAACGGAACATGAACGGTATCAGGGATCTCGGGATCTCGATTCAAGAGCATCAGAACTTAGTTGTCAACCCGCGGAAAGGGAAAGGCTCTGAGTGCAAGCAGAAGGCACTGCCTGTCCTGTCCGAAACACAAACCTGCCGCCACTTTGTCCTTCTTCCGGACCAGCCACTTCCACAGTCTCCGACACCACGTCATCCTCCGCTTACCCCCCTGCAGGGTGAGAGATCAAAGACTCAGCATGACTTTCAGAGTGGCTCAGCACAGCCACCAGGCAGTGGGTCAAACGGGATGGAAGGGAGGTGCCCCAGGAGGGACAGATGCCCACCACACCTGCAGCTTTGGAGCTTGGCCCAGGAGAGGCCATGCCTCAACAGCTCCGGGGGTTGCCTGTTTATTTCTAGCCACCCTGCCCCGCCCCCATGAAAATGCCCCGCCTCTTCCTTGTATTCTTGATCGCCCTGAGCTTCCCCGGGGACCCTGCAGCTCAGGGGGCATGTCAGCATTTTGTTCCGAGAGCCACATTCAGAAATGATGGGGGGGGGGCTGAGCCGGGATGGGCCAGGTCTGCCTCCACAGTGCCCCAAGTCAAGCAAGGTCTACCCGTTTGGAAGATGGGGGATAATGGAAGGAGGCTCCTTGTGGGGTGTGGGAGACACGCGCTTAACATACAGGCTGAGACAAAAACCCAGGCAGGAGGGGGGATGAGAATGACAGCAGCAGAGAGAAGTGAAAAGCAGGCTGTGGGTGGCCCCCAGAGCGTCCTTCTTACGCCCCTGCTTTACATCCATCCTTTCCTTCCGCCCCCAACCTCGGCCTACCCCACCCCCCCAGCCCAGCCCAGCCCTCGGGGAGCCAGAGCCAGACGTCGGTACCTCCTCCACCACGCCAAGCTGCCGGGGGTAATGAGGCCGACCAACTGCCGCTCCAGTCGTAATGCCACAGCAGAACCTTGCTGGTTCAAGCATTCCAGGCAGGGATTCCACTGGGGCCGCGTGGGGGGTGGGGCTCCGTCAGACCATGCCCAGGAAAGATCTGGAAGGATCAAGTAAAGGGAGAGGGAGGTAAAGACAGGTCTGCATGGATCTGTAGGGATCTGTACTCAGAGTTTCTCTGCGCGAGACTTTTGCCACTGGAGCTAGGAAGCGTAGTTTTAAAAGGCAGAGCTGGCATAGATCGCTTCAGAGGGGACGTACCCTCTCACAGCCCTCCGCCACCTCTGGTGTGCCACACTGTCTCGCTTTCTACAGCCTTCGCCCTGCTGAGGCTCAGTTAATTCAAAGTTTCAAGCAGAGCCAAGTCTTCAGAAAGGGAGACAGTCCAGTACCCCAGAGACAGTGGAGGGGTTTGAGAAAATCTCTCTCTCTGAAGAGATCTCCTCCAGCTCTGTCTTATTAAACTATGCTTCCCAGCTAACATTGCATTGCCCGGCACTTGATGAACATGCACCCCGAGGACTCCTGTAGAGACTGTCCAAGGCTCTATTCCTGTGGCTTTCCTTTTCCCCAACTCAAGTTCAGACGTGGTCGAGCTGCCTGCCTCGTGTGCTCTTTCTCTCCATCCACTCTCGTTTGCATCCTAAACAGGGGCATGCAATCTCAGGAACCTAGGCAGAGCTTTCCTCTGAGCATGTGCAAAGGACAATATTGAGTATCCACAGCAACCTCTCTTGTTTTTAAAAGCTCCTGTCTCCCCCTTTTCCTGCCTTGACTAGCTGCAGAGGAGACAGAAATCCAACTGGTGAAGCTTCCTACCGCAAGCAAAGGTGACATTCTAGAAAAAAAAACATTAAGGGACATTCAATCCGTTTTTATTTTTACTCAAAGTTGTGGTCATTTCTGAAGTGCAGGCTTGAGTGAGGGCACTTCTTTGGGCCTCATGCCACCACCTGAAGCTGCTCGAGAGGAACGGCCAGGGTGGGGCCTCTAGATTTCTTTCATTCTTTGCTCCGTCAGGTGCCCGTTTGCTCTCGGCTTCTGGGGCTGCGACTGCCTTGACCACACTGACACTGCCAGCCTCGGCCAGAGCAGAGCCACAGGGGGCTCTGGGACCACCACGATCACCCCCCACTCGGCCCCCCTGAAGGAGCTGAGATTGAAGCAGCAGCACATGGTAAGCCTGGAGGCACCAAACCTGCCAGAAAAGCCTCGTCGGATTTGGGAAGTGAGGTGATGCCGGGAAAGACCCGGTAACACTCTTCCGCTGAAGAAAACGAGTAAAAATGACTGAATTGCCATTAGAGAAATTTTTATTTTAACCCAAAACCACACCTCACTAAAAATGGCCGTGTTCAGTCATTTTCCGGTTTTTTTTAAATTACGATGTTATAGCGATATAATGCCTTTATTTTTTTTGCGCGGGAAAATTTTAAACTTCGCAACTGTTCTATCCGACTTCCGCTTTCAGTTTTGCGTTACCGAGAGGATCTTAGGTGCGGAAGACTGCAGCCTCATCCAGCTGACAACAACTTCAGTTGTGCACACGTATTTCAGATTATTCAGGAAACAGCAGTAGATTAGGAAGCTAATGTTATTCCATTATAGCAGAATTAAACGCCCCAAAAAAATTTAAAAAGGGAAGGGGAGCTGCTTCTGCACCCATTAGAGAGAACGGAACAGAGCACTTAGGTGTGGACAGCTGGGAGCGCGAAGAAACGCGAGGGGACCCAAAGAAACGTTACTGTGCCGATATCAGCGATGACGCTATATGCTGTAAATTTAACGGAACAGATGCCCGTGTGACGACGGCCATAGCTGAACTACATTCCTCTCCTCAGAAAGTTACTCTTTCACGACTTCCTAATCTAATGAATGAGGCAGGGTGGGAGGAAGAGGTGAGTAAAGAAGAGAGAATCCTCTTATCCACACTACTACTCTGTCACTAAAAACAGCCAAACTACTCACTAAAAACAGCTCCAACAGAGAGCAACGAAAACAAGACAAAACAACCTAAAGCTGACCAAAGCAGTCCACAGAAATCACAGAGCAAATAAAACCCGAGCTCATAACACAGCCCTCAAGTGACACCCCCACACACTGGGTGGCGATCAAGGACTTCCAAAATTACTCAGGTAAGCAAACAATTGGACAAACCAAAGCAATAGTTAAAACAAGCCAAAACCAAACAAAATCTCAACTGCTTCGAATCACAAACAAAACGACAGCCCTGCACTTACAAACTAGGTAATAACAGGCCAACAATTCAAACTCCCTGCAAGCCTTTTCATTTAAGCAAGTTTCACACAATCCCAAACCCACCCAAACAAGGGGGAGAGGAGATTTCGGCACTGAGTCTATAAGACTGTCCAGCGTTGGGAGCCCCCCCCCCAGCTCGGACTTACCTGGAAGGCCCCCACCAGGGCCCGAAGGACTGCCCTCCTGTGACAGCTGAGGGGGGTCCACTGGGCGACCAGAGCCAAGAAGCAAGCAGCGGCCGCGGGCCAGCTTGCCAGGCCTGCCACGGCTCCAGGAGGGCAGCCAGCAGTGACGGGCCTGAGTGGCCAGGCATCCGGCCAGGAACAGGCTGAGGCTGATGGGGCCCTTGAGGAGAAGCTTGGCCCCATGAGCACCGAGTGGAGGGGAAAGGCAGCCCCAGCCGGTGGGCTGGAGCAGGCAGGGACGAGCCCGTTGACACCCGCATGGCTCAGAGAAGAGCTGACTGCCCCAACGCAGCCCAGAGGGAGCCCTGGCTCTGCCCCCAAAGCTCCGAGGACAACCGAGCCAGAGGGCAAAGGGTGGAGCCAGCAGCAAGCACCCTGACCAGCCGAGACAGGGAGCCTGTGGCCGCTTCAGGAGCATTGTGCACTGGGGTGGCACCAGGCAACATACCGCCGCTGGTGGGGCCCAGCCAGCCTGGTGTTGCAGGAGGGTGGGGCTGAGCGAGGGAGGTACTCAGAGCAGGGGAAGGACAAGGCAAGCCCTCCCACTGGCCAGGAGGGCCATCCATCATGGGGAAAGGGGGACAGCAGAGACAGGCATAGGGCGGTACCAGGAGGGGGCGGGGAGAGCAATAAGGATGGCCCCATAAAAGTGAGTGAGATGGAAGTGAGGTGGAAGGACCGACGAGGAGTAGTTGGGAGACATGGAGTCTGAGCGGTGCAGAGAGAGAGAGAGAGAGAGAGAGAGAGAGAGAGAGAGAGAGAGAGAGAGAGAGAGAGAGAGGGAGAGGGAGAGGGAGAGGGAGAGGGAGAGGGAGAGGGAGAGGGAGAGGGAGGAGCTCTATCCAGGGGGGACGAGAGAGGGAACTGGGTGTGGAAAAACCCCCTCCTCTCCCCCAATTCTGAGGTCCTTTACGAGCCTACAAGGAGAGAAGCCATCCTGGCGACAGCGCCACCTACTGGTTCTGATGCCCCTGAAGGAAAACCCAACAAAGGCAAAAGAGGAGGAAAGAGGTAAACTAAAATCAAAATCAAAAAGAGTCCCATAAAAGTGAGTGAGATGGAAGTGAGGTGGAAGGACCGACGAGGAGTAGTTGGGAGACATGGAGTCTGAGCGGTGCAGAGAGAGAGAGAGAGAGAGAGAGAGAGAGGGAGAGGGAGAGGGAGAGGGAGAGGGAGAGGGAGAGGGAGAGGGAGGAGCTCTATCCAGGGGGGACGAGAGAGGGAACTGGGTGTGGAAAAACCCCCTCCTCTCCCCCAATTCTGAGGTCCTTTACGAGCCTACAAGGAGAGAAGCCATCCTGGCGACAGCGCCACCTACTGGTTCTGATGCCCCTGAAGGAAAACCCAACAAAGGCAAAAGAGGAGGAAAGAGGTAAACTAAAATCAAAATCAAAAAGAGTCCAGTAGCACCTTTAAGACCAACCAATTTTATTGTAGCATAAGCTTTCGAGAATCACGTTCTCTTCGTCAGATGCATGGAGGGCAGAAGGAAACTGGCCAAATATAGAGGAGAGGGGAGGGGAGGGGGGGAGGAGGAGAGGGGGGATTTAAACAACTCCTTTGATATGGAGATGCAGACAGCTCCTTTTGGTGTGGGGATCAGTTTGCTTGTGTAAAGATTCAAAGGAGGTGTAGGAACAGAGGCTGAACCCAGGGCCCCCACAGCCATGCATATGCCCGCTGAGTTTTGGTGTGCTTACCATCACGCTATGGGGCAGGCCTCTTCAGGCCAGCGTGGATGAACTGAAGCCACATACGCGTCAGCACCATCTGCCACTGGGGCGATGCCCCCCCCACCTTCCCTTCTGAAACTCATCCAGCATCCAGCCTCCACCTGCTGGCTCCACAGCAAGCATCTGGGTCCACCGCTGCGCTTTCCACCCCCGGCATGTCCCTTTCCTCATGCTCGCCTACGGCAGAAGGTCCTTCTAGAGCAGAAAATCTTAATTTATGATTTCCGGCTTACCAGGTTTTGTACCTCTCCCATTCCATGTTCCTACTACGTGTGTTGCAGAGCTTTGGACTTTTCTTTTGCATCTGTTCCCTTCAGCAACGGGACACCCTTTTGGTGATAACCCAGTCCCATCAGTAAAAACAGTTATACTTAACCTCTCCTCTTCCCCAGTAGCTAATTGTGTGGCTTGCAAACTGGAGGTCCTGTTTCTCAGCACCATCTCTCCCCCCCCCACCGCCTCCCCAGTTTTGATCCTCTCATCATCGCGGTTTTGAAGTAGGAGATGATCAGAAGCGGTTTGCCATTGCTTTTTTGGGCATACTACCAACCAGGGTGAGCTGAAGTGTCCCTGCTATTTTGCATGAAAGATGCTCCACCAGTTTCACTTTCTACAACTGCTGCTGCCCAGTAGCTAGTCACTTCAACAATTCCTCTGCCCACCACCGCAGCTGGTGGGCAAGGGCCATGCAAACGGGTGGCAGGCCTCAAACCTCCCAGGATCCTGTCCACATCCTCAGACGGAATAAACTGGAAAAGGCCTGCACTGTACAGACACAATACCTAAGGGTCCTCCACCCCATCCTCAAGACCGCTCCCCTCCGTTCCAGCAGGGAGACGTTGGGCAGTACGGTGGGTGGATCTCCCGCAGAATCCCAGGCCGTGTTCTCAGTCCAGACTTCAGGTCCACAGCATCCCAACCAGAAGTGTTCTGGATACAGCACCGTGCCAGGGGAATAGAATCCATACAGACTGCAGTGAAACCAGCTCCCTGCCCACCAGACCCCTGCTGACGTATCTTCAAGTACTTTGGGGGACGCAATTGGTGAGCCAGGCTTTTTTCTGAAGAAATAGGTGGGGGAACTCTCCCCCAAGGCAATTCCTTGCAGGGGGGTGGGGGTGGACCCATCACTACGTGTGTATGGACGTGCTCCCAGGACCGTGCGATGACATCACTGGTGGGCAGTAATGTCATTGCGCAAGGCATGGATGCCCCCCAAGAGAAATAAGAAGGAAGGAAGGAAGGAAGGGAGGGAAGAGACAAAGTGAGAAAGAGAAAGAAAAATGTACAGAAAGAAAGGAAGGAAGGAAGGAAGGAAGGAAGGAAGGAAAAGAAAGAAAGAAAGAAAGAAAGAAAGAAAGAAAGAAAGAAAGAAAGAAAGAAAGAAAGAAAGAAGGAAGCGCTCAGTGATACAAGTTTCAATAACACCTGAACTCTGTGGCAGCACAGGAACAGGACACTCCAGATGGCATTAGGCAACTGTCAGCATTGCCACTCTCTGCACCAAGGCCCTCAAACTGGCTAGGGGAGACCACCAAGACAAGGATGGCACTGTGGAAAGACATGCAGCCGGAGCACCCAAGCCCTCCAAGTTCCATCTCCGCTTGGGGAGAGACCAGAGGCAGTCCTGCACTGAGCCCCAGTCACAGCTGAGAGCCCCCCCCCTTGTCTCCGCAGACTTTTCTGCCTCCCCACCTCTGGGGCTTGAGGTGTGGATTCTGGTCCACCCCCTACTTCCTCCTTCGCTGCTCCTGGGCCAGTTGCTAATGAGCATAAGCGAAGCGTTGCCTTTGCCCAACATTCACCTTCTTGGGAATTGAACTGGGGTCTGCCATGGGCCTCAGGGATGCCTTTCCTTGGTGTAGTTTACAAGACTCTATTGCAGAGGCACGTTCCTTTGTTGCTGTCTTAGGCTTTGCACGCCCCTTCTCTGCCCAAGGGAGCTCAGCGGCAGGCAGGGGTGTTTGGTGGAGGACAAGGCTTGGCTTCCCTCCACAGTCCTATTGGTCGCCCCACCAGTCCTCCTGGAGGTTCTTGGGTGTCCTCTGTTTCCTGCCTGCATTCTGGGGCTCTCCCCGTGGGCAGAGATTCCTTGGCATCAGGGGATTTGGGCCCTGTCTGTGGGGGTGGGCTGTGTTTGTATCTGCTAATCACGGGGCCGTCCTCAGAACATGGAGCCAAGATTGCGGGCTGTTGGTCGGATCGTGGGAGACTCAGGCACTTTTGGTATCCTGAACCAGAATTCATTAGCGGAGGGGTGTGTCTGCCCGTCATTTCTCATCTGCAGAATGGCCAAAGGGAGCAAACTTGTAGTGCTGGGCCCGTACTAAGGAAGGAGGCCCACAGGGTGACAGCCATGGAAAGGAGAGCGTGATGGTGTCTTCGCTCCATCCACCTGCCTGTCACCTAAGTGTTACCAGACTGCGTGGTGGCTAAGAACCACACCAGACACTTGCTTGGGTCAGAAATGGCCACGACTTTATTGAAAACAGCCGGATGGAGCATTGGCCTGGCATCTGGGCACGGATCCCCGTTGGCATCCAAGGCCTGGCTGCTGACCGATGCATCACCCGCCAGCCTCCCACTGGCAACTCGGCACACGTTGTTCCATCACCAGACCTGCCCGGGCGACCCTTGCTTCCAGATCCATCGGGGTAAACAGACCCGAAGACCCACTCACCCTGTTGGGATCGGGTCCAATGCCTCAAAAACCGCCAACCCATTCAGTTGTGAGGCTGCCCCCCGATAGTCCTCAATCAGCACAGAGTAGGCGGGTGACGAGCTGCTCCTGTGGAAGCTCGGGTATAATGGCGCTGAGCATATGGCTGGCCAAGGCAGGATGGACTCCTTTCTAATCCCGCCTCCACTCCATCCTGCACTCGGTGCCAACCCAGCGTGCCGATATGTCGTCAGCTTCATTTGTCACCTATGTGCTATGTCAGACTGCGTCGCAGCGAAGAATCACACCAGACACTTGCTTGGGTTAAAAATGGCCCCAACTTTATTGATTACAGCTGGAAGGAGCATTGGCCTGGCATCTGGGCACGGATCCCCGATGGCATTGTAGGCCTGGATGCCGAGCGATGCATCACCCGCCAGCCTCCCGCTGGCAACTCGGCACACGTTGTTCCGTCACCAGGCCTGCCGGGCGACCCTTGCTTCCAGCTCCGTCTGTGTGAGCAGACCCAAAGGCCCACTCACCCTATTGGGATCCAGCCCAATGCCTCAAAAACCGTCACAGGAGGAAGGCCACAGGCCCGACTCCTGCCAACGCTCCAGCTGCCGCAACCAAGAAAGATGGAGCCCCCACCCCCACCCCCAGGGTCCCTGACTTTGATGCCCAGAGGAAGGCGAAAAAACCCCCAGAGGCCTTGGCCAATCTGGCCCCTTGCGGGAAAAATTCCTCCCTGGCCCCCGAAGGCGACCGGCACAAACGGCCCTGGAGATCTCAGCCAGGAACCCCTTCATCCCTCCCTCCCTCCCTCTCTCCCTCCCTCCTTTTTTTCCCTGTGCCAGCGGGGGGATGGAAATGGGCTACCCCATGGAGACAGAAGAATGGCAGGGCCCCCTAAGGACTCCCGTGCACGGGTGTGGGCCAGGGAGGGGGCAGCGGGGGACCCTTGCGTCCTCACAGACACCCAGGTTTTCAGGGGCCCGCGTGCAGGCCCTGCAGTGTCCGTGCCAGGCCAGCCAGCACACCAGCCAGGAGACTCTTGCTCCCTGGAGGGAACGAGGGGGAGAGACGGGGGGCCCAAGCATGCTCCCTCCCCCTACGGCATCGCAAGGGGGAGGGGAGCCGAAGCCTCTGCCCTCACCTGTGGGTGGCGTTGTCCAGCTGCTCCTCCTCAGCGCCAACCCAGCTTGCCGGCAAGTTGTCAGTGTCCTTTAATGCAGCCGCAGCAGAAGAGAGAATGCAAGATGGATCTCTCTCTTTTGGGCTCTGGAGGAAAAAGAAGGGAAGGATGATAACTCCAGAGGACAGAACCCTTCTTCTTCCCCCTTCAGTTCTCCTGGCAGGATCCCTTCTAATGGGGAACTAGAACAGGTTTTAAAACCAGTGAAGAGGAGGTGCTGATGGGAGATCCTCACCTTTTAGCAATAGGAATGGGGGAATGAGAGGTCTCACTCATGTCAGAACTCTCAGCCAACCCTACCCTACATCGCGAGGTTGTTGTGAGGAATACGGAAGAGGAGGGTGGGAACCAGGCATTCTCCCATGAGCTCTTGGGGGGGGAGTGCAGGACAAAAATAGAGAAAGAGAACCTTAGATTACCATTTTCCTTCTTGACGGGCACTGGCATTTCAGAGCCAAGCTAGAAGGGACGAATTACCCTTGAACGGCAAGTGAACAGTCTCAACTGTATTCCTCCTCGTTCACTTGCACTCCACTTGCGCTCCACTCGATCACTCCGATTCAAGTGTCATTCGTCCCTTCTAGCTTGGCCCTCAGTTGCTTTCACAGTTGCTGTCACAGTCTAGGCCCTGGGTCTGCTTCTACATTCCCACCCAGAACAGCTGGTGTCTCGAGCGTTCTCGTGGCACCATCTCTTTGGGTCCAGTCGGGAGCTCTAACGGATTCTAACACTCTGGAAGAGGCAAGGCTATTGGGGGCTTCTCTTCTTTTAGCAGAATGAACTGAGCAATGAGAGTTCGGACTCTTGTGACAGCATCAACACGGGGACAAGGGAGGGGCAACACAGCAAGGTAGTCCAATGAGACTTGCTTGGCAACAGGTGCTTAGAAGCAGGGGTTTTCCCCTGGGGAACGAGAGGGTGGATCTCTCTGTTACACGTGCGAGCCCAAAGCATGGGTGCTACAGGAAACGTGTGATAACATCACCTCCAAATGTAGCGGCCAGCTGCCTGCGGCCTCCTCCATCCTCCAAAGAACGAAGGTAAAAAAAGGAACAAAGACATGGAAAGAAAAAAGGAGGGAGGGAGAGAGGGAAAGAAAGAAGAAAGCAAGAAAAAGAAAAGAACAAGAGAAAGGGAGGGAGGGAAGAAGGGAAAGGCCAGGAGAGGCCGAGCTAGCATGTGGCCCCGGCGGAGCTCCACCCGGGGAGGCAGCCCATAGGTCTGTGGGCAATGGGGGCAGGGACAAAAGTCTTTAGTCAGCGGTGCTGGATCTCAGATCCCGGGACATCCTGCTGAAAAAAAGCCCTGATTAAAAAATCCCACAGAAGAACACCTGGGAGATCCAGCTTCACATCCCCAATCGACCATGAATCTCACAAGAGTGATCACGCACAAGTCGTTCTCTCTCAGCCTACTCTACATCGCAAGGTTGTTGTAAAGAATGGGAAAGAGATGGATGAGAACCATGCATTTTGCCTTGAGCTGCTTGAAGAAAGAGCAGGATAGAAACAGGCAGTGAACATTAGATTAGCATTTTCCAACAGCTGGGGAGAGGCCATACCTGATGGTGTTTCGCGTAGGAGGTCTGAGACGCTCCACATGCTTGAGGTCTCAGACTGTAGCTGCTGAGACAGAAAGGCCACCCGTTAGATGCAAGGACTGATGCTCCAGGAAGCTGATCTCTCTCCACAAGGAGGCCCGGAAGCCCCATCTTTTCTGCTGTCCCTGGCAGCGGCTCTCCTGTGCCCGAGAAGCGTCTGCCCCCACCCCTGGGATCCTTCCATTCAATGTTCCCCATATGGACCTGGTGGGCTTCACGATTCCTATTGGAACTTCCCGGGGGCTCTCCACATTTGTGGGGGAAAGGCGCAGGGGTCAGTGATTGACAGGCCTGGTGCTGCTTGCCAGTTCCCCCCTCCACTCTAACGACACAAAAGCCTTTGGGGGCTTCAACAGGGGTTGCTGGCAGTGGCCAATCCGGAGCCTGGGTCAGCATCTAGGGTACCCCACGCTCTCGGCCTTTCCACTGGACGCCCCTTTCCCTTGCCCGGACTGTTCCAGGGTTGGGAAGCTTGGCAGGGGAGCTGCTCTCTCCTGAGGGGCAGGGAGATCCAGGAGGCACATTTACTCCCTTGGCTAGCGTTTCTGCTCACCGGAACTGCAGATGTTCCCTCCTTGCAGGACATTGCCGGTTCTTCTTCGTGCTCCTCCTCCAAAGACCCTGAGATTTCAGAAGGCAAGTTCAGATCAGTTTCTGCCCAGGCCACCCCTGCATTTGTGCTTCTCCTGCCCAGGAGGAAGATGGGCTGCAAGCACCTCTGAAGCCCCACTAGCTTGCAACAAATCTGGGACAGCTAGAGGTGGGAGCTTCAGGGGACCAGAGACATTATGGTGGCCCTGGGCATGCCTGTCCATTCCCATTCAGATCAGCTCTTGTCTTGGGCGTGCTCGAAGCGGGTACAGGGGTCTACACAGGAAAGTAGTCCAATGACTCTTGCTTGGAAACAGGTGCTTAAAAGACTCAGTGCATGAGGCCCTGGGAGACTCAGATTCAAATCCCCATTCGGCCATGAATCTCGCAGGGTGATCAAGCTCCATCGGTCTCATTCAGCCTACCCTACATCGCATGGTTGTTGGGAGGAATGTGAAAGAGACGGGCTGGAATCAAGCCTTCTGCCGTGAGCTCCTTGGAGGGAGGGCAGGAGAAAACTAGAGAAACAGAACATTAGATTACCATTTTCCGTCCGCTGGGGAGATGCCGTACCTGCTGGTGTGGATGCCACTGAGCTGTCCCAGACACTGGAGGTGATGGACTCTAGCTCCTGAGAGAGAAAGGCCACAGGTTAGATGCAACGACTGATGCTGCATGAAGCTGTTCTCTCTACAAGGAGGCCCTGAAGCACCTTCTAGCCTGCTTCCGTGGGCAGCTGCTTGCCAGAGTCCGAGAAGGGCTCTGCCCCCACCCCTGGGATCCTTTCAGGCAATATTCCCCAATACAGAGCCGGTGGGCATCATGATTCCTGCTGACACTTCCCGGGAGCTCTCCACATTTGCTGGGGAAAGGGTCGGGGTCAGTGCCTGGCAGGCCTTGTGCTGCTTGCCCGTTCCCACCTCCATTCTCAAAACAGAAAAGACTTCTGGGTCTTCAACAGGGGTTGCTGCCAGTGGCCAATCAGGAGGATGGGTCAGCATCTAGGGTACCCCACGCTCTTGGCCTTTCCACTGGACACCCATCTCCCTTGCCTGGTTTTTTCCTGGGTTGGGAAGCTTGGCAGGAGGGCTGCTCTCTCCTAAGGGGCAGGGAGATCCAGAAGGCACATTTACTCCCCTGACTAGTTTTTCTGCTCACCAGAACTGCAGATGTTTGTTCCTTGCCACGCATTTTTTGATGTTCATCCTCCTCCTCCTCCGTCACTGACCCTGAGATTTCAGAAGGCAAGTTCACATCAGTTTCTTCCCAGGCCACCCCTGCAGTTGTGCTTCTCCTGCCCAAGAGGAAAATGGACTGCAAGCACCTCTGAAGCCCCACTAAGTTGGAATATGGCCGGGACAGCAAGAGGAGGGAGCTTGAGGTGGCCCAAGACGTTCTGGTGGCCCTGGATGTGCCCATACGTTCCCATGCAGACCAGCTCTTGTCTCGTGCACTCTAGTGGCAGCATCTCTTTGGTTCCATTGTGGAGCTATCATATATTCCAGTACTATGGAAGAGGCAATGCTAATGGGAGCTTCTCTTCTCTGTCACCAGGAGTGTCCTGACCCTGGTGACAGATGCAGGAGCACAAGCATGGGGATGGGGACGGGGGGCTACACGGGACTGGAGTCCAATGACTCAAATGCCTCTTGCTTGGAAACAGGTGCTTAAAAGATTCAGCTCATGAGGCCCTGGGAGACGCAGCTTCAAATCCCCATTCGGCCATGAATCTCACAGGGTGATCAAGCACCCGTCGGCCTCATTCAGCCAACCCTGCATCGCAAGATCGTTGTGAGGAAAGTGACAGGGGTGGGAGGGAACCACGTATTCTGCCTCGAGCTCCATGGGGGGAGGGCACAAGAAAAATAGAGAAAGAGAACATTAGGTTACCCTTTTCTGCCATCATGGAGGACGTCTCGCTTGCCTCGCTTGCCTCGCCTGAGGGGAAGGAGGGCAGCGACCGCACTTCCTGAGAGAGAAAGGCCATCTGTTAGCTGCAACAACTGATGCTCCAGGAAGCGGCTTTCTCTACAGGGAGGCCACCGAAGCCCCGTCTCTTCTGCTTTCACTGGCAGCTGCTTCAACAGGGGTTGCTGCCAGTGGCCAATCAGGAGGCTGTGTCAGCATCTAGTGTACCCCACCCTCTTGGCCTTTCCACTGGACACCCCTCTCCCTTGCCCGGACTGTTCCTGGGTTGGAAAGCTGGGCAGGAGGGCTGCTATCTCCTGAGAGAGAGGGGGACCCAAGTGGATGTTTCGTTCCCTTGGCTAGCTTTTCTGCTCACTATCCAGGCTGGTGTCGTGAGTTGCCTGAGGAACGCAAATGCTTCTTCCTTGTCCTCGTCATCCTCCAGAGACCCTGAGATTTCAGAAGGAAAGTTCACATCAGTTTCTGCCCAGGCCACCCCTGCATTTGTGCTTCTCCTGCCCAGGATGAAAATGGACTGCAAGCTCCTCTGAAGCCCCACTGCCTTGGAATAGGGCAGGGACAGCTAGAGGAGGGAGCTTCAGGTGACCAAAGACATTGTGGTGGCCCTGGACGTGCCTATACATTCCCACCCAGAACAGCTCTTATCTCGGGCATTCGCGTGGCAGCATCTCTTTGGATCCCATGGGGAGCTATAATAAATTCTAAAGCTCTATAAGAGGCAAAGTTCTTGGGAGCTTCTCTTCTTTTAGGAGGATGGATTGAGCAAGGGGAGTTCTAACTCTTGTGACCGGTTTAGGAGCATAAACACGGGGATGAGAGGGGGGCTACACGGGACAGCAGAGCAATAACACTTGCTTGGCAACAGGTGCTTAAAAGACCCCACAGACGAGGGCCTGGGAGACCCAGGTTCATATCACCATTCACATCTCACAGCGTGTTCAAGCACCCGTTGTTCACTCTAAGCCTATCGCAAGGTTGTTGGGAGGAAAGGGAAAGAGATGGGCGGGGACCATGCATTGTGCCTTGAGCTGCTTGGAGGGAGGGCAGGATAGAAACAGAGAAAGAGAACATCAGATCACCATTTTCCATCAGGTGGGGAGAGGCCATACCTGATGTGGATTCCTGTAGGAGGTCTGAGACGCTCCACATGCTAGACGTCTCAGACTGCAGCTCCTGAGAGAGAAAGGCCACCTGTTAGCTGCAACGACTGATGCTCCTGGAAGCTGCTCTCTCCACAAGGAGGCCCTGGAGCCCCATCTTTTCTGCTTTCCCTGGCAGCTGCTCTCCTGTGCCCGAGAAGGGTCTGCCCCCACCCCTGGGAACCTTCCATTCAATATTCCCCAGATGGAGTTGGTGGGCTTCATGATTCCTGCTGACACTTCCCGGGAGCTCTCCTCATTTGCCGGGGAAAGGGAAAGGGTCAGTGCCTGGCAGGCCTTGTGCTGCTTGCCAATTCCCACCTCCGTTCTCAAGACACAAAAGCCTTTTCAACAGGGGTTGCTGCCAGTGGCCAATCAGGAGGCTGGGTCAGCATCTAGGGTACCCCACCCTCTTCGCCTTTCCACTGGACACCCCTCTCCCTTGCCCGGACTGTTCCTGGTTTGGGAAGCTTGGCAGGAGAGCTGCTATCTCCTGAGAGAGAGGGGGACCCAAGTGGATGTTTCGTTCCCTCGGCTAGCTTTTCTGCTCACCGTAAGCTCTTCCCTTCTGTCCTTGGGAGGCATTTTCCCTTCTTCCTCCTCCTCTTCCTTCTTCACAGTCCCTGAGATTCCAGAAGGCAAGTCCACATCAGTTTATTTAAAGTGTAGTGTTTATTTATAGTGTTATAGTGTAGATGTGTATTATCATACTCGGTTATAAGGAAAAGAAACTTTAACTATCTTTATAATCTCCTCATAAGTTTCCCTGCCAAGACTTGAATAATCAGGCATTCCCACCAGTTCCTTTCCGTCTACATTTCCTCCAGCAATATGGGCTAGCAGTTTTAAATATCGATTGAAGCTTAGATGGAGTCAAATACCAATTGGAAAACATTTTATAATGTTGATATTTAAGACACTAAATTTTCGATGTATTTGAAGGCAAAGCCCAAATTTTTGTCCCAGGCCATTTCCACACACGTTGAATAATGCACTTTCAATGCACTTTCGTAATCCTTTAGAAGTGGATTTTTTGTTGCACACATGGAAAATCAGTTTCAAATGTTCACTAAAGAGTATTGAAAGTGGATTATCCAACGTGTGTGGAAGCAGCCAAAGTCTGCTTCGGTGGGCTCTTTTACTCTGTCCTTTTGCCAACTTGTGACACTGTATCTTGGTAAGGGGAATAGAATATTTCCACCAAATGTTTCTATAGCTGGGATAACCAACCTTTAACAATACTCTCTGAATCCTTCAATATTAATGCAAAAATGTTAATTGTCTTTTTAAAACACCCTTTCTTTCCAAGGAACATATTAAATTACTTATTTGGAGATACTGAAACCATTCAATCTTGTATTCCAATACCTTAAACTTCGAGATATTATGAAAAGTTTTGATTCACCAGTTAAGGGGAGGCAAATAGCAGAGACCTTTAAAATTAAAGGGAACATGAACGGCATCAGGGATCTTGGGATCTCGATTCAAGAGCATCAGAACTTAGTTGTCAACCCGCGGAAAGGGAAAGGCTCTGAGTGCAAGCAGAAGGCACTGCCTGTCCTGTCCCAAACACAAACCTGCCGCCACTTTGTCCTTCTTCCGGACGAGCCACTTCCACAGTCTCCGACACCACGTCATCCTCCGCTTACCCCCCTGCGGGGTGAGAGATCAAAGACTCAGCATGACTTTCAGAGTGGCTCAGCACAGCCACCAGGCAGTGGGTCAAACGGGATGGAAGGGAGGTGCCCCAGGAGGGACTGATGCCCACCACACCTGCAGCTTTTGAGCTTGGCCCAGGAGAGGCCATGCCTCAACAGCTCCGGGGGTTGCCTGTTTATTTCTGGCCACCCTGCCCCGCCCCCATGAAAATGCCCCGCCTCTTCCTTGTATTCTAGATCGCCCTGAGCTTCCCCAGGGACCCTGCAGCTCAGGGGGCATGTCAGCATTTTGTTCTGAGAGCCACATTCAGAAATGATGGGGGGGGGGGCTGAGCCGGGATGGGCCAGGTCTGCCTCCACAGTGCCCCAAGTCAAGCAAGGTCTACCCGTTTGGAAGATGGGGGATAATGGAAGGAGGCTCCTTGTGGGGTGTGGGAGACACGCGCTTAACATACAGGCTGAGACAAAAACCCCGGCAGGAGGGGGGATGAGAATGACAGCAGCAGAGAGAAGTGAAAAGCAGGCTGTGGGTGGCCCCCAGAGCGTCCTTCTTACGCCCCTGCTTTACATCCATCCTTTCCTTCCGCCCCCAACCTCGGCCTACCCCACCCCCCCAGCCCAGCCCAGCCCTCGGGGAGCCAGAGCCAGGGATCGGTACCTCCTCCACCACGCCAAGCTGCCGGGGGTAATGAGGCCGACCAACTGCCGCTCCAGTCGTAATGCCACAGCAGAACCTTGCTGGTTCAAGCATTCCAGGCAGGGATTCCACTGGGGCCGCGTGGGGGGTGGGGCTCTGTCAGGCCAAGCCCAGGAAAGATCTGGAAGGATCAAGTAAAGGGAGAGGGAGGTAAAGACAGGTCTGCATGGATCTGTAGGGATCTGTACTCAGAGTTTCTCTGCGCGAGACTTTTGCCACTGGAGCTAGGAAGCGTAGTTTTAAAAGGCAGAGCTGGCATAGATCGCTGCAGAGGGGACGTACCCTCTCACAGCCCCCCGCCACCTCTGGTGTGCCACACTGTCTCGCTTTCTACAGCCTTTGCCCTGCTGAGGCTCAGTTAATTCAAAGTTTCAAGCAGAGCCAAGTCTTCAGAAAGGGAGACAGTCCAGTACCCCAGAGACAGTGGAGGGGTTTGAGAAAATCTCTCTGTCTGAAGTGATCTCCTCCAGCTCTGTCTTATTAAACTATGCTTCCCAGCTAACATTGCATCGCCCGGCACCTGATGAACATGCAGCCCGAGGACTCCTGTAGAGACTGTCCAAGGCTCTATTCCTGTGGCTTTCCTTTTCCCCAACTCAAGTTCAGAAGTGGTCGAGCTGCCTGCCTCGTGTGCTCTTTCTCTCCATCCACTCTCGTTTGCATCCTAAACAGGGGCATGCAATCTCAGGAACCTAGGCAGAGCTTTCCTCTGAGCATGTGCAAAGGACAATATTGAGTATCCACAGCAACCTCTCTTGTTTTTAAAAGCTCCTGCCTCCCCCTTTTCCTGCCTTGACTAGCTGTGGAGGAGACAGAAATCCAACTGGTGAAGCTTCCTACCGCGAGCAAAGGTGACATTCTAGAAAAAAAACATTAAGGGACATTCAATCCGTTTTCATTTTTATTCAAATGTGCGGTCATTTCTGAAGTGCAGGCTTGCTATTGTCCTCTAACATCCCTAACAATTTTAGTTATCAAACTAAATGGCATAAAGATCTTAATGAAGTACTGACATTAGACAACTGGGAAAAAGTATGGGCATCAAAATTAAATAAAGCCTCAACTATATTAACTAAAATACAAAGCTATAAAATTATACACAGGTGGTACCTAACACCCCCAAAAATCTTCTTCAGCATCGCCCTCTTGTTGGAAGAAATGCAATAATGAGGGTAATTTTGCTCACTGTTGGTGGGAATGTCCCTTGATCTCTCGATTTTGGTCAGAAATACTAAATATTATTAAGGAAATAACAGGGTACAGTGTCCCTATATCGCCAAAAGTAATCTTCTTGGGACTGTGGGATCAGGCATCAATCCCAAATGTTAGAAGAGAAGGAAATGTTAATAGTGATGCTCTCGTTTTATTTGAGTATTTTAGTATCATTTGGATGGAACAGGTATCGTTTGGACATTTTGGTCAACAGCCCCCCCCCCAACAATTCCAAACTCATTAGCATAACTCATCAGCATACGCTACGCCCCTTGCCATCACTGGCTGTCCAGTTTGAATGTGATTTTCCTGCTATGAATTTTGAGCATCATACTTATGATACTCATAGTTATGACGCTCATTATTGTTCTAATCGGTTTCTAGTCCCTTCATTGTGGGTGTCCACAAGGACTGCAGAGTCATCCTAAGCCAGCGATGGACAGACGGAGGGACGATCACGGCCTTGTGACAGCCACGGGTGGGGGTTACGTGCCCCCTGCAGAAAAGAGCTGAAGCGGGAAACAGCAACACCTGTGACTGAGCACCCGGCTGGCGAAGCCCCGACTTTGTAGGATTGGCCTCTGAGCGATACCCCAACCGTCAAGAGTCCTACGGCAGGACAGGGAGGAGGCAAAAGGTCAACTCATGGTTGGCACTGGCCCTTCCATGCCATCCTCGCCCCAGGAACAACCAGGCAGCCCAGGGGAAGAGTGCATGCGCACAGAGCAGGGGTGCTCGGGAAGGGACTGAATTCCTGGGCTCTGCTGGGTGGGACAGGGGAGGAAGGGAATGAACCACAGGCAGAAAAAGAGGCTCAGTGCCAGGGCTCAGTGCCAGGGCAGACTCCTCAGAGGAGGAGGGGTCCTATATAACCAGCCCAGGGTCGACAGGAGCCCAGTTCCGTCATTAAAAACAGTTATACTTAACCTCTCCTCTTCCCCAGTAGCTAATTGTGTGGCTTGCAAACTGGAGGTCCTGTTTCTCAGCACCATCTCTCCCCCCCCCCCCGCCTCCCCAGTTTTGATCCTCTCATAATCGGGGTTTTGAAGTAGGAGATGATCAGAAGCGGTTTGACATTGCTTTTTTGGGCATACTACCAACCAGGGTGAGGTGAAGTGTCCCTGCCATTTTCCATGAAAGATTCTCCACCAGTTTCACCTTCTACAGCTGCTGCTGCCCAGTAGCTAGTCACTTCAACAATTCCTCTGCCCACCACCGCAGCTGGTGGGCAAGGGTCATGCAAACGGGTGGCAGGCCTCAAACCTCCCAGGATCCTGTCCACATCCTCAGACGGAATAAACTGGAAAAGGCCTACACTGTACAGACACAATACCTAAGGGTCTTCCACCCCATCCTCAAGACCGCTTCCCTCCGTTCCAGCAGGGAGACGTTGGGCAGTGTGGTGGGTGGATCTCCCACAGAATCCCAGGCCGTGTTCTCAGTCCAGACTTCAGGTCCACAGCATCCCAACCAGAAGTGTTCTGGATACAGCACCGTGCCAGGGGAATAGAATCCATACAGACTGCAGTGAAACCAGCTCCCTGCCCACCAGACCCCTGCTGACGTATCCTCAAGTACTTTGGGGGACGCAATTGGTGAGCCAGGCTTTTTTCTGAAGAAATAGGTGGGGGAACTCTCCCCCAAGGCAATTCCTTGCACGGGGTGGGGGGGGACACCCATCACTACATGTGCTTGCAGATG
Source organism: Eublepharis macularius (assembly GCF_028583425.1). Lineage (NCBI taxonomy): Eukaryota > Metazoa > Chordata > Lepidosauria > Squamata > Eublepharidae > Eublepharis > Eublepharis macularius. Next base: position 78,214,516 of record NC_072799.1, read on the forward strand.
CTCCCGGGACCGTGCGATGACATCACTGGTGGGAAGTAATGTCATTGCGCAAGGCATGGATGCCCCCCAGGAGAAATAAGTAGAAAGGAAGGAAGGAAGGAAGGAAGGAAGGGAAGAGACAAAGTGAGAAAGAGAAAGAAAAATGGACAGAGAGAAAGGCAGAAAGAAAGCCTGAAAGAAAGGAAGGAGGGAAGGAAGAAAGGAAGAGAGAGAGAGAGAGAGAGAGAGAGAGAGAGAGAGAGAGAGAGAGATCCAGAGGAGTTAGCCGTGTTAGTCTGTAGTAGCAAAATCAAAAAGAGTCCAGTAGCACCTTTAAGACTAACCAATTTTATTATAGCATAAGCTTTCGAGAATCAAGTTCTCTTCATCAGATGCCTGATCAAAACTGGGCAGAAACAGAAGAGGAGGGGGAAAGAGAGAGAAAGAGAGGAAAGAGGGGGGCATAAATCACAAGAGGACAGAATGCAATTAGCATGGAGGCAATCAAAACATTCCTTTGCTTGGAAATGTAAACATCTCCTTTTGGTGTGCAGTCAGTTTGCTGTATTTGTAGCAGTGAAGGTATCCAATTCCTATGTAGTATAAGCCTTTGGTAACCACAGCTCTCCCTGCCAGCTGCATCTGACAAAGAGACCTGTGGTCCCCGAAAGCGGAAGCACTCAGTGATACAAGTTTCTATAACACCTGAACTCATTGGCAGCACCGGAACAGGACACCCCATACGGCATTAGGCAACTGTCGGCATTGCCACTCTCGGCACCAAGGCCCTCAAACTGGCTAGGGGAGACCACCAAGAGAAGGATGGCACTGTGGAAAGACATGCAGCCGGAGCAGCCAAGCCCTCCGAGTTCCATCTCCGCTTGGGGAGAGACCAGAGGCAGTCCTGCACTGAGCCCCAGTCACAGCTGAGAGGCCCCCCCCTTGTCTCCGCAGACTTTTCTGCCTCCCCACCTCTGCGGCGTGAGGTGTGGATTCTGGTCCACCCCCTACTTCCTGCTTCGCTGCTCCTGGGCCAGTTGGTAATGAGCATAAGCGAAGCGTTGCCTTTGCCCAACATGCACCTTCTTGGGAATTGAACTGGGGTCTGCCATGGGCCTCAGGGATGCCTTTCCTTGGTGAAGTTGACAAGACTGTATTGCAGCGGCATGTCCCTTTGTTGCTGTCTTGGGCTTTGCACGCCCTTCTCTGCCCAAGGGAGCTCAGCGGCAGGCAGGGGTGTTTGGTGGAGGACAATGCTTGGCTTCCCTCCACAGTCCTATTGGTCGCCCCACCAGTCCTCCTGGAGGTCCATGGGTGTCCTCTGTTTCCTGCCTGCATTCTGGGGCTCTCCCCGTGGGCAGAGATTCCTTGGCATCAGGGGGTTTGGGCCCTGTCTGTGGGGGTGGGCTGTGTTTGTATCTGCTAATCACGGGGCCGTCCTCAGAACATGGAGCCAAGATTGCGGGCTGTTGGTCGGATTGCGGGAGACTCAGGCACTTTTGTTATCCTGAACCTGAATTCATTAGCGGAGGGGTGTGTCTGCCCGTTATTTCTCATCTGCAGAATGGCCACAGGGAGCATATTTGTAGTGCTGGGCCCGTACTAAGGAAGGAGGCCCACAGGGTGACAGCCACAGAAAGGAGAGCGTGACGATGGACTCCTTTCTAATCCCGCCTCCACTCCATCCTGCACTCGGTGCCAACCCAGCGTGCCGATATGTCGTCAGCTTCATTTGTCGCTTATGTGCTATGTCAGACTGCGTCGCAGCGAAGAATCACACCAGACACTTGCTTGGGTTAAAAATGGCCCCAACTTTATTGATTACAGCTGGAAGGAGCATTGGCCTGGCATCTGGGCATGGATCCCCAATAGCATTGTAGGCCTGGATGCCGAGCGATGCATCACCCGCCAGCCTCCCGCTGGCAACTCGGCACACGTTGTTCCGTCGCCGGGCCTGCCGGGCGACCCTTGCTTCCAGCTCCGTCGGTGTGAGCAGACCCAAAGGCCCACTCACCCTATTGGGATCCAGCCCAATGCCTCAAAAACCGTCACAGGAGGAAGGCCACAGGCCCGACTCCTGCCAACGCTCCAGCTGCTGCAACCAAGAAAGATGGAGCCCCCACCCCCACCCCCAGGGTCCCTGACTTTGATGCCCAGAGGAAGGCGAAAAAACCCCCAGAGGCCTTGGCCAATCTGGCCCCTTGCGGGAAAAATTCCTCCCTGGCCCCCGAAGGCGACCGGCACAAACGGCCCTGGAGATCTCAGCCAGGAACCCCTTCATCCCTCCCTCCCTCCCTCTCTCCCTCCCTCCTTTTTTTCCCTGTGCCAGCGGGGGGATGGAAATGGGCTGCCCCATGGAGACAGAAGAATGGCAGGGCCCCCTAAGGACTCCCGTGCACGGGTATGGGCCAGGGAGGGGGCAGCGGGGGACCCTTGCGGCCGCACAGACACCCAGGTTTTCAGGGGCCCGCGTGCAGGCCCTGCAGTGTCCGTGCCAGGCCAGCCAGCACACCAGCCAGGAGACTCTTGCTCCCTGGAGGGAACGAGGGGGAGAGACGGGGGGCCCAAGCATGCTCCCTCCCCCTACGGCATCGCAAGGGGGAGGGGAGCCCAAGCATCTGCCCTCACCTGTGGGTGGCGTTGTCCAGCTGCTCCTCCTCAGCGCCAACCCAGCTTGCCGGCAAGTTGTCAGTGTCCTTTAATGCAGCCGCAGCAGAAGAGAGAATGCAAGATGGATCTCTCTCTTTTGGGCTCTGGAGGAAAAAGAAGGGAAGGATGATAACTCCAGAGGACAGAACCCTTCTTCTTCCCCCTTCAGTTCTCCTGGCAGGATCCCTTCTAATGGGGAACGGGAACAGGTTTTAAAACCAGTGAAGAGGAGGTGCTGATGGGAGATCCTCTTCTTTTAGCAATAGGAATGGGGGAATGAGAGGTCTCACTCATGTCAGAACTCTCAGCCAACCCTACCCTACATCGCGAGGTTGTTGTGAGGAATACGGAAGAGGAGGGTGGGAACCAGGCATTCTCCCATGAGCTCTTGGGAGGGAGTGCAGGACAAAAATAGAGAAAGAGAACCTTAGATTACCGTTTTCCTTCTTGACGGGCATTGGCATTTCAGAGCCAAGCTAGAAGGGACGAATTACCCTTGAACAGCAAGTGAACAGACTCAACTGTATTCCTCCTCGTTCACTGGCACTCCACTTGCGCTCCACTCGATCACTCCGATTCAAGTGTCATTCGTCCCTTCTAGCTTGGCCCTCAGTTGCTGTCACAGTTGCTGTCACAGTCTAGGCCCTGGGTCTGCTTCTACATTGCCACCCAGAACAGCTGGTGTCTCGAGCGTTCTCGTGGCACCATCTCTTTGGGTCCAATGTGGAGATCTAACGGATTCTAACACTCTGGAAGAGGCAAGGCTATCGGGGGCTTCTCTTCTTTTAGCAGAATGAACTGAGCAATGAGAGTTTGGACTCTTGTGACAGCATCAACACGGGGACGGGGGGTGGGGGGCTACACAGCAAGGTAGTCCAATGAGACTTGCTTGGCAACAGGTGCTTAGAAGCAGGGGTTTTTCCCTGGGGAACGAGAGGGTGGATCTCTCTGTTACATGTGCAAGCCCAAAGGATGGGCGCTAGAGGAAACATGTGATAACATCACCTCTGAATGTAGTGGCCAGCTGCCTGCAGCCTCCTCCATCCTCCAAAGAATGAAGGTAAAAAAAGGAACAAAGACATGGAAAGAAAAAAGGAGGGAGAGAGGGAAAGAAAGAAGGAAGCAAGAAAAAGAAAGAAGAAGAGAAAGGGAGGGAGGGAAGAAGGGAAAGGCCGGGAGAGGACGAGCTAGCATGTGGCCCCGGTGGAGCTCCACCCGGGGAGGCAGCCCTTAGGTCTTTGAGCGCCGGGGGCAGGGACAAAAGTCTTTAGTCAGAGGTGCTGGATCTCAGATCCCGGGACATCCTGCTTAAAAAAAGCCCTGCTTAAAAGATCCCACAGACGAACACCTGGGAGATCCAGCTTCACATCCCCAATCCACCATGAATCTCACAGAGTGGTCACACACCAGTCGTTCTCTCTCAGCCTACACTACATTGCAAGGTTGTTGTAAAGAATGGGAAAGAGATGGAAGAGAACCATGCATTTTGCCCTGAGCTCCTTGAATAAAGGGCCGGATAGAAACAGAAAGAGAACATTAGATTAGCATTTTCCGACAGCTGGGGAGAGGCCATACCTGATGGTGTGTCGCGGAGGAGGTCTGAGACGCTCCACATGCTTGAGGTCTCAGACTGTAGCTGCTGAGAGAGAAAGGCCACCCGTTAGATGCAACGACTGATGCTCCAGGAAGCTGATCTCTCTCGACACGGAGGCCCTGAAGCCCCATCTTTTCTGCTGTCCCTGGCAGCGGCTCTCCTGTGCCCGAGAAGCGTCTGCCCCCACCCCTGGGATCCTTCCATTCAATGTTCCCCATATGGACCTGGTGGGCTTCACGATTCCTATTGGAACTTCCCGGGAGCTCTCTACATTTGTTGGGGAAAGGCGCAGGGGTCAGTGATTGACAGGCCTGGTGCTGCTTGCCAATTCCCCCCTCCACTCTAACGACACAAAAGCCTTTGGGGGCTTCAACAGAGGTTGCTGCCAGTGGCCAATCAGGAGGCTGGGTCAGCATTTAGGGTACCCCACGCTCTTGGCCTTTCTACTGGACACCTCTCTCCCTTGCCCGGACTGTTCCTGGGTTGGGAAGTTTGGCAGGAGGGCTGCTCTCTCCTGAGGGGCAGGGAGATCCAGGAGGCACATTTCCTCGCTTAGCCAGCATTTCTGCTCACCAGAACTGCAGATGTTCCCTCACTGCAGGACACTGCCGGTTCTTCATCGTGCTCCTCCTCCAAAGACCCTGAGATTTCAGAAGGCAAGTTCAGATCAGTTTCTGCCCAGGCCACCCCTGCATTTGTGCTTCTCCTGCCCAGGAGGAAGATGGGCTGCAAGCTCCTCTGAAGCCCCACTAGCTTGGATCAAATCAGGGACAGCTGGAGGTGGGAGCTTCAGGGGAACAGAGATATTATGGTGGCCCTGGGCGTGCCTGTCCATTCCCATTCAGACCAGCTCTTGTCTTGGGCGTGCTCGAAGCGGGGACAGGGGGCTACACAGGAAAGTAGTCCAATGACTCTTGCTTGGAAACAGGTGCTTAAAAGACTCAGCGCATGAGGCCCTGGGAGACTCAGATTCAAATCCCCATTCGGCCATGAATCTCGCAGGGTGATCAAGCACCATCGGTCTCATTCAGCCTATCCTACATCGCATGGTTGTTTGGGAGGAATGTGAAAGAGACGGGCTGGAATCAAGCCTTCTGCCGTGAGCTCCTTGGAGGGAGGGCAGGAGAAAAATAGAGAAACAGAACATTAGATTACCATTTTCCGTCCGCTGGGGAGATGCCATACCTGCTGGTGTGGATGCTACGGAGCTGTCCCAGACACTGGAGGTGATGGACTCTAGCTCCTGAGAGAGAAAGGCCACCTGTTAGATGCAACGACTGATGCTACAGGAAGCTGCTCTCTCGACAAGGTGGCCCTGAAGCCCCATCTAGCCTGCTTCCGTGGGCAGTTGCTTGCCAGAGTCCGAGAAGGGCTCTGCCCCCACCCCTGGGATCCTTTCAGGCAATATTCCCCAATACAGAGCCGGTGGGCATCATGATTTCTGCTGACACTTCCCGGGAGCTCTCCACATTTGCTGGGGAAAGGGTCGGGGTCAGTGCCTGGCAGGCCTTGTGCTCCTTGCCCGTTCCCACCTCCATTCTTAAAACAGAAAAGACTTCTGGGTCTTCAACAGGGGTTGCTGCCAGTGGCCAATCAGGAGGATTGCTCAGCATCTAGGGTACCCCACGCTCTTCGCCTTTCCATTGGACACCCATCTCCCTTGCCTGGTTTTTTCCTGGGTTGGGAAGCTTGGCAGGAGGGCTGCTCTCTCCTAAGGGGCAGGGAGATCCAGAAGGCACATTTACTCCCCTGACTAGTTTTTCTGCTCACCAGAACTGCAGATGTTCGTTCCTTGCCACGCATTTTTCCATCTTCCTCGTCCTCCTCCTCCGTCGCTGACCCTGAGATTTCAGAAGGCAAGTTCACATCAGTTTCTTCCCAGGCCACCCCTGCAGTTGTGCTTCTCCTGCCCAAGAGGAAAATGGACTGCAAGCATCTCTGAAGCCCCACTAAGTTGGAATATGGCCGGGACAGCAAGAGGAGGGAGCTTGAGGTGGCCCAAGACGTTCTGGTGGCCCTGGATGTGACCATACTTTCCCATGCGGACCAGCTCTTGTCTCGGGCACTCTAGTGGCAGCATCTCTTTGGTTCCATTGTGGAGCTATCATATATTCCAGTACTATGGAAGAGGCAATGCTAATGGGAGCTTCTCTTCTCTGTCACCAGGAGTGTCCTGACCCTGGTGACAGATGCAGGAGCACAAGCATGGGGACGGGGACGGGGGGCTACACGGGACTGGATTCCAATGACTCCAATGACCCTTGCTTGGAAACAGGTGCTTAAAAGATTCAGTTCATGAGGCCCTGGGAGACGCAACTTCAAATCCCCATTCGGCCATGAATCTCACAGGGTGATCAAGCACCCGTCGGCCTCATTCAGCCAACCCTGCATCGCAAGATTGTTGTGAGGACAGTGAAAGGGGTGGGAGGGAACCACGTATTCTGCCTCGAGCTCCGTGGAGTGAGGGCACAAGAAAAATAGATAAAGAGAACAGTAGGTTACCCTTTTCTGCCATCATGGAGGACGTCTCGCTTGCCTCGCTTGTCTCGCCTGAGGGGAAGGAGGGCAGCGACCGTACTTCCTGAGAGAGAAAGGCTGTCTGTTAGCTGCAACGACTGATGCTCCAGGAAGCGGCTTTCTCTACAGGGAGGCCACTGGCAGCTGCTCTCCAGATTCCAAGAATGGCCTGCCCTCACCCCTAGGATCCTTCCATTCCATATCCCCAAATACAGAAATACTCAGGTCCATGATTTCTGTAGACACTTCCCAGCATCTCTCCACAAATGCTGGGGAAAGGGACGGGGTCAGTGCCTGGCAGGCCTTGTGCTCCTTGCCCTTTCCCACCTCCATTCCAAAAACACAACAGCCTTTTGGGGCTTCAACAGGGGTTGCTGCCAGTGGCCAGTCAGGAGGCTGGGTCAGCATCTAGGGTACCCCGCCCTCTTGGCCTTTCCACTGGACACCCCTCTCCCTTGCCCGGACTGTTCCTGGGTTGGTAAGCTGGGCAAGAGAGCTGCTATCTCCTGAGGGAGAGGGGGACCCAAGTGGATGTTTCATTCCCTTGGCTAGCTTTTCTGCTCACTATCCAGGCTGGTGTCGTGAGTTGCCTGAGGCAAGCAAAGGGCTCTCGGTCGTCCTCGTCCTGCACCGACCCTAAGATTTCAGAAGGAAAGTTCACACCAGTTGCTGCCCAGGCCACCCCTGCATTTGTGCTTCTCCTGCCCAGGAGGAAAATGGACTGCAAGCACCTCTGAAGCCCCACTGCCTTGGAATAGGGTAGGGACCGCTAGAGGAGGGAGCTTCAGGTGACCAAAGACATTCTGGTGGCCCTGGACCTGCCTATACATTCCCACCCAGAACAGCTCTTATCTCGGGCATTCGCGTGGCAGCATCTCTTTGGATCCCATGGGGAGCTATAATAGATTCTAAAGCTCTATAAGAGGCAAAGTTCTTGGGAGCTTCTCTTCTTTTAGGAGGATGGATTGAGCAAGGGGAGTTCTAACTCTTGTGACCGGTTTAGGAGCATAAACACGGGGATGAGAGGGGGGCTACACAGGACAGCAGAGCAATAACACTTGCTTGGCAACAGGTGCTTAAAAGATCCCACAGATGAGGGCCTGGGAGACCCAGGTTCATATCACCATTCACATCTTACAGCTTGTTCAAGCACCAGTTGTTCACTCTAAGCCTATCGCAAGGTTGTTGGGAGGAAAGGGAAAGAGATGGGCGGGAACCATGCATTGTGCCTTGAGCTGCTTGGAGGGAGGGCAGGATAGAAACAGAAAGAGACCATTAGATTAGCATTTTCCGACAGCTGGGGAGAGGCCATACCTGATGGTGTTTCGCGGAGGAGGTCTGAGACGCTCCACATGCTTGAGGTCTCAGACTGTAGCTGCTGAGAGAGAAAGGCCACCCGTTAGCTGCAAGGACTGAAACTCCAGGAAGCGGCTCTCTCCACAAGGAGGCCCTGAAGCCCCATCTTTTCTGCTTTCCCTGGTAGTGGCTCTCCTGTGCCCGAGAAGGGTCTGCCCCCACCCCTGGGAACCTTCCGTTCAATATTCCCCAAATGGAGTGGGTGGGCTTCATGATCCCTGCTGACACTTCCCGGGAGCTCTCCTCATTTGCCGGGGAAAGGGAAAGGGTCAGTGCCTGGCAGGCCTTGTGCTGCTTGCCAATTCCCACCTCCATTCTAAAGACACAAAAGCCTTTTCAACAGAGGTTGCTGCCAGTGGCTACTCAGGAGGCTGGGTCAGCATCTAGGGTGACCCACGCTCTTGGCCTTTCCACTGGACACCCCTCTCCCTTGCCCGGACTGTTCCTGGGCTGGGAAGCTTGGCAGGAGGGCTGCTCTCTCCTGAGGGACAGGGAGATCCAAGTGGATGTTTCGTTCCCTCGGCTAGCTTTTCTGCTCACCGTAAGCTCTTCCCTTCTGTCCTTGGGAGGCATTTTCCCTTCTTCCTCCTCCTCTTCCTTCTTCACAGTCCCTGAAATTCCAGAAGGCAAGTCCACATCAGTGTCTGCCCAGGCCACCCCTGCATTTGCGCTTCTCCTGTCTAGGAGGAGGATGGGCAGCAAGCACCTCTGAAGCCCCACTACCTTGGAACAAAGCGGGGACAGCTAGAGGAGGCAGCTGGAGGTGTCCAAAGACATTCGGGTCTCCCTAGTGAAATGTTTCTAAAAAGTATTGCGTTATGAACTTAAGTTGAAACTAACAAGAGCATAGGTAGAATCTCATTTTCAGACGTATCTTCCTGAAGGTCTTCTCTGGGCATTCAGGTTCAATAGTGTCGGTCACAATGAGCATTCAGCATTTCAACATTCAGCATTACGGACTGAAGCAAGCCAGTTTGGTGTCGAGGTTAAGAGCGCGGGACTCTAATTGGGAGAGCCGGGTTTGATTCCCCACCTCCACCTGAGGCCAGCGGGATGACCTTGGGCTGGCCACGGCTCTCTGGAGCTCTCTCAGCCCCGCCCACCTCACAGGATGGAGATTGTTCCGGATACTACCAGTTGAAAGCGGAAGCTGATCCTTACGCTTTTTGGTGTTCGAATACTATTTGGTGGCCCTCGAGGATGCATCCGTTGCAAGACGAATGAAAGGGGCCATTAGTCGGGCGGAACTACTGACACTCCCTCCTGAGCTACAACGCTGTGCACATTGAATATGTATCGGATTGGAAGGGAGTGGTTGAGAATTGCGGTCTAATTTTCTCCAGGATATACACTTGATAAATTCCTGCACTGAGGCGTTTTGGCCTTATGCTGACCAGTGGAATAATTTATAGTGTAGATGTGTATTATCATCCACAGTTACAAGGAAAAGAAACTTTAACAATCTTCATAATCTCCTCATAAATTTCCCTCCCAAGACTTGAATAATCAGGCATTCCCACCAGTTCCTTTCCGTCTACATTTCCTCCAACAATATGGGCTAGCAGTTTTAAATATCGATTGAAGCTTAGATGGAGTCAAATACCAATTGGAAAACATTTTATAATATTGATATTTAAGACACAAAATTTTCGATGTATTTGAAGGCAAAGCCCAATTTTTCTCCCAGTCTGCTTCGGTGGGCTCTTTTACTCTGTTCTTTTGCCAACTTGTGACTTTGTATCTTGGTAAGGGGAATAGAATATTTCCACCAAATGTTTCTATGGCTTGGATAACCAGCCTTTAACAATACTCTCTGAATCCTTCAATATTAATGCAAAAATGTTAATTGTCTTTTTAAAACACCCTTTCTTTCCGAGGAACATATTAAATTACTTATTTGGAGACACTGAAACCATTCAATCTTGTATTCCAATACCTTAAACTTCGAGATATTATGAAAAGTTTTGATTCACCAGTTAAGGGGAGGCAAATAGCAGAGACTTTTAAAATTAAACGGAACATGAACGGCATCAGGGATCTTGGGATCTCAATTCAAGAGCATCAGTCCTTAGTTGTCAACCCGCAGAAAGGGAAAGGCTCTGAGTGCAAGCAGAAGGCACTGCCTGTCCTGTCCGAAACACAAACCTGCCGCCACTTTGTCCTTCTTCCGGACCAGCCACTTCCACAGTCTCCGACACCACGTCATCCTCCGCTTACCCCCCTGCGGGGTGAGAGATCAAAGACTCAGCATGACTTTCAGAGTGGCTCAGCACAGCCACCAGGCAGTGGGTCAAACAGGATGGAAGGGAGGTGCCCCAGGAGGGACAGATGCCCACCACACCTGCAGCTTTGGAGCTTGGCACAGGAGAGGCCATGCCTCAACAGCTCCGGGGGTTGCCTGTTTATTTCTGGCCACCCTGCCCCGCCCCCCTGAAAATGCCCCGCCTCTTCCTTGTATTCTAGATCGCCCTGAGCTTCCCCAGGGGCCCTGCAGCTCAGGGAGCATGTCAGCATTTTGTTCTGAGAGCCACATTCAGAAATGATGGGGGGGGGGGCTGAGCCAGGATGGGCCAGGTCTGCCTCCACAGTGCCCCAAGTCAAGCAAGGTCTACCCGTTTGGAAGATGGGGGATAATGGAAGGAGGCTCCTTGTGGGGTGTGGGAGACACGCGCTTAACATACAGGCTGAGACAAAAACCCAGGCAGGAGGGGGGATGAGAATGACAGCAGCAGAGAGAAGTGACAAGGAGGCTGCGGGTGGCCCCCAGAGCGTCCTTCTTACGCCCCTGCTTTACATCCATCCTTTCCTTCCGCCCCCAACCTCGGCCTACCCCACCCCCCCAGCCCAGCCCAGCCCTCGGGGAGCCAGAGCCAGGGATCGGTACCTCCTCCACCACTCGAAGCTGCCGGGGGTAATGAGGCCGACCAACTGCCGCTCCAGTCGTAATGCCACAGCAGAACCTTGCTGGTTCAAGCATTCCAGGCAGGGATTCCACTGGGGCCGCGTGGGGGGTGGGGCTCCGTCAGGCCAAGCCCAGGAAAGATCTGGAAGGATCAAGTAAAGGGAGAGGGAGGTAAAGACAGGTCTGCATGGATCTGTAGGGATCTGTACTCAGAGTTTCTCTGCGCGAGACTTTTGTCACTGGAGCTAGGAAGCGTAGTTTTAAAAGGCAGAGCTGGCATAGATCGCTTCAGAGGGGACGTACCCTCTCACAGCCCTCCGCCACCTCTGGTGTGCCACACTGTCTCGCTTTCTACAGCCTTCGCCCTGCTGAGGCTCAGTTAATTCAAAGTTTTAAGCAGAGCAAAGTCTTCAGAAAGGGAGACAGTCCAGTACCCCAGAGACAGTGGAGGGGTTTGAGAAAATCTCTCTCTCTGAAGAGATCTCCACCAGCTCTGTCTTATTAAACTATGCTTCCCAGCTAACATTGCATCTCCCAGCACTTGATGAACATGCACCCCGAGGACTCCTGTAGAGACTGTCCAAGGCTCTATTCCTGTGGCTTTCCTTTTCCCCAACTCAAGTTCAGACGTGGTCGAGCTGCCTGCCTCGTGTGCTCTTTCTCTCCATCCACTCTCGTTTGTATCCTAAACAGGGGCGTGCAATCTCAGAAACCTGGGCAGAGCTTTCCTCTGAGCATGTGCAAAGGACAATATTGAGTATCCACAGCAACCTCTCTTGTTTTTAAAAGCTCCTGTCTCCCCCTTTTCCTGCCTTGACTAGCTGTGGAGGAGACAGAAATCCAACTGGTTCAGCTTCCTACCGCAAGCAAAGGTGACATTCTAGAAAAAAAACATTAAGGGACATTCAATCGGTTTTTATTTTTATTCAAATGTGTGGTCATTTCTGAAGTGCAGGCTTGCTATTGTCCTCTAACATCCCTAACAATTTTAGTTATCAAACTAAATGGCATAAAGATCTTAATGAAGTACTGACATTAGACAACTGGGGAAAAGTATGGGCATCAAAATTAAATAAATCCTCAACTATATTAACTAAAATACAAAGCTATAAAATTATACACAGGTGGTACCTAACACCCCCCAAAATCTCCTTAATTTATTCTTCAGCATCGCCCTCTTGTTGGAAGAAATGCAATAATGAGGGTAATTTTGCTCACTGTTGGTGGGAATGTCCCTTGATCTCTCGATTTTGGTCAGAAATACTAAATATTATTAAGGAAATAACAGGGTACAGTGTCACACATCAATCCCAAATGTTAGAAGAGAAGGAAATGTTAATAGTGATGCTCTCGTTTTATTTTAGTATTTTCTATCATTTGGATGGAACAAGTATCGTTTGGACATTTTCGTCAACAGCCCCCCCCCCAACAATTCCAAACTCATTAGCATAACTCATCAGCATACGCTACGCCCCTTGCCATCACTGGCTGTCCAGTTTGAATGTGATTTTCCTGCTATGAATTTTGAGCATCATAGTTATGATACTCATAGTTATGATACTCATTATTGTTCTAATCGGTTTCTAGCCCCTCCGGTGTGGGTGTCCACTTAGGTCTGCAGAGTCATCCTAAGCCAGCGATGGACAGACTGAGGGACAATCACGGCCTTGTGACAGCCACGGGTGGGGGTTACGTGCCCCCTGCAGAAAAGAGCTGAAGCGGGAAACAGCAACACCTGAGACTGAGCACCCAGTTGGCGAAGCCCCGACTGTGCAGGATTGGCCTCTGAGTGATACCCCAACCGTCAAGAGTCCTACGGCAGGACAGGGAGGAGGCAAAAGGCCAACTCACGGTTGGCACCGGCCCTTCCATGCCATCCTCGCCCCAGGAACAACCAGGCAGCCCAGGGGAAGAGTGCGTGCGCAGAGAGCAGGGATGCTCGGACAGGGCCTCAATTCCTGGGCTCTGCTGGGTGGGACAGGTGAGGAAGGGAATGGACCACAGGCAGAAAAAGAGGCTCAGTGCCAGGGCAGACTCCTCAGAGGAGGAGGGGCCCTATGTAACCAGCCCGGGGTGGACAGGAGCCAACCCGAAGGAAATTAAGTGCAGGCTTGCCAGGACCTGCTCCAGAACCTGGGTCCGAAGCAAGTCCCTCCTGCAGCTCTGACCCAGCAGGTGAAGGCCAGCTAGCCACTCCGTTGACGCAGACTAAGGGCAGAGGTACAAGCAGAAAGGCACAAGGCACGCTTGACGGCTCAAAGGCAGCCGCCTGCCACGGGACTGTTCCTGAGAAACCGGCCAGACGCCTGACAGAAGCCTCCAGAGAGACACTTGTGGGCGAGGAGGCAACATGGACGTTGAGAAGCTGACCTGCTGACGCTACCTGATCGAGGACTGGACCTCAGCCTGAAAGACCTGACTTTGCCGACCCTCAGCAGGCTGAGAGGGCTACTTGTCTACAACAAGGAAGAGGCTCAGGGGCAGACTAGACCACGAAATTCAAGCACCTGGCCCAGAAGCTGGGTGGAAGGAGGCTGCCGTGCTTGACTGCTAGCCTGGGCTTTGCCTGAGTGTAAAGCACCAAAGGTGTAGGAAGAGAGGCTGAACCCAGGGCCCCCACAGCCATGCATATGCCCACTGAGTTTTGGTGTGCTTACCATCACGCTATGGGGCAGGCCTCTTCAGGCCAGCGTGGATAAACTGAAGCCACATATGCGTCAGCACCATCTGCCACCAGGGCGATGCCCCCACCGCCTTCCCTTCTGAAACTCATCCAGCATCCAGCCTCTACCTGCTGGCTCAGCAGCAAGCATCTGGGTCCACCGCTGCGCTTTCCACCCCCGACATGTCCCTTTCCTCATGCTCGCCTACGGCGGAAGGTCCTTCTAGAGCAGAAAATCTTGTTAACAATTCCCATCTTCAAATTGTTGCCAGCTTCAAATTGTGAAATTCCTGGAGGCTTTGGGGGAGGGGAGCTTGGAGAGGGCGTCGCTCTAGGGGGGGAGAGACCTCAGCAGCGTACAGTGCCACAGAGTTCACCCTCCAAAGCAGCCATTGTCCCCAGGGGAAGAGTGCCCAGCAGCCTGGAGATCAGTTGTAATTCCCGGAGATCTCCAGCCACCACCTAAGGCGGGAGGCCTGCCATCCTCTCTGCATGAGCCTACCCCAAGCCCTCAATGTGTAAACGAGGGTGGGGGTGAGGGAAAAGCCCACACTAGGGTTGCCAGGACCCCTTAATCTCCCAGCAGGAGATTGGGGCCTGGCTCTTACCTGGGGGGCTGTGTGCACGCGCGCTTAGCGTGCGCTCACTTGCTCTTGCAAGTGTGATGATGTCACTTCATGCAGCCCCTGGATTGCGCAGTGGGGGGGGGGCTGCTGTGGAGGGCAGGAACGCTCCTGCACTTCGCAGCAGCCCAAAACGGGCCCGATCTGCCCCAAAATGGGGCGGGGTAGGAGAATGGGGGCAGGGGATCCCCCGCCCCCACCGGGGGTGTGGCAGCCCAAGGCCATGCAGGGAGGGGGGCCACCAGCATCCACCCTATTAAGCCCGTGGCCATAGGATATGAAGCCATTTGCCCCTCAGATGCCTCCAATTCACTCTTGTGGCCTAAAGAAAAGCCTATTTCTGCTGCAGCTGGAAGAACCCCCTGTCAACAGCGAGGAAAGGGGCGGGGGGAGAAACCTAGTAGGCCAGAGGCCGACCGGGGCTGGGCCTCACCCTGCTTTAGCCCTCCTGACTGACAGACAACAGGCCCCAAATGTAAATAAGGGGGGGGGGACCTCTGCCAAACCCCCGAGCCTGGCGCTGGGCCCTGGCTTTCCTCCTGGAGTTGAAGGTAGCAAGCAGCGGAATAGCACAGCTTCTCCCAGGCCGCTCCTGCTGCCTCGACCTGAGGGCCTTCAGTATAACCAGCCTCAGCGGAGCTTGGCTTGAAGGGTGCTCTGCTCATGCTGAGCACCAAGGACAACTGTGTGCTGGGGAAGGGCAGAGCAGGCAAAGATGCCTTGGGCTCCACCCGTCCAGCAAAGCCCTCGGATGCCTAGGGGAGGCCCAACTGCCTTTCCTTCTTCCAGGGCTGCAAACGCGGCCCCTGTCCAAGCTGTGGTGCTGCCGTCCAGGTGGGCAAAATCGGTTGCTTGAAGCCTGTGTTTGTAATGAACCACTTGTTAACTTCACAACATTCTATACGTTGCTCTCCTGCTTCATTTTGCAGCACTCCTCCAAATTATCGAATACTGTTTCATTCTTTGTTTCCTCCTTTTGCATTCCACTCACCTAGGATGATCAGTGCATTTGTTGAGGTGCATGATCAGTTTTTTCCTGGACGTTTTTCCTGAAGTTTTTCTTCTTCAACATCAGTAGTAGGGTGTAAACTTGAATGATGGTTATGGTGATCGGCTTACCATAAAGTCTGATTTGGTTTGACTTCACAATATATTTTTAATGGCTTGTTCCTACTACATGTGTTGCAGAGCTTTGGACTTTTCTTTTGCATCTGTTCCCTTCAGCAACGGGACACCCTTTTGGTGATAACCCAGTCCCATCAGTAAAAACAGTAATACTTAACCTCTCCTCTTCCCCAGTAGCTAATTGTGTGGCTTGCAAACTGGTGGTCCTGTTTCTCAGCACCATCTCTCCCCCCCCCCCCCGCCTCCCCAGTTTTGATCCTCTCATCATCGGGGTTTTGAAGTAGGAGATGATCAGAAGCGGTTTGCCATTGCTTTTTTTTTTTTTTTTGCAAACTACCAACCAGGGTGAGCTGAAGTGTCCCTGCCATTTTCCATGAAAGATTCTCCACCAGTTTCACCTTCTACAACTGCTGCTGCCCAGTAGCTAGTCACTTCAACAATTCCTCTACCCACCACCGCAGCTGGTGGGCAAGGGCCATACAAACAGGTGGCAGGCCTCAAACCTCCCAGGATCCTGTCCACATCCTCAGACGGAATAAACTGGAAAAGGCCTACACTGTACAGACACAATACCTAAGGGTCCTCCACCCCATCCTCAAGACCGCTTCCCTCCGTTCCAGCAGGGAGACGTTGGGCACTATGGTGGGTGGATCTCCCGCAGAATCCCAGGCCGTGTTCTCAGTCCAGACTTCAGGTCCACAGCATCCCAACCAGAAGTGTTCTGGATACAGCACCATGCCAGGGGAATAGAATCCATACAGACTGCAGTGAAACCAGCTCCCTGCCCACCAGACCCCTGCTGACGTATCTTCAGGTATTTTGGGGGACGCAATTGGTGAGCCAGGCTTTTTTCTGAAGAAATAGGTGGGGGAACTCTCCCCCAAGACAACTCCTTGCAGGGGGTGGTGGACCCATCACTACATGTGCATGGACATGCTCCCGGGACCGTGCGGTGACATCACTGGTGGGCAGTAATGTCATTGCGCAACGCATGGATGCCCCCTAGGAGAAATAAGTAGAAAGGAAGGAAGGAAGGAAGGAAGGAAGGAAGGAAGGAAGGAAGGAAGGAAGGAAGGAAGGGAAGAGACAAAGTGAGAAAGAGAAAGAAAAATAGACAGACAGAAAGAAAGGCAGAAAGGAAGGCAGAAAGGAAGGAAGGAAAGAAGGAAGGAAAGGAAGGAAGGAAGGAAGGAAGAAAGAAAGAAAGAAAGAAAGAAAGAAAGAAAGAAAGAAAGAAAGAAAGAAAGAAAGAAAGAAAGGGAGAGAAGAAGGAAGCGCTCAGTGATACAAATTTCTATAACACCTGAACTCATTGGCAGCACAGGAACAGGACACCCCATATGGCATTAGGCAACTGTCAGCATTGCCACTCTCGGCACCAAGGCCCTCAAACTGGCTAGGGGAGACCACCAAGACAAGGATGGCACTGCAGAAAGACATGCAGCCGGAGCAGCCAAGCCCTCCAAGTTCCATCTCTGCTTGGGGAGGGACTAGAGGCAGTCCTGCACTGAGCCCCAGTCACAGCTGAGAGGCCCCCCTTGTCTCCGCAGACTTCTCTGCCTCCCCCTCTCTGGGGCTTGAGGTGTGGATTCTGGTCCACCCCCTACTTCCTCCTTCGCTGCTCCTGAGCCAGTTGCTAATGGGCATAAGCGAAGCGTTGCCTTTGCCCAACATGCTCCTTCTTGGGAATCGAACTGGGGTCTGCCATGGGCCTCAGGGATGCCTTTCCTTGGTGAAGTTGACAAGACTGTATTGCAGTGGCACTTTCCTTTGTTGCTGTCTTGGGCTTTGCACGCCCTTCTCTGCCCAAGGGAGCTCAGCGGCAGGCAGGGGTGTTTGGTGGAGGACAATGCTTGGCTTCCCTCCACAGTCCTATTGGTCGCCCCACCAGTCCTCCTGGAAGTCCATGGGTGTCCTCTGCTTCCTGCCTGCATTCTGGGGCTCTCCCTGTGGGCAGAGATTCCTTGGCATCAGGGGGTTTGGGCCCTGTCTGTGGGGGTGGGCTGTGTTTGTGTCTGCTAATCACGGGGCCGTCCTCAGAACATGGAGCCAAGATGGCGGGCTGTTGGTCGAATCCTGGGAGATTCAGGTACTTTTGGTATCCTGGACCTGAATTCATTAGCGGAGGGGTGTGTCTGTCCGTCATTTCTCATCTGCAGAATGGCCACAGGGAGCAGACTTGTAGTGCTGGGCCCATACTAAGGAAGGAGGCCCACAGGGTGACAGCCACGGAAAGGAGAGCGTGACGGTGTCTTCGCTCCTTCCACCTGCTTGTCACCCCTGTGCTATGTCAGACTGGGTGGTGGCTAAGAATCACACCAGACACTTGCTTGGGTCAGAAATGGCCACAACTTTATTGAAAACAGCCGGATGGAGCATTGGCCTGCAATCTGGGCACGGATCCCCGTTGGCATCAGAGGCCTGGCTGCTGACCGATGCATCACCCGCCAGCCTCCCGCTGGCAACTCGGCACACATTGTTCCATCACCAGACCTGGCGGGCGACCCTTGCTTCCAGATCCATCGGGGTGAACAGACCCGAAGACCCACTCACCCTGTTGGGATCGGGCCCAATGCCTCAAAAACCGCCAACCCATACAGTTGTGACGCTGCCCCCCGATAGTCCTCAATCAGCACAGAATAGGCGGGTGACCAGCTGCTCCTGTGGAAGCTCGGGTATAATGGCGCTGAGCATATGGCTGGCCAACGCAGGATGGACTCCTTTCTAATCCCGCCTCCACTCCATCCTGCACTCGGTGCCAACCCAGCGTGCCGAGATGTCGTCAGCTTCATTTGTCGCCTATGTGCTATGTCAGACTGCGTCGCAGCGAAGAATCACACCAGACACTTGCTTGGGTTAAAAATGGCCCCAACTTTATTGATTACAGCTGGAAGGAGCATTGGCCTGGCATCTGGGCATGGATCCCCGATGGCATTGTAGGCCTGGATGCCGAGCGATGCATCACCCGCCAGCCTCCCGCTGGCAACTCGGCACACGTTGTTCCGTCGCCGGGCCTGCCGGGCGACCCTTGCTTCCAGCTCCGTCGGTGTGAGCAGACCCAAAGGCCCACTCACCCTATTGGGATCCAGCCCAATGCCTCAAAAACCGTCACAGGAGGAAGGCCACAGGCCCGACTCCTGCCAACGCTCCAGCTGCTGCAACCAAGAAAGATGGAGCCCCCACCCCCACCCCCAGGGTCCCTGACTTTGATGCCCAGAGGAAGGCGAAAAAACCCCCAGAGGCCTTGGCCAATCTGGCCCCTTGCGGGAAAAATTCCTCCCTGGCCCCCGAAGGCGACCGGCACAAACGGCCCTGGAGATCTCAGCCAGGAACCCCTTCTTCCCTCCCTCCCTCCCTCTCTCCCTCCCTCCTTTTTTTCCCTGTGCCAGCGGGGGGATGGAAATGGGCTGCCCCATGGAGACAGAAGAATGGCAGGGCCCCCTAAGGACTCCCGTGCACGGGTGTGGGCCAGGGAGGGGGCAGCGGGGGACCCTTGCGGCCGCACAGACACCCAGGTTTTCAGGGGCCCGGGTGCAGGCCCTGCAGTGTCCGTGCCAGGCCAGCCAGCACACCAGCCAGGAGACTCTTGCTCCCTGGAGGGAACGAGGGGGAGAGACAGGGGGCCCAAGCATGCTCCCTCCCCCTACGGCATCGCAAGGGGGAGGGGAGCCCAAGCCTCTGCCCTCACCTGTGGGTGGCGTTGCCCAGCTGCTCCTCCTCAGCGCCAACCCAGCTTGCCGGCAAGTTGTCAGTGTCCTTTAATGCAGCCGCAGCAGAAGAGAGAATGCAAGATGGATCTCTCTTTTTGGGCTCTGGAGGAAAAAGAAGGGAAGGATGATAACTCCAGAGGACAGAACCCTTCTTCTTCCCCCTTCAGTTCTCCTGGCAGGATCCCTTCTAATGGGGAACGGGAACAGGTTTTAAAACCAGTGAAGAGGAGGTGCTGATGGGAGATCCTCTCCTTTTAGCAATAGGGATGGGGGAATGAGAGGTCTCACTCATGTCAGAACTCTCAGCCAACCCTACCCTACATCGCGAGGTTGTTGTGAGGAATACGGAAGAGGAGGGTGGGAACCAGGCATTCTCCCATGAGCTCTTGGGGGGGAGTGCAGGACAAAAATAGAGAAAGAGAACCTTAGATTACTGTTTTCCTTCTTGACGGGCACTGGCATTTCAGAGCCAAGCTAGAAGGGACGAATTACCCTTGAACGGCAAGTGAACAGACTCAACTGTATTCCTCCTGCTTCACTGGCACTCCACTTGCGTTCCACTCGATCACTCCGATTCAAGTGTCATTCGTCCCTTCTAGCTTGGCCCTCAGTTGCTGTCACAGTTGCTGTCACAGTCTAGGCCCTGGGTCTGCTTCTACATTGCCACCCAGAACAGCTGGTGTCTCGAGCGTTCTCGTGGCACCATCTCTTTGGTTCCAATGTGGAGATCTAACGGATTCTAACACTCTGGAAGAGGCAAGGCTATTGGGAGCTTCTCTTCTTTTAGCAGAATGAACTGAGCAATGAGAGTTCGGACTCTTGTGACAGCATCAACACGGGGACAAGGGGGGGGCTACACAGCAAGGTAGTCCAATGAAACTTGCTTGGCAACAGGTGCTTAGAAGCAGGTTTTTTTCTCTGGGGAAGGAGAGGGTGGATCTCTCCGTTACACGTGCGAGCCCAAAGCATGGGCGCTAGAGGAAACGTGTGATAACATCACCTCCAAATGTAGTGGCCAGCTGCCTGCGGCCTCCTCCATCCTCCAAAGAACGAAGGTAAAAAAAGGAACAAAGACATGGAAAGAAAAAAGGAGGGAGGGAGAGAGGGAAAGAAAGAAGAAAGCAAGAAAAAGAAAAGAACAAGAGAAAGGGAGGGAGGGAAGAAGGGAAAGGCCGGGAGAGGCCGAGCAAGCATGTGGCCCCGGCAGAGCTCCACCCGGGGAGGCAGCCCTTAGGTCTTTGAGCGACGGGGGCCGGGACAAAAGTCTTTAGTCAGAGGTGCTGGAACTCAGATCCCGGGACATCCTGCTGAAAAAAAGCCCTGCTTAAAAGATCCCACAGACGAACACCTGGGAGATCCAGCTTCACATCCCCAATCCACCATGAATCTCACAGAGTGATCACGCACCAGTCGTTCTCTCTCAGCCTACACTACATTGCAAGGTTGTTGTAAAGAATGGGAAAGAGATGGATGAGAACCATGCATTTTGCCTTGAGGTGCTTGACGAAAGGGCAGGATAGAAACAGAAAGAGAACATTAGATTAGCATTTTCCGACAGCTGGGGAGAGGCCATACCTGATGGTGTTTCGCGTAGGAGGTCTGAGACGCTCCACATGCTTGAGGTCTCAGACTGTAGCTGCTGAGAGAGAAAGGCCACCCGTTAGATGCAACGACTGATGCTCCAGGAAGCTGCTCTCTCCACAAGGAGGCCCTGGAGCCCCATCTTCTCTCCTTTCACTGGCAGCGGCTCTCCTGTGCCCGAGAAGCGTCTGCCCCCACCCCTGGGATCCTTCCATTCAATGTTCCCCATATGGACCTGGTGGGCTTCATGATTCCTATTGGAACTTCCCGGGAGCTCTCCACATTTGTTGGGGAAAGGCGCAGGGGTCAGTGATTGACAGGCCTGGTGCTGCTTGCCAATTCCCCCCTCCACTCTAACGACACAAAAGCCTTTGGGGGCTTCAACAGAGGTTGCTGCCAGTGGCTACTCAGGAGGCTGGGTCAGCATCTAGGGTACCCCACGCTCTTGGCCTTTCTCCTGGACACCCCTCTCCCTTGCCCGGACTGTTCCAGGCTTGGGAAGCTTGGCAGGGGAGCTGCTGTCTCCTGAGGGGCAGGGAGGTCCAGGAGGCACATTTACTCCATTGGCTAGCGTTTCTGCTCACCAGAACTGCAGATGTTCCCTCACTGCAGGACATTGCCGGTTCTTCTTCGTGCTCCTCCTCCAAAGACCCTGAGATTTCAGAAGGCGTTCACATCAGTTTCTGCCCAGGTTACCCCTGCAGTTGTGCTTCTCCTGCCTAGGAGGAAGGTGGGCTGCAAGCACCTCTGAAGCCCCACTAGCTTGGATCAAATCGGGGACAGCTAGAGGTGGGAGCTTCAGGGGACCAGAGACATTATGGTGGCCCTGGGCGTGCCTGTCCATTCCCATTCAGACCAGCTCTTGTCTTGGGCGTGATCGAAGCGGGGACAGGGGGCTACACAGGAAAGTAGTCCAATGACTCTTGCGTGGAAACAGGTGCTTAAAAGACTCAGTGCATGAGGCCCTGGGAGACTCAGATTCAAATCCCCATTTGGCCATGAATCTCACAGGGTGATCAAGCACCATCGGTCTCATTCAGCCTACCCTACATCGCATGGTTGATGGGAGGAATGTGAAAGAGACGGGCTGGAATCAAGCCTTCTGCCGTGAGCTCCTTGGAGGGAGGGCAGGAGAAAAATAGAGAAACAGAACATTAGATTACCATTTTCCGTCCGCTGGGGAGATGCCATACCTGCTGGTGTGGATGCTACGGAGCTGTCCCAGACACTGGAGGTGATGGACTCTAGCTCCTGAGAGAGAAATACCACCTGTTAGATGCAACGACTGATGCTGCGGGAAGCTGCTCTCTCCATAAGGAGGCCCTGGAGCCCCATCTAGCCTGCTTCTGTGGGCAGCTGCTTGCCAGAGTCCGAGAAGGGCTCTGCCCCCACCCCTGGGATCCTTTCATGCAATATTCCCCAATACAGAGCCGGTGGGCATCATGATTTCTGCTGACACTTCGCGGGAGCTCTCCACATTTGCTGGGGAAAGGGTCGGGGTCAGTGCCTGGCAGGCCCTGTGCTGCTTGGCCTTTCCCACCTCCATTCTCAAAACACAAAAGACTTCTGGGTCTTCAACAGGGGTTGCTGCCAGTGGCCAATCAGGAGGATGGCTCAGCATCTAGGGTACCCCACGCTCTTGGCCTTTCCACTGGAGACCCATCTCCCTTGCCTGGCTTCTTCCTGGGTTGGGAAGCTTGGCAGGAGGGCTGCTCTCTCCTGAGGGACAGGGAGATCCAGGAGGCACATTCACTCCCCTGACTACTTTTTCTGCTCACCAGAACTGCAGATGTTTGTTCCCTGCCACGCATTTTTCGATGTTCATCATCCTCCTCCTCCGTCACTGACCCTGAGATTTCAGAAGGCAAGTTCACATCAGTTTCTTCCCAGGCCACCCCTGTAGTTGTGCTTCTCCTTCCCAAGAGGAAAATGGACTGCAAGCATCTCTGAAGCGCCACTAAGTTGGAATATGGCCGGGACAGCAAGAGGAGGGAGCTTGAGGTGGCCCAAGACATTCTGGTGGCCCTGGATGTGCCCATACGTTCTCATGCGGACCAGCTCTTGTCTCGGGCACTCTAGTGGCAGCATCTCTTTGGTTCTATTGTGGAGCTATTATGTATTCCAGTACTATGGAAGAGGCAATGCCAATGGGAGCTTCTCTTCTCTGTCACCAGGAGTGTCCTGACCCTGGTGACAGATGCAGGAGCACAAGCATGGGGACGGGGACGGGGGGCTACACGGGACTGGAGTCCAATGACTCCAATGACTCTTGCTTGGAAACAGGTGCTTAAAAGATTCAGCTCATGAGGCCCTGGGAGACGCAGCTTCAAATCCCCATTCGACCATGAATCTCACAGGGTGATCAAGCACCCGTCGGCCTCTTTAAGCCAACCCTGCATCGCAAGATTGTTGTGAGGAAAGTGAAAGGGGTGGGAGGGAACCACGTATTCTGCCTCGAGCTCCATGGGGGGAGGGCACAAGAAAAATAGAGAAAGAGAACATTAGGTTACCCTTTTCTGCCATCATGTAGGACGTCTCGCTTGCCTCGCTTGTCTTGCCTGAGGGGAAGGAGGGCAGCGACCGCACTTCCTGAGAGAGAAAGGCCGTCTGTTAGCTGCAACGACTGATGCTCCAGGAAGCGGCTTTCTCTACAGGGAGGCCACTGGCAGCTGCTCTCCTGATTCCAAGAATGGACTGCCCTCACCCCTAGGATCCTTCCATTCCATATTCCCAAATACAGAAATGGTCAGGTTCATGATTTCTGTAGACACTTCCCAGCATCTCTCCACAAATGCTGGGGAAAGGGACAGGATCCGTGCTTGACAGGCCTTGTGCTGCTTGCCCTTTCCCACCTCCATTCCAAAAACACAACAGCCTTTTGGGGCTTCAACAGGGGTTGCTGCCAGTGGCCAATCAGGAGGCTGGGTCAGCATCTAGGGTACCCCGCCCTCTTGGACTTTCCACTGGACACCCCTCTCCCTTGCCCAGACTGTTCCTGGTTTGGGAGCTGGGCAGGAGGGCTGCTATCTCCTGAGGGAGAGGGGGACCCAAGTGGATGTTTCGTTCCCTTGGCTAGCTTTTCTGCTCACTATCCAGGCTGGTGTCGTGAGTTGCCTGAGGCAAGCAAAGGGCTCTCGGTCGTCCTCGTCCTGCACCGACCCTAAGATTTCAGAAGGAAAGTTCACATCAGTTTCTGCCCAGGCCACCCCTGCATTTGTGCTTCTCCTGTGCAGGAGGAAAATGGACTGCAAGCTCCTCTGAAGCCCCACTGCCTTGGAATAGGGCAGGGACCACTAGAGGAGGGAGCTTCAGGTGACCAAAGACATTCTGGTGGCCCTGGACGTGCCTATACATTCCCACCCAGAACAGCTCTTATCTCGGGCATTCGCGTGGCAGCATCTCTTTGGATCCCATGGGGATGTATCATAAATTCTAAAGCTCTATAAGAGGCAAAGTTCTTGGGAGCTTCTCTTCTTTTAGGAGGATGGATTGAGCAAGGGGAGTTCTAACTCTTGTGACCGGTTTAGGAGCATAAACACGGGGATGAGAGGCGGGCTACACGGGACAGCAGAGCAATAACACTTGCTTGGCAACAGGTGCTTAAAAGATCCCACAGACGAGGGCCTGGGACACCCAGGTTCAAATCACCATTCACATCTCACAGCGTGTTCAAGCACCAGTTGTTCACTCTAAGCCTATCGCAAGGTTGTTGGGAGGAAAGGGAAAGAGATGGGCGGGAACCATGCATTGTGCCTTGAGCTGCTTGGAGGGAGGGCAGTATAAAAACAGAGAAAGAGAACATCAGATCACCATTTTCCGTCAGGTGGGGACAGGCCATACCTGATGTGGATTCCTGTAGGAGGTCTGAGACGCTCCACATGCTAGACGTCTCAGACTGCAGCTCCTGAGAGAGAAAGGCCAACTGTTAGCTGCAACGACTGATGCTTCTGGAAGCTGCTCTCTCCACAAGGAGGCCCTGAAGCCCCATCTTTTCTGCTTTCCCTGGCAGCTTCTCTCCTGTGCCTGAGAAGGGTCTGCCCCCACCCCTGGGAACCTTCCATTCAATATTCCCCAAATGGAGTGGGTGGGCTTCATGATCCCTGCTGACACTTCCCGGGAGCTCTCCTCATTTGCCGGGGAAAAGGAAAGGGTCAGTGCCTGGCAGGCCTTGTGCTGCTTGCCAATTCCCACCTCCGTTCTCAAGACACAAAAGCCTTTACAACAGAGGCTGCTGCCAGTGGCTACTCAGGAGGCTGGGTCAGCATCTAGGCTACCCCACGCTCTTGGCCTTTCCACTGGACACCCCTCTCCCTTGCCCGGACTGTTCCTGGGCTGGGAAGCTTGGCAGGAGGGCTGCTCTCTCCTGAGGGAGAGGGGGACCCAAGTGGATGATTCCCTCCCTTGGCTAGCTTTTCTGCTCACCGTAAGCTCTTCCCTTCTGTCCTTGGGAGGCATTTTCCCTTCTTCCTCCTCCTCTTCCTTCTTCACAGTCCCTGAGATTCCAGAAGGCAAGTTCACATCAGTGTCTGCCCAGGCCACCCCTGCATTTGCGCTTCTCCTGCCTAGGAGAAGGATGGGCAGCAAGCACCTCTGAAGCCCCACTACCTTGGAACAAAGCGGGGACAGCTAGACGAGGCAGCTGGAGGTGACCAAAGACATTCGGGTCGCCCTAGTGAAATGTTTCTAAAAAGTATTGCGTTATGAACTTAAGTTGAAACTAACAAGAGCATAGGTAGAATCTCATTTTCAGACGTATCTTCCTGAAGGTCTTCTCTGGGCATTCAGGTTCAATAGTGTCGGTCACAAGGAGCATTCAGCATTTCAACATTCAGCATTACGGACTGAAGCGAGCCAGTTTGGTGTCAAGGTTAAGAGTGTGGGACTCTAATTGGGAGAGCCGGGTTTGATTCCCCACCTCCACTTGAGGCCACCTGGATGACCTTGGGCTGGCCACGGCTCGCTGGAGCTCCCTCAGCCCCGCCCACCTCACAGGATGGAGATTGTTTCGGATACTACCAGTTGAATGCGGAAGCTGATCCTTAAGCTTTTTGGTGTTCGAATACTATTTGGTGGCCCCTGAGGAAGCATCCGTTGCAAGACGAATGAAACTGGCCATTAGTCGGGCGGAACTACTGACACTCCCTCCTGAGCTGCAACGCTGTGCACATTGAATATGTATCGGAGTGGAAGGGACTAGTTGAGAATTGCGGTCTAATTTTCTCCAGGATATACACTTGATAAATTCCTGCACTGAGGCGTTTTGGCCTTATGCTGACCAGTGGAATAATTTATAGTGTAGATGTGTATTATCATACACAGTTACAAGGAAAAGAAACTTTAACAATCTTCATAATCTCCTCATAAATTTCCCTCCCAAGACTCGAATAATCAGGCATTCCCACCAGTTCCTTTCCGTCTACATTTCCTCCAGCAATATGGGCTGGCAGTTTTAAATATCGATTGAAGCTTAGATGGAGTCAAATACCAATTGGAAAACATTTTATAATGTTGATATTTAAGACACAAAATTTTCGATGTATTTGAAGGCAAAGCCCAATTTTTCTCCCAGTCTGCTTCGGTGGGCTCTTTTACTCTGTTCTTTTGCCAACTTGTGACTTTGTATCTTGGTAAGGGGAATAGAATATTTCCACCAAATGTTTCTATAGCTTGGATAACCAACCTTTAACAATACTCTCTGAATCCTTCAATATTAATGCAAAAATGTTAATTGTCTTTTTAAAACACCCTTTCTTTCCAAGGAACATATTAAATTACTTATTTGGAGACACTGAAACCATTCAATCTTGTATTCCAATACCTTAAACTTCGAGATATTATGAAAAGTTTTGATTCAGCAGTTAAGGGGAGGCAAATAGCAGAGACTTTTAAAATTAAACGGAACATGAACGGCATCAGGGATCTTGGGATCTCAATTCAAGAGCATCAGTCCTTAGTTGTCAACCCGCGGAAAGGGAAAGGCTCTGAGTGCAAGCAGAAGGCACTGCCTGTCCTGTCCGAAACACAAACTTGCCGCCACTTTGTCCTTCTTCCGGACCAGCCACTTCCACAGTCTCCGACACCACGTCATCCTCCGCTTACCCCCCTGCAGGGTGAGAGATCAAAGACTCAGCATGACTTTCAGAGTGGCTCAGCACAGCCACCAGGCAGTGGGTCAAACAGGATGGAAGGGAGGTGCCCCAGGAGGGACAGATGCCCACCACACCTGCAGCTTTGGAGCTTGGCACAGGAGAGGCCATGCCTCAACAGCTCCGGGGGTTGCCTGTTTATTTCTGGCCACCCTGCCCCGCCCCCATGAAAATGCCCCGCCTCTTCCTTGTATTCTAGATCGCCCTGAGCTTCCCCAGGGACCCTGCAGCTCAGGGAGCATGTCAGCATTTTGTTCCGAGAGCCACATTCAGAAATGACGGGGGGGGGGGGGGGCTGAGCCAGGATGGGCCAGGTCTGCCTCCACAGTGCCCCAAGTCAAGCAAGGTCTACCCGTTTGGAAGATGGGGGATAATGGAAGGAGGCTCCTTGTGGGGTGTGGGAGACACGCGCTTAACATACAGGCTGAGACAAAAACCCCGGCAGGAGGGGGGATGAGAATGACAGCAGCAGAGACAAGTGAAAAGCAGGCTGCGGGTGGCCCCCAGAGCGTCCTTCTTACGCCCCTGCTTTACATCCATCCTTTCCTTCCGCCCCCAACCTCGGCCTACCCCACCCCCCCAGCCCAGCCCAGCCCTCGGGGAGCCAGAGCCAGGGATCGGTACCTCCTCCACCACGCCAAGCTGCCGGGGGTAATGAGGACGACCAACTGCCGCTCCAGTCGTAATGCCACAGCAGAACCTTGCTGGTTCAAGCATTCCAGGCAGGGATTCCACTGGGGCCGCGTGGGGGGTGGGGCTCCGTCAGGCCAAGCCCAGGAAAGATCTGGAAGGATCAAGTAAAGGGAGAGGGAGGTAAAGACAGGTCTGCATGGATCTGTAGGGATCTGTACTCAGAGTTTCTCTGCGCGAGACTTTTGCCACTGGAGCTAGGAAGCGTAGTTTTAAAAGGCAGAGCTGGCATAGATCGCTGCAGAGGAGACGTACCCTCTCACAGCCCTCCGCCACCTCTGGTGTGCCACACTGTCTCGCTTTCTACAGCCTTCGCCCTGCTGAGGCTCAGTTAATTCAAAGTTTTAAGCAGAGCAAAGTCTTCAGAAAGGGAGACAGTCCAGTACCCCAGAGACAGTGGAGGGGTTTGAGAAAATCTCTCTCTCTGAAGAGATCTCCTCCAGCTCTGTCTTATTAAAATATGCTTCCCAGCTAACATTGCATCGCCCGGCACTTGATGCACATGCACCCCGACGACTCCTGTAGAGACTGTCCAAGGCTCTATTCCTGTGGCTTTCCTTTTCCCCAACTCAAGTTCAGAAGTGGTCGAGCTGCCTGCCTCGTGTGCTCTTTCTCTCCATCCACTGTCGTTTGTATCCTAAACAGGGGCGTGCAATCTCAGAAACCTAGGCAGAGCTTTCCTCTGAGCATGTGCAAAGGACAAGATTGAGTATCCACAGCAACCTCTCTTGTTTTTAAAAGCTCCTGCCTCCCCCTTTTCCTGCCTTGACTAGCTGTGGAGGAGACAGAAATCCAACTGGTGAAGCTTCCTACCGCAAGCAAAGGTGACATTCTAGAAAAAAAAAACATTAAGGGACATTCAATCCGTTTTTATTTTTATTCAAATGTGCGGTCATTTCTGAAGTGCAGGCTTGCTATTGTCCTCTAACATCCCTAACAATTTTAGTTATCAAACTAAATGGCATAAAGATCTTAATGAAGTACTGACATTAGACAACTGGGAAAAAGTATGGGCATCAAAATTAAATAAAGCCTCAACTATATTAACTAAAATACAAAGCTATAAAATTATACACAGGTGGTACCTTACACCCCAAAAAATCTTCTTCAGCATCGCCCTCTTGTTGGAAGAAATGCAATAATGAGGGTAATTTTGCTCACTGTTGGTGGGAATGTCCCTTGATCTCTCGATTTTGGTCAGAAATACTAAATATTATTAAGGAAATAACAGGGTACAGTGTCCCTATGTCGCCAAAAGTAATCTTCTTGGGACTGTGGGATCAGGCAGCAATCCCAAATGTTAGAAGAGACCTTATCAACTCTCTCCTGGTGGCAGCTAGGAGTGCAATAGCAACCAAATGGAAAGACCAATCTCCACCTACTACAGAACTTTGGTTTACAAAAATCTGGAACCATTTGATAATGGAAAAAAGTAACTGACAATCTACATCAGACGGAATATCAATCTTCGGGATCAAACTTCTGGGAAAAATGGATCCGATTTTACGAATTCATAGAAGCAAGAGATCTGCAACCTTCCAAGCGGGAAGGATTGTGAGAATTCTGGGCCAGCAACCAGCTGGCCTCAAGGGCCATCAGGCCACCAGTGGCACCATCAAAAGTCCTTCACGCAGTGGAGACAAAGTCATCCAAGAAGTCCTGGAGCAGAAAGGCACAGGGCATGCTTGACGGCTCAAAGGCAGCTGCCTTCCGACAGGGAAGAGGAGTCTTACAGGACTGTTCCTGAGAAGCCGGCCAGACGCCTGACAGAAGCCTCCAGAGAGACACTTGTGGGCGAGGAGGCAACATGGACGTTGAGAAGCTGACCTGCTGACGCTACCTGATCGAGGACTGGACCTCAGCCTGAAAGACCTGACTTTGCCGACCCTCAGCAGGCTGAGAGGGCTACTTGTCTACAACAAGGAAGAGGCTCAGTGGCAGACTAGACCACGAAATTCGAGCACCTGGCCCAGAAGCTGGGTGGAAGGAGGCTGCCGTGCTTGACTGCTAGCCTGGGCTTTGCCTGCGTGTAAAGCACCAAAGGTGTAGGAAGAGAGGCTGAACCCAGGGCCCCCACAGCCATGCATGTGCCCACTGAGTTTTGGTGTGCTTACCATCACGCTATGGGGCCAGCCTCTTCAGGCCAGCGTGGATGAACTGAAGCCACATATGCGTCAGCACCATCTGCCACCGGGACGATGCCCCCACCGCCTTCCCTTCTGAAACTCATCCAGCATCCAGCCTCCACCTGCTGGCTCCGCAGCAAGCATCTGGGTCCATCGCTGCGCTTTCCACCCCCTGCATGTCCCTTTCCTCATGCTCGCCTATGGCGGAAGGTCCTTCTAGAGCAGAAAATCTTAATTTATGATTTCCGGCTTACCAGGTTTTGTACCTCTCCCATTCCATGTTCCTACTACGTGTGTTGCAGAGCTTTGGACTTTTCTTTTGCATCTGTTCCCTTCAGCAACGGGACACCCTTTTGGTGATAACCCAGACCCATCAGTAAAAACAGTTATACTTAACCTCTCCTCTTCCCCAGTAGCTAATTGTGTGGCTTGCAAACTGGAGGTCCTGTTTCTCAGCACCATCTCTCCCCCCCCACCGCCTCCCCAGTTTTGATCCTCTCATCATCGGGGTTTTGAAGTAGGAGATGATCAGAAGCGGTTTGCCATTGCTTTTTTTGGCATACCACCAACCAGCGTTAGCTGAAGTGTCCCTGCCATTTTCCATGAAAGATTCTCCACCAGTTTCACCTTCTACAACTGCTGCTGCCCAGTAGCTAGTCACTTCAACAATTCCTCTGCCCACCACCGCAGCTGGTGGGCAAGGGTCATACAAACACGTGGCAGGCCTCAAACCTCCCAGGATCCTGTCCACATCCTCAGACGGAATAAACTGGAAAAGGCCTACACTGTACAGACACAATACCGAAGCGTCCTCCACCCCATCCTCAAGACCGCTTCCCTCCGTTCCAGCAGGGAGACGTTGGGCAGTGTGGTGGGTGGATCTCCTGCAGAATCCCAGACCGTGTTCTCAGTCCAGACTTCAGGTCCACAGCATCCCAACCAGAAGTGTTCTGGATACAGCACCGTGCCAGGGGAATAGAATCCATACAGACTGCAGTGAAACCACCTCCCGGCTCACCAGACCCCTGCTGACGTATCCTCAAGTACTTTGGGGGACGCATTTGGTGAGCCAGGCTTTTTTCTGAAGAAATAGGTGGGGGAACTCTCCCCCAAGACAACTCCTTGCAGGGGGTGGTGGACCCATCAGTACATGTGCATGGACATGCTCCCGGGAGTGTGCGATGACATCACTGGTGGGCAGTAATGTCATTGCACAAGGCATGGATGCCCCCCAGGAGAAATAAGTAGAAAGGAAGGAAGGAAGGAAGGAAGGAAGGAAGGAAGGAAGGAAGGAAGGAAGGAAGGAAGGAAGGAAGGAAGGAAGAGAAAGAAAGGAAGGAAGGAAGGAAGGAAGGAAGGGAGAGAGAGAGAGAGAAAGAAAAAGAAAGAAAGAAAGAAAGAAAGAAAGAAAGAAAGAAAGAAAGAAAGAAAGAAAGAAAGAAAGAAAGATTGATTCTTGGGAATCAAACTGGGGTCTGCCATGGGCCTCAGGGATACCTTTCCTTGGTGAAGTTGACAAGACTGTATTGCAGCGGCATGTCCCTTTGTTGCTGTCTTGGGCTTTGCACGCCCTTCTCTGCCCAAGGGAGCTCAGCGGCAGGCAGGGGTGTTTGGTGGAGGACAATGCTTGGCTTCCCTCCACAGTCCTAGTGGTCGCCCCACCAGTCCTCCTGGAGGTCCATGGGTGTCCTCTGCTTCCTGCCTGCATTCTGGGGCTCTCCCCGTGGGCAGAGATTCCTTGGCATCAGGGGGTTTGGGCCCTGTCTGTGGGGGTGGGCTGTGTTTGTGTCTGCTAATCACGGGGCCGTCCTCAGAACATGGAGCCAAGATGGCGGGCTGTTGGTCGGATCGCGGGAGACTCAGGCACTTTTGGTATCCTGAACCTGAATTCATTAGCGGAGGGGTGTGTCTGTCCGTTATTTCTCATCTGCAGAATGGCCACAGGGAGCAGACTTGTAGTGCTGGGCCCGTACTAAGGAAGGAGGCCCACAGGGTGACAGCCACAGAAAGGAGAGCGTGACGGCGTCTTCGCTCCATCCACCTGCCTGTCACCTAAGTGCTATGTCAGACTGCGTGGTGGCTAAGAATCACACCAGACACTTGCTTGGGTCAGAAATGGCCACAACTTTATTGAAAACAGCCGGATGGAGAATTGTCCTGGCATCTGGGCACGGATCCCCGTTGGCATCAGAGGCCTGGCTGCCGACCGATGCATCACCCGCCAGCCTCCCGCTGGCAACTCGGCACACGTTGTTCCGTCACCAGACCTGCCGGGCGACCCTTCCTTCCAGATCCGTCGGGGTGAACAGACCTGAAGACCCACTCACCCTGTTGGGATCGGGCCCAATGCCTCAAAGACCGCCAACCCATACAGTTGTGACGCTGCCCCCCGATAGTCCTCAATCAGCACAGAGTAGGCGGGTGACGAGCTGCTCCTGTGGAAGCTTGGGTATAATGGCGCTGAGCATATGGCTGGCCAACGCAGGATGGACTCCTTTCTAATCCCACCTCCACTCCATCCTGTACTCGGTGCCAACCCAGCGTGCCGATATGTCGTCAGCTTCATTTGTCAACTATGTGCTATGTCAGACTGCGTCGCAGCGAAGAATCACACCAGACACTTGCTTGGATTAGAAATGGCCACAACTTTATTGATTACAGCTGGAAGGAGCATTGGCCTGGCATCTGGGCACGGATCCCCGATGGCATTGTAGGCCTGGATGCCGAGCGATGCATCACCCGCCAGCCTCCCGCTGGCAACTCGGCACACGTTGTTCCGTCGCCGGGCCTGCCGGGCGACCCTTGCTTCCAGCTCCGTCGGTGTGAGCAGACCCAAAGGCCCACTCACCCTATTGGGATCCAGCCCAATGCCTCAAAAACCGTCACAGGAGGAAGGCCACAGGCCCGACTCCTGCCAACGCTCCAGCTGCTGCAACCAAGAAAGATGGAGCCCCCACCCCCACCCCCAGGGTCCCTGACTTTGATGGCCAGAGGAAGGCGAAAAAACCCCCAGAGGCCTTGGCCAATCTGGCCCCTCGCGGGAAAAATTCCTCCCTGGCCCCCGAAGGCGACCGGCACAAACGGCCCTGGAGATCTCAGCCAGGAACCCCTTCATCCCTCCCTCCCTCTCTCCCTCCCTCCCTCCTTTTTTTTCCGTGTCAGCGGGGGGATGGAAATGGGCTGCCCCATGGAGACAGAAGAATGGCAGGGCCCCCTAAGGACTCCCGTGCACGGGTGTGGGCCAGGGAGGGGGCAGCGGGGGACCCTTGCGGCTGCACAGACACCCAGGTTTTCAGGGGCCCGCGTGCAGGCCCTGCAGTGTCCGTGCCAGGCCAGCCAGCACACCAGCCAGGAGACTCTTGCTCCCTGGAGGGAACAAGGGGGAGAGACGGGGGGCCCAAGCATGCTCCCTCCCCCTACGGCATCGCAAGGGGGAGGGGAGCCCAAGCCTCTGCCCTCACCTGTGGGTGGCGTTGTCCAGCTGCTCCTCCTCAGCGCCAACCCAGCTTGCCGGCAAGTTGTCAGTGTCCTTTAATGCAGCCGCAGCAGAAGAGAGAATGCAAGATGGATCTCTCTCTTTTGGGCTCTGGAGAAAAAGAAGGGAAGGATGATAACTCCAGAGGATAGAACCCTTCTTCTTCCCCCTTCAGTTCTCCTGGCAGGCTCCCTTCTAATGGGCAACTAGAACAGGTTTTAAAACCAGTGAAGAGGAGATGCTGATGGGAGATCCTCTTCTTTTAGCAATAGGAATGGGGGAATGAGAGGTCTCACTCATGTCAGAACTCTCAGCCAACCCTACCCTACATCGCGAGGTGGTTGTGAGGAATACGGAAGAGGAGGGTGGGAACCAGGCATTCTCCCATGAGCTCTTGGGGGGGAGTGCAGGACAAAAATAGAGAAAGAGAACCTTAGATTACCGTTTTCCTTCTTGACGGGCACTGGCATTTCAGAGCCAAGCTAGAAGGGACGAATTACCCTTGAACGGCAAGTGAACAGTCTCAACTGTATTCCTCCTCGTTTACTTGCACTCCACTTGCGCTCCACTCGATCACTCCGATTCAAGTGTCATTCGTCCCTTCTAGCTTGGCCCTCAGTTGCTTTCACAGTTGCTGTCACAGTCTAGGCCCTGGGTCTGCTTCTACATTCCCACCCAGAACAGCTGGTGTCTCGAGTGTTCTCGTGGCACCATCTCTTTGGGTCCAGTCGGGAGATCTAACGGATTCTAACACTCTGGAAGAGGCAAGGCTATTGGGGGCTTCTCTTCTTTTAGCAGAATGAACTGAGCAATGAGAGTTTGGACTCTTGTGACAGCATCAACACGGGGACAAGGGAGGGGCAACACAGCAAGGTAGTCCAATGAGACTTGCTTGGCAACAGGTGCTTAGAAGCAGGGTTTTTCCCCTGGGGAAGGAGAGGGTGGATCTCTCTGTTACACGTGTGAGCCCAAAGCATGGGCGCTACAGGAAATGTGTGTTAACATCACCTCCAAATGTAGTGGCCAGCTGCCTGCGGCCTCCTCCATCCTCCAAAGAACGAAGGTAAAAAAAGGAACAAAGTCATGGAAAGAAAAAAGGAGGGAGGGAGAGAGGGAAAGAAAGAAGGAAGCAAGAAAAAGAAAAGAACAAGAGAAAGGGAGGGAGGGAAGAAGGGAAAGGCCGGGAGAGGCCGAGCTAGCATGTGGCCCCGGCGGAGCTCCACCCGGGGAGGCAGCCCATAGGTCTTTGAGCGCCGGGGGCAGGGACAAAAGTCTTTAGTCAGCGGTGCTGGATCTCAGATCCCGGGACATCCTGCTGAAAAAAAGCCCTGCTTAAAAGATCCCACAGACGAACACCTGGGAGATCCAGCTTCACATCCCCAATCCACCATGAATCTCACAGAGTGGTCACACACCAGTCGTTCTCTCTCAGCCTACACTACATCGCAAGGTTGTTGTAAAGAATGGGGAAGAGATGGATGAGAACCATGCATTTTGCCTTGAGGTGCTTGAAGAAAGAGCAGGATAGAAACAGGCAGAGAACATTAGATTAGCATTTTCCAACAGCTGGGGAGAGGCCATACCTGATGGTGTTTCGCGGAGGAGGTCTGAGACGCTCCACATGCTTGAGGTCTCAGACTGTAGCTGCTGAGAGAGAAAGGCCACCCGTTAGATGCAAGGACTGATGCTCCAGGAAGCTGCTCTCTCTCCACAAGGAGGCCCTGAAGCCCCATCTTTTCTGCTCTCCCTGGCAGCGGCTCTCCTGTGCCCGAGAAGCGTCTGCCCCCACCCCTGGGATCCTTCCATTCAATATTCCCCATATGGACCTGGTGGGCTTCATGATTCCTATTGGAACTTCCCGGGGGCTCTCCACATTTGTGGGGGAAAGGCGCAGGGGTCAGTGATTGACAGGCCTGGTGCTGCTTGCCAGTTCCCCCCTCCACTCTAACGACACAAAAGCCTTTGGGGGCTTCAACAGGGGTTGCTGCCAGTGGCCACTCAGGAGGCTGGGTCAGCATCTAGGGTACCCCACGCTCTCGGCCTTTCCACTGGACACCCCTTTCCCTTGCCCGGACTGTTCCAGGGTTGGGAAGCTTGGCCGGGGAGCTGCTGTCTCCTGTGCAGCAGGGAGATCCAGGAGGCACATTTCCTCCCTTGGCCAGCGTTTCTGCTCACCAGGACCGCAGATGTTCCCTCATTGCAGGACATTGCCGGTTCTTCTTCGTGCTCCTCCTCCAAAGACCCTGAGATTTCAGAAGGCAAGTTCAGATCAGTTTCTGCCCAGGCCACCCCTGCATTTGTGCTTCTCCTGCCTAGCAGGAAGATGGGCTGCAAGCACCTCTGAAGCCCCACTAGCTCGGAACAAAGCGGGGACAGCTAGAGGTGGGAGCTTCAGGGGACCAGAGACATTATGGTGGCCCTGGGCGTGCCTGTCCATTCCCATTCAGACCAGCTCTTGTCTTGGGCGTGCTCGAAGCGGGGACAGGGGGCTACACAGGAAAGTAGTCCAATGACTCTTGCTTGGAAACAGGTGCTTAAAAGACTCAGTGCATGAGGCCCTGGGAGACTCAGATTCAAATCCCCATTCGGCCATGAATCTCGCAGGGTGATCAAGCATAATCGGTTTCATTCAGCCTACCCTACATCGCATGGTTGTTGGGAGGAATGTGAAAGAGACGGGCTGGAATCAAGCCTTCTGCTGTGAGCTCCTTGGAGGGAGGGCAGGAGAAAACTAGAGAAACAGAACATTAGATTACCATTTTCCGTCCGCTGGGGAGATGCCGTACCTGCTGGTGTGGATGCCACTGAGCTGTCCCAGACACTGGAGGTGATGGACTCTAGCTCCTGAGAGAGAAAGGCCACAGGTTAGATGCAACGACTGATGCTGCATGAAGCTGTTCTCTCTACAAGGAGGCCCTGAAGCACCTTCTAGCCTGCTTCCGTGGGCAGCTGCTTGCCAGAGTCCGAGAAGGGCTCTGCCCCCACCCCTGGGATCCTTTCATGCAATATTCCCCAATACAGAGCCGGTGGGCATCATGATTTCTGCTGACACTTCCCGGGAGCTCTCCACATTTGCTGGGGAAAGGGACGGGGTCAGTGTCTGGCAGGCCTTGTGCTGCTTGCCCGTTCCCACCTCCATTCTCAAAACAGAAAAGACTTCTGGGTCTTCAACAGGGGTTGCTGCCAGTGGCCAATCAGGAGGATGGCTCAGCATCTAGGGTACCCCACGCTCTTGGCCTTTCCACTGGACACCCCTCTCCCTTGCCTGGCTTCTTCCTGGGTTGGGAAGCTTGGCAGGAGGGCTGCTCTCTCCTATGGAGCAGGGAGATCCAGGAGTCACATTTACTCCCCTGACTAGTTTTTCTGCTCACCAGAACTGCAGAGGTTCGTTCCCTGCCACGCGTTTTTTGATCTTCCTCGTCCTCCTCCTCCGTCACTGACCCTGAGATTTCAGAAGGCAAGTTCACATCAGTTTCTTCCCAGGTCACCCCTGCAGTTGTGCTTCTCCTGCCCAAGAGGAAAATGGACTGCAAGCACCTCTGAAGCCCCACTAAGTTGGAATATGGCCGGGACAGCAAGAGGAGGGAGCTTGAGCTGGCCAAAGACGTTCTGGTGGCCCTAGATGTGCCCATACGTTCCCGTGCAGACCAGCTCTTGTCTCGGGCACTCTCGTGGCAGCATCTCTTTGGTTCCATTGTGGAGCTATCATGTATTCCAGTACTATGGAAGAGGCAATGCTAATGGGAGCTTCTCTTCTCTGTCACCAGGAGTGTCCTGACCCTGGTGACAGATGCAGGAGCACAAGCATGGGGACGGGGACGGGGAGCTACATGGGACTGGAGTCCAATGACTCCAATGACTCTTGCTTGGAAAAAGGTGCTTAAAAGCTTCAGCTCATGAGGCCCTGGGAGACGCAGCTTCAAATCCCCATTCGGCCATGAATCTCACAGGGTGATCAAGCACCCGTCGGCCTCATTCAGCCAACCCTGCATCGCAAGATTGTTGTGAGGAAAGTGAAAGGGGTGGGAGGGAACCACGTATTCTGCCTCGAGCTCCATGGGAGGAGGGCACAAGAAAAATAGAGAAAGAGAACATTAGGTTACCCTTTTCTGCCATCATGGAGGACGTCTCGCTTGCCTCGCTTGTGTCGCCTGAGGGGAAGGAGGGCAGCGACCGCACTTCCTGAGAGAGAAAGGCCGTCTGTTAGCTGCAACGACTGATGCTCCAGGAAGCGGCTTTCTTTACAGGGAGGCCACTGGCAGCTGCTCTCCAGATTCCAAGAATGGCCTGCCCTCACCCCTAGGATCCTTCCATTCCATATTCCCAAATACAGAAATGGTCAGGTTCATGATTTCTGTAGACACTTCCCAGCATCTCTCCACAAATGCTGGGGAAAGGGACAGGATCAGTGCCTGGCAGGCCTTGTGCTGCTTGCCCTTTCCCACCTCCATTCCAAAAACACAACAGCCTTTTGGGGCTTCAACAGGGGTTGCTGCCAGTGGCCAGTCAGGAGGCTGGGTCAGCATCTAGGGTGCCCCACCCTCTTGGCCTTTCCACTGGACACCCCTCTCCCTTGCCCAGACTGTTCCTGGTTTGGGAGCTGGGCAGGAGGGCTGCTATCTCCTGAGGGAGAGGGGGACCCAAGTGGATGTTTCGTTCCCTTGGCTAGCTTTTCTGCTCACTATCCAGGCTGGTGTCGTGAATTGCCTGAGGCAAGCAAAGGGCTCTTGGTCGTCCTCGTCCTGCACCGACCCTAAGATTTCAGAAGGAAAGTTCACATCAGTTGCTGCCCAGGCCACCCCTGCATTTGTGCTTCTCCTGCCCAGGAGGAAAATGGACTGCAAGCACCTCTGAAGCCCCACTGCCTTGGAATAGGGCAGGGACAGCTAGAGGAGGGAGCTTCAGGTGACCAAAGACATTCTGGTGGCCCTGGACATGCCTATACATTCCCACCCAGAACAGCTCTTATCTCTGGCATTCACGTGGCAGCATCTCTTTGGATCCCATGGGGAGCTATAAAAAATTCTAAAGCTCTATAAGAGGCAAAGTTCTTGGGAGCTTCTCTTCTTTTAGGAGGATGGATTGAGCAAGGGGAGTTCTAACTCTTGTGACCGGTTTAGGAGCATAAACATGGGGATGAGAGGGGGGCTACACAGGACAGCAGAGCAATAACACTTGCTTGGCAACAGGTGCTTAAAAGATCCCACAGATGAGGGCCTGGGAGACCCAGGTTCATATCACCTTTCACATCTCACAGGGTGTTCAAGCACCCGTTGTTCACTCTAAGCCTATCGCAAGGTTGTTGGGAGGAAAGGGAAAGAGACGGGCGGGAACCATGCATTGTGCCTTGAGCTGCTTCGAGGGAGGGCAGGATAGAAACAGAAAGAGAACATCAGATCACCATTTTCCGTCAGGTGGGGAGACGCCATACCTGATGAGGATTCCCGTACGAGGTCTGAGACGCTCCACATGCTAGACGTCTCAGACTGCAACTCCTGAGAGAGAAAGGCCACCTGTTAGCTGCAACGACTGATGCTCCTGGAAGCTGCTCTCTCCACAAGGAGGCCCTGGAGCCTCATCTTTTCTGCTTTCCCTGGCAGCTGCTCTCCTGTGCCCGAGAAGGGTCTGCCCCCACCCCTGGGATCCTTCCATTCCATATTCCCCAAATGCAGCTGGTGGGCTTCATGATCCCTGCTGACACTTCCCAGGAGCTCTCCCCATTTGCCGGGGAAAGGGCAGGGTCAGTGCCTGGCAGGCCTTGTGCTGCTTGCCAATTCCCACCTCCGTTCTCAAGACACAAAAGCCTTTTCAACAGGGGTTGCTGCCAGTGGCCAATCAGGAGGCTGGGTCAGCATCTAGGGTACCCCACCCTCTTGGCCTTTCCACTGGACACCCCTCCCCCTTGCCCGGACTGTTCCTGGGTTGGGAAGCTTGGCAGGAGAGCTGCTGTCTCCTGAGGGGCAGGGAGACCCAAGTGGATGATTCCCTCCCTTGGCTAGCTTTCCTGCTCACCGCAAGCTCTTCCCTTCTGTCCTTGGGAGGCATTTTCCCTTCCTCCTCCTCCTCTTCCTTCTTCACAGTCCCTGAGATTCCAGAAGGCAAGTCCACATCAGTTTATTTAAAGTGTAGTGTTTATTTATAGTGTTATAGTGTAGATGTGTATTATCATACTCGGTTATAAGGAAAAGAAACTTTAACCATCTTTATAATCTCCTCATAAATTCCCCTCCCAAGACTTGAATAATCAGGCATTCCCACCGGTTCGTTTCCGTCTACATTTCCTCCAGCAATATGGGCTAGCAGTTTTAAATATCGATTGAAGCTTAGATGGAGTCAAATACCAATTGGAAAATATTTTATAATGTTGATATTTAAGACACAAAATTTTCGATGTATTTGAAGGCAAAGCCCAATTTTTCTCCCAGTCTGCTTCGGTGGGCTCTTTTACTCTGTCCTTTTGCCAACTTGTGACTTTGTATCTTGGTAAGGGGAATAGAATATTTCCACCAAATGTTTCTATAGCTTGGATAACCAACCTTTAACAATACTCTCTGAATCCTTTAATATTAATGCAAAAATGTTAATTGTCTTTTTAAAACACCCTTTCTTTCCAAGGAACATATTAAATAAATTATTTGGAGACACTGAAACCATTCAATCTTGTATTCCAGTACCTTAAACTTCGAGATATTATGAAAAGTTTTGATTCACCAGTTAAGGGGAGGCAAATAGCAGAGACCTTTAAAATTAAAGGGAACATGAACGGCATCAGGGATCTTGGGATCTCGATTCAAGAGCATCAGAACTTAGTTGTCAATCCGCGGAAAGGGAAAGGCTCTGAGTGCAAGCAGAAGGCACTGCCTGTCCTGTCCCAAACACAAACCTGCCGCCACTTTGTCCTTCTTCCGGACGAGCCACTTCCACAGTCTCCGACACCACGTCATCCTCCGCTTACCCCCCTGCGGGGTGAGAGATCAAAGACTCAGCATGACTTTCAGAGTGGCTCAGCACAGCCACCAGGCAGTGGGTCAAACGGGATGGAAGGGAGGTGCCCCAGGAGGGACAGATGCCCACCACACCTGCAGCTTTGGAGCTTGGCACAGGAGAGGCCATGCCTCAACAGCTCCGGGGGTTGCCTGTTTATTTCTGGCCACCCTGCCCCGCCCCCATGAAAATGCCCCGCCTCTTCCTTGTATTCTAGATCGCCCTGAGCTTCCCCAGGGACCCTGCAGCTCAGGGGGCAGGTCAGCATTTTGTTCTGAGAGCCACATTCAGAAGTGATGGGGGGGGGGGCTGAGCCGGGATGGGCCAGGTCTGCCTCCACAGTGCCCCAAGTCAAGCACGGTCTACCCATTTGGAAGATGGGGGATAATGGAAGGAGGCTCCTTGTGGGGTGTGGGAGACACGCGCTTAACATACAGGCTGAGACAAAAACCCAGGCAGGAGGGGGGATGAGAATGACAGCAGCAGAGACAAGTGAAAAGCAGGCTGCGGGTGGCCCCCAGAGCGTCCTTCTTACGCCCCTGCTTTACATCCATCCTTTCCTTCCGCCCCCAACCTCGGCCTATCCCACCCCCCCCAGCCCAGCCCAGCCCTCGGGGAGCCAGAGCCAGACATCGGTACCTCCTCCACCACGCCAAGCTGCCGGGGGTAATGAGGCCGACCAACTGCCGCTCCAGTCGTAATGCCACAGCAGAACCTTGCTGGTTCAAGCATTCCAGGCAGGGATTCCACTGGGGCCGCGTGGGGGGTGGGGCTCCGTCAGGCCAAGCCCAGGAAAGATCTGGAAGGATCAAGTAAAGGGAGAGGGAGGTAAAGACAGGTCTGCATGGATCTGTAGGGATCTGTACTCAGAGTTTCTCTGCGCGAGACTTTTGCCACTGGAGCTAGGAAGCGTAGTTTTAAAAGGCAGAGCTGGCATAGATCGCTGCAGAGGGGATGTACCCTCTCACAGCCCTCCGCCACCTCTGGTGTGCCACAGTGTCTCGCTTTCTACAGCCTTTGCCCTGCTGAGGCTCAGTTAATTCAAAGTTTTAAGCAGAGCCAAGTCTTCAGAAAGGGAGACAGTCCAGTACCCCAGAGACAGTGGAGGGGTTTGAGAAAATCTCTCTCTCTGAAGAGATCTCCTCCAGCTCTATCTTATTAAAATATGCTTCCCAGCTAACATTGCATCGCCCGGCACTTGATGCACATGCACCCCGACGACTCCTGTAGAGACTGTCCAAGGCTCTATTCCTGTGGCTTTCCTTTTCCCCAACTCAAGTTCAGAAGTGGTCGAGCTGCCTGCCTCGTGTGCTCTTTCTCTCCATCCACTCTCGTTTGCATCCTAAACAGGGGCATGCAATCTCAGAAACCTAGGCAGAGCTTTCCTCTGAGCATGTGCAAAGGACAAGATTGAGTATCCACAGCAACCTCTCTTGTTTTTGAAAGCTCCTGTCTCCCCCTTTTCCTGCCTTGACTAGCTGCAGAGGAGACAGAAATCCAACTGGTGAAGCTTCCTACCGCAAGCAAAGGTGACATTCTAGAAAAAAAAAACATTAAGGGACATTCAATCCGTTTTTATTTTTATTCAAATGTGCGGTCATTTCTGAAGTGCAGGCTTGCTATTGTCCGCTAACATCCCTAACAATTTTAGTTATCAAACTAAATGGCATAAAGATCTTAATGAAGTACTGACATTAGACAACAGGGAAAAAGTATGGGCATCAAAATTAAATAAAGCCTCAACTATATTAACTAAAATACAAAGCTATAAAATTATACACAGGTGGTACCTAACACCCCCCAAAATCCCCTTAATTTATTCTTCAGCATCGCCCTCCTTTTGGAAGAAATGCAACGATGAGGGTAATTTTGCTCACTGTTGGTAGGAATGTCCTTTGATCTCTTGATTTTGGTCAGAAATACTAAATACTAAAGGAAATAACAGGGTACAGTGTCCCTATGGCCCAAAATGTAATCTTCTTGGGACTGTGGGATCAGGCATCAATCCCAAATGTTAGAAGAGACCTTATCAACTCTCTCCTGGTGGCAGCTAGGAGTGCAATAGCAACCAAATGGAAAGACCAATCTCCACCTACTACAGAACTTTGGTTTACAAAAATCTGGAACCATTTGATAATGGAAAAAATAACTGACAATCTACATCAGACGGAATATCAATCTTCGGGATCAAACTTCTCGGAAAAATGGATCCGATTTTACGAATTCACAGAAGCAAGAGATCTGCAACCTCCCTCTTCACACCACTCATTGTTAATGTATTAAAGTTGAAGCACTGTGTTAATATTTGTAAATGCAATGTATTATATTGGTTTGTTGTTTGATTATCGTTACAGTAATAAAATTGAATAAAATATTTTTTTTTAAAAAAACCCAAATCACTAACTTATGTTGACTCTTCTAACTGAATCTCTGAGGGCAATGAAAGGTTTTTGTCTAAAATTTACCAAATTCTTATTGAGGTCCTTAACCTCAAATCACCAACTTATGTTGACATGTGGGAGAAAGAAGTGCCTGCGGAAATTACAATAGATGACACTCAATCTTCAGGATCAAACTTCTCGGAAAAATGGATCCCATTTTACGAATTCATAGAAGCAAGAGATCTGCAACCTCCCTCTTCACACCACTCATTGTTGATGTATTAAAGTTGTAGCACTGTGTTAATATTTGTAAATGCAATGTATTATATTGGTTTGTTGTTTGATTATTGTTACAGTTCTAAAATGGAATAAAAATATTGAGTGAGGGCACTTCTTTGGGCCTGATGCCACCACCTGCCGCTGCTCGAGAGGAACGGCCAGGGTGAGACCTCTAGATTTCTTTCGTTCTTTGCTCCGTCAGGTGCCCGTTTGCTCTCAGCTTCTGGGGCTGCGACTGCCTTGACCACACTGACACTGCCAGCCTCGGCCGGAGCAGAGCCACAGGGGGCTCTGGGACCACTACGATCGCCCCCCCTCTCTCTCTGAAAACTCAAAGCGCCTCAAAAAGCCCCTCAGATTCTTATCAATTAAAAAAGGATGTTTATTTCTACTCACTTTTCTCCTGAAACATTTCTTTTTATATATTTTTGTACATTGTTTATGGCAGCTTACATCATTCTCCTCTCCTCCTCTCCTCGTGAGGGAATTTCTGCTGAGAAGGTGTGCCTCAGGGGGGCTTTGGCAGGCGGACTCTCGAATGGCAGTAGAGCCCACTGAGGCCCTCCCCTCCCCAAATTCTGCCCACCCCAGGCTCCTCCCCCAGATCTCCAGGAATTCCCCAACCCAGAGTTGGCAACCCTCGTGGGATGGCCCGAGGTCACCCAGTGAGGTTCCTTGGCAGAGTGGGGATTTGAACCCGATTCTCCTGACACTCTAACCACTATACAGAGCTTGGTTTTCATCACGCACAGGAACATTCATTTAGTGTATTTTTACTCTTCGCCCTCCAAATAAAGCAAGACACAGAGACAGCACAAATTTGTAACTGGCCCAAAGACGCCTGACGAGGTGCCTGCTCCTCCTGTTCTCATTTTATCCTCCCAACAGTCCTGTGAGGTAGGCTGAGAGAGTGTGACTCGCCCAAGGTCACTCACCAGATTTTGGGGTGAGTGAGAATTTTGAACAAAGGTGAATCCACAGACACAGACCTACATGCCATTTTCCCCTCTTCCTACTCTTTTTTTAAAAAAAATTATTCAACAAATAGTAGGTGCAGAAGAGGATAGGAAACAGAAGTTTATATTGGAAAGGAAATTAGAAATACGCATTACAAGGAATATCAAGGAATATCCAAAGACAATGGTCAGATAACATATAAGATATAATTTTCAGATATGCAATATAAAAATATTCAAAAATATTTCCACTCTCTCCATCCTAATAAACCTCCTTATTAGATCAACCAATGTTTAATAAACTATGTAACTGAACTGATTTAAATGTTTGATTTTTTTTTCCACACTAACTATTATAACTTTCCCTTCCTACTTTTGGAAAAGAGCAAGATTCCTGTAGCACCTATAAGACTAACAAAATTAGTGGTAGGGTGCTCGTCTGAACAGGTAGACTCTGTTCAGATGAGCGAAGCTGCCGTGGAGGGAAATCGGGAGGGAGTCGGTCCGATAGGAATGCTGGGCAAAGTCCGTGAAGAGCTTTGTATGTAATAACCCAGACCTTGAACTGAGCACAGTCGCTGATAGGTAGCCAATGAAGTGATGGTATACTGATTTCCACACAATAATAATAACATTCGATTTCTATACCACCCTACAGGC
This sequence comes from Eublepharis macularius, assembly GCF_028583425.1. Taxonomy (NCBI): domain Eukaryota; kingdom Metazoa; phylum Chordata; class Lepidosauria; order Squamata; family Eublepharidae; genus Eublepharis; species Eublepharis macularius. The sequence goes on from NC_072799.1 coordinate 78,258,911, forward strand.
CAACTTAACGCCCACTAAGAGCAGTTTACAAAGTGTGTTAAAATTATCCTCACAACAATCACCCTGTGAGGTCAGTGCGGCTAAGAGAGCTCCGAGAGAGCTGGGACTGACCCAAGGTCACCCAGCTGGATTCAAGTGGAGGAGTGGGGAATCAAACCCGGCTCTCCAGTTTAGAGTCCTGCCACTCTTAACCACTACACCAAACTGGCTCTCTTCCTTCACGGCTTTGAAGACCCCCCCCCAAAGGTTCCAGTACTCATTACTGCTGAGTAACATCACAAAAAAGCCCTGCTAGGTTCATGTGCCAAAGAAACACCCGCTGAGAAGGTTGAGTATTTCACCACTACTGTAATAGTAACAACAACAACATTCGATTTATATATCACTCTTTAGGCTGACTTATCTCCCACTCAGAGTGGTTTACAAAGTTTCTTATGATTCTCTCCACAAGAAAACACCCTGTGAGGTGGGTGGGGCTGAGAGAGCTAGAAGCTGTGACTGACCCAAGGGCACCCAGCTGGCTTTAAGGGGGGGGAGTAAGGAATCAAACCAGGTTCTCCCGATTAGAGTCCTGCGCTATTAACCACCACACCAAACTGGCTGTCTAACTCGAGTTAGATGAGGCATACGACCTTAACCATAAGATACTTAACAGCTTTTTTATCTTCTAGGACCGCTTAGAAATGGTAAAATAAAACAGTTGTCCTGTGCTTCAGCACCGTAGTCTAACACTATTGATTCAGTGTAAATTTATGCAATAGAACAGCAGCACTCTTAAAAACAGACTGGAGGTGAACGTCAGGTGGTATGCAGTGTTACTGGTGGTATGCACCAGTAAGAAAGTGGCTGAAGTAGCAGCGAGGAGGTTTGTGTCTGTGATGGGGAGGCCTCTGCCTTCGAGTGGGCGTGGTTTGGGACCAGAGAAAGGTTGCCACTGGAGAAAGGGCACCCTTGGAAGCCCAACTTTCTCTTCTCCAAAACTGGAACGTCAGAGAGTTCCACCTACACAGCCAGAACCCGTAAAAGTGGTTCTCTATCCCACGTCTCATCCCCTGGTCCCAGGAATCCCCAATACGAATCTCGATCAACACAAATGCCTCTCCCTCTCTCTTGTTCTGAGGCCAACTGGGTAAGGGGCCATGGTCCATTCAGGAATTTTCTGTGCATGCCCATCTCCTCGAACTCAGTATGATAAGGAATGCTCTGAAAGCTCTTTTGTATGCCTAGCATGAGGCAAGAATGTGGAGATATGCATGGACAACACGAGAGCCACACGAGAGTTAGACGGGGAGGACAGCTTCCGTCGCTCTCTCTTGGATAGCCTCTCACTACTCTGCCCCCCTGTAGGCATTTCCTCCTCTGCCCCTTACGACTCCCACACTCAGAGAGATGCGAGGGAAGGTTCCCCGGCAATCATAACAGCCCCTTACTGCCCGAGGCAGGCCTGCTTTGCCATTCGGTTTCCAATGGCACAGGGCGGAATCCACCATTTCCCTCTAACCTCAAACCTGCTTCGGGGCAGCGTGATTCTCCGCCACAGCCTGGGAACTCTGAAAATCACAGCCTGATCCGTGTCTCCTCTGAATTAATTTTTTACTCCCTGGTCCCAAAGGTCCTGTTAGAAGCCAGAAAACCACCCACCAGGAAATCATATCTAGCCAAATGGGGAAGATTTTCTCTTGGGCATGAAGAACTGAAGCCTCCTCGTTGCCTTCCCTTCTACGCAGTTGAAGGTCCGGGTTTTGGCTAATTCCTCCATTATGGCCCATTTCTGCCTATCGGTGACAACATAAATGGAAAATCCCTCCTTGCGCAGTCCGAATGCAAGTCCTTCCTTAGAGGCCTAGCAGACCGACCTGCCTCTGCAACTAGGTTTCTTCCCCAGTGGACTCTCTCCTTGGTGCTCACTTCAACCGTCCACAGACCCTTCGAGCCCCTAGCTAACTTCCCCCTCAAATGCTGTCAGCTAAGACCGCTTTTCCAGTGGTCCACTTCTAACCTCAGCGAGGAGGGTGAGTGACGTGCAAGCCCTTCGATCCGACCCCCCCCTTTCATTCAGACGTTCTCTGATAAGGTTGGTCTCCCTCCAAGCCTCCCTTTTCTGCCAAAGAGCATCTCCCCTTTTCCCATGAACCAGGACATTGTCTCCCCTGTCTTCTTACCGACATCTCAGGACGACACAGAGAGCCTTTGCACACTCTGGAAGTTAAAGGTGCCTTGGGTTTCTATCTAGACAGGAGCGCTCCTTTTGGGAAGAACCCTGTTCTCTTAGGGCCTTTTAAAAGGAGCAAAATGGGCCAGAAAGTCTGCACAGAATGTTTCAAAATGGATGGTGTCGCTCATTAGGACTTGTTACCACCAGCGTAAGCAGCTGTGCCCGTTGCGTATGAGGGTTCGTTCCACTAGGGCTCAGTTCCCCTCGGCAGCCTTCAAACTGGGCATCCCGCTCGCCGACTTGTACAAGGCAGCCACCTGGTCAGTGCCGCCTACGTTCCTCAAACATGATGTCGCTGACGTGGACTCCAGATGGGAGGATGATGTTGGCAAGGCACTCTTGAAGACTCTTGTCCATTAAAGAGCTTCACACCCTCCTCCTGGGGAAGACAGCTCGATCATCTCCCATGTGGCGCTGCACAGAAGACACGCTAGATGATGCAAACAGGCCTGCACTTCCCTGTCCTTCTTGTTCTTGGGGTGGTCTTCTGTGCAGGCACATCTCTCGCCCTCCTGCCCTGCTGCAAGCTCCTTTTTGTACCTTCCTTCTGCACCTGAGGCTTGCACGGCCTTTTATAACTACTCCTTGGGAGAAAGCTCGTGGGAAGGCTCAGCGGGCAACTAGTGTTTCTAGGAGCTCTAGAAAGTCCGTGGCTGACCTGTGCCTACGCAGACCCCACCTGTGCCTGCACAGACCACGGGATGAACAACAGTCGCAGGGAGTGCGACCCGGTTTTCAACAGTACCTCTTTAAGCTCTGCGAGTGAGATTGTGTGAAAGACAGCAGGAAAAGAAGGCCTGGTTTTTGCAAATAGTTTCTGAAAGGTAGAAAAGACTGCCCACCATATTCTGGGGGAGTGGGGAATTAACTTTCAGGGAGAGAAATGGTTTGTATAAATTCTGAGAAGTTGTATAAATTATTCTAGTCAATCCTTTTCTGGTCCCAAAACAAATTTAAGAACAAATGTATGAATGTATTTATTTCTACAAACAGAATAATGATTATAGGAACTGCAACAGTTAAAACACAATAACTCTAGTACTAATGATAACTATAATAATAAAAGAACTAATAATCAATAATACTAATGAACATCAGATCAATACCAATAAAAATACAGTATGTCTTATAAACATAACAGGAACTTCCATATTAACAATAACAACAACACAACAATAACATATCCAACTATCTTAACAACTACAATTATATATAGCACATCTCATGGGGTCTTAGCCCCTGCCTCTCCATCCTGTAGAGGGTCAATTCGGCTACAGGAGCCTTGTCAGAATCTGCCACAGGAGCCTCAGTGCCCAGGGGCCGTGCCCTCTCGATTGCTCTCCCCGTGTCGGCAGGCATGGAGCAGACCTCACAAACGGGGACAAGAGGAGGGTTTAGGGCACCCACACCCCCTCTCTTCCCCATTGCCGCACTGGCTCCTTACTCGCTCACTGAGCTTTCAATGTTCTCTCTCTCCTCCCTCCCTCACTCCGTGGCTCTCCTCTCTCTCTCTTCCCTCTCCGTCCTGCCCCAAAGACCCGTATTTATAGGGACCGTCGGATGGGATCTCGCCCCTCCCCAAGGCTCAGGCTTGCCCTCAAGGCTTGCCCTCTCCTGCCAGATAGAGGCTTGCGGACCCGATCCTGGGCTTCCCGCCTTGGCTGCCTTGCTGGTGGCCACGTCTTTGGCTAATCTGCGTGCCCCGTCAGAGTGGGGCAGGCTGGGCCCTTCCAGCTGCTGCGTTGGCCCGAATGCCAGGTCAGGCCTCTGCTGCCAATCCTGTCTCGGCCGTTCTTGGTGGAATTACGCCTGGGTGAGCTCTGAAGCCCAGGCTGTATCTGCTGCAGGTGTGGCAGGATGACACTGGACCTCCTCGGTGGCTGCAGCACAATAACTCCAGTACTAATAATAATTATAATACTAATGAGCACCAGATGAATACCAACAAAAATATAACTCTTAAAAATAATAAGAATGTCCATATTAACAATCATAATAATACAACTATAACATACTCAATAACATATTTTCAGCAATAATGAGGTCTTTGCCCCCCCTCTGCTTTCCGCAGATGGTCAATTCAGCTCCAGGAGCCTTGTCCGAATTCGCCACAGGAGAGTCTGAGCCCAGGTATGGAGCTCACCACACCTGGGTGAGCTCCAAGGCCTGGACGGTGACTGCGGCAGGTGTGGCAGATGGCACTGAGTGGGCGTCCTTGGCGACCCTGGCCTGGGCGCCGCCTCCAGTCCGCTTGCTCTCGTTGGTGGGGAGAGGCGCTGGACCGGCCTTGCTGGGGATAGGGGAGGTCATCGTCTGGCACCCATCTCTCCTCCTCCTCCTCTCTCTCTCCAGGCCCCCTCTTGAATGGCAGGAAACTACAAACTGGCCCCTCCTCGTGGGCCAAGTCCTGTTATAGGAACTGCGATAATTAAAGCACAATAACTCGAGTACTAATAATAAGTATAATAATAATAGAACTAATAATCAATAATACTAATGAACACCAGATCAATACCAATAAAAATACAATAGTTCTTATACACACAACAGGACCTTCCGTATTAACAGTAATTATAATAACACAAAAATAACATATTCAGCTATATTACCAACTACAGTTATATATACAACATCTGCCAGAATGGGGTCTTGGCCCCTCCCTCTCCTTTCTGCAGATGGTCAATTCGGCTACAGGGGCCTTGTCAGAATCCGCCGCCATAGGAGCATCTGAGCCGAGGGGGCGTGCCCTCTAGGTTGCTCTCCCCGGGTCGACAGGCATCAGGCAGACGTCACAAACGGGAAGGGGAGGAGGGTTTGCAGCACCCACACACCCTCTCTGCCGCTTTGCAGCACTGGCTCCTTACTCGCTCATGTGCTCACTTGCTCACTCTGGACACTGGATGTCCATGATGCTGCTGGGGCCTTGCTCTCCGGTCAGTTTGCTCTTGTTTTGGGTGGGGAGCCTCTGTTGCCGGCCCTTCCTCAGCTGTCAATGGTGGCGGCACAACTGGGTGAGCTCCAAGGCCTGGACTGGAACTGTTGAGGGTGTGGCAGGATGGCAATGAGTGCGTGTCCTTGGCGACCCTGGCCTGGGTGCCGCCTCCAGTCAGCTTGCTCTCGTTGGTGGGGAGAGTCGCTGGACAGGCCTTGCTGGGGATAGGGGAGGTCTTCATCTGGCACCCACCTCTCCTCCTCCTCTATCTCTCCAGACCTTCTCTTGTATTGCTGGAAAACTGGCCCCTCCTCATGGGCCAAGTTCTTACTTGAAAAGGCAGGTCTGCTAGTTAAATAAACATTGCTTCAATGAGGCCTCCCGTGGAATACAAATGGTGCGGCACCTTGCACAAGACAAGCAAAGAGGTTGAGAAAGAAAACGGTGACTTCAAGCTCAATTTTAGAAAACCCTCTATTAGTTTGGGACAATGGTTTGTGTTCTTAACTTGGCATGGTTCTAAGCGGTTTAGACCTAAGTAAATATTGGTCATGGTCCAAATAGAGTCTTGACCATATCAGGAATTGGTACAGATAAAGGAAAATCCTTGCAAAACAAGAAATAGATTCGAAGCTACAAGGCCAGGCATTGCGGTTCCAATATTTCTAAATGAGACCAATTATGCTCTACCTTGCTACTAAAAATGGTTCTCTCAGACTGGTAAGTAAGTTGAGACCCTTCTAACTGAATCTTTGAGGGCAATGAAAGGTTTTTGTCTAAAATTTACCAAATTCTTATTGAGGTCCTTAACCCCAAATCACATCTTAATGAAGTACTAACATTAGACAACTAGGAAAAAGTATGGGCATCAAAATTAAATAAATCCTCAACTATATTAACTAAAATACAAAGCTATAAAATTATACACAGGTGGTACCTTACACCCCAAAAAATCTCCTTAATTTATTCTTCAGCATCGCCCTCTTGTTGGAAGAAATGCAACGATGAGGGTAATTTTGCTCACTGTTGTTGGGAATGTCCCTTGATCTCTCGATTTGGGCCAGAAATACTAAATATTACTAAGGAAATAACAGGGTACAGTGTCCCTATGTCACCAAATGTAATCTTCTTGGGACTGTGGGATCAGACATCGATCCCAAATGTTAGAAGAGACCTTATCAACTCTCTCCTGGTGGCAGCTAGGAGTGCAATAGCAACCAAATGGAAAGACCAATCTCCACCTACTACAGAACTTTGGTTTACAAAAATCTGGAACCATTTGATAATGGAAAAAATAACTGACAATCTACATCAGACGGAATATCAATCTTCGGGATCAAACTTCTCGGAAAAATGGATCCGATTTTACGAATTCACAGAAGCAAGAGATCTGCAACCTCCCTCTTCACACCACTCATTGTTAATGTATTAAAGTTGAAGCACTGTGTTAATATTTGTAAATGCAATGTATTATATTGGTTTGTTGTTTGATTATCGTTACAGTAATAAAATTGAATAAAATATTTTTTTTTAAAAAAACCCAAATCACTAACTTATGTTGACTCTTCTAACTGAATCTCTGAGGGCAATGAAAGGTTTTTGTCTAAAATTTACCAAATTCTTATTGAGGTCCTTAACCTCAAATCACCAACTTATGTTGACATGTGGGAGAAAGAAGTGCCTGCGGAAATTACAATAGATGACGGGGAATTTATTTGAAGTAGATTTGAACAAACCTACTATCCATTCGATTAGGACACAGTATTATAGGTGATTTGCACATTGGTATCTCTGTTCCAATAGGCTACATAGAAAAAAATCTGAAAATGCTGGAAGCTTTATCGGGAAAAAAAGGCTCTCCAATTCAGTTCTGGTGGAAATGCCCCCAAATTTACCTTTTCTGCTTGGCTGTTTCTGAGGGAATTTCCCAGATTTCTAAGATTTAATCTACCCTTCTCTCCAAAGCTGCTTATATTTGATATCTGGAGTGATATCCATTTTCCCCCAAAGACAAGAAACCTTGTCTCCAAACTATTAAAAGCGGGTTGTTTGACGATTGCTGCCTTTTGATAAGATCCAGTTGGACCTTCCTTCGATAGATGGCGTGAGAAACTTTGGGTGATTTCTGTTTTGGAGGACATTGTGCACAATCCCTTTTTCTGTAGCTCACATCATGGTAGGCAACAGAGCAGTTAGGAAAACATCTGGAATCCTTATTTGGCAATCAGACAGATGCTGGCACGGAGGAAAGACTATAGACTTTGGTTTTCTCTTTGACTGTCCTTATGTCTGAAGCTAGTATATTCTTTTAACCTCTCCAGGGATCGAACACAAATACGGCCCAAGGGGGGGGGGACACCAGTTGTAGCTCCCAACCACCTCGGGGCCCCATAACCTCCTAATCCCTACTGCCTTTGGCTTGTTTGCAACCGTGTCGCCAACAAGATTTCTGTCATGAGTCATGAAGGCTCCTCATGAAATATCCTTTAAGGACTAGGCCATAACAAGGTGGAGCAGCCAAAAGAAACAGTGGTGCATCAAAGCTGGGAGGCACGCAAAACCCAAGCCACCCTGTCCCCCCACCCCCATTAACTAATGTACAGCACGATCCAAGGCCCATTGAGTGCTGGATGCAACTAGATTGCCCTGGACACCTCTGTCTTCCAAGCGGGAAGAATGGTGAGAAATCTGGGCCAGCGACCAGCCGGCCTCAAGGGCCATCAGGCCACCAGTGGCACCATCAAAAGTCCTTCACACAGTGGAGAAAAAGTCATCCATGAAGTCCTGGAGCAGAAAGGCACAGGGCATGCTTGACGGCTCAAAGGCAGCTGCCTGCCAACAGGGAAGAGGAGTCTTACAGGACTGTTCCTGAGAAGCCAGCCAGACGCGTGACAGAAGCCTCCAGAGAGACACTTGTGGGCGAGGAGGCAAGATGGACGTTGAGAAGCTGACCTGCTGACGCTTCCTGGTCGAGGACTGGACCTCAGCCTGAAAGACCTGACTTTGCTGACCCTCAGCAGGCTGAGAGGGCTACTTGTCTACAACAAGGAAGAGGCTCAGTGGCAGACTAGACCACGAAATTCGAGCACCTGGCCCAGAAGCTGGGTGGAAGGAGGCTGCCGTGCTTGACTGCTAGCCTGGGCTTTGCCTGAGTGTAAAGCTCCTAAGGTGTAGGAACAGAGGCTGAACCCAGGGCCCCCACAGCCATGCATGTGCCCACTGAGTTTTGGTGTGCTTACCATCACGCTATGGGGCAGGCCTCTTCAGGACAGCGTGGATGAACTGAAGCCACATATGCGTCAGCACCATCTGCCACCGGGGCGATACCCCCACCGCCTTCCCTTCGGAAACTCATCCAGCCTCCAGCCTCCACCTGCAAGCATCTGGGTCCATCGCTGCGCTTTCCACCCCCGGCATGTCCCTTTCCTCATGCTCACCTATGGCGGAAGGTCCTTCTAGAGCAGAAAATCTTGATAAAACTTCCCAGCCTCAAATTGTTGCCAACTTCAAATTGTGAAATTCCTGGAGGCTTTGGGGGGAGGGGAGCTTGGAGAGGGCGTCGCTCTAGGGGGGGAGAGACCTCAGCAGCGTACAGTGCCACAGAGTTCACCCTCCAAAGCAGCCACTGTCCCCAGGGGAAGTGATCCCAGCAGCCTGGAGATCAGTTGTAATTCCCGGAGACCTCCAGCCACCACCTAAGGCGGGTGGCCTGCCACCCTCTCTGCATGAGCCTACCCCAAGCCCCCAATGTGTAAACGGGGGTGGGGGTGAGGGAAAAGCCCACACTAGGGTTGCCAGGACCCCTTAATCTCCCAGCAGGAGATTGGGGCCTGGCTCTTACCTGGGGGGTTGGGTGCGTGCGCGCTTAACGTGCGCTCACTCTCTCCTGCAGGCGTGATGAGGTCACTTCATGCAGCCCCTGGATTGCGCAGTGGGGGGGCTGCTATGGAGGGCAGGAATCCTGTCCTCCACAGGCCCAATCTGCCCCAAAATGTGGAGGGGTAGTAGGATGGGGGAAGGGGATCCCCCGCCCCCACCAGGGTGTGTGGCAGCCCTAGCCCAGGCAGGGAGCGGGGCCACCATCGTCCACCCTATTAAGCCCGTGGCCATAGGATATGAAGCCATTTGCCCCTCAGATGCCTCCAATTCACTCCTGTGGCCTACAGAAAAGCCTATTTCTGCTGCAGCTGGAAGAACCCCCTATCAACAGCCAGGAAAGGGGGGGCAGGGAGAGAAACCTCGTAGGCCAGAGGCCGACCGGGGCTGGGCCTCACCCTGCTTTAGCCCTCCTGACTGACAGACAACAGGCCCCAAATGTAAATAAGGGGGGGGGAATCTCTGCCAAACCCCCGAGCCTGGCGCTGGGCGCTGGCTTTCCTCCTGGAGTTGAAGGTAGCAAGCAGGGGGATAGCCCAGCTTCTCCCAGGCCGCTCCTGCTGCCTCGACCTGAGGGCCTTCAGTATAACCAGCCTCAGCGGAGCTCGGCTTGAAGGGTGCTCTGCTCAGGCTGAGCACCAAGGACAACTGTGTGCTGGGGAAGGGCAGAGCAGGCAAAGATGCCTGGGCTCCACCCATCCAGCAAAGCCCTCGGATGCCTAAGGGAAGGCCCGACTGCCTTTCCTTCTTCCAGGGCTGCAAACGCGGCCCCTGTCCAAGCTGCTGTGCTGCCGTCCAGGTGGGCCAAATCGGTTGCTTGCAGCCTGTGTTAGTAATGAACCACTTGTTCACTTCACAACATTCTATACGTTGCTCTCCTGCTTCATTTTGCAGCACTCCTCCAAATTATTGAATACTGTTTCATTCTTTGTTTCCTCCTTTTGCATTCCACTCACCTACGATGATCAGTGCATTTGTTGAGGTGCATGATCAGTTTTTTCCTGGACGCTTGATAAAAACTCAGTTTTTCTTCTTCAACATCAGTAGTAGGGTGTAAACTTGAATGATGGTTATGGTGATCGGTTTACCATAAAGTCTGATTTGGTTTGACTTCACAATATATTTTTAATGGCTTGTTCCTACTACGTGTGTTGCAGAGCTTTGGACTTTTCTTTTGCATCTGTTCCCTTCAGCAACGGGACACCCTTTTGGTGATAGCCCAGTCCCATCAGTAAAAACAGTTATACTTAACCTCTCCTCTTCCCCAGTAGCTAATTGTGTGGCTTGCAAACTGGAGGTCCTGTTTCTCAGCACCATCTCGCCCCCCCCCCCCGCCTCCCCAGTTTTGATCCTCTCATAATCAGGGTTTTGAAGTAGGAGATGATCAGAAGCGGTTTGCCATTGCTTTTTTGGGCATACTACCAACCAGGGTGAGGTGAAGTGTCCCTGCTATTTTCCATGAAAGATTCTCCACCAGTTTCACCTTCTACAACTGCTGCTGCCCAGTAGCTAGTCACTTCAACAATTCCTCTGCCCACCACCGCAGCTGGTGGGCAAGGGTCATACAAACACGTGGCAGGCCTCAAACCTCCCAGGATCCTGTCCACATCCTCAGACGGAATAAACTGGAAATGGCCTACACTGTACAGACACAATACCGAAGGGTCCTCCACCCCATCCTCAAGACCGCTTCCCTCCGTTCCGGCAGGGAGACGTTGGGCACTATGGTGGGTGGATCTCCCGCAGAATCCCAGGCCGTGTTCTCAGTCCAGACTTCAGGTCCACAGCATCCCAACCAGAAGTGTTCTGGATACAGCACCGTGCCAGGGGAATAGAATCCATACAGACTGCAGTGAAACCAGCTCCCTGCCCACCAGACCCCTGCTGACGTATCCTCAAGTACTTTGGGGGACGCAATTGGTGAGCCAGGCTTTTTTCTGAAGAAATAGGTGGGGGAACTCTCCCCCAAGACAGCTCCTTGCAGGGGCTGGTGGACCCATCGCCACATGTGCATGGACGTCCTCCCGGGACCGTGCGATGACATCACTGGTGGGCAGTAATGTCATTGCGCAAGGCATGGATGCCCCCCAGGAGAAATAAGTAGAAAGGAAGGAAGGAAGGAAAGGAGGGAAGAGACAAAGTGAGAAAGAGAAAGAAAAACAGACAGAAAGAAAGGCAGAAAGAAAGGCTGAAGGGAAGGAAGAAAGGAGGGAAGGAAGGAAGGGAGAGAGAGAGAGAGAGAGAGAGAGAAAGAAAGATTGATTCTTGGGAATCGAACTGGGGTCTGCCATGGGCCTCAGGGATGCCTTTCCTTGGTGAAGTTGACAAGACTGTATTGCAGCGGCATGTCCCTTTGTTGCTGTCTTGGGCTTTGCACGCCCTTCTCTGCCTAAGGGAGCTCAGCGGCAGGCAGGGGTGTTTGGTGGAGGACAATGCTTGGCTTCCCTCCACAGTCCCATTGGTCGCCCCACCAGTCCTCCTGGAGGTCCATGGGTGTCCTCTGCTTCCTGCCTGCATTCTAGGGCTCTCCCTGTGGGCAGAGATTCCTTGGCATCAGGGGGTTTGGGCCCTGTCTGTGGGGGTGGGCTGTGTTTGTGTCTGCTAATCACGGGGCCGTCCTCAGAACATGGAGCCAAGATCGCGGGCTGTTGGTCGGATCGCGGGAGACTCAGGCACTTTTGGTATCCTGAACCTGAATTCATTAGCGGAGGGGTGTGTCTGTCCGTTATTTCTCATCAGCAGAATGGCCACAGGGAGCAAACTTGTAGTGCTGGGCCCGTACTAAGGAAGGAGGCCCACAGGGTGACAGCCACGGAAAGGAGAGCGTGACGGCGTCTTCGCTCCATCCCCCTGCCTGTCACCTAAGTGTCATCAGACTGCGTGGTGGGTAAGGACCACACCAGACACTTGCTTGGGTCAGAAATGGCCACGACTTTAATGAAAACAGCCGGATGGAGCATTGGCCTGGCATCTGGGCACGGATCCCCGTTGGCATCAGAGGCCTGGCTGCTGACCGATGCATCACCCGCCAGCCTCCCGCTGGCAACTCGGCACACGTTGTTCCATCACCAGACGCGCCGGGCGACCCTTGCTTCCAGATCCATCGGGGTAAACAGACCCGAAGACCCACTCACCCTGTTGGGATCGGGCCCAATGCCTCAAAAACCGCCAACCCATTCAGTTGTGACGCTGCCCCCCGATAGTCCTCAATCAGCACAGAGTAGGCGGGTGACCAGCTGCTCCTGTGGAAGCTCGGGTATAATGGCGCTGAGCATATGGCTGGCCAAGGCAGGATGGACTCCTTTCTAATCCCGCCTCCACTCCATCCTGTACTCGGTGCCAACCCAGCGTGCCGATATGTCGTCAGCTTCATTTGTCACCTATGTGCTATGTCAGACTGCGTCGCAGCGAAGAATCACACCAGACACTTGCTTGGGTTAAAAATGGCCACAACTTTATTGATTACAGCTGGAAGGAGCATTGGCCTGGCATCTGGGCACGGATCCCCGGTGGCATTGTAGGCCTGGATGGCGAGCGATGCATCACCCGCCAGCCTCCCGCTGGCAACTCGGCACACGTTGTTCCGTCGCCGGGCCTGCCGGGCGACCCTTGCTTCCAGCTCCGTCGGTGTGAGCAGACCCAAAGGCCCACTCACCCTATTGGGATCCAGCCCAATGCCTCAAAAACCGTCACAGGAGGAAGGCCACAGGCCCGACTCCTGCCAACGCTCCAGCTGCTGCAACCAAGAAAGATGGAGCCCCCACCCCCACCCCCAGGGTCCCTGACTTTGATGCCCAGAGGAAGGCGAAAAAACCCCAAGAGGCCTTGGCCAATCTGGCCCCTCGCGGGAAAAATTCCTCCCTGGCCCCCGAAGGCGACCGGCACAAACGGCCCTGGAGATCTCAGCCAGGAACCCCTTCTTCCCTCCCTCCCTCCCTCCCTCCCTCCTTTTTTCCCTGTGCCAGCGGGGGGATGGAAATGGAGACAGAACAATGGCAGGGCCCCCTAAGGACTCCCGTGCACGGGTGTGGGCCAGGGAGGGGGCAGCGGGGGACCCTTGCGGCCTCACAGACACCCAGGTTTTCAGGGGCCCGCGTGCAGGCCCTGCAGTGTCCGTGCCAGGCCAGCCAGCACACCAGCCAGGAGACTCTTGCTCCCTGGAGGGAACGAGGGGGAGAGACGGGGGGGCCCAAGCATGCTCCCTCCCCCTACGGCATCGCAAGGGGGAGGGGAGCCCAAGCCTCTGCCCTCACCTGTGGGTGGCGTTGCCCAGCTGCTCCTCCTCAGCGCCAACCCAGCTTGCCGGCAAGTTGTCAGTGTCCTTTAATGCAGCCGCAGCAGAAGAGAGAATGCAAGATGGATCTCTCTCTTTTGGGCTCTGGAGGAAAAAGAAGGGAAGGATGATAACTCCAGAGGATAGAACCCTTCTTCTTCCCCCTTCAGTTCTCCTGGCAGGATCCCTTCTAATGGGGAACGGGAACAGGTTTTAAAACCAGTGAAGAGGAGGTGCTGATGGGAGATCCTCTTCTTTTAGCAATAGGAATGGGGGAATGAGAGGTCTCACTCATGTCAGAACTCTCAGCCAACCCTACCCTACATCGCGAGGTTGTTGTGAGGAATACGGAAGAGGAGGGTGGGAACCAGGCATTCTCCCATGAGCTCTTGGGGGGGAGTGCAGGACAAAAATAGAGAAAGAGAACCTTAGATTACCGTTTTCATTCTTGATGGGCACTGGCATTTCAGAGCCAAGCTAGAAGGGACGAATTACCCTTGAACGGCAAGTGAACAGACTCCACTTGCGCTCCACTCGATCACTACGATTCAAGTATCATTTGTCCCTTCTAGCTTGTCCCTCAATTGCTGTCACAGTTGCTGTCACAGTCTAGGCCCTGGGTCTGTTTCTACATTCCCACCCAGAACAGCTGGTGTCTGGAGCGTTCTCGTGGCACCATCTCTTTGGGTCCAATGGGGAGCTCTAACGGATTCTAACACTCTGGAAGAGGCAAGGCTATTGGGGGCTTCTCTTCTTTTAGCAGAATGAACTGAGCAATGAGAGTTTGGACTCTTGTGACAGCATCAACACGGGGACAAGGGGGGGGGCTGCTTCACAGCAAGGTGTTCCAATGAAACTTGCTTGGCAACAGGTGCTTAGAAGCAGGTTTTTTTCCCTGGGGAAGGAGAGGGTGGATCTCTCCGTTACACGTGCGAGCCCAAAGCATGGGCGCTACAGGAAACGTGTGATAACATCACCTCCAAATGTAGTGGCCAGCTGCCTGCGGCCTCCTCCATCCTCCAAAGAAGGAAGGTAAAAAAAGGAACAAAGACATGGAAAGAAAAAAGGAGGGAGGGAGAGAGGGAAAGAAAGAAGGAAGCAAGAAAAAGAAAAGAACAAGAGAAAGGGAGGGAGGGAAGAAGGGAAAGGCCAGGAGAGGCCGAGCAAGCATGTGGCCCCGGCGGAGCTCCACCCGGGGAGGCAGCCCATAGGTCTTTGAGCGCCAGGGGCAGGAACAAAAGTCTTTATTCAGAGGTGGTGGACCTCAGATCCCGGGACATCCTGCTGAAAAAAAGCCCTGCTTAAAAAATCCCACAGAAGAACACCTGGGAGATCCAGCTTCACATCCCCAATCCACCATGAATCTCACAGAGTGATCACGCACCAGTCATTCGCTCTCAGCCTACTCTACGTCGCAAGGTTGTTGTAAAGAATGGGAAAGAGATGGATGAGAACCATGCATTTTGCCTTGAGCTCCTTGAAGGAAGGGCCGGATAGAAACAGAAAGAGAACATTAGATTAGCATTTTCCGACAGCTGGGGAGAGGCCATACCTGATGGTGTTTCGCGTAGGAGGTCTGAGACGCTCCACATGCTTGAGGTCTCAGACTGTAGCTGCTGAGAAAGAAAGGCCACCCGTTAGATGCAACGAGTGACGGTCCAGGAAGCTGATCTCTCTCCACAAGGAGGCCCGGAAGCCCCATCTTCTCTCCTTTCACTGGCAGCGGCTCTCCTGTGCCCGAGAAGCGTCTGCCCCCACCCCTGGGATCCTTCCATTCAATGTTCCCCATATGGACCTGGTGGGCTTCATGATTCCTATTGGAACTTCCCGGGGGCTCTCCACATTTGTGGGGGAAAGGCGCAGGGGTCAGTGATTGACAGGCCTGGTGCTGCTTGCCAGTTCCCCCCTCCACTCTAACGACACAAAAGCCTTTGGGGGCTTCAACAGAGGTTGCTGCCAGTGGCCAATCAGGAGGCTGGGTCAGCATCTAGGGTACCCCACGCTCTCAGCCTTTCCACTGGACGCCCCTTTCCCTTGCCCGGACTGTTCCAGGGTTGGGAAGCTTGGCAGGGGAGCTGCTCTCTCCTGAGGGGCAGGGAGATCCAAGAGGGACATTTACTCCCTTGGCCAGCGTTTCTGCTCACCAGAACTGCAGATGTTCCCTCACTGCAGGACATTGCCGGTTCTTCTTCGTGCTCCTCCTCCAAAGACCCTGAGATTTCAGAAGGCAAGTTCAGATCATTTTCTGCCCAGGCCACCCCTGCAGTTGTGCTTCTCCTGCCTAGGAGGAAGATGGGCTGCAAGCACCTCTGAAGCCCCAGTAGCTTGCAACAAATCAGGGACAGCTAGAGGTGGGAGCTTCAGGGGACCAGAGACATTATGGTGGCCCTGGGCGTTCCTGTACACTCCCATTCAGACCAGCTCTTGTCTTGGGCGTGCTCGAAGCGGGGACAGGGGGGTACACAGGAAAGTAGTCCAATGACTCTTGCTTGGAAACAGGTGCTTAAAAGACTCAGCGCATGAGGCCCTGGGAGACTCAGATTCAAATCCCCATTCGGCCATGAATCTCGCAGGGTGATCAAGCATAATCGGTTTCATTCAGCCTACCCTACATCGCATGGTTGTTGGGAGGAATGTGAAATAGACGGGCTGGAATCAAGCCTTCTGCTGTGAGCTCCTTGGAGGGAGGGCAGGAGAAAACTAGAGAAACAGAACATTAGATTACCATTTTCCGTCCGCTGGGGAGATGCCGTACCTGCTGGTGTGGATGCCACTGAGCTGTCCCAGACACTGGAGGTGATGGACTCTAGCTCCTGAGAGAGAAAGGCCACAGGTTAGATGCAACGACTGATGCTGCATGAAGCTGTTCTCTCTACAAGGAGGCCCTGAAGCACCTTCTAGCCTGCTTCCGTGGGCAGCTGCTTGCCAGAGTCCGAGAAGGGCTCTGCTCCCACCCCTGGGATCCTTTCAGGCAATATTCCCCAATACAGAGCCGGTGGGCATCATGATTTCTGCTGACACTTCCCGGGAGCTCTCCACATTTGCTGGGGAAAGGGACGGGGTCAGTGCTTGGCAGGCCTTGTGCTGCTTGCCCGTTCCCACCTCCATTCTCAAAACACAAAAGACTTCTGGGTCTTCAACAGGGGTTGCTGCCAGTGGCCAATCAGGAGGATGGCTCAGCATCTAGGGTACCCCACGCTCTTGGCCTTTCCACCGGACACCCCTCTCCCTTGCCCAGACTATTCCTGGGTTGGGAAGCTTGGCAGGAGGGCTGCTCTCTCCTGAGGTACAGGGAGATCCAGGAGGCACATTTACTCCCCTGACTAGTTTTTCTGCTCACCAGAACTGCAGATGTTTGTTCCTTGCCACGCATTTTTCGATCTTCCTCCTCCTCCTCCTCCGTCACTGCCCCTAAGATTTCAGAAGGCAAGTTCACATCAGTTTCTTCCCAGGCCACCCCTGCAGTTGTGCTTCTCCTGCCCATGAGGAAAATGGACTGCAAGCATCTCTGAAGCCCCACTAAGTTGGAATATGGCCGGGACAGCAAGAGGAGGGAGCTTGAGGTGGCCAAAGACGTTCTGGTGGCCCTGGATGTGCCCATACGTTGCCATGCAGACCAGGTCTTGTCTCGGGCACTCTCGTGGCAGCATCTCTTTGGTTCCACTGTGGAGCTATCATGTATTCCAGTACTATGGAAGAGGCAATGCTAATGGGAGCTTCTCTTCTCTGTCACCAGGAGTGTCCTGACCCTGGTGACAGATGCAGGAGCACAAGCATGGGGACGGGGACGGGGGGCTACACGGGACTGGAGTCCAATGACTCCAATGCCTCTTGCTTGGAAAAAGGTGCTTAAAAGCTTCAGCTCATGAGGCCCTGGGTGACGCAGCTTCAAATCCCCATTCGGCCATGAATCTCTCAGGGTGATCAAGCACCCGCCGGCCTCATTCAGCCAACCCTGCATCGCAAGATTGTTGTGAGGAAAGTGAAAGGGGTGGGAGGGAACCACGTATTCTGCCTCGAGCTCCATGGGGGGAGGGCACAAGAAAAATAGAGAAAGAGAACATTAGGTTACCTTTTTCTGCCATCATGGAGGACGTCTCGCTTGCCTCGCTTGTCTCGTCTGAGGGGAAGGAGGGCAGCGACCGTACTTCCTGAGAGAGAAAGGCCGTCTGTTAGCTGCAACAACTGATGCTCCAGGAAGCGGCTTTCTCTACAGGGAGGCCAATGGCAGCTGCTCTCCTGATTCCAAGAATGGCCTGCCCTCACCCCTAGGATCCTTCCATTCCATATTCCCAAATACAGAAATGGTCAGGTCCATGATTTCTGTAGACACTTCCCAGCATCTCTCCACAAATGCTGGGGAAAGGGACAGGATCAGTGCCTGGCAGGCCTTGTGCTGCTTGCCCTTTCCCACCTCCATTCCAAAAACACAACAGCCTTTTGGGGCTTCAACAGGGGTTGCTGCCAGTGGCCAGTCAGGAGGCTGGGTCAGCATCTAGGGTACCCCACCCTCTTGGCCTTTCCACTGGACACCCCTCTCCCTTGCCCGGACTGTTCCTGGGTTGGTAAGCTGGGCAAGAGAGCTGCTATCTCCTGAGGGAGAGGGGGACCCAAGTGGATGTTTCATTCCCTTGGCTAGCTATTCTGCTCACTATCCAGGCTGGTGTTGTGAATTGCCTGAGGCAAGCAAAGGGCTCTCGGTCGTCTTCGTCCTGCACCGACCCTAAGATTTCAGAAGGAAAGTTCACATCAGTTGCTGCCCAGGCCACCCCTGCATTTGTGCTTCTCCTGCCCAGGAATAAAATGGACTGCAAGCACCTCTGAAGCCCCACTACCTTGGAATAGGGCAGGGACCGTTAGAGGAGGGAGCTTCAGGTGACCAAAGACATTCTGGTGGCCCTGGACCTGCCTATACATTCCCACCCAGAACAGCTCTTATCTCTGGCATTCGCGTGGCAGCATCTCTTTGGATCCCATGGGGAGCTATAATAGATTCTAAAGCTCTATAAGAGGCAAAGTTCTTGGGAGCTTCTCTTCTTTTAGGAGGATGGATTGAGCAAGGGGAGTTCTAACTCTTGTGACCGGTTTAGGAGCATAAACACGGGGATGAGAGGCGGGCTACATGGGACAGCAGAGCAATAACACTTGCTTGGCAACAGGTGCTTAAAAGATCCCACAGACGAGGGCCTGGGAGACCCAGGTTCATATCACGATTCACATCTCACAGCGTGTTCAAGCACCAGTTGTTCACTCTAAGCCTATCGCAAGGTTGTTGGGAGGAAAGGGAAAGAGATGGGCGGGAACCATGCATTGTGCCTTGAGCTGCTTGGAGGGAGGGCAGGATAGAAACAGAGAAAGAGAACATCAGATCACCATTTTCTGTCAGCTGGGGAGACGCCATACCTGATGGGGATTCCTGTAGGAGGTCTGAGATGCTCCACATGCTAGACGTCTCAGACTGCAACTCCTGAGAGAGAAAGGCCACCTGTCTGCCCCCACCCCTGGGATCCTTCCATTCCATATTCCCCAAATGGAGCTGGTGGGCTTCATGATTCCTGCTGACACTTCCCGGGTGCTCTCCCCATTTGCCGGGGAAAGGGAAAGGGTCAGTGCCTGGCAGGCCCTGTGCTGATTGCCAATTCCCACCTCCGTTCTCAAGACACAAAAGCCTTTTCTACAGAGGTTGCTGCCAGTGGCCAATCCGGAGCCTGGGTCAGCATCTAGGCTACCCCACGCTCTTGGCCTTTCCACTGGACACCCCTCTCCCTTGCCCGGACTGTTCCTGGGTTGGGAAGCTGGGCAGGAGGGCTGCTATCTCCTGAGCGCCAGGGAGATCCAACTGGATGATTCCCTCCCTTGGCTAGCTTTCCTGCTGACCGTAAGCTCTTCCCTTCTGTCCTTGGGGGGCATTTTCCCTTCCTCCTCCTCCTCTTCCTTCTTCACAGTCCCTGAGATTCCAGAAGGCAAGTCCACATCAGTTGCTGCCCAGGCCACCCCTGCATTTGTGCTTCTCCTGCCTAGGAGGAGGATGGGCAGCAAGCACCTCGGAAGCCCCACTACCTTGGAACAAAGCGGGGACAGCTAGAGGAGGCAGCTGGAGGTGACCAAAGACATTAGGGTCGCCCTAGTGAAATGTTTCTATCTTTATAATCTCCTCATAAATTTCCCTCCCAAGACTCGAATAATCAGGCATTCCCACCAGTTCCTTTCCGTCTACATTTCCTCCAGCAATATGGGCTAGCAGTTTTAAATATCGATTGAAGCTTAGATGGAGTCAAATACCAATGGGAAAACATTTTATAATATTGATATTTAAGACACAAAATTTTCTTTTTCTTTTTTTTTTTGAAAAGATTTTTATTGGATTAGACATCATTATATTTCATACTTCATACAATCAATTTCCTTTACCTATCTTTATTCTAACCCCTCCCTTCCCCCCCTTTTTGTTGACTTCCAACAGTTTTCCAACCCCTTGTCCATTTTCCCCCTACTCATATCTAACTTATTTTATCCCTTGTATATATACTTTCACTCTCTTCTAGGCTTCACTATATCAACTAAATATTACATTTCTGGCATATCATCTTTACTGGTGTCCATTTAACTTATACTCTATATTATTTATGTAATTTCTCCATTATATAGCTATCTATCAATAATAAGTGATCAGTTTAACCCAAATTCTTAATATGACTATAAACACCATATACCTTCAGCATAAGTTAATCAATTTAACTTAACTTCTATATACTTATATTTGTTCTATTTTGATTATATATTTTCTCCGTTATACAATTATCTGTCAAAAATGAAATTACTACTTAATATAGTAATCCGCTAAGATAGTTGCCTAGAAATTCTCATTTAACTCCCCGCTTCCCGGTAAAGTCACCCCCCTCTTGTTTTATTGCATTTCAGTCGTTTTCAAACTGCCACAGTTCTCCTCCCACCTCCCATTTTTTCACCAAATATTGTTTCAGCTTCTCCCAGTCCGTGTTAAACTGTCCTGGATCAAGGTCTCTCAATTTTCTTGTCATTTTATCCATTTCCGCCATGTACAGCAGTTTGTAAATCCAGTCCTCGATAGTTGGCACTTCTTGCACTTTCCATTTTTGCGCATACAAAAGTCTAGCCGCTGCTGTCATATAAAATAACAATGTCCTATATTGTGCTGGAATGCTCTCCATTCCCAAGTTCAGCAGCAGGAGTTCTGGGTTCTTATTTATTTGAAATTGTAAAATCTCACTTATCTCTTTTATTATTTCCCCCCAGTACTTCCTAGCTACCTCACAAGTCCACCACATGTGATACAAAGATCCTTCATGTTTCTTGCATTTCCAGCATTTATTAGACATATTCAAGTTCCCTAGCGCAATTTTCTTTGGTGTCAAGTACCAACGATAAATCACTTTATGGACATTCTCTTTAATATTGGTACATGTCGTGATTTTCAACGTGTTTTTCCACAAGTATTCCCACGCCTCCATTGTTATTTCTTTGTTAAAATTAATAGCCCACTTCACCATTTGCACTTTAACTGTCTCATCTTCAGTATACCATTTCAGCAGCATTTTGTAAACCTTAGAAATTTCCTTTTTGTCCTCTTGTAAAAGTGCCTGTTCTAGTTCCAAATTCTCCATTCTTATCCCTCCCTTCACACAGTCCGAGTTATAAAGATCTCTGATCTGTCTATATTGAAACCAATCGTAGCTTGGAGATAACTCATCTTGCGTCTTTATTTTAAGTTTAGAAAGTTCCATTCGGGTTATCTCCTTGTATGTTAAACACTGTTGTTCATTATTGACAGTTCTCGGATCTATTACTTCATATGGAACCACCCATGAGGGGATTCCATCTTGTAGGTAATTTCTGTACTTCTTCCAAATTGTGAATAGGCTTCTCCGAATATAATGATGTAAGAACATAAAGTCCGCTTTTACTTTCTCATACCATAAGTATGCATGCCATCCGAATATTTTTTTATATCCTTCTAAGGCCAGTAATTTCCGGTTTTTCAATGTCATCCAATCTTTCAACCACACTAAACAAATTGCATCATAATAAAGTCTTAAGTTGGGCAGTTGCATTCCGCCTCTTTCTTTTGCATCTTGTAACACTTTCATTTTCACTCGAGGCTTTTTGCCTGCCCAAACAAAGTCTGATATTTTCCTCTGCTATTTTTCAAACTGCTTAGAATCTCGGATAATTGGTATTGTCTGTAACAGAAACATCACTCTTGGCAACACATTCATCTTAATTACTGCAATTCTTCCCAACCATGACAAGTTCAATCTCTTCCATTTAATCCAGTCTTGCTTTATCTGAGTCCACAGTTTCTCATAGTTGTTTTTAAATAAATCTATATTCTTTGCAGTCAGTTCAATTCCCAGATATTTCACCTTGCTTGTTACTTCGCAGTCTGTTATTTCTGTTAATAGTTGTTGTTTTTGTTTAGTCATGTTCTTACATAGTATCTTTGACTTCTTTTTGTTTACATAAAATCTTGCCCAATCTCCAAATTCCTTTATTTTCTCTATTACCTTTGGCATATTTTCCATTGGATCTTCCACAATTAACATTATATCGTCCGCAAAAGCTCTGACCTTATAGGAAAAGTCCTTTATTTTTATTCCACGGATTGCATTATCTTCTCGTATCTGTATCATCAGTATTTCCAAAACCAAAATAAACAACAATGGAGACAACGGGCAACCTTGTCTTGTACCTTTACCTATAGTCAATTTCTTGGTTACCTCATCATTCACCACAATTGCTGCACTCTGGTCTCTGTAAATTTCCTTTACTGCTCTTATGAATCTTTCTCCCATTTGTAGCTTTTCCATGGTGGCAAACATAAAGTCCCAGTTCAAATTGTCAAACGCTTTTTCAGCACCCACAAAGAAGAAACCAACCTCCTTGTCACAACGTTTGTCATAGTATTCAATAGCATTTATAACTGTCCTTAAATTGTCTTTGATTTGTCTGTTTGGTAGAAAACCAGCTTGCTCCTCCTCAATAACTTCAGAAAGCCATCCCTTCACTCTTTCCGCCAGTATCTTCGCAAAAATTTTGTAATCATTATTAAGTAACGATATGGGTCTATAATTTTTCACACTGGTCAAATCTTGCCATTCTTTAGGGATCAATGATATATTGGCTTCATTCCAAGTATCTGGGATCCGCTGATCCTTTAAAACACCATTGATCACTTCTTTTAGGAATGGTGCCAGTTCATTAGCCATTACCTTGTAAAATTTGGCTGTAAGTACATCCGGTCCTGGCGCCTTTCCCGAATTTGTTGACTGTATTGCCTTTCTTATTTCTTCCTCCGTTACTTCATTATTCAGTTTGTCTCTCCAAGCTTCCGAAATTACTGAGAGCTTCATTTTCCCCAAATATGCCGCTATTGAGTCTTTGTACACCTCTTTTTTATTATACAATTTGGCATAAAATTTATAAAAGGCTCTGCTGATAGCTGTCTGCTCCAGGTACTCTTTATTGTCCTCACAGATTTTATTTATTATCTTCTTCTCCTTTCTCTTCTTCAATTGCCATGCCAAATATTTCCCAATTACACCAAACCTGCCAGGAAAGCCTGGTCGGATTTGGGAAGTGAGGTGATGCTGGGAAAGACCCAGTAACACTCTTCTGCTGTTTGTCTTCCCTGACTTTATTCCGAAGTAGACTCAGCTGGATGTTAGGAATTGCCTGGCAGGTTCACGAAGGTGTGTCTGCCTGCTTCCTCCTTCCACCTGCATGAATTTCCTCTAACCACCCCCCATAACACACTCACATTCTCTCTCTCTCTCTCTCTCTCTCTGAAAACTCAAAGTGCCTCAAAAAGCGCCTCAGGTTCTTATCAATTAAAAAAAGATGTTTATTTCTACTCACTTTTCTCCTCAAACTTTTCTTTTTATATATTTTTGTACATTGTTTATGGCAGCTGACATCATTCTCATCTCCTCGTGAGGGAATTTCTGCTGAGAAGGTGTGCCTCAGGGGGGCTTTGGCAGGCGGACTCTCGAATGGCAGTAGAGCCCACTGAGGCCCTCCCCTCCCCAAATTCTGCCCACCCCAGGCTCCTCCCCCAGATCTCCAGGAATTCCCCAACCCAGAGTTGGCAACCCTCGTGGGATGGCCCGAGGTCACCCAGTGAGGTTCCTTGGCAGAGTGGGGATTTGAACCCGGTTCTCCTGACACTCTAACCACTATGCGGAGCTTGGTTTTCATCACGCACAGGAACATTCATCTAGTGTATTTTTACTCTTCGCCCTCCAAATAAAGCAAGACACAGAGACAGCACAAATTTGTAACTGGCCCAAAGACACCGGACGAGGTCCCTGCTCCTCCTGTTCTCATTTTATCCTCCCAACAGTCCTGTGAGGTAGGCTGAGAGAGTGGGACTCACCCGAGGTCACCCACCAGATTTTGGGGTGAGTGAGAATTTTGAACAAAGGTGAATCCACAGACACAGACCTACATGCCATTTCCCCCCCTTCCTACTCTTTTTTTAAAAAAAAATTATTCAACAAATAGTAGGTGCAGAAGAGGATAGGAAACAGAAGTTTATATTGGAAAGAAAATTAGAAATACGCATTACAAGGAATATCAAGGAATATCCAAAGGCAATGGTCAGATAACATATAAGATATAATTTTCAGATATGCAATATAAAAATATCGAGAAATATTTCCACTCTCTCCATCCTAATAAACCTCCTTATTAGATCAACCAGTGTTTAATAAACTATGTAACTGAACTGATTAACAATAAAACAGTTGTCCTGTGCTTCAGCACCTTAGTCTAACGCTATTGATTCAGTGTAAATTTATGCAATAGAACAGCAGCACTCTTAAAAACAGACTGGAGGTGAACGTCAGGTGGTATGCAGTGTTACTGGTGGTATGCACCAGTAAGAAAGTGGCTGAAGTAGCAGCGAGGAGGTTTGTGTCTGTGATGGGGAGGCCTCTGCCTTCGAGTGGGCGTGGTTTGGGACCAGGGAAAGGTTGCCACTGGAGAAAGGGCACCCTTGGAAGCCCAACTTTCTCTTCTCCAAAACTGGAACGTCAGAGAGTTCCACCTACACAGCCAGAACCCGTAAAAGTGGTTCTCTATCCCACGTCTCATCCCCTGGTCCCAGGAGTGACGAACGGAATCCCCAATACGAATCTCGATCAACACAAATGCCTCTCTCTCTCTCTCTCTTGTTCTGAGACCAACTGGGTAAGGGGCCATGGCCCTTTCAGGAATTTTCTGTGCATGCCCATCTTCTCGAACTCAGTATGATAAGGAATGCTCTGAAAGCTCTTTTGTATGCCTAGCATGAGGCAAGAATGTGGAGATATGCATGGACAACGCCACAGCCATGCGGGAGTTAGACAGGGGAGGACAGCTTCCCTCGCTCTCTCTTGGATATCCTCTCGCTACTCTGCCTCCCTGTAGGCATTTCCTCCTCTGCCCCTTACGACTCCCACACTCAGAGAGATGGCGAGGGAAGGTTCCCCGGCAATCATAACAGCCCCTTACTGCCTGAGGCAGGCCTGCTTTGCCATTCGGTTTCCAATGGCACAGGGCAGAATCCACCGTTTCCCTCTAACCCCAAACCTGCTTCGGGGCAGCGTGATTCTCCGCCACAGCCTGGGAACTCTGAAATTCACAGCCTGATGTGCGTCTCCTCTGAATTAATTTTTTACTTCCTGGTCCCAAAGGTCCTGTTAGAAGCCAGAAAACCACCCACCAGGAAATCATATCTAGCCAAATGGGGAAGATTTTCTGTTGTGCATGAAGAACCGAACCCTCCTCGTTGCCTTCCCTTCTACGCTGTTTGGTCCAGTTCAAGGTCCAGGTTTTGGCTAATTCCTCCATTATGGCCCATTTCTACCTATCGGTGACAACATAAATGGGAAATCCCTCCTTGCCCAGTCTGAATGCAAGTCCTTCCTTGGAGGCCTGGAAGACCGACATGCCCCAGCAACTAGGTTTCTTCCCCAGTGGCCTCTCTCCTTGGTGCTCACTTCAACCGTCCACAGACCCTTCGAGCCCCTAGCTATCTGCCCCCTCAAATGCTGTCAGCTAAGACCACTTTTCCAGTGGTCCACTCTTAACCTCAGCGAGGAGGGTGAGTGGCGTGCAAGCCCTTCGTTCCGACCCCCCCCTTTCATTCAGACGTTCTCCGATAAGGTTGGTCTCCCTCCAAGCCTCCCTTTTCTGCCAAAGAGCATCTCCCCTTTTCCCATGAACCAGGACATTGTCTCCCCTGTCTTCTTTCCGACATCTCAGGACGACACAGAGAGCCTTTGCATACTCTGGAAGTTAAAGGTGCCTTGGGTTTCTATCTAGCCAGGAGCGCTCCTTTTGGGAAGAACCCTGTTCTCTTAGGGCCTTTTAAAAGGAGCAAAATGGCCAGAAAGTCTGCACAGAATATTTCAAAATGGATGGTGTCGCTCATTAGGACTTGTTACCACCAGTGTTAGCAGCCGTGCCCGTTGCGTATGAGGGTTCATTCCACTAGGGCTCAATCCCCCTCGGCAGCCTTCAAACTGGGCATCCCGCTCGTCGACTTGTACAAGGCAGCCACCTGGTCAGTGCCGCCTACGTTCCTCAAACATGATGTCACTGACGTGGACTCCAGACGGGAGGCGGATGTTGGCAAGGCACTCCTGAAGACTCTTGTCCATTAAAGAGCTTCACACCCTCCTCCTGGGGAAGATCATCTCCCATGTGGAGCTGCACAGAAGACACGCTAGATGATGCAAACAGGCCTGCACTTCCCTGTCCTTGTTGTTCTTGGAGTGGTCTTCTGTGCAGGCACATCTCTCGCCCTCCTGCCCTGCTGCAAGCTCCTTTTTGTACCTTCCTTCTGCACCTGAGGCTTTGCACGGCCTTTTATAGCTACTCCTCGGGAGAAAGCTCGTGGGAAGGCTCAGCGGGCAACTAGTGTTTCTAGGAGCTCTAGAAAGTCCGCGGCTGACCTGTGCCTACGCAGACCCCACCTGTGCCTGCACAGACCACTGGATGAACAACAGTCGCAGGGAGTGCGACCCGGTTTTCAACAGTGCCTCTTTAAGCTCAGCACGTGATATTCTGTGAAAGACAGCAGGTAAAGAAGGCCTGGTTTTTGCAAATAGTTTCTGAAAGATAGAAAAGACTCCCCACCATATTCTAGGGGGGGTGGGGAATTAACTTTCAGGGAGAGAAACGGTTTGTATAAATTCTGAGTAGTTGTATAAATTATTCTAGTCAATCCTTTTCTGGTCCCAAAACAAATTTATGAACAAATGTATGAATTCATTTATCTCAACAAACAGAATAACGATTATAGGAACTGCAACAGTTAAAACACAATAACTCTAGTACTAATGATACCTATAATAATAAAAGAACTAATAATCAATAATACTTATGAACATCAGATCAATACCAATAAAAATACAGTAAGTCTTATAAACATAACAGCAACTTCCATATTAACAATAACAACAACACAACAATAACATATCCAACTATCTTAACAACTACAATTATATATAGCACATCTCATGGGGTCTTAGCCCCTGCCTCTCCATCCTGTAGAGGGTCAATTCGGCTACAGGAGCCTTGTCAGAATCCGCCACAGGAGCCTCAGTGCCTAGGGGCCGTGCCCTCTCGATTGCTCTCCCCGTGTCGGCAGGCATGGAGCAGACCTCACAAACGGGGACAAGAGGAGGGTTTAGGGCACCCACACCCCCTCTCTTCCCCGTTGCCGCACTGGCTCCTTACTCGCTCATGTGCTCACTGAGCTTTCAATGTTCTCTCTCTCCTCCCTCCCTCACTCTGTGGCTCTCCTCTCTCTTCCCTCTCTGTCCTGCCCCAAAGACCCGTATTTATAGGGACCGTCGGGTGGGATCTCGCCCCTCCAAAGGCTCAGGCTTGCCCTCTCCTGCCAGATTGAGGCTTGCGGACCCGATCCTGGGCTTCCCGCCTTGGCTGCCTTGCTGGTGGCCACGTCTTTGGCTAATCTGCGTGCCCCGTCAGAGTGGGGCAGGCCGGGCCCTTCCAGCTGCTGCGTTGGTCCGAATGCCAGGTCAGGCCTCTGCTGCCAGTCCTGTCTCGGCCGTTCTTGGTGGAATTACGCCTGGGTGAGCTCTGAAGCCCAGGCTGTATCTGCTGCAGGTGTGGCAGGATGACACTGGACCTCCCCGGTGGCTGCAGCACAATAACTCCAGTACTAATAATAATTATAATACTAATGAGCAGCAGATGAATACCAACAAAAATATAACTCTTAAAAATAATAAGAATGTCCATATTAACAATCATAATAATACAACTATAACATACTCAATAAGATATTTTCAGCAATAACGAGGTCTTTGCCCCTCCCTCTGCTTTCCGCAGATGGTCAATTCAGCTCCAGGAGCCTTGTCCGAATTCGCCACAGGAGAGTCTGAGCCCAGGTATGGAGCTCACCACACCTGGGTGAGCTCCAAGGCCTGGACGGTGACTGCGGCAGGTGTGGCAGATGGCACTGAGTGGGCGTCCTTGGCGACCCTGGCCTGGGCGCCGCCTCCAGTCCGCTTGCTCTCGTTGGTGGGGAGAGGCGCTGGACCGGCCTTGCTGGGGATAGGGGAGGTCTTCGTCTGGCACCCACCTCTCCTCCTCCTCCTCTCTCTCTCCAGGCCCCCTCTTGAATGGCAGGAAACTACAAACTGGCCCCTCCTCATGGGCCAAGTCCTGTTATAGGAACTGCAATAATTAAAGCACAATAACTCGAGTACTAATAATAAGTATAATAATAATAGAACTAATAATCAATAATACTAATGAACACCAGATCAATACCAATAAAAATACAATAGGTCTTATACACACAACAGGACCTTCCATATTAACAGTAATTATAATAACACAAAAATAACATATTCAGCTATATTGCCAACTACAGTTATATATACAACATCTGCCAGAATGGGGTCTTGGCCCCTCCCTCTCCTTTTTGCAGATGGTCAATTCGGCTACAGGACCCTTGTCAGAATCCGCCGCCGTTGGAGCATCTGAGCCGAGGGGGCGTGCCCTCTAGGTTGCTCTCCCCGGGTCGACAGGCATCAGGCAGACGTCACAAACGGGAAGAGGAGGAGGGCTTACAGCACCCACACACCCTCTCTGCCGCTTTGCAGCACTGGCTCCTTACTCGCTCATGTGCTCACTTGCTCACTCTGGACACTGGATGTCCATGATGCTGCTGGGGCCTTGCTCTCCGGTCAGTTTGCTCTTGTTTTGGGTGGGGAGCCTCTGCTGCCGGCCCTTCCTCAGCTGTCAATGGTGGCGGCACAACTGGGTGAGCTCCAAGGCCTGGACTGGAACTGTTGAGGGTGTGGCAGGATGGCAATGAGTGCGTGTCCTTGGCGACCCTGGCCTGGGTGCCGCCTCCAGTCAGCTTGCTCTCGTTGGTGGGGAGAGTCGCTGGACAGGCCTTGCTGGGGATAGGGGAGGTCTTCGTCTGGCACCCACCTCTCCTCCTCCTCTATGTCTCCATACCTTTTCTTGTATTGCTGGAAAACTGGCCCCTCCTCATGGGCCAAGTTCTTACTTGAAAAGGCAGGTCTGCTGGTTAACTAAACATTGCTTCAATGAGGCCTCCCGTGGAACACAAATGGTGCGGCACCTTGCACAAGACAAGCAAAGAGGTTGAGAAAGAAAACGGTGACTTCAAGCTCAATTTTAGAAAACCCTCTATTAGTTTGGGACAATGGTTTGTGTTCTTATCTTGGCATGGTTCTAAGCGGTTTAGACCTAAGTAAATATTGGTCATGGTCCAAATCGGGTCTTGACCATATCAGGAATTGGTACAGATAAAAGAAAATCCTTGCAAAACAAGAAAAAGAATCGAAGCTACAAGGCAAGGCATTGTGGTTCCAATATTTCTAAATGAGACCAATTATGCTCTACCTTGCTACCAAAAATGGTTCTCTCAGACTGTTAAGTAAGTTGAGACCCTTCTAACTGAATCTTTGAGGGCAATGAAAGGTTTTTGTCTAAAATTTACCAAATTCTTATTGAGGTCCTTAACCCCAAATCACATCTTAATGAAGTACTAACATTAGACAACTGGGAAAAAGTATGGGCATCAAAATTAAATAAATCCTCAACTATACTAACTAAAATACAAAGCTGTAAAATT
Source organism: Eublepharis macularius (assembly GCF_028583425.1). Classification (NCBI taxonomy): domain Eukaryota; kingdom Metazoa; phylum Chordata; class Lepidosauria; order Squamata; family Eublepharidae; genus Eublepharis; species Eublepharis macularius. The sequence continues at coordinate 78,288,369 of NC_072799.1, forward strand.
ATACACAGGTGGTACCTAACATCCCAAAAAATCTCCTTAATTTATTCTTCAGCATCGCCCTCTTGTTGGAAGAAATGCAATAATGAGGGTAATTTTGCTCACTGTTGGTGGGAATGTCCCTTGATCTCTCGATTTTGGTCAGAAATACTAAATATTATTAAGGAAATAACAGGGTACAGTGTCCCTATGTCGCCAAAAGTAATCTTCTTGGGACTGTGGGATCAGGCATCAATCCCAAATGTTAGAAGAGACCTTATCAACTCTCTCCTGGTGGCAGCTAGGAGTGCAATAGCAACCAAATGGAAAGACCAATCTCCACCTACTACAGAACTTTGGTTTACAAAAATCTGGAACCATTTGATAATGGAAAAAAGTAACTGACAATCTACATCAGACGGAATATCAATCTTCGGGATCAAACTTCTGGGAAAAATGGATCCCATTTTACGAATTCATAGAAGCAAGAGATCTGCAACCTTCCAAGCGGGAAGGATTGTGAGAATTCTGGGCCAGCAACCAGCTGGCCTCAAGGGCCATCAGGCCACCAGTGGCACCATCAAAAGTCCTTCACGCAGTGGAGACAAAGTCATCCAAGAAGTCCTGGAGCAGAAAGGCACAGGGCATGCTTGACGGCTCAAAGGCAGCTGCCTTCCGACAGGGAAGAGGAGTCTTACAGGACTGTTCCTGAGAAGCCGGCCAGACGCGTGACAGAAGCCTCCAGAGAGACACTTGTGGGCGAGGAGGCAACATGGACGTTGAGAAGCTGACCTGCTGACGCTACCTGATCGAGGACTGGACCTCAGCCTGAAAGACCTGACTTTGCCGACCCTCAGCAGGCTGAGAGGGCTTATTGTTAACAACAAGGAAGAGGCTCAGTGGCAGACTAGACCACGAAATTCAAGCACCTGGCCCAGAAGCTGGGTGGAAGGAGGCTGCCGTGCTTGACTGCTAGCCTGGGCTTTGCCTGAGTGTAAAGCACCAAAGGTGTAGGAAGAGAGGCTGAACCCAGGGCCCACACAGCCATGCATATGCCCGCTGAGTTTTGGTGTGCTTACCATCACGCTATGGGGCAGGCCTCTTCAGGCCAGCGTGGATGAACTGAAGCCACATACGCGTCAGCACCATCTGCCACCGGGGCGATGCCCCCACCGCCTTCCCTTCTGAAACTCGTCCATTATCCAGCCTCCACCTGCTGGATCCGCAGCAAGCATCTGGGTCCATCGCTGCGCTTTCCACCCCCAACATGTCCCTTTCCTCATGCTCGCCTGTGGCGGAAGGTCCTTATAGAGCAGAAAATCTTGTTAACAATTCCCAACCTCAAATTGTTGCCAGCTTCAAATTGTGAAATTCCTGGAGGCTTTGGGGGAGGGGAGCTTGGAGAGGGCAGCCCTAGCCCAGGCAGGGAGGGGGGCCACCAGCATCCACCCTATTAAGCCCGTGGCCATAGGATATGAAGCCATTTGCCCCTCAGATGCCTCCAATTCGCTCCTGTGGCCTACAGAAAAGCCTATTTCTGCTGCAGCTGGAAGAACCCCCTATCAACAGCCAGGAAAGGGAGGGGGAGAGAAACCTCGTAGGCCAGAGGCCGACCGGGGCTGGGCCTCACCCTGCTTTAGCCCTCCTGACTGACAGACAACAGGCCCCAAATGTAAATAAGGGGGGGGAACCTCTGCCAAACCCCCGAGCCTGGCGCTGGGCGCTGGCTTTCCTCCTGGAGTTGAAGGTAGCAAGCAGGGGAATAGCCCAGCTTCTCCCAGGCCGCTCCTGCTGCCTCGACCTGAGGGCCTTCAGTATAACCAGCCTCAGCGGAGCTTGGCTTGAAGGGTGCTCTGCTCATGCTGAGCACCAAAGACCTGTGTGCTGGGGAAGGGCAGAGCAGGCAAATATTCCTTGGGCTCCACCCGTCCAGCAAAGCCCTCGGATGCCTAAGGGAAGGCCCGACTGCCTTTCCTTCTTCCAGGGCTGCAAACGCGGCCCCTGTCCAAGCTGCGGTGCTGCCGTCCAGGTGGGCCAAATCGGTTGCTTGCAGCCTGTGTTTGTAATGAACCACTTGTTCACTTCACAACATTCTATACGTTGCTCTCCTGCTTCATTTTGCAGCACTCCCCCAAATTATCGAATACTGTTTCATTCTTTGTTTCCTCCTTTTGCATTCCACTCACCTAGGATGATCAGTGCATTTGTTGAGGTGCATGATCAGTTTTTTCCTGGACGCTTGATAAAACTTTCTGTTTTTCGTCTTCAACTTCAGTAGTAGGGTGTAAACTTGAATGATGGTTATGGTGATAGGCTTACCATAAAGTCTGATTTGGTCTGACTTCACAATATGTTTTTAATGGCTTGTCTTCCTTCTCACCTCACTAGAACTTTCTTTTGAGTTTGCCATTTTCAGAGTAAAAGGCTTCGTATTTTTCTCACTGAAATCTTTTCAATCCATTTTAGATCACTCACATCCCAGATTACTATGTTTAAGAGATGCATTTCTTTATTTATGATTTCCAGCTTACCAGGTTTTGTACCTCTCGCATTCCATGTTCCTACTATGTGTGTTGCAGAGCTTTGGACTTTTCTTTTGCATCTGTTCCCTTCAGCAACGGGACACCCTTTTGGTGATAGCCCAGTCCCATCAGTAAAAACAGTTATACTTAACCTCTCCTCTTCCCCAGTAGCTAATTGTGTGGCTTGCAAACTGGAGGTCCTGTTTCTCAGCACCATCTCTCCCCCCCCACCGCCTCCCCAGTTTTGATCCTCTCATCATCGGGGTTTTGAAGTAGGAGATGATCAGAAGCGGTTTGGCATTGCTTTTTTGGGCATACTACCAACCAGCGTTAGCTGAAGTGTCCCTGCCATTTTCCATGAAAGATTCTCCACCAGTTTCACCTTCTACAACTGTTGCTGCCCAGTAGCTAGTCACTTCAACAATTCCTCTGCCCACCACCGCAGCTGGTGGGCAAGGGCCATACAAACAGGTGGCAGGCCTCAAACCTCCCAGGATCCTGTCCACATCCTCAGACGGAATAAACTGGAAAAGGCCTACACTGTACAGACACAATACCTAAGGGTCCTCCACCCCATCCTCAAGACCGCTTCCCTCCGTTCCAGCAGGGAGACGTTGGGCACTATGGTGGGTGGATCTCCCGCAGAATCCCAGGCCATGTTCTCAGTCCAGACTTCAGGTCCACAGCATCCCAACCAGAAGTGTTCTGGATACAGCACCGTGCCAGGGGAATAGAATCCATACAGACTGCAGTGAAACCAGCTCCCTGCCCACCAGACCCCTGCTGACGTATCTTCAAGTATTTTGGAGGATGCAATTGGTGAGCCAGGCTTTTTTCTGAAGAAATAGGTGGGGGAACTCTCCCCCAAGGCAATTCCTTGCAGGGGGGTGGGGGGGGACACCCATCACTACATGTGCTTGCAGATGCTCCCGGGACCGTGCGATGACATCACTGGTGGGAAGGCATGGATGCCCCCCAGGAGAAATAAGTAGGACGGAAGGAAGGAAGGAAGGAAGGAAGGAAGGAAGGCAGGAAGGAAGGAAGGAAGGAAGGAAAAAAAAAGGGAAGGAAGGAAGGAAGGAAGGGAAGAGACAAAGTGAGAAAGAGAAAGAAAAATAGACAGACAGACAGAAAGGAAGGAAGGAAGGAAGGAGGGAAGGAAAGGAAGGAAGGAAGGAAGAAAAAAGGGAAGGAAGGAAGGAAGGAAGGAAGGAAGGAAGGAAGGAAGGAAGGAAGAGACAAAGTGAGAAAGAGAAAGAAAAATAGACAGACAGAAAGAAAGGCAGAAAGGAAGGCAGAAAGGAAGGAAGGAAGGAGGGAAGGAAAGGAAGGAAGGGAAGAGACAAAGTGAGAAAGAGAAAGAGAAATGGACAGAACGAAAGGCAGAAGGAGAGGCAGAAAAAAGGCTGAAAGAAAGGAAGGAGGGAAGGAAGGAAGAGAAAGAAAGGAAGGAAGGAAGGAAGGAAGGAAGGAAGGAAGAAAGAAAGAAAGAAAGAAAGAAAGAAAGAAAGAAAGAAAGAAAGAAAGAAAGAAAGAAAGGGAGAGAAGAAGGAAGCGCTCAGTGATACAAGTTTCAATAGCACTTGAACTCTGTGGCAGCACAGGAACAGGACACTCCAGATGGCATTAGGCAACTGTCAGTATTGCCACTCTCGGCACCAAGGCCCTCAAACAGGCTAGGGGAGACCACCAAGACAAGGATGGCACTGTGGAAAGACATGCAGCCGGAGCAGCCAAGCCCTCCAAGTTCCATCTCCGCTTGGGGAGGGACTAGAGGCAGTCCTGCACTGAGCCCCAGTCACAGCTGAGAGGCCCCCCTTGTCTCCGCAGACTTCTCTGCCTCCCCCTCTCTGGTGCTTGAGGTGTGGATTCTGGTCCACCCCCTACTTCCTGCTTCGCTGCTCCTGAGCCAGTTGCTAATGGGCATAAGCGAAGCGTTGCCTTTGCCCAACATGCTCCTTCTTGGGAATCAAACTGGGGTCTGCCATGGGCCTCAGGGATGCCTTTCCTTGGTGAAGTTGACAAGACTGTATTGCAGTGGCACTTTCCTTTGTTGCTGTCTTGGGCTTTGCACGCCCCTTCTCTGCCCAAGGGAGCTCAGTGGCAGGCAGGGGTGTTTGGTGGAGGACAATGCTTGGCTTCCCTCCACAGTCCTATTGGTCGCCCCACCAGTCCTCCAGGAGGTCCATGGTTGTCCTCTGCTTCCTGCCTGCATTCTGGGCCTCTCCCTGTGGGCAGAGATTCCTTGGCATCAGGGGGTTTGGACCCTGTCTGTGGGGGTGGGCTGTGTTTGTGTCTGCTAATCACGGGGCCGTCCTCAGAACATGGAGCCAAGATGGCGGGCTGTTGGTCGGATCCTGGGAGATTCAGGTACTTTTGGTATCCTGGACCTGAATTCATTAGCGGAGGGGTGTGTCTGTCCGTCATTTCTCATCTGCAGAATGGCCACAGGGAGCAGACTTGTAGTGCTGGGCCCATACTAAGGAAGGAGGCCCACAGGGTGACAGCCACGGACAGCGTGACGGTGTCTTCGCTCCTTCCACCTGCTTGTCACCCCTGTGCTATGTCAGACTGGGTGGTGGCTAAGAATCACACCAGACACTTGCTTGGGTCAGAAATGGCCACAACTTTATTGAAAACAGCCGGATGGAGCATTGGCCTGCAATCTGGGCACGGATCCCCGTTGGCATCAGAGGCCTGGCTGCTGACCGATGCATCACCCGCCAGCCTCCCGCTGGCAACTCGGCACACGTTGTTCCATCACCAGACCTGGCGGGCGACCCTTGCTTCCAGATCAATCGGGGTGAACAGACCCGAAGACCCACTCACCCTGTTGGGATCGGGCCCAATGCCTCAAAAACCGCCAACCCATACAGTTGTGACGCTGCCCCCCGATAGTCCTCAATCAGCACAGAATAGGCGGGTGACCAGCTGCTCCTGTGGAAGCTCGGTTATAATGGCGCTGAGCATATGGCTGGCCAACGCAGGATGGACTCCTTTCTAATCCCGCCTCCACTCCATCATGCACTCAGTGCCAACCCAGCGTGCCGAGATGTCGTCAGCTTCATTTGTCGCCTATGTGCTATGTCAGACTGCGTCGCAGCGAAGAATCACACCAGACACTTGCTTGGGTTAAAAATGGCCCCAACTTTATTGATTACAGCTGGAAGGAGCATTGGCCTGGCATCTGGGCATGGATCCCCGATGGCATTGTAGGCCTGGATGCCGAGCGATGCATCACCCGCCAGCCTCCCGCTGGCAACTCGGCACACGTTGTTCCGTCGCCGGGCCTGCCGGGCGACCCTTGCTTCCAGCTCCGTCGGTGTGAGCAGACCCAAAGGCCCACTCACCCTATTGGGATCCAGCCCAATGCCTCAAAAACCGTCACAGGAGGAAGGCCACAGGCCCGACTCCTGCCAACGCTCCAGCTGCCGCAACCAAGAAAGATGGAGCCCCCACCCCCACCCCCAGGGTCCCTGACTTTGATGCCCAGAGGAAGGCGAAAAAACCCCCAGAGGCCTTGGCCAATCTGGCCCCTTGCGGGAAAAATTCCTCCCTGGCCCCCGAAGGCGACCGGCACAAACGGCCCTGGAGATCTCAGCCAGGAACCCCTTCATCCCTCCCTCCCTCCCTCTCTCCCTCCCTCCTTTTTTTCCCTGTGCCAGCGGGGGGATGGAAATGGGCTACCCCATGGAGACAGAACAATGGCAGGGCCCCCTAAGGACTCCCGTGCACGGGTGTGGGCCAGGGAGGGGGCAGCGGGGGACCCTTGCGGCCGCACAGACACCCAGGTTTTCAGGGGCCCGCGTGCAGGCCCTGCAGTGTCCGTGCCAGGCCAGCCAGCACACCAGTCAGAAGACTCTTGCTCCCTGGAGGGAACGAGGGGGAGAGACGGGGGGGCCCAAGCATGCTCCCTCCCCCTACGGCATCGCAAGGGGGAGGGGAGCCCAAGCCTCTGCCCTCACCTGTGGGTGGCGTTGCCCAGCTGCTCCTCCTCAGCGCCAACCCAGCTTGCCGGCAAGTTGTCAGTGTCCTTTAACGCAGTTGCAGCAGAAGAGAGAATGCAAGATGGATCTCTCTTTTTGGGGCTCTGGAGGAAAAAGAAGGGAAGGATGATAACTCCAGAGGATAGAACCCTTCTTCTTCCCCCTTCAGTTCTCCTGGCAGGCTCCCTTCTAATGGGCAACTAGAACAGGTTTTAAAACCAGTGAAGAGGAGGTGCTGATGGGAGATCCTCTTCTTTTAGCAATAGGAATGGGGGAATGAGAGGTCTCACTCATGTCAGAACTCTCAGCCAACCCTACCCTACATCGCGAGGTTGTTGTGAGGAATACGGAAGAGGAGGGTGGGAACCAGGCATTCTCCCATGAGCTCTTGGGGGGGAGTGCAGGACAATATTTGAGAAAGATAACCTGAGATTACCGTTTTCCTTCTTGACGGGCATTGGCATTTCAGAGCCAAGCTAGAAGGGACGAATTACCCTTGAACGGCAAGTGAACAGTCTCAGCTGTATTCCTCCTGCTTCACTGGCACTCCACTTGCGCTCCACTCGATCACTCCGATTCAAGTGTCATTCGTCCCTTCTAGCTTGGCCCTCAGTTGCTGTCACAGTTGCTGTCACAGTCTAGGCCCTGGGTCTGCTTCTACATTGCCACCCAGAACAGCTGGTGTCTCGAGCGTTCTCGTGGCACCATCTCTTTGGTTCCAATGTGGAGATCTAACGGATTCTAACACTCTGGAAGAGGCAAGGCTATTGGGAGCTTCTCTTCTTTTAGCAGAATGAACTGAGCAATGAGAGTTCGGACTCTTGTGACAGCATCAACACGGGGACAAGGGGGGGGGCTGCTTCACAGCAAGGTGTTCCAATGAGACTTGCTTGGCAACAGGTGCTTAGAAGCAGGGTTTTTTCCCTGGGGAAGGAGAGGGTGGATCTCTCTGTTACACGTGCGAGCCCAAAGCATGGGCGCTAGAGGAAACGTGTGATAACATCACCTCCAAATGTAGTGGCCATCTGCCTGCGGCCTCCTCCATCCTCCAAAGAAGGAAGGTAAAAAAAGGAACAAAGACATGGGGAAAAAAAGGATGGAGGGAGAGAGGGAAAGAAAGAAGAAAGGAAGAAAAAGAAAAGAACAAGAGAAAGGGAGGGAGGGAAGAAGGGAAAGGCGGGGAGAGGCCAAGGAAGCATGTGGCCCCGGCAGAGCTCCACCCGGGGAGGAAGCCCTTAGGTCTTTGTGCGCCGGGGGCCGGGACAGAAGTCTTTAGCCAGAGGTGCTGGATCTCAGATCCCGGGACATTCTGCTCAAAAAAAGCCCTGCTTAAAAGATCCCACAGACGAACACCTGGGAGATCCAGCTTCACATCCCCAATCCACCATGAATCTGACAGAGTGATCACGCACCAGTCGTTCTCTCTCAGCCTACACTACATTGCAAGGTTGTTGTAAAGAATGGGAAAGAGATGGATGAGAACCATGCATTTTGCCTTGAGCTGCTTGAAGAAAGAGCAGGATAGAAACAGGCAGAGAACATTAGATTAGCATTTTCCAACAGCTGGGGAGAGGCCATACCTGATGGTGTTTCGCGGAGGAGGTCTGAGACGCTCCACATGCTTGAGGTCTCAGACTGTAGCTGCTGAGAGAGAAAGGCCACCCGTTAGATGCAACGAGTGACGGTCCAGGAAGCTGCTCTCTCCACAAGGAGGCCCTGGAGCCCCATCTTCTCTCCTTTCACTGGCAGCGGCTCTCCTGTGCCCGAGAAGCGTCTGCCCCCACCCCTGGGATCCTTCCATTCAATGTTCCCCGTATGGACCTGGTGGGCTTCATGATTCCTATTGGAACTTCCCGGGGGCTCTCCACATTTGTGGGGGAAAGGCGCAGGGGTCAGTGATTGACAGGCCTGGTGCTGCTTGCCAGTTCCCCCCTCCACTCTAACGACACAAAAGCCTTTGGGGGCTTCAACAGGGGTTGCTGCCAGTGGCCAATCAGGAGGCTGGGTCAGCATCTAAGGTACCCCACGCTCTCGGCCTTTCCACTGGACGCCCCTTTCCCTTGCCCGGACTGTTCCAGGGTTGGGAAGCTTGGCAGGGGAGCTGCTCTCTCCTGTGCAGCAGGGAGATCCAGGAGGCACATTTACTCCCTTGGCTAGCTTTTCTGCTCACCGGAACTGCAGATGTTCCCTCACTGCAGGACATTGCCGGTTCTTCTTCGTGCTCCTCCTCCAAAGACCCTGAGATTTCAGAAGGCAAGTTCAGATCAGTTTCTGCCCAGGCCACCCCTGCATTTGTGCTTCTCCTGCCTAGGAGGAAGGTGGGCTGCAAGCACCTCTGAAGCCCCACTAGCTTGCAACAAATCTGGGACAGCTAGAGGTGGGAGCTTCAGGGGACCAGAGACATTATGGTGGCCCTGGGCGTTCCTGTACACTCCCATTCAGACCAGCTCTTGTCTTGGGCGTGCTCGAAGCGGGGACAGGGGGCTACACAGGAAAGTAGTCCAATGACTCTTGCTTGGAAACAGGTGCTTAAAAGACTCAGTGCATGAGGCCCTGGGAGACTCAGATTCAAATCTCCATTTGGCCATGAATCTCACAGGGTGATCAAGCACCATCGGTCTCATTCAGCCTACCCTACATCGCATGGTTGATGGGAGGAATGTGAAAGAGACGGGCTTGATTCAAGCCTTCTGCCATGGGCTCCTTGGAGGGAGGACAGGAGAAAAATAGAGAAACAGAACATTAGATTACCATTTTCCGTCCGCTGGGGAGATGCCATACCTGCTGGTGTGGATGCCACGGAGCTGTCCCAGACACTGGAGGTGATGGACTCTAGCTCCTGAGAGAGAAAGGCCACCTGTTAGATGCAACGACTGATGCTGCAGGAAGCTGCTCTCTCGACAAGGAGGCCCCGAAGCCCCATCTAGCCTGCTTCCACGGGCAGCTGCTTGCCAGAGTCCGAGAAGGGCTCTGCCCCCACCCCTGGGATCTTTTCATGCAATATTCCCCAATACAGAGCCGGTGGGCATCATGATTTCTGCTGACACTTCGCGGGAGCTCTCCACATTTGCTGGGGAAAGGGTCGGGGTCAGTGCCTGGCAGGCCCTGTGCTGCTTGGCCTTTCCCACCTCCATTCTCAAAACACAAAAGACTTCTGGGTCTTCAACAGGGGTTGCTGCCAGTGGCCAATCAGGAGGATGGCTCAGCATCTAGGGTACCCCACGCTCTTGGCCTTTCCACTGGAGACCCATCTCCCTTGCCTGGCTTCTTCCTGGGTTGGGAAGCTTGGCAGGAGGGCTGCTATCTCCTGAGGGACAGGGAGATCCAGGAGGCACATTGACTCCCCTGACTAGTTTTTCTGCTCACCAGAACTGCAGATGTTTGTTCCCTGCCACGCATTTTTCGATGTTCATTGTCCTCCTCCTCCATCACTGACCCTGAGATTTCAGAAGGCAAGTTCACATCAGTTTCTTCCCAGGCCACCCCTGCAGTTGTGCTTCTCCTTCCCAAGAGGAAAATGGACTGCAAGCATCTCTGAAGCCCCACTAAGTTGGAATATGGCCGGGACAGCAAGAGGAGGGAGCTTGAGGTGGCCAAAGACGTTCTGGTGGCCCTGGATGTGCCCATACGTTCCCATGCGGACCAGCTCTTGTCTCGGGCACTCTCTTGGCAGCATCTCTTTGGTTCCATTGTGGAGCTATCATGTATTCCAGTACTATGGAAGAGGCAATGCTAATGGGAGCTTCTCTTCTCTGTCACCAGGAGTGTCCTGACCCTGGTGACAGATGCAGGCGCACAAGCATGGGGACGGGGACGGGGGGCTACATGGGACTGGAGTCCAATGACTCCAATGACCCTTGCTTGGAAACAGCTGCTTAAAAGCTTCAGCTCATGAGGCCCTGGGAGACGCAGCTTCAAATCCCCATTCGGCCATGAATCTCACAGGGTGATCAAGCACCTGTCGGCCTCATTCAGCCAACCCTGCATCGCAAGATTGTTGTGAGGAAAGTGACAGGGGTGGGAGGGAACCACGTATTCTGCCTCGAGCTCCATGGGGGGAGGGCACAAGGAAAATAGAGAAAGAGAACATTAGGTTACCCTTTTCTGCCATCATGGAGGACGTCTCGCTTGCCTCGCTTGTCTCGTCTGAGGGGAAGGAGGGCAGCGACCGCACTTCCTGAGAGAGAAAGGCCGTCTGTTAGCTGCAACAACTGATGCTCCAGGAAGCGGCTTTCTCTACAGGGAGGCCACTGGCAGCTGCTCTCCTGATTCCAAGAATGGCCTGCCCTCACCCCTAGGATCCTTCCATTCCATATTCCCAAATACAGAAATGGTCAGGTTCATGATTTCTGTAGACACTTCCCAGCATCTCTCCACAAATGCTGGGGAAAGGGACAGGATCAGTGCCTGGCAGGCCTTGTGCTGCTTGCCCTTTCCCACCTCCATTCCAAAAACACAACAGCCTTTTGGGGCTTCAACAGAGGTTGCTGCCAGTGGCCAGTCAGGAGGCTGGGTCAGCATCTAGGGTGCCCCACCCTCTTGGCCTTTCCACTGGACACCCCTCTCCCTTGCCCAGACTGTTCCTGGTTTGGGAGCTGGGCAGGAGGGCTGCTATCTCCTGAGGGAGAGGGGGACCCAAGTGGATGTTTCGTTCCCTTGGCTAGCTTTTCTGCTCACTATCCAGGCTGGTGTCGTGAGTTGCCTGAGGCAAGCAAAGGGCTCTCGGTCGTCCTCGTCCTGCACCGACCCTAAGATTTCAGAAGGAAAGTTCACATCAGTTTCTGCCCAGGCCACCCCTGCATTTGTGCTTCTCCTGTGCAGGAGGAAAATGGACTGCAAGCTCCTCTGAAGCCCCACTGCCTTGGAATAGGGCAGGGACCACTAGAGGAGGGAGCTTCAGGTGACCAAAGACATTCTGGTGGCCCTGGACGTGCCTATACATTCCCACCCAGAACAGCTCTTATCTCGGGCATTCGCGTGGCAGCATCTCTTTGGATCCCATGGGGATGTATCATAAATTCTAAAGGTCTATAAGAGGCAAAGTTCTTGGGAGCTTCTCTTCTTTTAGGAGGATGGATTGAGCAAGGGGAGTTCTAACTCTTGTGACCGGTTTAGGAGCATAAACACGGGGATGAGAGGCGGGCTACACGGGACAGCAGAGCAATAACACTTGCTTGGCAACAGGTGCTTAAAAGATCCCACAGACGAGGGCCTGGGAGACCCAGGTTCATATCACCATTCACATCTCACAGCGTGTTAAAGCACCAGTTGTTCACTCTAAGCCTATCGCAAGGTTGTTGGGAGGAAAGGGAAAGAGATGGGCGGGAACCATGCATTGTGCCTTGAGCTGCTTGGAGGGAAGGCAGTATAAAAACAGAGAAAGAGAACATCAGATCACCATTTTCCGTCAGGTGGGGAGAGGCCATACCTGATGTGGATTCCTGTAGTAGGTCTGAGACGCTCCACATGCTAGACGTCTCAGACTGCAGCTCCTGAGAGAGAAAGGCTACCTGTTAGCTGCAACGACTGATGCTCCTGGAAGCTGCTCTCTCCACAAGGAGGCCCTGAAGCCCCATCTTTTCTGCTTTCCCTGGCAGCTTCTCTCCTGTGCCTGAGAAGGGTCTGCCCCCACCCCTGGGAACCTTCCATTCAATATTCCCCAGATGGAGCTGGTGGGCTTCATGATTCCTGCTGACACTTCCCGGGAGCTCTCCTCATTTGCCGGGGAAAAGGAAAGGGTCAGTGCCTGGCAGGCCTTGTGCTGCTTGCCAATTCCCACCTCCGTTCTCAAGACACAAAAGCCTTTTCAACAGAGGTTGCTGCCAGTGGCTACTCAGGAGGCTGGGTCAGCATCTAGGCTACCCCACGCTCTTGGACGCCTTTCCACTGGACACCCCTCTCCCTTGCCCGGACTGTTCCTGGGCTGGGAAGCTTGGCAGGAGGGCTGCTCTCTCCTGAGCGGCAGGGAGACCCAAGTGGATGATTCCCTCCCTTGGCTAGCTTTCCTGCTCACCGTAAGCTCTTCCCTTCTGTCCTTGGGAGGCTTTTTCCCTTCTTCCTCCTCCTCTTCCTTCTTCACAGTCCCTGAGATTCCAGAAGGCAAGTTCACATCAGTGTCTGCCCAGGCCACCCCTGCATTTGCGCTTCTCCTGCCTAGGAGAAGGATGGGCAGCAAGCACCTCTGAAGCCCCACTACCTTGGAACAAAGCGGGGACAGCTAGAGGAGGCAGCTGGAGGTGACCAAAGACATTCGGGTCGCCCTAGTGAAATGTTTCTAAAAAGTATTGTGTTATGAACTTAAGTTGAAACTAACAAGAGCATAGGTAGAATCTGGACTTCCGGTTTGGGATTCATGGAGGTCTAACGCAGCTCCATTTGTGGAGCTGACCGGATTGCCGTTTTAACCGGCCGGAGGGGTGAAAATAACCCGCGGCCGACTGCTCTCAGGCGGGGAGCAGGCAAAGAACGCTCAAGACCCTAGGGTGAGTTAGATCTCGGACGAGGGGGGGCTCTACACAAGGAGTCTCCCCCCCGATCCTTGAGGTCCCACCTTGCGACGGGTCGGCTATAATCTCTGCGGCAATTTTGGGGCCAATTCGGCTGGCATAAGACCTACATACCCAAGCTTCGATCGGGGAGGGAAGTCGAGAGGAGAATTTAAGATCGAAACAGCGATTACAACCCGAGAAAGCTGGAGAGAAGGTAAAGATCGCTATCTCTTGAAACGGGACAGATTGACAAAAACAGAGAGGAAAGAAAGTAGACTTTTAAACTGCAACAGACTAGCGAAAAGGAGGTGAAGACTCGGCAGGAGTTGTATTTTAAAAGAGACTAAGTTTAAAGAAGTTATTACAAAAATCGGACTATTGTTTTGAATACCTGTGGTTTTGGAGCTGTGGGAAAAAGACACCATCGCGAGACCTGCTGTGGGAAGACGGGAGACAGGAAGTGCGTAACAACAATAGAGTGGCTGGAGGGAAGCGGCCCTTGCCAAAGGACAGGAAGTGGGGAATCGCCATCTTTGAAAGTGGAAGGGTCGTGGCTTCAGCGGAAGAGGAAGTAGGCCATCTTGGATTATAATAACATAGAGAAACCATAGAGAAAAGACGCCCGACATTTTGGATATAAAAAATTAATTTTGGCAAAGATTGGGACATTCAAAAAAAAGGAAAACGTTTAATTATACGCCACGGAGCTGAGGAAGAGAGCAGATTCGTGGGAGCGAGCTAAAGCAAGCCCCACGATGTCGAAAAAAGAGTGGCAATCGGCAATAGAAAACTTGGACAAAAAACTTATAGACATGATGAAAGAACTTAAGGACACGAAATTGGAGCTTATTAAAGAGGTCAAGGAAGTTACACAGACAGTAAAGTCGGAGCTGTCAGAAGTGAAAAAAGGTGTGGAAACGATTAGCAGTGAATTACAAGGAACGCAGCAGAGAGTTAAAACAGTAGAAGACGCGATGGAGAATTTAATAGACACGCAACAAACAGAGATGAGGCTGGTGAAGGGGAGGATGTCAGTTGCAGAAACTAAACACATGGAGAAGCAGCTTCGTTTTCGCGGTCTGCCAGAAGTGGAAGGGAAGTCAGCGCAAGAACAGATGACTGAGGTGTTGGCTGATTACCTGGGGAAGGAGGAGGAGGAAATTGTGGCTATCCTAGATGTGGCGTATCGTGTGAATTCGAGAATTGCAACCCAGAGGAAACTACCAAGGGATGTGATTGTGCAGTTTACAACTAGAAATATGAAAGAGAGGATTGTGACCAAACAATTTCAAGATCCATTGGAGATTGATGGCAAGACGATTATTATAATGAAGGAACTGCCCAGATCAGTGTTATTGGACAGGAAAAAATATAGAGTGCTAATTCAGACTTTGAAGGACATGAATATCAGATACAGATGGGAGTTACCGGAAGGAGTGTCCTTTGAGTTTGGAGGGGCAAAAAAACGCATCAGATCTGAGCGGGAGATGGAGAGATTCATCAAGGACAATGAAAAAGACTTACCAACAAAACCATGAATATGGAGTGTAAAGTATTATCTTGGAATGTAAATGGACTAAACTCACCGAATAAGAGAAAAAATATTTTTCATTGGCTACTAAAACAAAAATGTGATATTGTTTGTTTGCAGGAGACCCACATTAGAAAACAGGATGTAAAATATTTAAAATCTGGAAAATTGGGCAAAGAATTTGTAGCGGCTTCCAACAAGAAAAAAAGAGGAGTGGTGTTGTATATAAAAGAGGAGCTGCAGCCAAAATTTGTTATGAGAGATGTGGAAGCTAGATTTGTAGCAGTGGAATGTAATTGGAACTTAAAGAGAGTGTTGGTAGTCGGACTTTATGCACCTAACGGTGCAAAGGAAAGCTTCTTTGAGGACTTAAGGAAGCACCTAGACGATCTTGTATATGACCAGATAATTCTTGCTGGAGATTTCAATGGAGTGACAGATTTGGAATTAGACAAAAAGACTACAAAAGCACAAAAGAAAAGAGGACTATTGCCAAAGCTTTTTTTTGAGTTGATTCAACAAGAGACTCTCGAAGACGTATGGAGGAGAGAATATCCTAAAACCAAACAGTTTACTTTTTATTCTGCAAGGCATCTTACATTATCAAGAATTGATATGATCTGGGCCTCAAAGGACTTAGCGCTATGGACTAAGGAGGTAGAAATAATGCCGATGGTAGGTTCAGATCACAACCCAATTATGTGGAAATTTGGAAAAAGGAGAAAAAGGAAAGCCTGGAGAATAAATGAGGACCTGTTACAGGAAAGTGAGAATATGGAAACACTGAGAAGAGAGACTAAGTTTTTTATACAATACAACGTGAATAAAGAAGTACCAACCAGTAAAGTTTGGGACGCGTACAAGGCGGTTGTAAGGGGCATACTAATGGACTTAAATGGTAGAGCAAGGAAAAAGAAAGAGGAGAAAAGACAAGAGATTGAGGAGAAAATAAAGGCCAAAGAAGTACAGTTAAAAAAGAGACCAGGGAAAAAGAAAATACATCAGGAAATCAAAATTCTTCAAGAACAGTCAACAGCAATGAGTAACAAAGAATTGGAGTGGAACCTTAAAAGACTGAATCAAAAAGCTTTTGAGGGTGCTAATAAACCTGGGAAATATTTGGCATGGCAATTAAAGAAGAAAAGGGAAAAGAAAATAATAAATAAAATTTGTGAAGAAAACAAAACGTATTTGGAGCAGACTACCATTAGCAGAGCCTTTTATAAATTTTACGCTAAGCTGTATAATAAAAAAGAAGTAAACAAAGAATCAATAGCATCATATTTGGAGAAAACCAAACTTCCAGAGATCTCGGAAGCTTGGAGAAATAAGCTGAACAGTGAAGTAACTGATGAGGAAATAAATATGGCAATACAATCCGCAAATCTAGGAAAGGCGCCAGGGCCAGATGGACTTACGGCTAAATTTTATAAGACAATGGCCAATGAACTGGCACCATTCCTAAAAGAGGTGATGAACGGAGTTTTTAGGGATCAAAGAATTCCAGACACTTGGAGCGAAGCGAATATATCATTGATCCCAAAAGAGGGCCAAGATCTGACTAGCGTGAAAAATTATAGGCCTATATCACTACTCAATAATGACTATAAAATTTTTGCGAAGATATTGGCGGAGAGATTGAAGGGGTGGCTCTCGGAAGTCATAGAGGAGGAACAAGCAGGCTTTTTGCCAGACAGACAAATAAGAGACAACTTAAGGACAGTGATCAATGCTATTGAATACTACGACAAGCGTTGTGACAAAGAGGTTGGTTTCTTCTTTGTAGACGCTGAAAAAGCGTTTGACAATTTAAACTGGGACTTTATGTTTGCCACTATGGAAAAGCTACAACTGGGAGAAAGATTCGTCAGAGCAATCAAGGAAATCTATAGAGACCAGACTGCAGCAATTGTAGTGAATGATGAATTGACCAAAAAATTGACGATTAGTAAAGGAACAAGACAAGGTTGCCCGTTATCTCCATTGTTGTTCATTTTAGTATTGGAGATTCTGATGATACAAATTCGACAAGATGAGGAAATACGAGGAATAAAAATAAAGGACTATTCATATAAGGTCAGAGCATTTGCAGACGACATAATGTTAATTGTAGAAGACCCACTGGAGAACATGCCAAAAGTGATAGACAAGATCAAGGAGTTTGGAGATTTGGCAGGTTTCTTCATTAACAAAAAGAAGTCAAAGATATTATGCAAAAACATGACTAAGCAGAAACAACAATTGTTAATGGAAACAACGGATTGTGAAGTAACTAGTAAGGTGAAATACTTGGGAGTTGAGCTGACTGCAAAAAATATAGATTTGTTCAAGAATAATTATGAAAAATTATGGACTCAGATAGAGAGAGACTTGATCAAATGGAATAGATTGAACCTGTCATGGTTGGGCAGGATTGCAGCAGTTAAGATGAATGTGTTACCAAGAGTAATGTTTTTGTTACAGACAATACCAATCATCAGAGACTCTAAACAATTTGAAAAATGGCAGAGGAAAATATCAGATTTTGTTTGGGCAGGCAAGAAGCCTCGAGTGAAAGTAAAAGTTTTACAAGATGCAAAGGAGAGAGGCGGAATGCAACTGCCCAATCTGAGACTTTACCATGATGCAATCTGCCTAGTTTGGCTAAAAGAGTGGATGACATTAAAGAATAAGAAACTATTAGCCCTAGAGGGATATAAAAAAATTTTTGGATGGCACGCATACCTATGGCATGACAAAGGTCAACTCGATGTTCCTGCATCATTTTGTAAGGAGAAGTCTATTTACAATCTGGAAGAAGTATAGAACTTACCTACAAGAAGGAACCCCCTTGTGGGTGGTTCCATATGAGGTGATAGATCCGAGAGCTGTGGATAATGAACAACAATGTTTAACGTACAAAGAAATAACTAAGATTGAAGTATCTAAACTTAGAATAAAGACGCAAGAGGAACTATCACCTAACTATGATTGGTTTCAGTATAGACAGATTAGAGACTTATACAACTCAGACTTTGCAAAAGGGGGCATACGAACAGAGAACTCGGAACTAGAGCAGACCCTTCTTAAAGAAGACAAGAAAAGAATATCCAAGGTATACCAAGTATTGCTGAAATGGTATACTGAGGATGAGATAGTTAAAACACAGATGGTGAAATGGGCTATAAATTTCAATAAAGAAATAACAATGGAGGCATGGGAATACTTGTGGAAAACTACAATGAAGACAACGACATGTATCAATATTAAAGAGAACATTTTCAAAATGATCTATCGTTGGTACATGACACCAAAGAAGATTGCGCTAGGGAATTTGAATACTTCTAATAAATGCTGGAAATGTAAGAAACATGAGGGCTCCCTCTATCATATGTGGTGGTCGTGTGAGGTAGCTAGGCAGTTCTGGGGGGAAATAATAAGAGAAATGAGTGAAATTTTACAGTTTCAAATAAATAAGAACCCAGAACTCCTGCTGCTAAACTTGGGAATGGAGGGAATTCCAGCCCATCATAGGACGTTGATTTTTTATATGACTGCAGCAGCTAGACTTTTGTATGCGCAGAAATGGAAAGTACAAGAAGTACCAACTATTGAAGATTGGATCTACAAATTGCTGTATATGGCTGAAATGGACAAGATGACAAGAAAACTGAGAGATCTGGACTCAGGGCAGTTCAACACAGACTGGGAGAAGCTGAAACAATACCTGGAGAAGAAATGGGAGGTGGGAGGAAAACTGTGGCAGTTTGAGAACTACTGAAATATAATAAAAGTATAAAAGAGAGGGGTGACTTTACCGGGGGAGGAAGAGAAATGTGAATTTATAAGCAGTTAGATTAATTGATTGAGATATATATAGATATGTATAGGTCAACTGATAGAGAATAATTAATGATAAGGTTTAAACATGAGGATTGACTAACTAACAATATTTTCTTTCTTTGACAAGATTTATATGCACCAAACTGAATGTATAGAAGAGTTAAATTGATTGAGTATCTGAGGAGTTATATAGAATTACCATAAAAAGTTGAAATGAGTAATATATAGGGAATAAATCAAATTGTTTGATTTAAAGGTGGGAAATTTTTATGGTTTATATATTTTTATAGGTTTATATAGAATTATTCAAAACTGGAAAATGGGATAAATTGTTTATCTAAAGACGTATAGTTTGGGTGTATAATAATTAAAGGAGTTAATGATGCACTGCTTAATATAATGGAGAATGTATATCTGTTTTAGACAGAGGAATTTAATAGAAGTGAGGGAAAAAGGGACAGAGGGTGGGAAAGCTGTTGGAAGTCAACAAAAGGGGGGGAAAGGGAGGGGGTTAGAAACGAAAAATTAGGGGAAAATTGATTGTAATGTAAAAATAAAAATGTTCTAACCCAATAAAAAATTTTTCAAAAAAAAAAAAAAGAGCATAGGTAGAATCTCATTTTCAGACGTATCTTCCTGAAGGTCTTCTCTGGGCACTCAGGTTCAATAGTGTCGGTCACAAAGAGCATTCAGCATTTCAACATTCAGCATTACGGACTGAAGCGAGCCAGTTTGGTGTCGAGGTTAAGAGAGCGGGACTCTAATTGGGAGAGCCGGGTTTGATTCCCCACCTCCACTTGAGGCCACCTGGGTGACCTTGGGCTGGCCATGGCTCGCTGGAGCTCCCTCAGCCCCGCCCACCTCACAGGATGGAGATTGTTCCGGATACTACCAGTTGAATGCGGAAGCTGATCCTTAAGCTTTTTGGTGTTCGAATACTATTTGGTGGCCCCTGAGGAAGCATCCGTTGCAAGACGAATGAAACTGGCCATTAGTCGGGCGGAACTACTGACACTCCCTCCTGAGCTGCAACGATGTGCACATTGAATATGTATCGGATTGGAAGGGAGTGGTTGAGAATTGCGGTCTAATTTTCTCCAGGATATACACTTGATAAATTCCTGCACTGAGGCGTTTTGGCCTTATGCTGACCAGTGGAATAATTTATAGTGTAGATGTGTATTATCATACACCGTTACAAGGAAAATAAACTTTAACAATCTTCATAATCTCCTCATAAATTTCCCTCCCAAGACTCGAATAATCAGGCATTCCCACCAGTTCCTTTCCGTCTACATTTCCTCCAGCAATATGGGCTGGCAGTTTTAAATATCGATTGAAGCTTAGATGGAGTCAAATACCAATTGGAAAACATTTTATAATATTGATATTTAAGACACAACATTTTCGATGTATTTGAAGGCAAAGCCCAATTTTTCTCCCAGTCTGCTTCGGTGGGCTCTTTTACTCTGTTCTTTTGCCAACTTGTGACTTTGTATCTTGGTAAGGGGAATAGAATATTTCCACCAAATGTTTCTATAGCTTGGATAACCAACCTTTAACAATACTCTCTGAATCCTTCAATATTAATGCAAAAATGTTAATTGTCTTTTTAAAACACCCTTTCTTTCCAAGGAACATATTAAATTACTTATTTGGAGACACTGAAACCATTCAATCTTGTATTCCAATACCTTAAACTTCGAGATATTATGAAAAGTTTTGATTCACCAGTTAAGGGGAGGCAAATAGCAGAGACTTTTAAAATTAAACGGAACATGAACGGCATCAGGGATCTTGGGATCTCAATTCAAGAGCATCAGTCCTTAGTTGTCAACCCGCGAAAAGGGAAAGGCTCTGAGTGCAAGCAGAAGGCACTGCCTGTCCTGTCCCAAACACAAACCTGCCGCCACTTTGTCCTTCTTCCGGACCAGCCACTTCCACAGTCTCCGACACCACGTCATCCTCCGCTTACCCCCCTGCAGGGGGACAGATCAAAGACTCAGCATGACTTTCAGAGTGGCTCAGCACAGCCACCAGGCAGTGGGTCAAACGGGATGGAAGGGAGGTGCCCCAGGAGGGACAAATGCCCACCACACCTGCAGCTTTTGAGCTTGGCCCAGGAGAGGCCATGCCTCAACAGCTCCGGGGGTTGCCTGTTTATTTCTGGCCACCCTGCCCCGCCCCCATGAAAATGCCCCGCCTCTTCCTTGTATTCTAGATCGCCCTGAGCTTCCCCAGGGACCCTGCAGCTCAGGGGGCAGGTCAGCATTTTGTTCTGAGAGCCACATTCAGAAATGATGGGGGGGGCTGAGCCGGGATGGGCCAGGTCTGCCTCCACAGTGCCCCAAGTCAAGCACGGTCTACCCATTTGGAAGATGGGGGATAATGGAAGGAGGCTCCTTGTGGGGTGTGGGAGACACGCGCTTAACATACAGGCTGAGACAAAAACCCCGGCAGGAGGGGGGATGAGAATGACAGCAGCAGAGAGAAGTGAAAAGCAGGCTGTGGGTGGCCCCCAGAGCGTCCTTCTTACGCCCCTGCTTTACATCCATCCTTTCCTTCCGCCCCCAACCTCGGCCTACCCCACCCCCCCAGCCCAGCCCAGCCCTCGGGGAGCCAGAGCCAGGGATCGGTACCTCCTCCACCACGCCAAGCTGCCGGGGGTAATGAGGCCGACCAACTGCCGCTCCAGTCGTAATGCCACAGCAGAACCTTGCTGGTTCAAGCATTCCAGGCAGGGATTCCACTGGGGCCGCGTGGGGGGTGGGGCTCCGTCAGGCCAAGCCCAGGAAAGATCTGGAAGGATCAAGTAAAGGGAGAGGGAGGTAAAGACAGGTCTGCATGGATCTGTAGGGATCTGTACTCAGAGTTTCTCTGCGCGAGACTTTTGTCACTGGAGCTAGGAAGCGTAGTTTTAAAAGGCAGAGCTGGCATAGATCGCTGCAGAGGGGACGTACCCTCTCACAGCCCTCCGCCACCTCTGGTGTGCCACAGTGTCTCGCTTTCTACAGCCTTTGCCCTGCTGAGGCTCAGTTAATTCAAAGTTTCAAGCAGAGCAAAGTCTTCAGAAAGGGAGACAGTCCAGTACCCCAGAGACAGTGGAGGGGTTTGAGAAAATCTCTCTCTCTGAAGAGATCTCCTCCAGCTCTGTCTTATAAAACTATGCTTCCCAGCTAACATTGCATCGCCCGGCACTTGATGAACATGCACCCTGAGGACTCCTGTAGAGACTGCCCAAGGCTCTATTCCTGTGGCTTTCCTTTTCCCCAACTCAAGTTCAGAAGTGGTCGAGCTGCCTGCCTCGTGTGCTCTTTCTCTCCATCCACTCTCGTTTGCATCCTAAACAGGGGCATGCAATCTCAGAAACCTGGGCAGAGCTTTCCTCTGAGCATGTGCAAAGGACAATATTGAGTATCCACAGCAACCTCTCTTGTTTTTAAAAGCTCCTGTCTCCCCCTTTTCCTGCCTTGACTAGCTGCAGAGGAGACAGAAATCCAACTGGTGCAGCTTCCTACCGCAAGCAAAGGTGACATTCTAGAAAAAAAAAACATTAAGGGACATTCAATCCGTTTTTATTTTTATTCAAATGTGTGGTCATTTCTGAAGTGCAGGCTTGCTATTGTCCTCTAACATCCCTAACAATTTTAGTTATCAAACTAAATGGCATAAAGATCTTAATGAAGTACTGACATTAGACAACTGGGAAAAAGTATGGGCATCAAAATTAAATAAATCCTTAACTATATTAACTAAAATACAAAGCTATAAAATTATACACAGGTGGTACCTAACACCCCCCAAAGTCTCCTTAATTTATTCTTCAGCATCGCCCTCTTGTTGGAAGAAATGCAATAATGAGGGTAATTTTGCTCACTGTTGGTGGGAATGTCCCTTGATCTCTCGATTTTGGTCAGAAATACTAAATATTATTAAGGAAATAACAGGGTACAGTGTCCCTATGTCGCCAAAAGTAATCTTCTTGGGACTGTGGGATCACACATCAATCCCAAATGTTAGAAGAGAAGGAAATGTTAATAGTGATGCTCTCGTTTTATTTTAGTATTTTCTATCATTTGGATGGAACAGGTATCGTTTGGACATTTTCGTCAACAGCCCCCCCCCCAACAATTCCAAACTCATTAGCATAACTCATCAGCATACGCTACGCCCCTTGCCATCACTGGCTGTCCAGTTTGAATGTGATTTTCCTGCTATGAATTTTGAGCATCATAGTTATGATACTCATAGTTATGATACTCATTATTGTTCTAATCGGTTTCTAGCCCCTCCGGTGTGGGTGTCCACTTAGGTCTGCAGAGTCATCCTAAGCCAGCGATGGACAGACTGAGGGACAATCACGGCCTTGTGACAGCCACGGGTGGGGGTTACGTGCCCCCTGCAGAAAAGAGCTGAAGCGGGAAACAGCAACACCTGAGACTGAGCACCCAATTGGCAAAGCCCTGACTGTGTAGGATTGGCCTCTGAGTGATACCCCAACCGTCAAGAGTCCTACGGCAGGACAGGGAGGAGGCAAGAGGCCAACTCACGGTTGGCACTGGCCCTTCCATGCCATCCTCGCCCCAGGAACAACCAGGCAGCCCAGGGGAAGAGTGCATGCGCACAGAGCAGGGGTGCTCGGGAAGGGCCTCAATTCCTGGGCTCTGCTGGGTGGGACAGGGGAGGAAGGGAATGGACCACAGGCAGAAAAAGAGGCTCAGTGCCAGGGCTCAGTGCCAGGGCAGACTCCTCAGAGGAGGAGGGGCCCTATGTAACCAGCCCAGGGTGGACAGGAGCCAACCCGAAGGAAATGAAGTGCAGGCTTGCCAGGACCTGCTCCAGAACCTGGGTCCGAAGCAAGTCCCTCCTGCAGCTCTGACCCAGCAGGTGAAGGCCAGCTAGCCACTCCGTTGAGGCAGACTAAGGGCAGAGGTACAAGCAGAAAGGCACAGGGCACGCTTGACGGCTCAAAGGCAGCCGCCTGCCGACAGGGAAGAGGAGTCTTACGGGACTGTTCCTGAGAAGCCGGCCAGACGCCTGACAGAAGCCTCCAGAGAGACACTTGTGGGCGAGGAGGCAACATGGACGTTGAGAAGCTGACCTGCTGACGCTACCTGATCGAGGACTGGACCTCAGCCTGAAAGTCCTGACTTTGCCGACCCTCAGCAGGCTGAGAGGGCTACTTGTCTACAACAAGGAAGAGGCTCAGTGGCAGACTAGACCACGAAATTCAAGCACCTGGCCCAGAAGCTGGGTGGAAGGAGGCTGCCGTGCTTGACTGCTAGCCTGGGCTTTGCCTGAGTGTAAAGCACCAAAGGTGTAGGAAGAGAGGCTGAACCCAGGGCCCACACAGCCATGCATATGCCCGCTGAGTTTTGGTGTGCTTACCATCACGCTATGGGGCAGGCCTCTTCAGGCCAGCGTGGATGAACTGAAGCCACATACGCGTCAGCACCATCTGCCACCGTGACGATGCCACCACCGCCTTCCCTTCTGAAACTCATCCAGCATCCAGCCTCCACCTGCAAGCATCTGGGTCCATCGCTGCGCTTTCCACCCCCAGCATGTCCCTTTCCTCATGCTCACCTATGGCGGAAGGTCCTTCTAGAGCAGAAAATCTTGATAAAACTTCCCAGCCTCAAATTGTTGCCAACTTCAAATTGTGAAATTCCTGGAGGCTTTGGGGGGAGGGGAGCTTGGAGAGGGCGTTGCTCTAGGAGGGGAGAGACCTCAGCAGCGTACAGTGCCACAGAGTTCACCCTCCAAAGCAGCCATTGTCCCCAGGGGAAGAGTGCCCAGCAGCCTGGAGATCAGTTGTAATTCCCGGAGATCTCCAGCCACCACCTAAGGCGGGAGGCCTGCCATCCTCTCTGCATGAGCCTACCCCAAGCCCTCAATGTGTAAACGAGGGTGGGGGTGAGGGAAAAGCCCACACTAGGGTTGCCAGGACCCCTTAATCTCCCAGCAGGAGATTGGGGCCTGGCTCTTACCTGGGGGGCTGTGTGCACGCGCGCTTAGCGTGCGCTCACTTGCTCTTGCAAGTGTGATGATGTCACTTCATGCAGCCCCTGGATTGCGCAGTGGGGGGGGGCTGCTGTGGAGGGCAGGAACGCTCCTGCACTTCGCAGCAGCCCAAAACGGGCCCGATCTGCCCCAAAATGGGGCGGGGTAGGAGAATGGGGGCAGGGGATCCCCCGCCCCCACCGGGGGTGTGGCAGCCCTAGGCCATGCAGGGAGGGGGGCCACCAGCATCCACCCTATTAAGCCCGTGGCCATAGGATATGAAGCCATTTGCCCCTCAGATGCCTCCAATTCACTCTTGTGGCCTAAAGAAAAGCCTATTTCTGCTGCAGCTGGAAGAACCCCCTGTCAACAGCGAGGAAAGGGGCGGGGAGAGAAACCTCGTAGGCCAGAGGCCGACCGGGGCTGGGCCTCACCCTGCTTTAGCCCTCCTGACTGACAGACAACAGGCCCCAAATGTAAATAAGGGGGGGGGGACCTCTGCCAAACCCCCGAGCCTGGCGCTGGGCCCTGGCTTTCCTCCTGGAGTTGATGGTAGCCAGCAGGGGGATAGCCCAGCTTCTCCCAGGCCGCTCCTGCTGCCTCGACCTGAGGGCCTTCAGTATAACCAGCCTCAGCGGAGCTCGGCTTGAAAGGTGCTCTGCTCAGGCTGAGCACCAAGGACAACTGTGTGCTGGGGAAGGGCAGAGCAGGCAAAGATGCCTTGGGCTCCACCCGTCCAGCAAAGCCCTCGGATGCCTAGGGGAGGCCCGACTGCCTTTCCTTCCTCCAGGGCTGCAAACGCGGCCCCTGTCCAAGCTGCGGTGCTGCCGTCCAGGTGGGCAAAATCGGTTGCTTGAAGCCTGTGTTTGTAATGAACCACTTGTTCACTTCACAACATTCTATACGTTGCTCTCCTGCTTCATTTTGCAGCACTCCTCCAAATTATTGAATACTGTTTCATTCTTTGTTTCCTCCTTTTGCATTCCACTCACCTACGATGATCAGTGCATTTGTTGAGGTGCATGATCAGTTTTTTCCTGGACGCTTGATAAAAACTCAGTTTTTCTTCTTCAACATCAGTAGTAGGGTGTAAACTTGAATGATGGTTAAGGTGATCGGTTTACCATAAAGTCTGATTTGGTTTGACTTCACAATATATTTTTAATGGCTTGTTCCTACTACGTGTGTTGCAGAGCTTTGGACTTTTCTTTTGCATCTGTTCCCTTCAGCAACGGGACACCCTTTTGGTGATAACCCAGTCCCATCAGTAAAAACAGTTATACCTAACCTCTCCTCTTCCCCAGTAGCTAATTGTGTGGCTTGCAAACTGGAGGTCCTGTTTCTCAGCACCATCTCTCCCCCCCCCCACCGTCTCCCCAGTTTTGATCCTCTCATCATCGGGGTTTTGAAGTAGGAGATGATCAGAAGCGGTTTGCCATTGCTTTTTTTGGCATACCACCAACCAGCGTTAGCTGAAGTGTCCCTGCCATTTTCCATGAAAGATTCTCCACCAGTTTCACCTTCTACAACTGCTGCTGCCCAGTAGCTAGTCACTTCAACAATTCCTCTGCCCACCACCGCAGCTGGTGGGCAAGGGTCATACAAACAGGGGGCAGGCCTCAAACCTCCCAGGATCCTGTCCACATCCTCAGACGGAATAAACTGGAAATGGCCTACACTGTACAGACACAATACCTAAGGGTCCTCCACCCCATCCTCAAGACCGCTTCCCTCCGTTCCAGGAGGGAGACGTTGGGCACTATGGTGGGTGGATCTCCCGCAGAATCCCAGGCCGTGTTCTCAGTCCAGGCTTCAGGTCCACAGCATCCCAACCAGAAGTGTTCTGGATACAGCACCGTGCCAGGGGAATAGAATCCATACAGACTGCAGTGAAACCAGCTCCCTGCCCACCAGACCCCTGCAGACGTATCCTCAAGTACTTTGGGGGACGCAATTGGTGAGCCAGGCTTTTTTCTGAGGAAATAGGTGGGGGAACTCTCCCCCAAGACAACTCCTTGCAGGGGGGTGGGGGTGGACCCATCACTACATGTGCTTGCAGATGCTCCCGGGACCGTGCGATGACATCACTGGTGGGAAGGCATGGATGCCCCCCAGGAGAAATAAGTAGGACGGAAGGAAGGAAGGAAGGAAGGAAGGAAGGAAAGGAAGGAAGGAAGGAAGGAAGAAAAAAGGGAAGGTAGGAAGGAAGGAAAGGAAGGAAGGAAGGAAGGAAGGAAGGAAGGAAGGAAGGAAGAGACAAAGTGAGAAAGAGAAAGAAAAATAGACAGACAGAAAGAAAGGCAGAAAGCAGAAAGAAAGGCTGAAAGGAAGGAAAGAGAAAGGAAGAGAGAGAGAGAGAGAGAGAGAGAGAGAGAGAGAGAGAGAGAGAGAGAGAGAGAAAGAAAGAAAGAAAGAAAGAAAGAAAGAAAGAAAGAAAGAAAGAAAGAAAGAAAGAAAGAAAGAAAGAAAGAAAGAGGGAGAGAAGAAGGAAGCGCTCAGTGATACAAGTTTCAATAACACCTGAACTCTTTGGCAGCACCGGAACAGGACACTCCATATGGCATTAGGCAACTGTCAGCATTGCCACTCTCTGCACCAAGGCCCTCAAACAGGCTAGGGGAGACCACCAAGACAAGGATGGCACTGCGGAAAGACATGCAGCCGGAGTAGCCAAGCCCTCCGAGTTCCCTCTCCGCTTGGGGAGAGACCAGAGGCAGTCCTGCACTGAGCCCCAGGCACAGCTGAGAGGCCCCCCTTGTCTCCGCAGACTTTTCTGCCTCCCCACCTCTGGGGCTTGAGGTGTGGATTCTGGTCCACCCTCTACTTCCTCCTTCGCTGCTCCTGGGCCAGTTGCTAATGGGCATAAGCGAAGCGTTGCCTTTGCCCAACATGTTCCTTCATGGGAATCAAACTGGGGTCTGCCATGGGCCTCAGGATGCCTTTCCTTGGTGTAGTTTACAAGACTCTATTGCAGAGGCACGTTCCTTTGTTGCTGTCTTGGGCTTTGCATGCCCCTTCTCTGCCCAAGGGAGCTCAGCGGCAGGCAGGGGTGTTTGGTGGAGGACAATGCTTGGCTTCCCTCCACAGTCCTATTGGTCGCCCCACCAGTCCTCCTGGAAGTCCATGGGTGTCCTCTGCTTCCTGCCTGCATTCTGGGGCTCTCCCTGTGGGCAGAGATTCCTTGGCATCAGGGGGTTTGGGCCCTGTCTGTGGGGGCGGGCTGTGTTTGTGTCTGCTAATCACGGGGCCGTCCTCAGAACATGGAGCCAAGATGGCGGGCTGTTGGTCGGATCCTGGGAGACTCAGGCGCTTTTGGTATCCTGGACCTGAATTCATTAGCGGAGGGGTGTGTCTGTCCGTCATTTCTCATCTGCAGAATGGCCACAGGGAGCAGACTTGTAGTGCTGGGCCCATACTAAGGAAGGAGGCCCACAGGGTGACAGCCACGGAAAGGAGAGCGTGACGGTGTCTTCGCTCCTTCCACCTGCCTGTCACCTAAGTGCTATGTCAGACTGCGTGGTGGCTAAGAATCACACCAGACACTTGCTTGGGTCAGAAATGGCCACAACTTTATTGAAAACAGCTGGATGGAGCATTGGCCTGGCATCTGGGCACGGATCCCCATTGGCATCAGAGGCCTGGCTGCCGACCGATGCATCACCCGCCAGCCTCCCGCTGGCAACTCGGCACACGTTGTTCTGATGCCATACCTGCCTGGCGACCCTTGCTTCCAGATCCGTCGGGGTGAACAGACCCGAAGTCCCACTCACCCTGTTGGGATCGGGCCCAATGCCTCAAAAACCGCCAACCCATACAGTTGTGATGCTGCCCCCCGATATTCCTCAATCAGCACAGAGTAGGCGGGTGACCAGCTGCTCCTGTGGAAGCTCGGGTATAATGGCGCTGAGCATATGGCTGGCCAACGCAGGATGGACTCCTTTCTAATCCCGCCTCCATCTTGCACTCGGTGCCAACCCAGTGTGCCGATATGTCGTCAGCTTCATTTGTCACCTATGTGCTATGTCAGACTGCGTCGCAGCGCAGAATCACACCAGACACTTGCTTGGGTCAGAAATGGCCACAACTTTATTGATTACAGCTGGAAGGAGCATTGGCCTGGCATCTGGGCACGGATCCCCGGTGGCATTGTAGGCCTGGATGCCAAGCAATGCATCACCCGCCAGCCTCCCGCTGGCAACTCGGCACACGTTGTTCCGTCGCCGGGCCTGCCGGGCGACCCTTGCTTCCAGCTCCGTCGGTGTGAGCAGACCCAAAGGCCCACTCACCCTATTGGGATCCAGCCCAATGCCTCAAAAACCGTCACAGGAGGAAGGCCACAGGCCCGACTCCTGCCAACGCTCCAGCTGCTGCAACCAAGAAAGATGGAGCCCCCACCCCCACCCCCAGGGTCCCTGACTTTGATGCCCAGAGGAAGGCGAAAAACCCCCAAGAGGCCTTGGCCAATCTGGCCCCTCGCGGGAAAAATTCCTCCCTGGCCCCCGAAGGCGACCGGCACAAACGGCCCTGGAGATCTCTGCCAGGAACCCCTTCTTCCCTCCCTCCCTCTCTCCCTCCCTTTCTCTTTTTCCTTTCTTTTTCTTGCTTCCTTCCATGTCTACGGGGGGATTGAAATGGGCTGCCCCATGGAGACAGAACAATGGCACTGCCCCCTAAGGGCTCCCGTGCATGGGTATGGGCCAGGGAGGGGGCAGCGGGGGACCCTTGCAGCCTCACAGACACCCAGGTTTTCAGGGGCCCGCGTGCAGGCCCTGCAGTGTCCGTGCCAGGCCAGCCAGCACACCAGCCAGGAGACTCTTGCTCCCTCGAGGGAACGAGGGGGAGAGACAGGGGGCCCAAGCATGCTCCCTCCCCCTACGGCATCACAAGGGGGAGGGGAGCCCAAGCACCTGCCCTCACCTGTGGGTGGCGTTGTCCAGCTGCTCCTACTCAGAGCTCCACTGCGTGAAGGACTTTTGATGGTGCCACTGGTGGCCTGATGGCCCTTGAGGCCGGCTGGTCGCTGGCCCAGATTTCTCACCATTCTTCCCGCTTGGAAGGCAGAGGTGTCCAGGGCAATCTAGTTGCACCCAGCACTCAATGGGCCTTGGATCGTGCTGTACATTAGTTAATGGGGGGGGGGGACAGGGTGGCTTGGGTTTTGCGTGCCTCCCAGCTTTGATGCACCACTGTTTCTTTTGGCTGCTCCACCTTGTTATGGCCTAGTCCTTAAAGGATATTTCATGAGGAGCCTTCATGACTCATGACAGATCTTGTTGGCGACACGATTGCAAACAAGCCAAAGGCAGTAGGGATTAGGAGGTTATGGGGCCCCGAGGTGGTTGGGAGCTACAACTGGTGCCCCCCCCTTGGGCCGTATTTGTGTTCGATCCCTGGAGAGGTTAAAAGAATATACTAGCTTCAGACATAAGGACAGTCAAAGAGAAAACCAAAGTCTATACTCTTTTCTCCGTGCCAGGATCCCTCTGATTGCCAAATAAGGATCCCAGATGTTTTCCTAACTGCTCTGTTGCGTACCATGATGTGAGCTCCAGAGATCTAATTGTGTTTACATCCGTGTATTGTTCAATGAATAAATTAAAAGAAATGACCAAAAAAACAGTGCTGGGTGGCTACTGCTGTATTTTTTGGCGCTCGGCCGAATACGGGCTCCTGAGCAGGCATACTGATTTAAAGGTAGAAAACCACCGGAGGCTTTCTGGAGTGCCAGCAGGGCTAGAAAGCATGCTGGAGAATCGTCCAATATTTATAATTCAAAATCTATAGTCACTACATTGCAAACATACAAAATTATTAACACGTGCTACAGAACACCAAAGAAAATTTGTCAGTTCTCATCTTCATCCTCTCCAAATTGTTGGAAAAACTGCAGAGAGGAAGGAAATTCCTCACACTGTTGATGAGTGGAAAATTTTGGAACATGGTCTTAAGGGAAGTTCGATGTATTACGGGATTTGAGATTCCCCTATCACCGGAGATTATTTTCTTAGATCAGTGGGATAAATCTCAAGTCCCCATTCCCCCAGTCAGAAAAGATCTCATAGGCACTTTATTAGCAGCAGCAAATAGCCACGCATTGGGAAGCAAAATCCATTCCCACAATTGATAATTGGTACCCTAAAATATGGGACTGTTATATTTCCAAAAAAACTATATGATAAACTATACCAAGCAGAACATTCCCCGAGCACAACAAACTTTATTGAGAAATGGTTCCCTTTCTTTGATTACTTAGAAACTAATAGTTCTCTACCTGGATTAAGGATCTTTAATTTATACACAAATATGTAAGAGACTTATATATTGTAGCACCACGTTTGATATTGTTAACATATTCTCCCTGGAAAAGCAATTACATAACTAGATATGTCTTCTTGTTTTTTAGAGAGCTATACATTCTTTATATTAATTATTGTTATTACTAATATTATCATTATTGATATTTTTGCTATCATTATTTATTGCTATTTATTGCTATCCAAATTTTGTTATAGATGTTACAATTTCAATAAAATTGCATTAATTTTTTTTCTTTTTAAAAAAAGCATGGTGGAGAACGAAGGAACCAAGATGGCGACCCCCCCTGGGTGCACAGCATGGCTTCTGGAGAGAGAGGAAATGCAGACTTAGCAATATTTACATGGAAATGGCTGGCAGAGGAGTTAAAGCGGGGGGAGAGAGTAGCCCCAGTCGTTGTGAAAGCCTTTCGAGCAGGCCCACTGGCCACAGCTCACCGTAACCACCCGTGTGATGTCCTGGTTCAATTTTTATGTCTAAAAACCAGACAGAGAATTTTAAAGGAGGAAAGACTCAAAGGAACCCTGACCTATGAAGGAGGGGAGTTCTAATCCTTATAGATCTTCCTCCAGATGCACAGACATTTCTGTGGAAATCAAGAACCACATTGATAGAAATTCAGATTGGGGTGTCACCCAAGACCAAGTTTGTGATGCATTTAAAGTGGTAAACTGATTTCCATAGAGTCAGGCCGAAAAAATAGATGAGGCAAAAACTGATATTGGACTTAAAAGCTAAAATAACCCTATTAGAAAAAAGATACATGCAAAACAAAGGTAAGAAAACACTACAAAACCTAAATAGTGAAAGAAGACAACTAGAACTGTTGGAATGTTCTAAAACAGAAAAAATATATATCTAACACAAAAGAGATTAATGAAAATCCCATCTTCAATGAGGTAGTTACACAAACACTGCCCAAAGAGCCAAGGTGGTGGACCAGTTTTCAGGGGCCCAAGGGTGGGCCCTGCAGGTTCCGTGCCAGGCCAGCCAGCACACCAGCCAGGAGACTCTGCCCCCCCCCCCCAGGGAACGAGAGGGAGTGACAGGGGGCCCAAGCATGCTCCCTCCCCATACAGCATCACAAGAGGGGGGCAACCAAGCCCCTGCCCTCAACTGTGGGTGGCTTTGTCCAGCTGCTCCTACGGACGCTCGGGTATAATGCCCCGCTGGCCACGCAGCTGGACCAGCACAGGATGGACGCTCCTCCTCCTTTCTAATCCCGCCTCCACTCCGTCTTGCACTCGGTGCCAACCCAGTTTGCTGGTAAGTCGTCAGCGTCCTTTAATGCAGTCGCAGCAGAAGAGATAATGCCATACTGATCTCTCTTTTGGGGGCTCTATAGGAAAAAGAAGGGAAGGACGATAACTCCAGAGGATAGAACATCAGATCACCATTTTCCGTCAGCTGCGGAGAGGCCATACCTGATCGGGATTCCCTCAGGAGGTCTGAGATGCTCCACATGCTTGAAGTCTCAGACTGCAACTGCTGAGAGAGAAAGGCCACCCGTTAGCTGCAAGGACTGATGCTCCAGGAAGCTGCTCTCTCCACAAGGAGGCCGTGAAGCCCCACCTTTTCTGCTTTACCTGGCAGCTGCTCTCCTGTGCCCGAGAAGGGTCTGCCCCCACCCCTGGGAACCTTCCATTCAATAATGTCAAATACAGAGCGGGTGGGCTTCATGACTTCTGCTGACACTTCCCGGGAGCTCTCCACATTTGCTGGGGAAAGGGACGGGGTCAGTGCCTGGCAGGCCTTGTGCTGCGTGCCCGTTCCCACCTCCATTCTCAAAACACAAAAGACTTTTGGGGCTTCAACAGGGGTTGCTGCCAGTGGCCAATCAGGAGGCTGGGTCAGCATCCTCTTGGCCTTTCTACTGGACACCCCTCTCCCTTACCCAGACTGTTCCTGGGCTGGGAAGCTTGTCAGGAGGGCTATGGGGAGCTCTTATAGGAGGAAGGATTGAGCAGTGGGAGTTCGAACTCTTGTGACCTTGAGGTGACCAAAGACATTCTGCTGACCCTGGCCATGCCACTACATTCCCACCCACAACAGCTCTTGTCTCGGGCATTCTCATGGCAGCCTCTCTGTGATTCCAACGATGAGTATAACATATTCTAACACTATAGAAGAGGCAAGGCTATGGGGAGCTCTTATAGGAGGAAGGATTGAGCAGCGGGAGTTCGAACTCTTGCGACACATGAAGGTGCACAAGCAGGTGGGAAAGGAGGGGCTATACAGGGCGGGAGTCCCATGACACTTGCTTGGCAAGAGGAGCTTCAAAGATTCTGCTGACGAGGACTTGGGAGACCCAGGTTGAAATCCCCATTCAGCCGTGAATCCCACAGGGTGATCAAGCACCCGTCGTTCTCTCTCAGCCTACCCTACCCTCTCAGCCTACCCTACATCGAATGGTTGCAATGCTGATGGGGCCTTGTGCTGCTTGCCAATTCCCACCTCCATTCCAAAAACACAACAGCTTTTTGGGGCTTTAACAGGGGTTGCTGCCAGTGGCCGATCAGGAGGCTGGGTCAGCATCTAGGGTACCCCACGCTCTTGGCATTTCCACTGGACACCCCTCTCCCTTACCCGGACTGTTCCTGGGGTGGGAAGCTTGGCAGGAGGGCTGCTATCTCCTGAGGGGCAGGGAGATCCAAGAGGCTTATTCCCTCCCTTGCTTAGCTTTTCTGCTCACCAGAACTGCAGATGTTCCTTCATTGCAGGACTTTTTCGGGTCTTCATCGTCCTCCTCCTCCACGGACCCTGAAATTTCGGAAGGCAAGTTCACATTAGTTGCTGCCCAGGCCACCTCTGCAGTTGTGCTTCTCCTGCCTAGGAGGAGGATGGGCTGCAAGCACCTCTGAAGCCCCACTACCTTGGAACATGGCAGGGGAAGAAAGTGGAGGGAGCTTGAGGTGACCAAAGACATTCTGCTGGCCCTGGCCATGCCACTACATTCCCACCCACAACAGCTCTTTTCTCGGGTATTCTCATGGCAGCCTCTCTTTGATTCCAACGATGAGTATAACATATTCTAACACTATGGAAGAGGCAAGGCCATGGGGAGCTTCTCTTCTTTTAGGAGTATCAACTGAGCAATGGGAGTTCAAACTCTTGCGACACGTGAAGTTGCACAAGCAGGTGGGAAAGGAGGGGCTATACAGGACGGGAGTCCCATGACACTAGCTTGGCAAGAGGAGCTTCAAAGATACCGCTGACGTGGACCTGGGAGACCCAGGTTGAAATCCCCATTCAGCCGTGAATCCCACAGGGTGATCAAGCACCCGTCGTTCTCTCTCAGCCTACCCTACATCGCAAGGCTGGAACCGTGGATTCTGCCGCGAGCTCCTTGGAGGAGGGCAGGATGAAAATAGCGAAAGAGAACATTCGATTACTATTTTCCAATTGCTGGGGGGATGCCATACCTGCTGGTGTTACACCTGAAATGGAGCGTTTCCAAGAGGACCGAAGTGCTCCTTGGTGAGATCTGAGATTTGCTCCTTTGGCTAGCTTTTCTGCTCACCATGAGTGCTTCCGTTCTCTCATGGGGTGGTCTTTCCTTTTCTTCCTCCTCCTCTGCCTCCTTCAGAGACCCTGAGATTTCAGAAAGCAAGTTCACATCAGTTTCTGCCTAGGCCACCCCTGCAAGCTGCAAGCACCTCTGAATCCCCACTACCTTGGAACAAAGCAGGGACAACTAGAGGAGGGAGCTGGAGGTGACCAAAGACGTTATGGTGGCCCTGGATGTGCCCATGCGTTCCCATGCAGACCAGCTCTTGTCTCGGGAACTCTAGTGGTAGCATCTCTTTGGTTCCATTGTGGAGCTATCATATATTCCAGTACTATGGAAGAAACAATGCTGATGGGAGCTTCTCTGTCACAATGAGTGATCTAACAATGGTTGCAGATGCAGGAGCATAACCGTGGGGATGGGGACGGGGGGCTACACAGGACCGGAGTCCAATGACTCTTGCTTGGAAACAGGTGTTTTAAAGATTCAGCGCATGAGGCCCTGGGAGACTCAGCTTCAAATCCCCATTCAGCCATCAATCTCACAGGGTGATCAAGCACCATCGGTCTCATTCAGCCTACCCTAAATCGAATGGTTGTTGGGAGGAATGTGAAAGAGATGGGCTGGAATCAAGCATTCAGCCGTGAGCTCCTTGGAGGGAGGGCAGGAGAAAAATAGAGAAACAGAACATTAGATTACCATTTTCCGTCCGCTGGGGAGATGCCATGCCTGCTGGTGTGGAAGCTACTGAGATGTTCCAGACACTGGAGGTGATGGACTTTAACTCCTGAGAGAGAAATGCCACCTGTTAGATGCAGGGAATGATGCTGCAGGAAGCTGCTCTCTTGACAAGGAGGCCCTGAAGCACCTTCTAGCCTGCTTCCACGGGCAGCTGCTTGCCATAGTCCGAAAAGGGTCTGGCCCCACCCCTGGGATCCTTTCATGCAATATTCCCCAATACAGAGCCGGTGGGCATCATGATTTCTGCTGACACTTCCCAGGAGCTCTCCACATTTGCTGGGGAAAGGGACGGGGTCAGTGCTTGGCAGGCCTTGTGCTGCTTGCCCTTTCCCACCTCCATTCCAAAAACACAACAGCCTTTTGGGTCTTCAACAGGGGTTGCTGCCAGTGGCCAATCAGAAGGCTGGGTCAGCATCTAGGGTGCCCCACCCTCTTGGCCTTTCTACTGGAGACCCCTCTCCCTTGCCCGGACTGTTCCTGGGTGGGGAAGCTGGGCAGTAGATCTGCTATCTCCTGAGGGAGAGGGGGACCCAAGTGGATGTTTCGTTCCCTTGGCTAGCTTTTCTGCTCACTATCCAGGCTGGTGTCGTGAGTTGCCTGAGGAACGCAAACGCTTCTTCCTTCTCCTCATCATCCTCCAGAGACCCTGAGATTTCAGAAGGAAAGTTCACATCAGTATCAGTCCAGGCCACCCCTGCATTTGTGCTTCTCCTGCCCAGGATGAAAATGGACTACAAGCACCTCTGAAGCCCCACTGCCTTGGAATAGGGCAGGGACAGCTAGAGGAGGGAGCTTCAGGCGACCAAAGACATTGTGGTGGCCCTGGACGTGCCTATACATTCCCACCCAGAACAGCTCTTATCTCGGGCATTCGCGTGGCAGCATCTCTTTGGATCCCTTGGGGATGTATCATAAATTCTAAAGCTCTATAAGAGGCAAAGTTCTTGGGAGCTTCTCTTCTTTTAGGAGGATGGATTGAGCAAGGGGAGTTCTAACTCTTGTGACCGGTTTAGGAGCATAAACACGGGGATGAGAGGGGGGCTACACGGGACAGCAGAGCAATAACACTTGCTTGGCAACAGGTGTTTAAAAGATCCCACAGACGAGGGCCTGGGACACCCAGGTTCATATCACCATTCACATCTCACAGCTTGTTCAAGCACCAGTTGTTCACTCTAAGCCTATCGCAAGGTTGTTGGGAGGAAAGGGAAAGAGATGGGCGGGAACCATGCATTGTGCCTTGAGCTGCTTGGAGGGAGGGCAGGATAAAAACAGAGAAAGAGAACATCAGATCACCATTTTCTGTCAGCTGGGGAGACGCCATACCTGATGGGGATTCCCGTAGGAGGTCTGAGACGCTCCACATACTAGACGTCTCAGACTGCAACTCCTGAGAGAGAAAGGCCACCTGTTAGCTGCAACGACTGATGCTTCTGGAAGCTGCTCTCTCCACAAGGAGGCCCTGAAGCCCCATCTTTTCTGCTTTCCCTGGCAGCTGCTCTCCTGTGCCCGAGAAGGGTCTGCCCCCACGCCTGGGAAACTTCCATTCAATATTCCCAAAATGGAGTTGGTGGGCTTCATGATTCCTGCTGACACTTCCCGGGAGCTCTCCTCATTTGCCGGGGAAAAGGAAAGGGTCAGTGCCTGGCAGGCCTTTTGCTGCTTACCAATTCCCACCTCCGTTCTCAAGACACAAAAGCCTTTTCAACAGAGGTTGCTGCCAGTGGCCAATCAGGAGGCTGGGTCAGCATCTAGGCTACCCTGTGCTCTTGGCCTTTCCACTGGACACCCCTCTCCCTTGCCCAGACTGTTCCTGGTTTGGGAAGCTTGGCAGGAGAGCTGCTATCTCCTGAGAGAGAGGGGGACCCAAGTGGATGTTTCGTTCCCTCGGCTAGCTTTTCTGCTCACCGTAAGCTCTTCCCTTCTGTCCTTGGGAGGCATTTTCCCTTCTTCCTCCTCCTCTTCCTTCTTCACAGTCCCTGAGATTCCAGAAGGCAAGTCCACATCAGTTTATTTAAAGTGTAGTGTTTATTTATAGTGTTATAGTGTAGATGAGTATTATCATACTCGGTTATAAGGAAAAGAAACTTTAACAATCTTTATAATCTCCTCATAAATTCCCCTCCCAAGACTTGATTAATCTTGAAGACTTGAAAGAGAACATTCGATTACTATTTTCCAATTGCTGGGGGGATGCCATACCTCCTGGTGTTACACCTGAAATGGAGCGTTTCCAAGAGGACCGAAGTGCTCCTTGGTGAGATCTGAGATTTGCTCCTTTGGCTAGCTTTTCTGTTCACCATGAGTGCTTCCGTTCTCTCATGGGGTGGCCTTTCCTTTTCTTCCTCCTCCTCTGCCTCCTTCAGAGACCCTGAGATTTCAGAAGGCAAATTCACATCAGTTTCTGCCTAGGCCACCCCTGCAAGCTGCAAGCACCTCTGAATCCCCACTACCTTGGAACAAAGCAGGGACAACTAGAGGAGGGAGCTGGAGGTGACCAAAGACGTTATGGTGGCCCTGGATGTGCCCATGCGTTCCCATGCAGACCAGCTCTTGTCTCGGGCACTCTAGTGGCAGCATCTCTTTGGTTCCATTGTGGAGCTATCATATATTCCAATACTATGGAAGAAACAATGCTGATGGGAGCTTCTCTGTCACAATGAGTGATCTAACAACGGTTGCAGATGCAGGAGCATAACCGTGGGGACGGGGACGGGGGGCTACACAGGACCGGAGTCCAATGACTCTTGCTTGGAAACAGGTGTTTTAAAGATTCAGCGCATGAGGCCCTGGGAGACTCAGCTTCAAATCCCCATTCGGCCATGAATCTCGCAGGGTGATCAAGCACCATCGGTCTCATTCAGCCTACCCTACATCACATGGTTGATGGGAGGAATGTGAATGAGACGGGCTGAAATCAAGCCTTCTGCCGTGAGGTCCTTGGAGGGAGGGCAGGAGAAAAATAGAGAAACAGAACATTAGATTACCATTTTCCGTCCGCTGGGGAGATGCCATACCTGCTGGTGTCGATGCCACGGAGCTGTCCCAGACCCTGGAGGTGATGGACTCTAGCTCCTGAGAGAGAAAGGCCACCTGTTAGATCCAACGACTGATGCTCCAGGAAGCTGCTCTCTCGACAAGGAGGCCCTGAATCCCCATCTAGCCTGCTTCCATAGGCAGCTGCTTGCCATAGTCCGAGAAGGGTCTGCCCCCACCCCTGGGATCCTTTCATGCAATATTCCCCAATACAGAGCCGGTGGGCATCATGA
Organism: Eublepharis macularius; assembly: GCF_028583425.1. Taxonomy (NCBI): domain Eukaryota; kingdom Metazoa; phylum Chordata; class Lepidosauria; order Squamata; family Eublepharidae; genus Eublepharis; species Eublepharis macularius. The sequence goes on from NC_072799.1 coordinate 78,326,530, forward strand.
TTTCTGCTGACACTTCGCGGGAGCTCTCCACATTTGCTGGGGAAAGGGACGGGGTCAGTGCCTGGCAGGCCTTGTGCTGCTTGGCCTTTCCCACCTCCATTCCAAAAACACAACAGCCTTTTGATTCTTCAACAGGGGTTGCTGCCAGTGGCCGATCAGGAGGCTGGGTCAGCATCTAGGGTACCCCACGCTCTTGGCCTTTCCACCGGAGACCCCTCTCCCTTGCCTGGCTTCTTCCTGGGTTGGGAAGCTTGGCAGGAGGGCTGCTATCTCCTGAGGGGCAGGGAGATCCAAGAGGCACATTTACTCCCCTGACTAGTTTTTCTGCTCACCATAAATGGAGATGTTCCCGCATGGCAGGGGCGTCGTTCTTCCTCCTCCTCCTCCTCCTCCGTCACTGACCCTGAGATATCAGAATGCGAACAAGGGGAGTTCCTCCGGTACTGTAAACCACACAAACTGATACCAAACCGGAGACTACAGTACACAACAATATTCAATACCTGGCTTGTAAAGTATATATTGTGCAAAAGTGCAAAGTGCAAAAACATACATTCAGTCAATAAATCAAAGCTAAATAAATACATGCAATGACTATCAACTGTCCAAAGTCTGTCCGTTCAATTTCCCCAAATTAATTCCACTCTAATGAGCCGTCCAACGAGGAAGAAAGCGGAGTACTAGAAGGTGCATATCCTGGTGGGTGATCAGCAGTCCAAGATGGAAATAAAGGTGCCAAGGGGCATATTTGCCAACGGGCTTTAGCCTGCAATTTTCAATTCCTGTTTCGTAATCTACTTCTTCCAGGGCATCTTATAATGGACTGGAATAAAATATTTAATGCAATAATTACAGTATAAAAATATATCAATACAATAATTACAGTATAAAAAATTAAGATACAGTTACAGAGTAGAAGTCCATGTTGACATTCTTTTACATACTCACGAATCACCGGCGCTCCTGCTCCCAAACCGCTCTAATGGACAGTAAAATTAACAGACCGTGACGTGCTAAACAAATCCTCTATATGTAAAGCCGAAAAGTCACGTGCTTATTAAACTCGCCATTTCTAAAAGGGAACTCACCCAGTAGCACATTCATAAAGCCTAACGTTATATGGCCCTAGATAAAATGTAGTGGAGAACATACACTAAATCACTCTACCCAATAAAGCAGGAGAGGTCCATTTCGTTGTTAAGACCTTGCGGGGCCAGAGATTTCAATTCAAAAATCCATTTCATCTCCAACTGCAACAATTTCTTGGAGCAGTCGGAGACGGAAGCGTCTGCAACCACGTCTAGCACCGAGATCTTAAAATCCTTTATATCTTTATGTTTCGTCCAATAGTGGGATACTAACGGAGCTTCCTGTACTTGATTTTTAATGCGGGAAATATGCTCCTGTACCCGCACCTTCAAAGGGCGCGTGGTACTACCCACATAGAACATATGGTAGCTGCACTTAAACACATAGACCACATTTGGGGTCTTACAAGTGGAAAAGCTTTTCGGAGGTCTCTTGTTAACATTAATTAATGTGTCCAATTTGATCATCATGCAACAAACGTTGCATGCTCCGAATGGAAAGTGACCCAAAGGCATGGAGCCGGTTGGGTCAATGTCTTTAAATTCTGAGTGTGTAAGTATATCTTTAAGTGACCTCTGAAGCCCCACTAAGTTGGAATAATGCGGGGACAGCAAGCGGCGGGAGCTTCAGGTGGCCAAAGACATACTGGTGGCCCTGGATGTGCCCATACGTTCCCATGCAGACCAGCTCTTATCTCGGGCATTCTCGTGACAACATCTCTTTGGTTCCATTGTGGAGCTATCATATATTCCAGTACTATGGAAGAGGCAATGCTAATGGGAGCTTCTCTTCTCTGTCACAAGGAGTGTCCTGACTCTGGTGACAGATGCAGGATCATAAGCATGGGGAAGGGGACGGGGGGCTACAGTCCAATGCCTCTTACTTGGAAACAGGTGCTTAAAAGATTCAGCTCATGAGGCCCTGGGAGACGCAGCTTCAAATCCCCATTCGGCCATGAATCTCACAGGATGGTCAAGCACCAGTCGGCCTCATTCAGCATACCCTACATCGCAAGATTGTTGTGAGAAAAGTGAAAGGGGTGGGAGGGAACCATGCATTCTGCCTCGAGCTCCATGGAGGGAGGGCACAAGAAAAATAGAGAAAGAGAACAGTAGGTTACCCTTTTCTGCCATCACGGATGACGTCTCGCTTGCAGCGACCGCACTGCCTGAGAGAGAAAGGCCATCTGTTAGCTGCAACAACTGATGCTCCAGGAAGCGGCTTTCTCTACAAGGAGGTCACTGAAGCCCCGTCTCTTCTGCTTTCACTGGCAGCTGCCTGCCAGAGTCCGAGAAGGGTCTCCCCCCACCCCGGGATCCTTCCATTCAATAATCTCAAATACAGAGCCGGTGGGCTTCATGTTTTCTGCTAACACTTCCTGGGAGCTCTCCACATTTGCTGGTGACAGGGACAGGATCAGTGCCTGGCAGGCCTTGTACTGCTTGCCAATTCCCAACTCCATTCCAAAAACACAACAGCCTTTTGGGGCTTCAACAGAGGTTGCTGCCAGTGGCCGATCAGGAGGCTGGGTCAGCATCTAGGGTACCCCACCCTCTTGGCCGCCTTTCCACTGGACACCCCTCTCCCTTGCCCGGACTGTTCCTGGGGTGGGAAGCTTGGCAGGAGGGCTGCTATCTCCTGAGGGGCAGGGAGATCCAAGTGGATGTTTCGTTCCCTTGGCTAGCTTTTCTGCTCACTATCCAGCACTTTAGCATCATAACATGGATGGTTACATAAGAGCATGGATTCCCCGAAACAAGCTGCCTTTATCTAGGCTCAGCTTGTAAATTTTCTGCTAGGTGGCTACAACTGGTATCCACTTGAGTCTCAGGCCTAGTCAGCTGCCCAGAAGCCTGACTCTGCAGCCTACCCCTAACCATGTTGCACACAAGCAAGACTGAAACCAGATCCTTCCTGATGTGTTCCAGGATCTCGGAGTCACTGTGTGATAGGGTTGCCAGGTCCCTTGGCTCCTCCGGCAGGAAACTGGGAGTCTGGCCTCGACCTCTCTGCACCCCCGGGTTCTGGCTCAGTGCGTGCCTGTATCTAGGCCCAGTTTGTACATTTTCTGCTAGGTGGCGACAACTGGTATCCATAGCAACCAACCACGTGAATCTCAGGCCTAGTCCTTAAAGCACCCTTACATATTATATACATACTGAACACATGATTAAACCCTTACTGAAACTGACATACGTTTCACAATATTGCACAAGGTTAAACAAGGACGTCCAGAAACTACAGTGAAAGAACTTCGGAGGAAGGAAACTTACTGGATTCTCAAGTTAGGGACCCTCGTGCTGCGAGGCTTAAATGTCGCCAATGACTTCTCATGCTTTTTGGGTTAAGCTATGGACACAAAAATAACATGTAGGGGTGGTTTAAGGACATAGTTGTTAACATGTATGGTTCCCTTTCAGGACAGCTACTCTAGGATATAACAAAACAAAATAAACTTTTATTTTGTTAAGAAGCATATCTGTTTCATAAAAGTAGTTCTCGGTTCCTAAAGTTACTTCATTTAAACTCATTCATACAGATCTCTTCTAAGGCTTCACACACAGTTAGCCTCTTTCTCTAACTCAGAATTTCTCACAGACGGGCTTAAAGTCACTCAGGCTGCACACAGCTTGCCTGCTTTCTCTTGACTATTAGTCACAGAAATATTAAACCTGCTCAGGCAGCACACAGCTGGCCTCTCTTTCCCTGGCTGAGTGTCCTTTCACAAACGTGCTCAGTTCAGGTTCCACACAGGTTACATTTCTGTCATAAATACTTCAGTATACTCTAAGGACTCTCTCTCTCTCTGAAAATCAAAGCTCCTTACAAAGATTTTTTCGATCAGTAAAAACTTACCATTTTTTTCTTATCAAGTAAAAAAAGGAGGTTTATTTCTACCTACATTCTCCCCCAAACATTTCTTTTTATGTATTTATGTGCGTTGTTGATAGCAGCTCACATCATTCTCCTCTCCTCCATTTTATCCACACAATCTCACCTCGTGAGGGAAGTTGGGCTGCGAAGCCGCGTGTGATGCGTCCAAGTAAATGTGCGCATGTGTCTTCACATGCTTGGTGTGAGATCGGAGAAGAGTGGGGGTGAAGGAGAGGGACGGGTGAGCGATGTGATTGGTTGATGACTGAGCATGTGGGCGGAGTGAATGCAGTTTAGACCGAGAGCGGAGAGCCAAAGGTTTCAGTCAGAGGGAAGCAGGCAAGCTGTGTGCTGCCTGAATATGGTGACATATTTCTGAGAGAAATATAACCTGCGTGGAACCTGAACTGAGCACGTTTGTGAAAACACACTCAGTCAGGGAAAGAGAGGCCAGCTGTGTGCTGCCTGAGCAGGTTTCATATTTCTGTGAATAATAGTCAAGACAAAGCAGGCAAGCTGTGTGCAGCCTGAGTAACTTTAAGCACATCTGTGAGAAATACTGAGTTAGAGAAAGAGGCTAACTGTGTGTGAAGCCTTAGAAGAGATCTGTGTGAATGAGTAACTTTAGGAACCGAGAACTACTTTTATGAGACCAATACGCTTCTTAACAAAATAAAAGTTTATTTTTTTTGTTATATCCCAGAGTAGCTGTCATTGCTATATCCCATTCCTATCCTCGGGGCCACATAGAACCACGAAGGAGCCTGACGCTTAGCCACGTTACAAAAGGGAAATAAAATATATTGGAATATAATATTCTTGTTGGCAGCAAACTACCCAGAGGGTGTTAAGGGGAAGATTAAAGGCAAAATCTACCTAAGAGAAATTAAGGGTCATAACAAGTGGAGGCTTAGTGGTGGGATTTCAAACATCCTGAGGAGAAGAAAATATTTTTAGTGGGATATATTAGCCTGGGAGGAAGGAACATTCTGAGAGAAAGGCATTCTGAAGGGACAGATAGCCCAAGAGACAGAGTGTTCAGTTAAATCCTATGAGGAATATAGAACTGTTATAAAGGAAAGACACAGAAGAACTAGTAGGATGTATAAGAGAGAACATATTCCGGTGAAGTTTAATACAGTTGTAGAAGGAAATAAAAGTAAAAGAGAGAAATGGCAGAGTTTATGGGGATGAAAAAGGAGGCTCTGATTCAGAAGTGCAAAGAATTTAATTTACCTCATGAGGGGGAAAGTGTAGAAGAACTGAGAGTTCTACTGATACAAAGTAGTGTGGAGCCAAATAGAATGGCAGAGGAGAGAAACCCTGAGGGAATGTACAACCCTAGTCCAGAATATTTAGTTTCTGAGGGAAATGTTGAAAGTTGAAGCAGAACAAAAACAGTTTGAGATGGAAAAGTGGAATGAACAAAAGCAGCTTGACAGGGAAAAGTTGGAAGGCTGAAGCTGAACAAAAGCAGTTTGAAAGGGGAAAGTGGAGAGATGAAATAGAACTTAGAACTCAAGAGATGGAAAGACAAACTAGTTTGGAAGCAGAAAGATTGCAATTAGAAAGAGAGAGACTTAAAAATGGGGGCGAGGGAAACTCTGAACCCAGAGCTGATTTACCTCGAGTTACCCCAAAAGATGTTATGGTGTGTGTGTCAGGAGAAGATCCACACCATTTCCTGTCCACTTTTTGCTCAGAACTGGAGAAAACCAGAGACACAATATATGAAGTATTTACCCAGCTTAATTAGAGGGGACTTAGCTGAGATCTACAACACATTTCCCTCAGATAAACCTGTTGTTTATGCCGAATACAAAGAGGCAGTATATGACAGATTTAGGCTAGGTGCTGATTACTTCAGAAAGAAGTTCAGAAGCCTAGTACCTCAGAAAGAGAAGTCATTTGAGTCTTTTAGTGCCAAACTGACAGACTACTTTGATAACTGGATTTCAAAAGACTATTCTTATAAACCAGAGTTTAAATCAAGTAAAGGACAAGAGGGAGAAAGGAAAGTAACATATGAGAGAGCTGAGGTTAGAAAAAGTCAGGATAAAAATATAGAAAGAAACCAAGATGGATACTGGAATGATAGAAGATGTTCTGTATGTAGTCTGAAAGGGCAATTTGCTTACAAATGTCTAAAAAACCGACCCAAGCAAACAACGTTTGAGCATGTAAAGAGGGTCACTAGAACTGACTCTTCTGTTTCTTCTGAAGAAACAGTCTACTTGTGTGGGGTAAGGATAAATAAGGTTGCTCAGGATACTGAACTGAGAGGCGGTATGAATAAATGGGAGAGATGCTTTAGCCATTCTAGACACAGGAGCCTCAGTAACACTGGTCAGGGAGGATTTGGTGAATAAGAAAAACCTGATTCCAAATGAGCAAATATCCTTGCAAGGTGTGTGGGGAAATCCTAAAAGAGTGCCACCAGCATAGCTAAAAATTAACAGGAGAGGAAAAGAATATTTTCCTGTAGCAGTTATTAAAGAACAGAAAATACCAGTCGTATTGGGAGCAAAGGCAAGAATTCAGATATGCACTGACTCCAATGATGGTCTACAAGTTGAAGCCAGGGGAGCGGAAGACAGGCCCCTAGGTATCTTAGCAACAGACACAACCCATACATTGCAGGGGGGAAAGAGACTTGAACTCCTGTCAGTGCTACTGAAATGTCCCAAAAAAGAGGCATAAATAAAAACTCTGAGAAGTTTAAAAAAGAAATTATGAAGGATCCTGAGTGAAAGGACATAAGAGAGGAGGCCAGACAGAATGAGATGAAGGGGGAAACAGACCTTTTTGTGTGGGAAAATGAGCTGTTACAGAAAAGAGTTATTAACCTAAAGATAACTTGTGGGAAAATAGTTTAGAGCAAGAAAACTCCAATCTGGATATGGAAAATAGAAAGCTGAACAAGACTCAGGAAAAACTCAGATTTCCACTAGAATCCTTAGAGTATGGTGAAATATTTCTGACAGAAATATAACCTGTATGGAACCTGAACTGAGCACGTTTGTGAAAAAACGCTCAGTCAGGGAAAGAGAGGCCAGCTGTGTGCTGCCTGAGCAGGTTTAATATTCCTGTGACTAATAGTCAAGAGAAAGCAGGCAAGCTGTGTGCAACCTGAGTAACTTTAAGCGCATCTGTGAGAAATACTGAGTTAGAGAATGAGGCTAACTGTGCGTGAAGCCTTAGAAGAGATCTGTATGAATGAGTTTAAATGAAGTAACTTTAGGAACCGAGAACTACTTTTATGAAACCAATACGCTTCTTAACAAAATAAAAGTTTATTTTGCTTTGTTATATCCCAGAGTAGCTGTCATTGCTATATCCCATTCCTATCCTCAGGGCCACATAGAACCACAAAGGAGCCTGACGTTTAGGCACGTTACCAAAGGGAAAATTTAAATAAAATATCTTGGAATATAATATTCCTGGTGGCAGCAATCTACCCAGAGGGTGTAAGGGAAAGATTAGGCAAAATCTACCCTAGAGAAAGTAAGGGTCATAACCGTGTGCCTTAGGGTGGCTTTGGCGGGCGGACTCTAGAATGGGAGTAGAGCCCACTGAGGCCCTCCCCTTCCCAAATTCTGCCCACCCCAGGCTCCTCCCCCAGATCTCCAGGAATTCCCCAACCCAGAGTCGGCAACCCTCGTGGGATGGCCCGAGGTCACCCAGTGAGGTTCCTTGGCAGAGTGGGGATTTGAACCCGATTCTCCTGACACTCTAACCACTATGCGGAGCTTGGTTTTCATCACGCACAGGAACATTCATTTAGTGTATTTTTACGCTTCGCCCTCCAAATAAAGCAAGACACAGAGACAGCACAAATTTGTAACTGGCCCAAAGACGCCTGATGAGGTCCCTGCTCCTCCTGTTCTCATATTATCCTCCCAACAGTCCTGTGAGGTAGGCTGAGAGAGTGGGACTAGCCCGAGGTCACCCACCACGTCTTGTAGTGAGTGAGGATTTTGAACAAAGGTGAATCCACAGACACAGACCCACATGCCATTTTCCCCCTTCCTACACTTTTATTTTTATTTTTTTATTAAACAAATAGTAGGTGCAGAAAGAGAAGGGGATAGGGAACAGAAGTTTACAGTGGAAAGAACATTGGAAATACGCTTTACAAGGAATATGTTTTGTATAGAATACCTAAGACCTTGAATTGAGCACAATAGCTGATAGGTAGCCAGTGCAGTAACTGTAGGTCAGGATAGTTAGGGATTCATGGAGGAGAAATCCATCAATGGCTACTAGTCATGGGGACTGAAAAGAGCCAGCATGGTTTAATAGTTAGAAAAGGGTTCCCAGGTGCCTGATGGTGGCAGGAAAACTCCCAGGGGTGTGCCACCTTGGCCGCCAACCCGCCACTGGTCAGCGGAAGGTTGCAAGCTCCCAGAAGTTGCCCGCCACCAGCAGGCACCTCAGGAACAGATGCCGCTTGCACTCTCCCAACAGGCACAGTTACATCCCTTCCTGCGCTTTGTTTGTGGTCGATTTGGGCTCCAAACCAGCTAAATCAGCCCCACACAGAGCACATGAGCACTCCTGTAGCTGGCGTGATGATGTCACTTCCCGAAGACTTTGTTGTTGGCACAATGCAAGTGCCTGGTCCCTCCCCTCCGCTGGGAGGGTGTAGGGACCTGGCAACCCTACTTTCTTCATATTTGCTTCATTAAATGAAACAGTCTGTAAAATCTCAATTTCATTTGAATCCATCAATACAAATATTTCTATTATGTGAATAAAAAGAATATTGCAAGCTAGAGCAACCAGTAGAAAGGCAGGGATGTGAGTTCAATCCCCGTCTAGTTCAGATCAGATATGAGTTATTCCTCAGCCATGCTGGATCTAGGGTTGAGGGTTGGGGCTTGAAGATCAGGGAGGCAGTATTTGAGGAGGTAAGACACCTCAGTGGGATATAATACTAAGAGTCTGTCCTCCAAAGCAGCCATTATGTCCAGGGGAACAGATCTCTGTAGTCCGGAGATCAGTTGTCCGGAGATCAGTCCGGAGATCAAGACTCCTACCCCAGAAACATGCAACCCGATCAGGCACTATTAACCAGTTGAACAGGTCTGTTTACTAGGTATCAGTGCTTTTCTTAACAAAAATGAAAAAAAGTACCAGTTGTCAAGGAGTTCCAGACCCCTGGGGCCCAGCCAGCTCAGGGGAAGGGACACAGGCTGCCTGGAAGGTCCTGTTGCAAATAGCAAACCAAGTAAGCTGCCACCAGCTCCCCAGTCTATCCCTAGGCTAAGGAGTTAGGGAGCAAAGCTCCAGAGCCTATTAGGGAACTTAGCCAAAGCAAAGTCTACCTTGCAAGGATAAATTTACAGGCAGAGTTCACAGCAAAAGAATAGTTGTTTGGTAGGTGGATCTCAAGCACACATAGGGTGAGTTCAACAAAGGTTTTATAGCAGTGAGGCTTCAGAGTCTTAATAACCCACACAAGATAAAAATATAAAGGTTTATTAATTCCAGGTGCAGGGTTATCACACACGAGACAAAAAGTGAGTACAAACAAACAAAAACCTACAGCAGTAAGCTCTACATACCACAGTAAATTCTTAGGAGGCAAAGCAAGTTGGTTTCTCAGTTGTAGCAAGCAAAAGTCCCACAAAACAGCAAGGCAAAAGATGGAGCTTCAGTCCTTCTCAACAAATAGAGCCAGAAACAAAGCAAAAGAGCATAGGCAGAGGTCTAAGGTAGACACTCAACATAAGCTTCTCCATGTTGGTTAACAGCCGGTTTATATTGGTTCAAGCTGGAACCAAAGTGAGGCAGGCCTAACCACACCCGCTCCCAACCTGACTACATCACCTGACAAGTACGCAAAGGGACGTGTGGAAGGTCTGCAGCTCTTGGCACACGACCCCAAACTACAGGTGTGAAGTTAATTACCAATTAGCTAGTAAGAACAGCTTATCTTGACTCAAGGACAGAGCCAACATAACTTACTGCTAGCAAAAGCGAAAAACCTCTCCAAAAGGGGGGAGGGAATTTCTCCAGCCAAGGAAGCCTCCAACCTAGCTCTCAAAAGGGCTTCCTATACTCTTAAACATTTTTTTCTTTACACCAGTACTCATACATAAGTTTATACTGATTTCTACACAATAATAATCACCTTTGATTTCTATACCACCCTTCAGGACACCCTTCAGAGCAGTTGCCAAGTATGTTATAATTATCCTCACAACAATCACCCTGTGATGTGGGTGGGGCTGAGAGAGCTCTGAGAGAGCTGTTACTGACCCAAGGTCACCCAGCCGGCTTCACGTGGAGGGGTGGGGATTCAAACCTCATTCTCCAAATTAGAGTCCTGCCGCTCTTAACCACTACACCAAACTGGCTCTCTTCCTTCCGGGCTTTGGAGAGCTCCCCCCAAAGGTTCCAGTACTCATTACCACTAAGTAACATCACAAAAAAGCCCTGCTAGGTTCATATGCCAAAGAAACACATTTCCATGCATAAAAGGAGGAGTTTGAGAATTTCACCATTGCTATAATAATATTATTAATAATAACAACATTTGATTAATATATCACTCTTCAGGATGACTTAACACCCACTCAGAGTGGTTTACAAAGTTTCTTATGATTCTCTCCACAGGAAAACACCCTGTGAGGTGGGTGGGGCTGAGAGAGCTAGAAGCTGTGACTGACCCAAGGGCACCCAGCTGGCTTTAAGACAGGAGTGAGGAATCAAACCCAGTTCTCCCGATGAGAGTCCTGCGCTATTAACCACCACACCAAACTGGCTGTCTAACTAGAGTTAGATGAGGCATACGACCTTAACCATAAGAAGTTAACAGCTTTTTTATCTTCTAGGAACGCTTAGAAATGGTAAAATAAAACAGTTGTCCTGTGCTTCAGCACCGTAGTCTAACACTATTGATTCAGTGTAAATTTATGCAACAGAACAGCAGCGCTCTTATGCAGCATAAAAACAGACTGGAGGTGAAAGTCAGGTGGTATGCAGTGTTAGTGGTGGTATGCACCAGTAAGAAAGTGGCTGAAGTAGCAGCGAGGAGGTTTGTGTCTGTGATGGGGAGGCCTCTGCCTTCGAGTGGGCGTGGTTTGGGACCAGAGAAAGGTTGCCACTGGAGAAAGGGCACCCTTGGAAGCCCAACTTTCTCTTCTCCAAAACTGGAACGTCAGAGAGTTCCACCTACACAGCCAGAACCCGTAAAAGTGGTTCTCTATCCCACGTCTCATCCCCTGGTCCCAGGAGTGACGAACGGAATCCCCAATACGAATCTCGATCAACACAAATGCCTCTCTCTCTCTCTTGTTCTGAGGCCAACTGGTTAAGGGACCATGGTCCTTTCAGGAATTTTCTGTGCATGCCCATCTCCTCGAACTCTGTATGATAAGGAATGCTCTGAATGCTCTTTTGTATGTCTAGCATGAGGCAAGAATGTGGAGATATGCACGGACAACACCAGAGCCACGTGGGAGTTAGACGGGGAGGACAGCTTCCCTCGCTCTCTCTTGGATAGCCTCACTACTCTGCAAAGGCAGCCGCCTGCCGACAGGGAAGAGGAGTCTTAGGGGACTGTTCCTGAGAAGCCGGCCAGACGCGTGAGAGAAGCCTCCAGAGAGACACTTGTGGGCGAGGAGGCAACATGGACGTTGAGAAGCTGACCTGCTGACGCTACCTGATCGATGACTGGACCTCAGCCTGAAAGACCTGACTTTGCCGACCCTCAGCAGGCTGAGAGCCAAACTAAAAGTGACGTCTTACACAGATTGGACACTTGGAAGCTACCCTCAAGTTTTGATGGGAAATGTAGGCATCCTGGTCTTGCAGCTGTAATGGAGAGCCAAGCTCTAAAACCAGGACGCCTACATTTCCCATCAAAACTTGAGGGAAGCCGACTAGTGTCCAACCTGTGTAAGACATCACTTGTAGTTTGGCTCTGAGATAGCTAATTGTCTACAACAGAAAGAGGCTCAGTAGCAGACTAGACCACGAAATTCGAGCACCTGGCCCAGAAGCTGGGTGAAAGGAGGCTGCTGTGCTTGACTGCTAGCCTGGGCTTTGCCTGAGTGTAAAGCACCAAAGGTGTAGGAAGAGAGGCTGAACCCAGGGCCCCCACAGCCATGCATATGCCCACTGAGTTTTGGTGTGCTTACCATCACGCTATGGGGCAGGCCTCTTCAGGCCAGCGTGGATGAACTGAAGCCACATACGCGTCAGCACCATCTGCCACCGGGGCGATGCCCCCACCGCCTTCCCTTCTGAAACTCATCCAGCATCCAGCCTCCACCTGCTGGCTCCGCAGCAAGCATCTGGGTCCATCGCTGCGCTTTCCACCCCCAACATGTCCCTTTCCTCATGCTCGCCTGTGGCGGAAGGTCCTTCTAGAGCAGAAAATCTTGATAAAACTTCCCAGCCTCAAATTGTTGCCAACTTCAAATTGTGAAATTCCTGGAGGCTTTGGGGGAGGGGAGCTTGGAGAGGGTGTCGCTCTAGGGGGGGGAGAGACCTCAGCAGCGTACAGTGCCACAGAGTTCACCCTCCAAAGCAGCCATTGTCCCCAGGGGAAGTGAGCCCAGCAGCCTGGAGATCAGTTGTAATTCCGGGAGGCCTCCAGCCACCACCTAAGGCGGGAGGCCTGCCATCCTCTCTGCATGAGCCTACCCCAAGCCCCCAATGTGTAAACGGGGGTGGGGGTGAGGGAAAAGCCCACACTAGGGTTTCCAGGACCCCTTAATCTCCCAGCAGGAGATTGGGGCCTGGCTCTTACCTGGGGGGTTGGGTGCGTGCGCGCTTAGCATGCGCTCACTTGCTCCTGCAAGCGTGATGAGGTCACTTCATGCAGCCCCTGGATTGCGCAGTGGGGGGGCTGCTGTGGAGGGCAGGAATCCTGTCCTCCACAGGCCCAATCAGCCCCAAAATGTGGTGGGGTAGGAGGATGGGGGAAGGGGATCTCCAGCCCCCACCAGGGTGTGTGGCAGCCCTAGCCCAGGCAGGGAGCGGGGCCACCATCGTCCAACCTATTAAGCCCGTGGCCATAGGATATGAAGCCATTTGCCCCTCAGATGCCTCCAATTCACTCCTGTGGCCTACAGAAAAGCCTATTTCTGCTGCAGCTGGAAGAACCCCCTATCAACAGCCAGGAAAGGGGGGGCAGGGAGAGAAACCTCGTAGGCCAGAGGCCGACCGGGGCTGGGCCTCACCCTGCTTTAGCCCTCCTGACTGACAGACAACAGGCCCCAAATGTAAATAAGGGGGGGGGAACCTCTGCCAAACCCCCGAGCCTGGCGCTGGGCGCTGGCTTTCCTCCTGGAGTTGAAGGTAGCAAGCAGGGGGATAGCCCAGCTTCTCCCAGGCCGCTCCGGCTGCCTCGACCTGAGGGCCTTCAGTATAACCAGCCTCAGCGGAGCTCGGCTTGAAGGGTGCTCTGCTCAGGCCGAGCAACAAAGACAACTGTGTGCTGGGGAAGGGCAGAGCAGGCAAAGCTGCCTGGGTTCCACCCATCCAGCAAAGCCCTCGGATGCCTAAGGGAAGGCCCGACTGCCTTTCCTTCCAGGGCTGCAAACGCGGCCCCTGTCCAAGCTGCGAAGCAGCCGTCCAGGTGGGCAAAATCGGTTGCTTGAAGCCTGTGTTTGTAATGAACCACTTGTTAACTTCACAACATTCTATACGTTGCTCTCCTGCTTCATTTTGCAGCACTCCTCCAAATTTTCCAATAATGTTTCATCCTACTTTGTTTCCTACTTTTGCATTCCACTCACCCAGAATGATCAGTGCATTTGTTGAGGTGCATGATCAGTTTTTTCCTGGACGCTTGATGAAAACTTTCCGTTTTTCTTCTTCAACATCAGTAGTAGGGTGCAAATTTGAATGATGGTTATGGTGATAGGCTTACCATAAAGTCTTTGGTCTGACTTCACAATATATTTTTAATGGCGTGTGATCCTTCTCACCTCACTAGAACTTTGTTTCTTTTGACTTTGCCATTTTCAGAGTAAAACGCTTCGTATTTTTCTCACTGAAAACTTTTCAATTCATTTTAGATCAAACACATCCCAGATTACTATGTTTAAATCATGCATTTCTTAATTTATGATTTCCAGCTTACCAGGTTTTGTACCTCTCGCATTCCATATTCCTACTACGTGTGTTGCAGAGCTTTGGACTTTTCTTTTGCATCTGTTCCCTTCAGCAACTGGACACCCTTTTGGTGATAACCCAGTCCCATCAGTAAAAACAGTTATACTTAACCTCTCCTCTTCCCCAGTAGCTAATTGTGTGGCTTGCAAACTGGAGGTCCTGTTTCTCAGCACCATCTCTCTCCCCCCCCCCACCGCCTCCCCAGTTTTGATCCTCTCATAATCGGGGTTTTGAAGTAGGAGATGATCAGAAGCGGTTTGCCATTGCTTTTTTGGGCATACTACAAACCAGGGTGAGCTGAAGTGTCCCTGCTATTTTCCAAGAAAGATTCTCCACCAGTTTCACCTTCTAAAACTGCTGCTGCCCAGTAGCTAGTCACTTCAACAATTCCTCTGCCCACCACCGCAGCTGGTGGGCAAGGGTCATACAAACAGGTGGCAGGCCTCAAACCTCCCAGGATCCTGTCCACATCCTCAGACGGAATAAACTGGAAAAGGCCTGCACTGTACAGACACAATACCGAAGGGTCCTCCACCCCATCCTCAAGACCCCTTCCCTCCGTTCCAGCAGGGAGACGTTGGGAAGTACGGTGGGTGGATCTCCCGCAGAATCCCAGGCCGTGTTCTCAGTCCAGACTTCAGGTCCACAGCATCCAAACCAGAAGTGTTCTGGATACAGCACCGTGCCAGGGGAATAGAATCCATACAGACTGCAGTGAAACCAGCTCCCTGCCCACCAGACCCCTGCTGACATATCTTCAAGTACTTTGGGGGATGCAATTGGTGAGCCAGGCTTTTTTCTGAAGAAATAGGTGGGGGAACTCTCCCCCAAGACAACTCCTTGCAGGGGGTGGTGGACCCATCACTACATGTGCATGGACATGCTCCCGGGAGCGTGCGATGACATCACTGGTGGGCAGTAATGTCATTGCGCAAGGCATGGATGCCCCCCAGGAGAAATAAGTAGGAAGGAAGAAAGGAAGGAAGGAAGGAAGGAAGGGAAGAGACAAAGTGAGAAAGAGAAAGAAAAATAGACAGACAGAAAGGAAGGCAGAAAGGAAGGAAGGAGGGAAGGAAAGGAACGAAGGAAGGAAGAAAAAATGAAAGGAAGGAAGGAAGGAAGGAAGGAAGGAAGGAAGGAAGGAAGGAAGGAAGGAAGGAAGGAAGAGGGAGAGAAGAAGGAAGCGCTCAGTGATACAAGTTTCTATAACACCTGAACTCATTGGCAGCACAGGAACAGGACACTCCATATGGCATTAGGCAACTGTCAGCATTGCCACTCTCTGCACCAAGGCCCTCAAACTGGCTAGGGGAGACCACCAAGACAAGGATGGCACTGTGGAAAGACATGCAGCCGGAGCAGCCAAGCCCTCCGAGTTCCATCTCTGCTTGGGGAGGGACCAGAGGCAGTCCTGCACTGAGCCCCAGTCACAGCTGAGAGGCCCCCCTTGTCTCCGCAGACTTTTCTGCCTCCCCACCTCTGGGGCTTAAGGTGTGGATTCTGGTCCACCCCCTACTTCCTCCTTCGCTGCTCCTGGGCCAGTTGCTAATGGGCATAAGCGAAGCGTTGCCTTTGTCCAACATGCTCCTTCATGGGAATCAAACTGGGGTCTGCCATGGGCCTCAGGGATGCCTTTCCTTAGTGAAGTCGACAAGACTCTATTGCAGCGGCATGTTCCTTTGGTGCTGTCTTGGGCATTGCACGCCCTTCTCTGCCCAAGGGAGCTCAGCGGCAGGCAGGGGTGTTTGGTGGAGGACAAGGCTTGGCTTCCCTCCACAGTCCTATTGGTCGCCCCACCAGTCCTCCTGGAAGTCCATGGGTGTCCTCTGCTTCCTGCCTGCATTCTGGGGCTCTCCCTGTGGGCAGAGATTCCTTGGCATCAGGGGGTTTGGGCCCTATCTGTGGGGGTGGGCTGTGTTTGTTTCTGCTAATCACGGGGCCATCCTCAGAACATGGAGCCAAGATGGCGGGCTGTTGGTCAGATCGCGGGAGACTCAGGCACTTTTGGTATCCTGAACCTGAATTCATTAGCGGAGGGGTGTGTCTGTCCGTTATTTCTCATCTGCAGAATGGCCACAGGGAGCATACTTGTAGTGCTGGGCCAGTACTAAGGAAGGAGGCCCACAGGGTGACAGCCACAGAAAGGAGAGCGTGACGGTGTCTTTGCTCCATCCACCTGCTTGTCACCTAAGTGCTATGTCAGACTGCGTGGTGGCTAAGAATCACACCAGACACTTGCTTGGGTCAGAAATGGCCACAACTTTATTGAAAACAACTGGATGGAGGATTGGCCTGGCATCTGGGCATGGATCCCCGTTGGCATCAGAGGCCTGGCTGCCGACCGATGCATCACCCGCCAGCCTCCCGCTGGCAACTTGGCACACGTTGTTCCGATGCCATACCTGCCTGGCGACCCTTGCTTCCAGATCCGTCGGGGTGAACAGACCCGAAGACCCACTCACCCTGTTGGGATCGGGCCCAATGCCTCAAAAACCACCAACCCATACAGTTGTGACGCTGCCCCCCGATAGTCCTCAATCAGCACAGAGTAGGCGGGTGACCAGCTGCTCCTGTGGAAGCTTGGGTATAATGGCGCTGAGCATATGGCTGGCCAACGCAGGATGGACTCCTTTCTAATCCCACCTCCACTCCATCCTGTACTCGGTGCCAACCCAGCGTGCCGATATGTCGTCAGCTTCATTTGTCAACTATGTGCTATGTCAGACTGCGTCGCAGCGAAGAATCACACCAGACACTTGCTTGGATTAGAAATGGCCACAACTTTATTGATTACAGCTGGAAGGAGCATTGGCCTGGCATCTGGGCACGGATCCCCGATGGCATTGTAGGCCTGGATGCCGAGCGATGTATCACCCGCCAGCCTCCCGCTGGCAACTCGGCACACGTTGTTCCGTCACCAGGCCTGCCGGGCGACCCTTGCTTCCAGATCCATCGGTGTGAGCAGACTCAAAGGCCCACTCACCCTATTGGGATCCAGCCCAATGCCTCAAAAACCGTCACAGGAGGAAGGCCACAGGCCCGACTCCTGCCAACGCTCCAGCTGCTGCAACCAAGAAAGATGGAGCCCCCACCCCCACCCCCAGGGTCCCTGACTTTGATGCCCAGAGGAAGGCGAAAAAACCCCCAGAGGCCTTGGCCAATCTGGCCCCTTGCGGGAAAAATTCCTCCCTGGCCCCCGAAGGCGACCGGCACAAACGGCCCTGGAGATCTCAGCCAGGAACCCCTTCTTCCCTCCCTCCCTCCCTCCCTCCCTCCTTTTTTTTCCGGGCCAGCGGGGGGATGGAAATGGGCTGCCCCATGGAGACAGAAGAATGGCAGGGCCCCCTAAGGACTCCCGTGCACGGGTGTGGGCCAGGGAGGGGGCAGCGGGGGACCCTTGCGGCCTCACAGACACCCAGGTTTTCAGGGGCCCGCGTGCAGGCCCTGCAGTGTCCGTGCCAGGCCAGCCAGCGCACCAGCCAGGAGGATCTTGCTCCCTCGAGGGAACGAGGGAGAGAGACGGGGGGCCCAAGCATGCTCCCTCCCCCTACGGCATCGCAAGGGGGAGGGGAGCCCAAGCCTCTGCCCTCACCTGTGGGTGGCGTTGTCCAGCTGCTCCTCCTCAGCGCCAACCCAGCTTGCCGGCACGTTGTCAGTGTCCTTTAATGCAGCCGCAGCAGAAGAGATAATGCAAGATGGATCTCTCTCTTTTGGGCTCTGGAGGAAAAAGAAGGGAAGGATGATAACTCCAGAGGACAGAACCCTTCTTCTTCCCCCTTCAGTGCTTCTGGCAGGATCCCTTCTAATGGGGAACTGGAACAGGTTTTAAAACCAGTGAAGAGGAGGTGCTGATGGGAGATCCTCACCTTTTAGCAATAGGAATGGGGGAATGAGAGGTCTCACTCATGTCAGAACTCTCAGCCAACCCTACCCTACATCGCGAGGTTGTTGTGAGGAATACGGAAGAGGAGGGTGGGAACCAGGCATTCTGCCATGAGCTCTTGGGGGGGAGTGCAGGACAAAAATAGAGAAAGAGAACCTTAGATTACCATTTTCCTTCTTGACGGGCATTGGCATTTCAGAGCCAAGCTAGAAGGGACGAATTACCCTTAAACGGCAAGTGAACAGTCTCAACTGTATTCCTCCTGCTTCACTTGCACTCCACTTGCGCTCCACTCGATCACTCCGATTCAAGTTTCATTCGTCCCTTCTAGCTTGGCCCTCAGTTGCTGTCACAGTAGCTGTCACAGTCTAGGCCCTGGGTCTGCTTCTACATTCCCACCCAGAACAGCTGGTGTCTCGAGCGTTCTCGTGGCACCATCTCTTTGGTTCCAATCGGGAGCTCTAACGGATTCTAACACACTGGAAGAGGCAAGGCTATTGGGGGCTTCTCTTCTTTTAGCAGAATGAACTGAGCAATGAGAGTTCGGACTCTTGTGACAGCATCAACACGGGAACCGGGGGGGGGGGGGGCTACACAGGAAGGTAGTCCAATGAGACTTGCTTGGCAACAGGTGCTTAGAAGCAGGGTTTTTTCCCTGGGGAAGGAGAGGGTGGATCTCTCCGTTACACGTGCGAGCCCAAAGCATGGGGGCTACAGGAAATGTGTGATAACATCACCTCCAAATGTAGTGGCCAGCTGCCTGCGGCCTCCTCCATCCTCCAAAGGACGAAGGTAAAAAAAGGAACAAAAACATGGAAAGAAAAAAGGAGGGAGGGAGAGAAGGGAAGAAAGAAGGAAGCAAGAAAAAGAAAAGAACAAGAGAAAGGGAGGGAGGGAAGAAGGGAAAGGCGGGGAGAGGCCAAGGAAGCATGTGGCCCCGGCGGAGCTCCACCCGGGGAGGCAGCCCTTAGGTCTTTGAGCGCCGGGGGCAGGGACAAAAGTCTTTAGTCAGAGGTGGTGGATCTCAGATCCCGGGATATCCTGCTGAAAAAAAGCCCTGCTTAAAAGATCCCACAGACGAACACCTGGGAGATCCAGCTTCACATCCCCAATCGACCATGAATCTCACAGAGTGATCACGCACCAGTCGTTCTCTCTCAGCCTACACTACATCGCAAGGTTGTTGTAAAGAATGGGAAAGAGATGGATGAGAACCATGCATTTTGCCTTGAGCTGCTTGAAGAAAGGGCAGGATAAAAACAGAAAGAGAACATTAGATTAGCATTTTCCAAAAGCTGGGGAGAGGCCATACCTGATGGTGTTTCGCGTAGGAGGTCTGAGACGCTCCACATGCTTGAGGTCTCAGACTGTAGCTGCTGAGAGAGAAAGGCCACCCGTTAGATGCAAGGACTGATGCTCCAGGAAGCTGATCTCTCTCCACAAGGAGGCCCGGAAGCCCCATCTTCTCTCCTTTCACTGGCAGCGGCTCTCCTGTGCCCGAGAAGTGTCTGCCCCCACCCCTGGGATCCTTCCATTCAATGTTCCCCATATGGACCTGGTGGGCTTCATGATTCCTATTGGAACTTCCCGGGGGCTCTCCACATTTGTGGGGGAAAGGCGCAGGGGTCAGTGATTGACAGGCCTGGTGCTGCTTGCCAGTTCCCCCCTCCACTCTAACGACACAAAAGCCTTTGGGGGCTTCAACAGGGGTTGCTGGCAGTGGCCAATCAGGAGGCTGGGTCAGCATCTAGGGTACCCCACGCTCTCGGCCTTTCCACTGGACGCCCCTTTCCCTTGCCCGGACTGTTCCAGGGTTGGGAAGCTTGGCAGGGGAGCTGCTCTCTCCTGAGGGGCAGGGAGGTCCAGGAGGCACATTTCCTCGCTTGGCTAGCGTTTCTGCTCACCGGAACTGCAGATGTTCCCTCACTGCAGGACATTGCCGGTTCTTCTTCGTGCTCCTCCTCCAAAGACCCTGAGATTTCAGAAGGCAAGTTCAGATCAGTTTCTGCCCAGGCCACCCCTGCATTTGTGCTTCTCCTGCCTAGCAGGAAGATGGACTGCAAGCACCTCTGAAGCCCCACTAGCTTGGATCAAATCGGGGACAGCTAGAGGTGGGAGCTTCAGGGGACCAGAGACATTATGATGGCCCTGGGCATGCCTGTCCATTCCCATTCAGACCAGCTCTTGTCTTGGGCGTGGTCGAAGCGGGGACAGGGGGCTACACAGGAAAGTAGTCCAATGACTCTTGCTTGGAAACAGGTGCTTAAAAGACTCAGCGCATGAGGCCCAGGGAGACTCAGATTCAAATCCCCATTCAGCCATGAATCTCACAGGGTGATCAAGCACCATCGGTCTCATTCAGCCTACCCTACATCGCATGGTTGTTGGGAGGAATGTGAAAGAGACGAGCTGGAATCAAGCCTTCTGCCGTGAGCTCCTTGGAGGGAGGGCAGGAGAAAAATAGAGAAACAGAACATTAGATTACCATTTTCCGTCCGCTGGGGAGATGCCATACCTGCTGGTGTGGATGTTATGGAGCTGTCCCAGACACTGGAGGTGATGGACTCTAACTCCTGAGAGAGAAAGGCCACCTGTTAGATGCAACGACTGATGCTACAGGAAGCTGCTCTCTCTACAAGGAGGCCCTGGAGCCCCATCTAGCCTGCTTCCGTGGGCAGATGCTTGCCAGAGTCCGAGAAGGGTCTGCCCCCACCCCTGGGATCCTTTCAGGCAATATTCCCCAATACAGAGCCGGTAGGCATCATGATTTCTGCTGACACTTCGCGGGAGCTCTCCACATTTGCTGGGGAAAGGGACGGGGTCAGTGCCTGGCAGGCCTTGTGCTGCTTGCCCGTTCTCACCTCCATTCTCAAAACACAAAAGACTTCTGGGTCTTCAACAGGGGTTGCTGCCAGTGGCCAATCAGGAGGATGGCTCAGCATCTAGGGTACCCCACGATCTTGGCCTTTCCACCGGACACCCCTCTCCCTTGCCCGGACTGTTCCAGGGTTGGGAAGCTTGGCAGGAGGGCTGCTCTCTCCTGTGGAGCAGGGAGATCCAGGACGCACATTTACTCCCCTGACTAGTTTTTCTGCTCACCAGAACTGCAGATGTTCGTTCCTTGCCACGCATTTTTCGATGTTCATCGTCCTCCTCCTCCGTCACTGACCCTGAGATTTCAGAAGCCAAGTTCACATCAGTTTCTTCCCAGGCCACCCCTGCAGTTGTGCTTCTCCTGCCCAAGAGGAAAATGGACTGCAAGCATCTCTGAAGCCCCACTAAGTTGGAATATGGCCGGGACAGCAAGAGGAGGGAGCTTGAGGTGGCCCAAGACGTTCTGGTGGCCCTGGATGTGACCATACGTTCCCATGCGGACCAGCTCTTGTCTCGGGCACTCTTGTGGCAGCATGTCTTTGGTTCCATTGTGGAGCTATCATGTATTCCAGTACTATGGAAGAGGCAATGCTAATGGGAGCTTCTCTTCTCTGTCACCAGGAGTGTCCTGACCCTGGTGACAGATGCAGGCGCACAAGCATGGGGACGGGGACGGGGGGCTACATGGGACTGGAGTCCAATGACTCCAATGACTCTTGCTTGGAAACAGCTGCTTAAAAGCTTCAGCTCATGAGGCCCTGGGAGACGCAGCTTCAAATCCCCATTCGGCCATGAATCTCACAGGGTGATCAAGCACCCGTCGGCCTCATTCAGCCAACCCTGCATCGCAAGATTGTTGTGAGGAAAGTGACAGGGTTGGGAGGGAACCACGTATTCTGCCTCGAGCTCCATGGGGGGAGGGCACAAGAAAAATAGAGAAAGAGAACATTAGGTTACCCTTTTCTGCCATCATGGAGGACGTCTCGCTTGCCTCGCTTGTCTCGCCTGAGGGGAAGGACGGCAGCGACCGTACTTCCTGAGAGAGAAAGGCCGTCTGTTAGCTGCAACGACTGATGCTCCAGGAAGCGGCTTACTCTACAGGGAGGCCACTGGCAGCTGCTCTCCTGATTCCAAGAATGGACTGCCCTCACCCCTAGGATCCTTCCATTCCATATTCCCAAATACAGAAATGGTCAGGTCCATGATTTCTGTAGACACTTCCCAGCATCTCTCCACAAATGCTGGGGAAAGGGACGGGGTCAGTGCTTGACAGGCCTTGTGCTCCTCTCCCTTTCCCACCTCCATTCCAAAAACACAACAGCCTTTTGGGGCTTCAACAGAGGTTGCTGCCAGTGGCCAATCAGGAGGCTGGGTCAGCATCTAGGGTACCCCGCCCTCTTGGCCTTTCCACTGGACACCCCTCTCCCTTGCCCAGACTGTTCCTGGGTTGGGAAGCTGGGCAGGAGGGCTGCTATCTCCTGAGAGAGAGGGGGACTCAAGTGGATGATTCGTTCCCTTGGCTAGCTTTTCTGCTCACTATCCAGGCTGGTGTCGTGAATTGCCTGAGGCAAGCAAAGAGCTCTCGGTCGTCCTCGTCCTGCACCGACCCTAAGATTTCAGAAGGAAAGTTCACATCAGTTTCTGCCCAGGCCACCCCTGCATTTGTGCTTCTCCTGCCCAGGAGGAAAATGGACTGCAAGCACCTCTGAAGCCCCAGTGCCTTGGAATAGGGCAGGGACCGCTAGAGGAGGGAGCTTCAGGTGACCAAAGACATTCTGGTGGCCCTGGACGTGCCTATACATTCCCACCCATAACAGCTCTTATCTCGGGCATTCGCGTGGCAGCATCTCTTTGGATCCCATGGGGATGTATCATAAATTCTAAAGGTCTATAAGAGGCAAAGTTCTTGGGAGCTTCTCTTCTTTTAGGAGGATGGATTGAGCAAGGGGAGTTCTAACTCTTGTGACCGGTTTAGGAGCATAAACACGGGGATGAGAGGCGGGCTACACGGGACAGCAGAGCAATAACACTTGCTTGGCAACAGGTGCTTAAAAGATCCCACAGACGAGGGCCTGGGAGACCCAGGTTCATATCACCATTCACATCTCACAGCGTGTTCAAGCACCAGTTGTTCACTCTAAGCCTATCGCAAGGTTGTTGGGAGGAAAGGGAAAGAGATGGGCGGGAACCATGCATTGTGCCTTGAACTGCTTGGAGGGAGGGCAGGATAGAAACAGAGAAAGAGAACATCAGATCACCATTTTCCGTCAGGTGGGGAGAGGCCATACCTGATGTGGATTCCTGTAGTAGGTCTGAGACGCTCCACATGCTAGACGTCTCAGACTGCAGCTCCTGAGAGAGAAAGGCCACCTGTTAGCTGCAACGACTGATGCTCCTGGAAGCTGCTCTCTCCACAAGGAGGCCCTGAAGCCCCATCTTTTCTGCTTTCCCTGGCAGCTGCTCTCCTGTGCCTGAGAAGGGTCTGCCCCCACCCCTGGGATCCTTCCATTCAATATTCCCCAAATGGAGTTGATTTAGGCTTCATGATTCCTGCTGACACTTCCCGGGAGCTCTCCCCATTTGCCGGGGAAAGGGAACTGGTCAGTGCCTGGCAGGCCTTGTGCTGCTTGCCAATTCCCACCTCCGTTCTCAAGACACAAAAGCCTTTACAACAGAGGCTGCTGCCAGTGGCTACTCAGGAGGCTGGGTCAGCATCTAGGCTACCCCACGCTCTTGGACGCCTTTCCACTGGACACCCCTCTCCCTTGCCCGGACTGTTCCTGGGCTGGGAAGCTTGGCAGGAGGGCTGCTCTCTCCTGAGCGGCAGGGAGACCCAAGTGGATGATTCCCTCCCTTGGCTAGCTTTCCTGCTCACCGTAAGCTCTTCCCTTCTGTCCTTGGGAGGCTTTTTCCCTTCTTCCTCCTCCTCTTCCTTCTTCACAGTCCCTGAGATTCCAGAAGGCAAGTCCACATCAGCTGCTGCCCAGGCCACCCCTGCATTTGCGCTTCTCCTGCCTAGGAGGAGGATGGGCAGCAAGCACCTCTGAAGCCCCACTACCTTGGAACAAAGCGGGGACAGCTAGAGGAGGCAGCTGGAGGTGACCAAAGACATTCGGGTCGCCCTAGTGAAATGTTTCTAAAAAGTATTGTGTTATGAACTTAAGTTGAAACTAACGAGAGCCTAGGTAGAATCTCATTTTCAGACGTATCTTCCTGAAGGTCTTCTCTGGGCATTCAGGTTCAATAGTGTCGGTCACAAGGAGCATTCAGCATTTCAACATTCAGCATTACGGACTGAAGCGAGCCAGTTTGGTGTCGAGGTTAAGAGCGCGGGACTCTAATTGGGAGAGCCGGGTTTGATTCCCCACCTCCACCTGAGGCCAGCGGGATGACCTTGGGCTGGCCACGGCTCTCTGGAGCTCTCTCAGCCCCGCCCACCTCACAGGATGGAGATTGTTCCGGATACTACCAGTTGAAAGCGGAAGCTGATCCTTACGCTTTTTGGTGTTCGAATACTATTTGGTGGCCCTCGAGGATGCATCCGTTGCAAGACGAATGAAAGGGGCCATTAGTCGGGCGGAACTACTGACACGCCCTCCTGAGCTGCAAAGCTGTGCACATTGAATATGTATCGGATTGGAAGGGAGTGGTTGAGAACTGCGGTCTAATTTTCTCCAGGATATACACTTGATAAATTCCTGCACTGAGGCGTTTTGGCCTTATGCTGACCAGTGGAATAATTTATAGTGTAGATGTGTATTATCATACACCGTTACAAGGAAAAGAAACTTTAACAATCTTTATAATCTCCTCATAAATTTCCCTCCCAAGAGTTGAATAATCAGGCATTCCCACCAGTTCCTTTCCGTCTACATTTCCTCCAACAATATGGGCTGGCAGTTTTAAATATCGATTGAAGCTTAGATGGAGTCAAATGCCAATGGGAAAACATTTTATAATATTGATATTTAAGACACAAAATTTTCGATGTATTTGAAGGCAAAGCCCAATTTTTGTCCCAGTCTGCTTCGGTGGGCTCTTTTACTCTGTTCTTTTGCCAACTTGTGACTTTGTATCTTGGTAAGGGGAATAGAATATTTCCACCAAATGTTTCTATAGCTTGGATAACCAACCTTTAACAATACTCTCTGAATCCTTCAATATTAATGCAAAAATGTTAATTGTCTTTTTAAAACACCCTTTCTTTCCGAGGAACATATTAAATTACTTATTTGGAGATACTGAAACCATTCAATCTTGTATTCCAATACCTTAAACTTCGAGATATTATGAAAAGTTTTGATTCACCAGTTAAGGGGAGGCAAATAGCAGAGACCTTTAAAATTAAAGGGAACATGAACGGCATCAGGGATCTCGGGATCTCGATTCAAGAGCATCAGTCCTTAGTTGTCAACCCGCGGAAAGGGAAAGGCTCTGAGTGCAAGCAGAAGGCACTGCCTGTCCTGTCCGAAACACAAACCTGCCGCCACTTTGTCCTTCTTCCGGACCAGCCACTTCCACAGTCTCCGACACCACGTCATCCTCCGCTTACCCCCCTGCAGGGTGAGAGATCAAAGACTCAGCATGACTTTCAGAGTGGCTCAGCACAGCCACCAGGCAGTGGGTCAAACGGGATGGAAGGGAGGTGCCCGAGGAGGGACAGATGCCCACCACACCTGCAGCTTTTGAGCTTGGCCCAGGAGAGGCCATGCCTCAACAGCTCCGGGGGTTGCCTGTTTATTTCTAGCCACCCTGCCCCGCCCCCATGAAAATGCCCCGCCTCTTCCTTGTATTCTAGATCACCCTGAGCTTCCCCAGGGGCTCTGCAGCTCAGGGAGCATGTCAGCATTTTGTTCTGAGAGCCACATTCAGAAGTGATGGGGGGGCTGAGCCGGGATGGGCCAGGTCTGCCTCCACAGTGCCCCAAGTCAAGCACGGTCTACCCGTTTGGAAGATGGGGGATAATGGAAGGAGGCTCCTTGTGGGGTGTGGGAGACACGCGCTTAACATACAGGCTGAGACAAAAACCCCGGCAGGAGGGGGGATGAGAATGACAGCAGCAGAGAGAAGTGACAAGGAGGCTGCGGGTGGCCCCCAGAGCGTCCTTCTTACGCCCCTGCTTTACATCCATCCTTTCCTTCCGCCCCCAACCTCGGCCTACCCCACCCCCCCAGCCCAGTCCAGCCCTCGGGGAGCCAGAGCCAGGGATCGGTACCTCCTCCACCACGCCAAGCTGCCGGGGGTAATGAGGCCGACCAACTGCCGCTCCAGTCGTAATGCCACAGCAGAACCTTGCTGGTTCAAGCATTCCAGGCAGGGATTCCACTGGGGCCGCGTGGGGGGCGGGGCTCCATCAGACCAAGCCCAGGAAAGATCTGGAAGGATCAAGTAAAGGGAGAGGGAGGTAAACACAGGTCTGCATGGATCTGTAGGGATCTGTACTCAGAGTTTCTCTGCGCGAGACTTTTGCCACTGGAGCTAGGAAGCGTAGTTTTAAAAGATAGAGCTGGCATAGATCGCTGCAGAGGGGATGTACCCTCTCACAGCCCCCCGCCACCTCTGGTGTGCCACACTGTCTCGCTTTCTACAGCCTTTGCCCTGCTGAGGCTCAGTTAATTCAAAGTTTCAAGCAGAGCAAAGTCTTCAGAAAGGGAGACAGTCCAGTACCCCAGAGACAGTGGAGGGGTTTGAGAAAATCTCTCTCTCTGAAGTGATCTCCTCCAGCTCTGTCTTATTAAACTATGCTTCCCAGCTAACATTGCATCTCCCGGCACTTGATGAACATGCACCCCGAGGACTCCTGTAGAGACTGTCCAAGGCTCTATTCCTGTGGCTTTCCTTTTCCCCAACTCAAGTTCAGAAGTGGTCGAGCTGCCTGCCTCGTGTGCTCTTTCTCTCCATCCACTCTCGTTTGCATCCTAAACAGGGGCGTGCAATCTCAGGAACCTAGGCAGAGCTTTCCTCTGAGCATGTGCAAAGGACAAGATTGAGTATCCACAGCAACCTCTCTTGTTTTTGAAAGCTCCTGTCTCCCCCTTTTCCTGCCTTGACTAGCTGTGGAGGAGACAGAAATCCAACTGGTGAAGCTTCCTACCGCAAGCAAAGGTGACATTCTAGAAAAAAAATATTAAGGGACATTCAATCCATTTTTATTTTTATTCAAATGTGCGGTCATTTCTGAAGTGCAGGCTTGCTATTGTCCTCTAACATCCCTAACAATTTTAGTTATCAAACTAAATGGCATAAAGATCTTAATGAAGTACTGACATTAGACAACTGGGAAAAAGTATGGGCATCAAAATTAAATAAAGCCTCAACTATATTAACTAAAATACAAAGCTATAAAATTATACACAGGTGGTACCTTACACCCCAAAAAATCTTCTTCAGCATCGCCCTCTTGTTGGAAGAAATGCAATAATGAGGGTAATTTTGCTCACTGTTGGTGGGAATGTCCCTTGATCTCTCGATTTTGGTCAGAAATACTAAATATTATTAAGGAAATAACAGGGTACAGTGTCCCTATGTCGCCAAAAGTAATCTTCTTGGGACTGTGGGATCACACATCAATCCCAAATGTTAGAAGAGACCTTATCAACTCTCTCCTGGTGGCAGCTAGGAGTGCAATAGCAACCAAATGGAAAGACCAATCTCCACCTACTACAGAACTTTGGTTTACAAAAATCTGGAACCATTTGATAATGGAAAAAAGTGACTGACAATCTACATCAGACGGAATATCAATCTTCGGGATCAAACTTCTGGGAAAAATGGATCCGATTTTACGAATTCATAGAAGCAAGAGATCTGCAACCTTCCAAGCGGGAAGGATTGTGAGAATTCTGGGCCAGCAACCAGCTGGCCTCAAGGGCCATCAGGCCACCAGTGGCACCATCAAAAGTCCTTCACGCAGTGGAGACAAAGTCATCCAAGAAGTCCTGGAGCAGAAAGGCACAGGGCATGCTTGACGGCTCAAAGGCAGCTGCCTTCCGACAGGGAAGAGGAGTCTTACAGGACTGTTCCTGAGAAGCCGGCCAGACGCCTGACAGAAGCCTCCAGAGAGACACTTGTGGGCGAGGAGGCAACATGGACGTTGAGAAGCTGACCTGCTGACGCTACCTGATCGAGGACTGGACCTCAGCCTGAAAGACCTGACTTTGCCGACCCTCAGCAGGCTGAGAGGGCTACTTGTCTACAACAAGGAAGAGGCTCAGTGGCAGACTAGACTACGAAATTCGAGCACCTGGCCCAGAAGCTGGGTGGAAGGAGGCTGCCGTGCTTGACTGCTAGCCTGGGCTTTGCCTGCGTGTAAAGCACCAAAGGTGTAGGAAGAGAGGCTGAACCCAGGGCCCCCACAGCCATGCATGTGCCCACTGAGTTTTGGTGTGCTTACCATCACGCTATGGGGCCAGCCTCTTCAGGCCAGCGTGGATGAACTGAAGCCACATATGCGTCAGCACCATCTGCCACCGGGACGATGCCCCCACCGCCTTCCCTTCTGAAACTCATCCAGCATCCAGCCTCCACCTGCTGGCTCCGCAGCAAGCATCTGGGTCCATCGCTGCGCTTTCCACCCCCTGCATGTCCCTTTCCTCATGCTCGCCTATGGCGGAAGGTCCTTCTAGAGCAGAAAATCTTAATTTATGATTTCCGGCTTACCAGGTTTTGTACCTCTCCCATTCCATGTTCCTACTACGTGTGTTGCAGAGCTTTGGACTTTTCTTTTGCATCTGTTCCCTTCAGCAACGGGACACCCTTTTGGTGATAACCCAGACCCATCAGTAAAAACAGTTATACTTAACCTCTCCTCTTCCCCAGTAGCTAATTGTGTGGCTTGCAAACTGGAGGTCCTGTTTCTCAGCACCATCTCTCCCCCCCCCCACCGCCTCCCCAGTTTTGATCCTCTCATAATCGGGGTTTTGAAGTAGGAGATGATCAGAAGCGGTTTGCCATTGCTTTTTTTGGCATACCACCAACCAGCGTTAGCTGAAGTGTCCCTGCCATTTTCCATGAAAGATTCTCCACCAGTTTCACCTTCTACAACTGCTGCTGCCCAGTAGCTAGTCACTTCAACAATTCCTCTGCCCACCACCGCAGCTGGTGGGCAAGGGTCATACAAACACGTGGCAGGCCTCAAACCTCCCAGGATCCTGTCCACATCCTCAGACGGAATAAACTGGAAAAGGCCTACACTGTACAGACACAATACCGAAGCGTCCTCCACCCCATCCTCAAGACCGCTTCCCTCCGTTCCAGCAGGGAGACGTTGGGCAGTGTGGTGGGTGGATCTCCTGCAGAATCCCAGGCCGTGTTCTCAGTCCAGACTTCAGGTCCACAGCATCCCAACCAGAAGTGTTCTGGATACAGCACCGTGCCAGGGGAATAGAATCCATACAGACTGCAGTGAAACCACCTCCCGGCTCACCAGACCCCTGCTGACGTATCCTCAAGTACTTTGGGGGACGCATTTGGTGAGCCAGGCTTTTTTCTGAAGAAATAGGTGGGGGAACTCTCCCCCAAGACAACTCCTTGCAGGGGGTGGTGGACCCATCAGTACATGTGCATGGACATGCTCCCGGGAGTGTGCGATGACATCACTGGTGGGCAGTAATGTCATTGCACAAGGCATGGATGCCCCCCAGGAGAAATAAGTAGAAAGGAAGGAAGGAAGGAAGGAAGGAAGGAAGGAAGGAAGGAAGGAAGGAAGGAAGGAAGGAAGGAAGGAAGGAAGGAAGGAAGGAAGGAAGGAGGGAAGGAAGGAAGGAAGAGAAAGGAAGGAAGGAAGGAAGGAAGGGAGAGAGAGAGAGAGAGAGAGAGAGAGAGAAAGAAAAAGAAAGAAAGAAAGAAAGAAAGAAAAAAGAAAGAAAGAAAGAAAGAAAGAAAGAAAGAAAGAAAGATTGATTCTTGGGAATCAAACTGGGGTCTGCCATGGGCCTCAGGGATACCTTTCCTTGGTGTAGTTTACAAGACTCTATTGCAGAAGCATGTCCCTTTGTTGCTGTCTTGGGCTTTGCACGCCCTTCTCTGCCCAAGGGAGCTCAGCGGCAGGCAGGGGTGTTTGGTGGAGGACAATGCTTGGCTTCCCTCCACAGTCCTAGTGGTCGCCCCACCAGTCCTCCTGGAGGTCCATGGGTGTCCTCTGCTTCCTGCCTGCATTCAGGGGCTCTCCCCGTGGGCAGAGATTCCTTGGCATCAGGGGGTTTGGGCCCTGTCTGTGGGGGTGGGCTGTGTTTGTGTCTGCTAATCACGGGGCCGTCCTCAGAACATGGAGCCAAGATGGCGGGCTGTTGGTCGGATCGCGGGAGACTCAGGCACTTTTGGTATCCTGAACCTGAATTCATTAGCGGAGGGGTGTGTCTGTCCGTTATTTCTCATCTGCAGAATGGCCACAGGGAGCAGACTTGTAGTGCTGGGCCCGTACTAAGGAAGGAGGCCCACAGGGTGACAGCCACAGAAAGGAGAGCGTGACGGCGTCTTCGCTCCATCCACCTGCCTGTCACCTAAGTGCTATGTCAGACTGCGTGGTGGCTAAGAATCACACCAGACACTTGCTTGGGTCAGAAATGGCCACAACTTTATTGAAAACAGCCGGATGGAGCATTGTCCTGGCATCTGGGCACGGATCCCCGTTGGCATCAGAGGCCTGGCTGCCGACCGATGCATCACCCGCCAGCCTCCCGCTGGCAACTCGGCACACGTTGTTCCGTCACCAGACCTGCCGGGCGACCCTTCCTTCCAGATCCGTCGGGGTGAACAGACCTGAAGACCCACTCACCCTGTTGGGATCGGGCCCAATGCCTCAAAGACCGCCAACCCATACAGTTGTGACGCTGCCCCCAGATATTCCTCAATCAGCACAGAGTAGGCAGGTGACCAGCTGCTCCTGTGGAAGCTCGGGTATAATGGCGCTGAGCATATGGCTGGCCAACGCAGGATGGACTCCTTTCTAATCCCACCTCCACTCCATCCTGTACTCGGTGCCAACCCAGCGTGCCGATATGTCGTCAGCTTCATTTGTCAACTATGTGCTATGTCAGACTGCGTCGCAGCGAAGAATCACACCAGACACTTGCTTGGATTAGAAATGGCCACAAATTTATTGATTACAGCTGGAAGGAGCATTGGCCTGGCATCTGGGCACGGATCCCCGGTGGCATTGTAGGCCTGGATGCCGAGCGATGCATCACCCGCCAGCCTCCCGCTGGCAACTCGGCACACGTTGTTCCGTCACCAGGCCTGCCGGGCGACCCTTGCTTCCAGCTCCGTCGGTGTGAGCAGACCCAAAGGCCCACTCACCCTATTGGGTTCCAGCCCAATGCCTCAAAAACCATCACAGGAGGAAGGCCACAGGCCCGACTCCTGCCAACGCTCCAGCTGCTGCAACCAAGAAAGATGGAGCCCCCACCCCCACCCCCAGGGTCCCTGACTTTGATGCCCAGAGGAAGGCGAAAAAACCCCCAGAGGCCTTGGCCAATCTGGCCCCTTGCGGGAAAAATTCCTCCCTGGCCCCCGAAGGCGACCGGCACAAACGGCCCTGGAGATCTCAGCCAGGAACCCCTTCTTCCCTCCCTCCCTCCCTCTCTCCCTCCCTCCTTTTTTTTCCCGTGCCAGCGGGGGAATGGAAATGGGCTGCCCCATGGAGACAGAAGAATGGCAGGGCCCCCTAAGGACTCCCGTGCACGGGTGTGGGCCAGGGAGGGGGCAGCGGGGGACCCTTGCGGCCTCACAGACACCCAGGTTTTCAGGGGCCCGCGTGCAGGCCCTGCAGTTTCCGTGCCAGGCCAGCCAGCACACCAGCCAGGAGACTCTTGCTCCCTGGAGGGAACGAGGGGGAGAGACGGGGGGCCCAAGCATGCTCCCCCCCCTACGGCATCGCAAGGGGGAGGGGAGCCCAAGCCTCTGCCCTCACCTGTGGGTGGCGTTGTCCAGCTGCTCCTCCTCAGCGCCAACCCAGCTTGCCGGCACGTTGTCAGTGTCCTTTAATGCAGCCGCAGCAGAAGAGAGAATGCAAGATGGATCTCTCTTTTTTGGGCTCTGGAGGAAAAAGAAGGGAAGGATGATAACTCCAGAGGACAGAACCCTTCTTCTTCCCCCTTCAGTTCTCCTGGCAGGATCCCTTCTAATGGGGAACTAGAACAGGTTTTAAAACCAGTGAAGAGGAGGTGCTGATGGGAGATCCTCTTCTTTTAGCAATAGGAATGAGAGGTCTCATTCATGTCAGAACTCTCAGCCAACCCTACCCTACATCGCGAGGTTGTTGTGAGGAATACGGAAGAGGAGGGTGGGAACCAGGCATTCTCCCATGAGCTCTTGGGGGGGAGTGCAGGACAAAAATAGAGAAAGAGAACCTTAGATTACAGTTTTCCTTCTTGATGGGCATTGGCATTTTAGAGCCAAGCTAGAAGGGACGAATTAACCTTGAACGGCAAGTGAACAGACTCAACTGTATTCCTCCTGCTTCACTGGCACTCCACTTGCGCTCCACTCGATCACTCCGATTCAAGTGTCATTCGTCCCTTCTAGCTTGGCTTTCAGTTGCTGTCACAGTAGCTGTCACAGTCTAGGCCCTGGGTCTGCTTCTACATTGCCACCCAGAACAGCTGGTGTCTCGAGCGTTCTCGTGGCACCATCTCTTTGGTTCCAATGTGGAGATCTAACGGATTCTAACACTCTGGAAGAGGCAGGGCTATTGGGAGCTTCTCTTCTTTTTGCAGAATGAACTGAGCAACGAGAGTTCGGACTCTCGTGACAGCATTAACACGGGGACAAGGGGGGGGGGCTACATAGCAAGGTAGTCCAATGAGACTTGCTTGGCAACAGCTGCTGAGAAGCAGGGTTTTTTCCCGGGGGAAGGAGAGGGTGGATCTCTCTGTTACACGTGCGAGCCCAAAGCATGGGCGCTAGAGGAAACGTGTGATAAAATCACCTCCAAATGTAGTGGCCAGCTGCCTGCGGCCTCCTCCATCCTCCAAAGAATGAAGGTAAAAAAAGGAACAAAGACATGGAAAGAAAAAAGGAGGGAGGGAGAGAGGGAAAGAAAGAAGGAAGCAAGAAAAAGAAAAGAAGAAGAGAAAGGGAGGGAGGGAAGAAGGGAAAGGCCGGGAGAGGCCAAGCAAGCATGTGGCCCCAGCGGAGCTCCACCCGGGGAGGCAGCTCATATGTCTTTGAGCGCCGGGGGCAGGGACAAAAGTCATTAGTCAGAGGTGCTGGATCTCAGATCCCGGGACATCCTGCTGAAAAAAAGCCCTGCTTAAAAGATCCCACAGATGAACACCTGGGAGATCCAGCTTCACATCCCCAATCGACCATAAATCTCACAGAGTGATCACGCACCAGTCGTTCTCTCTCAGCCTACACTACATTGCAAGGTTGTTGTAAAGAATGGGAAAGAGATGGATGAGAACCATGCATTTTGCCTTGAGGTGCTTGACGAAAGGGCAGGATAAAAACAGAAAGAGAACATTAGATTAGCATTTTCCGACAGCTGGGGAGAGGCCATACCTGATGGTGTTTCGCGGAGGAGGTCTGAGACGCTCCACATGCTTGAGGTCTCAGACTGTAGCTGCTGAGAGAGAAAGGCCACCCGTTAGATGCAAGGACTGATGCTCCAGGAAGCTGATCTCTCTCCACAAGGAGGCCCTGGAGCCCCATCTTTTCTCCTTTCACTGGCAGCGGCTCTCCTGTGCCCGAGAAGTGTCTGCCCCCACCCCTGGGATCCTTCCATTCAATGTTCCCCATATGGACCTGGTGGGCTTCATGATTCCTATTGGAACTTCCCGGGGGCTCTCCACATTTGTGGGGGAAAGGCGCAGGGGTCAGTGATTGACAGGCCTGGTGCTGCTTGCCAGTTCCCCCCTCCACTCTAACGACACAAAAGCCTTTGGGGGCTTCAACAGGGGTTGCTGCCAGTGGCCAATCAGGAGGCTGGGTCCGCATCTAGGGTACCCCACGCTCTCGGCCTTTCCACTGGACGCCCCTTTCCCTTGCCCGGACTGTTCCAGGGTTGGGAAGCTTGGCAGGAGGGCTGCTCTCTCCTGAGGGGCAGGGAGATCCAGGAGGCACATTTACTCCCTTGGCTAGCGTTTCTGCTCACCGGAACTGCAGATGTTCCCTCACTGCAGGACATTGCCGGTTCTTCTTCGTGCTCCTCCTCCAAAGACCCTGAGATTTCAGAAGGCAAGTTCAGATCAGTTTCTGCCCAGGCCACCCCTGCATTTCTGCTTCTCCTGCCCAGGAGGAAGGTGGGCTGCAAGCACCTCTGAAGCCCCACTAGCTTGGAACAAATCAGGGACAGCTAGAGGTGGGAGCTTCAGGGGTCAAGAGACATTATGGTGGCCCTGGGCGTGCCTGTCCATTCCCATTCAGACCAGCTCTTGTCTTGGGCGTGCTCGAAGCGGGTACAGGGGTCTACACAGGAAAGTAGTCCAATGACTCTTGCTTGGAAACAGGTGCTTAAAAGACTCAGCACATGAGGCCCAGGGAGACTCAGATTCAAATCCCCATTCAGCCATGAATCTCACAGGGTGATCAAGCACCATCGGTCTCTTTCAGCCTACCCTACATCACAAGATTGTTGGGAAGAATGTGAAAGAGACGAGCTGGAATCAAGCCTTCTGCCGTGAGCTCCTTGGAGGGAGGGCAGGAGAAAACTAGAGAAACAGAACATTAGATTACCATTTTCCTTCCGTTGGGGAGATGCCATACCTGCTGGTGTGGATGTTATGGAGCTGTCCCAGACACTGGAGGTGATGGACTCTAACTCCTGAGAGAGAAAGGCCACCTGTTAGATGCAACGACTGATGCTACAGGAAGCTGCTCTCTCTACAAGGAGGCCCTGGAGCCCCATCTAGCCTGCTTCCGTGGGCAGATGCTTGCCAGAGTCCGAGAAGGGTCTGCCCCCACCCCTGGGATCCTTTCAGGCAATATTCCCTAATACAGAGCCGGTGGGCATCATGATTTCTGCTGACACTTCCCGGGAGCTCTCCACATTTGCTGGGGAAAGGGACGGGGTCAGTGCCTGGCAGGCCTTGTGCTGCTTGCCCGTTCTCACCTCCATTCTCAAAACACAAAAGACTTCTGGGTCTTCAACAGGGGTTGCTGCCAGTGGCCAATCAGGAGGATGGCTCAGCATCTAGGGTACCCCACGATCTTGGCCTTTCCACCGGACACCCCTCTCCCTTGCCCGGACTGTTCCAGGGTTGGGAAGCTTGGCAGGAGGGCTGCTCTCTCCTGTGGAGCAGGGAGATCCAGGACGCACATTTACTCCCCTGACTAGTTTTTCTGCTCACCAGAACTGCAGATGTTCGTTCCTTGCCACGCATTTTTCGATGTTCATCGTCCTCCTCCTCCGTCCCTGACCCTGAGATTTCAGAAGGCAAGTTCACATCAGTTTCTTCCCAGGCCACCCCTGCAGTTGTGCTTCTCCTGCCCAAGAGGAAAATGGACTGCAAGCATCTCTGAAGCCCCACTAAGTTGGAATATGGCCGGGACAGCAAGAGGAGGGAGCTTGAGGTGGCCCAAGACGTTCTGGTGGCCCTGGATGTGCCCATACGTTCCCATGCAGACTAGCTCTTGTCTCGTGCACTCTAGTGGCAGCATCTCTTTGGTTCCATTGTGGAGCTATCATATATTCCAGTACTATGGAAGAGGCAATGCTAATGGGAGCTTCTCTTCTCTGTCACCAGGAGTGTCCTGACCCTGGTGACAGATGCAGGAGCACAAGCATGGGGACGGGGACGGTGGGCTACACGGGACTGGAGTCCAATGACTCCAATGACTCTTGCTTGGAAACAGGTGCTTAAAAGCTTCAGCTCATGAGGCCCTGGGAGACGAAGCTTCAAATCCCCATTCAGCCATGAATCTCACAGGGTGATCAAGCACCCGTCGGCCTCATTCAGCCAACCCTGCATCGCAAGATTGTTGTGAGGAAAGTGACAGGGTTGGGAGGGAACCACGTATTCTGCCTCGAGCTCCATGGGGGGAGGGCACAAGAAAAATAGAGAAAGAGAACATTGGGTTACCCTTTTCTGCCATCATGGAGGACGCCTCGCTTGCCTCGCTTGCCTTGCCTGAGGGGAAGGAGGGCAGCGACCGCACTTCCTGAGAGAGAAAGGCCATCTGTTAGCTGTAACGACTGATGCTCCAGGAAGCGGCTTTCTCTACAGGGAGGCCACTGAAGCCCCGTCTCTTCTGCTTTCACTGGCAGCTGCTTCAACAGGGGTTGCTGCCAGTGGCCAATCAGGAGGCTGGGTCAGCATCTAGGCTACCCCACGCTCTTGGCCTTTCCACTGGACACCCCTCTCCCTTGCCCGGACTGTTCCTGGGTCGGGAAGCTGGGCTGGAGGGCTGCTATCTCCTGAGAGAGAGGGACCCAAGTGGATGTTTCGTTCCCTTGGCTAGCTTTTCTGCTCACTATCCAGGCTGGTGTCGTGAGTTGCCTGAGGAACGCAAACGCTTCTTCCTTCTCCTCGTCATCCTCCAGAGACCCTGAGATTTCAGAAGGAAAGTTCACATCAGTTTCTGCCCAGGCCACCCCTGCATTTGTGCTTCTCCTGCCCAGGAGGAAAATGGACTACAAGGACCTCTGAAGCCCCATTGCCTTGGAATAGGGCAGGGACCGCTAGAGGAGGGAGCTTGAGATGACCAAAGACATTCTGGTGGCCCTGGACGTGCCTATACATTCCCACCCAGAACAGCTCTTATCTCGGGCATTCGAGTTGCAGCATCTCTTTGGATCCCATGGGGAGCTATAATAAATTCTAAAGCTCTATAAGAGGCAAAGTTCTTGGGAGCTTCTCTTCTTTTAGGAGGATGGATTGAGCAAGGGGAGTTCTAACTCTTGTGACCGGTTTAGGAGCATAAACACGGGGATGAGAGGGGGGCTAGACGGGACAGCAGAGCAATAACACTTGCTTGGCAACAGGTGCTTAAAAGATCCCACAGACGAGGGCCTGGGACACCCAGGTTCATATCACCATTCACATGTCACAGCGTGTTCAAGCACCCGTTGTTCACTCTAAGCCTATCGCAAGGTTGTTGGGAGGAAAGTGAAAGAGATGCACGGGAACCATGCATTGTGCCTTGAACTGCTTGGAGGGAGGGCAGGATAGAAACAGAGAAAGAGAACATCAGATCACCATTTTCCGTCAGGTGGGGAGAGGCCATACCTGATGTGGATTCCTGTAGTAGGTCTGAGACGCTCCACATGCTAGACGTCTCAGACTGCAACTCCTGAGAGAGAAAGGCCACCTGTTAGCTGCAACGACTGATGCTTCTGGAAGCTGCTCTCTCCACAAGGAGGCCCAGGAGCCTCATCTTTTCTGCTTTCCCTGGCAGCTGCTCTCCTGTGCCCGAGAAGGGTCTGCCCCCACCCCTGGGATCCTTCCATTCCATATTCCCCAAATGCAGCTGGTGGGCTTCATGATCCCTGCTGACACTTCCCGGGAGCTCTCCCCATTTGCTGGGGAAAGGGAAATGGTCAGTGCCTGGCAGGCCTTGTGCTGATTGCCAGTTCCCACCTCCGTTCTCAAGACACAAAAACCTTTACAACAGAGGCTGCTGCCAGTGGCCAATCAGGAGGCTGGGTCAGCATCTAGGCTACCCCGCGCTCTTGGTCTTTCCACTAGACACCCCTCTCCCTTGTCCGGACTGTTCCTGGGTTGGGAAGCTTGGCAGGAGAGCTGCTATCTCCTGAGGGGCAGGGAGACCCAAGTGGATGATTCCCTCCCTTGGCTAGCTTTCCTGCTGACCGTAAGCTCTTCCCTTCTGTCTTTGGGAGGCATTTTCCCTTCTTCCTCCTCCTCTTCCTTCTTCACAGTCCCTGAGATTCCAGAAGGCAAGTTCACATCAGTTTATTTAAAGTGTAGTGTTTATTTATAGTGTTATAGTGTAGATGTGTATTATCATCCACGGTTATAAGGAAAAGAAACTTTAACAATCTTTATAATCTCCTCATAAATTTCCCTCCCAAGACTTGAATAATCAGGCATTCCCACCAGTTCCTTTCTGTCTACATTTCCTCCAACAATATGGGCTAGCAGTTTTAAATATCGATTGAAGCTTAGATGGAGTCAAATACCAATTGGAAAACATTTTATAATGTTGATATTTAAGACACAAAATTTTCGATGTCTTTGAAGGCAAAGCCCAACTTTTCTCCCAGTCTGCTTCGGTGGGCTCTTTTACTCTGTCCTTTTGCCAACTTGTGACTTTGTATCTTGGTAAGGGGAATAGAATATTTCCACCTAATGTTTCTATAGCTTGGATAAGCAGCCTTTAACAATACTCTCGGAATCCTTCAACATTAATGCAAAAATGTTAATTGTTTTTTTAAAACACCCTTTCTTTCCGAGGAACATATTAAATTACTTATTTGGAGATACTGAAACCATTCAATCTTGTATTCCAATACCTTAAACTTCGAGATATTATGAAAAGTTTTGATTCACCAGTTAAGGGGAGGCAAATAGCAGAGACCTGTTTAAAATTAAATGGAACATGAACGGCATCAGGGATCTCGGGATCTCGATTCAAGAGCATTAGTACTTAGTTGTCAACCCGCGGAAAGGGAAAGGCTCTGAGTGCAAGCAGAAGGCACTGCCTGTCCTGTCCCAAACACAAACCTGCCGCCACTTTGTCCTTCTTCCGGACCAGCCACTTCCACAGTCTCCGACACCACATCATCCTCCGCTTACCCCCCTGCAGGGTGAGAGATCAAAGACTCAGCATGACTTTCAGAGTGGCTCAGCACAGCCACCAGGCAGTGGGTCAAACGGGATGGAAGGGAGGTGCCCCAGGAGGGACAGATGCCCACCACACCAGCAGCTTTTGAGCTTGGCCCAGGATATGCCATGCCTCAACAGCTTCGGGGGTTGCCTGTTTATTTCTAGCCACCCTGCCCCACCCCGATGAAAATGCCCTGCCTCTTCCTTGTATTCTAGATCGCCCTGAGCTTCCCCAGGGACCCTGCAGCTCAGGGGGCAGGTCAGCATTTTGTTCTGAGAGCCACAGTCAGAAATGACGGGGGGGGGGACTGAGCCGGGATGGGCCAGGTCTGCCTCCACAGCGCCCCAAATCGAGCAAGGTCTACCCGTTTGGAAGATGGGGGATAATGGAAGGAGGCTCCTTGTGGGGTGTGGGAGACACGCGCTTAACATACAGGCTGAGACAAAAACCCCGGAAGGAGGGGGGCTGGGGAATGACAGCAGCAGAGCCAAGTGACAAGGAGGCTGTGGGTGGCCCCCAGAGCGTCCTTCTTACGCCCCTGCTTTACATCCATCCTTTCCTTCCGCCCCCAACCGCGGCCTACCCCACCCCCCCAGCCCAGTCCAGCCCTCAGGGAGCCAGAGCCAGGGATCGGTACCTCCTCCACCACGCCAAGCTGCCGGGGGTAATGAGGCCGACCAACTGCCGCTCCAGTCGTAATGCCACAGCAGAACCTTGCTGGTTCAAGCATTCCAGGCAGGGATTCCACTGGGGCCGCGTGGGGGGTGGGGCTCCATCAGACCAAGCCCAGGAAAGATCTGGAAGGATCAAGTAAAGGGAGAGGGAGGTAAAGACAGGTCTGCATGGATCTGTAGGGATCTGTACTCAGAGTTTCTCTGCGCGAGACTTTTGCCACTGGAGCTAGGAAGCGTAGTTTTAAAAGATAGAGCTGGCATAGATCGCTTCAGAGGGGACGTACCCTCTCACAGCCCTCCGCCACCTCTGGTGTGCCACACTGTCTCGCTTTCTACAGCCTTTGCCCTGCTGAGGCTCAGTTAATTCAAAGTTTTAAGCAGAGCAAAGTCTTCAGAAAGGGAGACAGTCCAGTACCCCAGAGACAGTGGAGGGGTTTGAGAAAATCTCTCTCTCTGAAGTGATCTCCTCCAGCTCTGTCTTATTAAACTATGCTTCCCAGCTAACATTGCATTGCCCGGCACCTGATGAACATGCACCCTGAGGACTCCTGTAGAGTCTGTCCAAGGCTCTATTCCTGTGGCTTTCCTTTTCCCCAACTCAAGTTCAGAAGTGGTCGAGCTGCCTGCCTCGTGTGCTCTGTCTCTCCATCCACTGTCGTTTGTATCCTAAACAGGGGCGTGCAATCTCAGGAACCTAGGCAGAGCTTTCCTCTGAGCATGTGCAAAGGACAATATTGAGTATCCACAGCAACCTCTCTTGTTTTTAAAAGCTCCTGTCTACCCCTTTTCCTGGCTTGACTAGCTGCAGAGGAGACAGAAATTCAACTGGTGAAGCTTCCTACCGCAAGCAAAGGTGACATTCTAGAAAAAAAAACATTAAGGGACATTCAATCCGTTTTTATTTTTATTCAAATGTGTGGTCATTTCTGAAGTGCAGGCTTGCTATTGTCCTCTAACATCCCTAACAATTTTAGTTATCAAACTAAATGGCATAAAGATCTTAATGAAGTAATGACATTAGTGAACTGGGAAAAAGTATGGGCATCAAAATTAAAGAAAGCCTCAACTATATTAACTAAAATACAAAGCTATAAAATTATACACAGGTGGTACCTAACACCCCCCAAAATCTCCTTAATTTATTCTTCAGCATCGCCCTCTTGTTGGAAGAAATGCAATAATGAGGGTAATTTTGCTCACTGTTGGTGGGAATGTCCCTTGATCTCTCGATTTTGGTCAGAAATACTAAATATTATTAAGGAAATAACAGGGTACAGTGTCCCTATGTCGCCAAAAGTAATCTTCTTGGGACTGTGGGATCAGGCATCAATCCCAAATGTTAGAAGAGAAGGAAATGTTAATAGTGATGCTCTCGTTTTATTTTAGTATTTCATATCATTTGGATGGAACAAGTATCGTTTGGACATTTTGGTCAACAGCCCCCCCCCCAACAATTCCAAATTCCAAACTCATTAGCATAAGACATCAGCATACGCTACGCCCCTTGCCATCACTGGCTGTCCAGTTTGAATGTGATTTTCCTGCCATGAATTTTGTGTATCATAGTTATGATACTCATAGTTATGATGCTCGGTGCTCACTTCAACCGTCCACAGACCCTTCGAGCCCCTAGCTACCTGCCCCCTCAAATGCTGTCAGCTAAGACCGCTTTTCCAGTGGTCCACTCCTAACCTCAGCGAGGAGGGTGAGTGACGTGCAAGCCCTTCGATCCGACCCCCACCCCCCTTTTATCCAGACGTTCCCCGATAAGGTTGGTCTCCCTCCAAGCCTCCCTTTTCTGCCAAAGAGCATCTCCCCTTTTCCCATGAACCAGGACATTGTCTCCCCTGTCTTCTTTCCGACATCTCAGGACGACACAGAGAGCCTTTGCACACTCTGGAAGTTAAAGGTGCCTTGGGTTTCTATCTAGACAGGAGTGCTCCTTTTGGGAAGAACCCTGTTCTCTTAGGGCCTTTTAAAAGGAGCAAAATAGGCCAGAAAGTCTGCACAGAATGTTTCAAAATGGATGGTGTCGCCCATTAGGACTTGTTACCACCAGTGTTAGCAGCCGTGCCCGTTGCGTATGAGGGTTCGTTCCACTAGGGCTCAGTCCCCCTCGGCAGCCTTCAAACTGGGCATCCCGCTCGCCGACTTCTACAAGGCAGCCACCTGGTCAGTGCCGCCTACGTTCCTCAAACATGATGTCACTGACGTGGACTCCAGACGGGAGGCGGATGTTGGCAAGGCACTCTTGAAGACTCTTGTCCATTAAAGAGCTTCACACCCTCCTCCTGGGGAAGACAGCTCGATCATCTCCCATGTGGAGCTGCACAGAAGACACGCTAGATGATGCAAACAGGCCTGCACTTCCCTGTCCTTGTTGTTCTTGGAGTGGTCTTCTGTGCAGGCACATCTCTCGCCCTCCTGCCCTGCTGCAAGCTCCTTTTTGTACCTTCCTTCTGCACCTGAGGCTTGCACGGCCTTTTATAGCTACTCCTCGGGAGAAAGCTCGTGGGAAGGCTCAGCGGGCAACTAGTGTTTCTAGGAGCTCTAGAAAGTCCGCGGCTGACCTGTGCCTACGCAGACCCCACCTGTGCCTGCACAGACCACTGGGAGTGCGACCCTGTTTTCAACAGTGCCTCTTTAAGCTCAGCAAGTGATATTCTGTGAAAGACAGCAGAGAAAGAAAGCCTGGTTTTTGCAAATAGTGTCTCAGGGTCTTTGGAGGAGGAGCACAATGAAGAACCGGCAATGTCCTGCAATGAGGGAACATCTGCAGTTCTGGTGAGCAGAAACGCTAGCCAAGGGAGTAAATGTGCCTCCTGGATCTCCCTGCTCCACAGGAGAGAGCAGCTCCCCTGCCAAGCTTCCCAACCCTGGAACAGTCCGGTCAAGGGAAAGGGGCGTCCAGTGGAAAGGCCGAGAGCGTGGGGTACCCTAGATGCTGACCCAGCCTCCTGATTGGCCACTGGCAGCAACCCCTGTTGAAGCCCCCAAAGGCTTTTGTGTCGTTAGAGTGGAGGGGGGAACTAGCAAGCAGCACCAGGCCTGTCAAGCACTGACCCCTGCGCCTTTCCCCCACAAATGTGGAGAGCCCCCGGGAAGTTCCAATAGGAATCCTGAAGCCCACCAGGTCCATATGGGGAACATTGAATGGAAGGATTCCAGGGGTGGGGGCAGATGCATCTGGTCGCCTTCTGGGGCCAGGGAGGAATTTTTCCCGCAAGGGGCCAGATTGGCCAAGGCCTCTTGGGGTTTTTTCGCCTTCCTCTGGGCATCAAAGTCAGGGACCCTGGGGGTGGGGGTGGGGGCTCCATCTTTCTTGGTTGCAGCAGCTGGAGCGTTGGCAGGAGTCGGGCCTGTGGCCTTCCTCCTGTGATGGTTTTTGAGGCATTGGGCTGGATCCCAATAGGGTGAGTGGGCCTTTGGGTCTGCTCACACCGACGGAGCTGGAAGCAAGTTTCGCCAGGCAGGTCTGGTGACGGAACAACGTGTGCCGAGTTGCCAGCGGGAGGCTGGCGGGTGATGCATCGGTCGGCAGGCAGGCCTCTGATGCCAACGGGGATCCGTGCCCAGATGCCAGGCCAATGCTCCATCCAGCTGTTTTCAATAAAGTTGTGGCCATTTCTGACCCAAGCAAGTGTCTGGTGTGATTCTTAGCCACCACGCAGTCTGACATAGCACAGGGGTGACAAGCAGGTGGATGGAGCGAAGACACCGTCACGCTCTCCTTTCCGTGGCTGTCACCCTGTGGGCCTCCTTCCTTAGTACTGGCCCAGCACTACAAGTCTGCTCCCTGTGGCCATTCTGCAGATGAGAAATGACGGACAGACACACCCCTCCCCTAATGAATTCAGGTTCAGGATACCAAAAGTGCCTGAGTCTCCCGCGATCTGACCAACAGCCCGCAATCTTGGCTCCATGTTCTGAGGACGGCCCCGTGATTAGCAGACACAAACACAGCCCACCCCCACAGACAGGGCCCAAACCCCCTGATGCCAAGGAATCTCTGCCCACAGGGAGAGCCCCAGAATGCAGGCAGGAAGCAGAGGACACCCATGGACCTCCTGGAGGACTGGTGGGGCGACCAATAGGACTGTGGAGGGAAGCCAAGCATTGTCCTCTCCCAAACACCCCTGCCTGCCACTGAGCTCCCTTGGGCAGAGAAGGGGCGTGCAAAGCCCAAGACAGCAACAAAGGAAAGTGCCACTGCAATGCAGTCTTCTAAACTACACTAAGGAATGGCTTCCCTGAGGCCCATGGCAGACCCCAGTTCAATGCCCAAGAAGGAGCATGTTGGGCAAAGGCAACACTTCGCTTATGCCCATTAGCAACTGGCCCAGGAGCAGCGAAGGAGGAAGTAGGGGATGGACCAGAATCCACCCCTCAAGCCCCAGAGGTGGGGAGGCAGAGAAGACTGCGGAGACAAGGGGGGCCTCTCAGCTGTGACTGGGGCTCAATGCAGGACTGCCTCTGGTCCCTCCCCAAGCAGAGATGGAACTTGGAGGGCTTGGCTGCTCCGGCTGCATGTCTTTCCGCAGTGCCATCTTTGTCTTGGTGGTCTCCCCTAGCCTGTTTGAGGGCCTTGGTGCAGAGAGTGGCAATGCTGACAGTTGCCTAATGCCATATGGAGTGTCCTGTTCCTGTGCTTCCAATGAGTTCAAGTGTTATAGAAACAGGTATCACTGAGCCCTGGTAAGGGAAAGGGTTGACTTCACCTCAGGGCTTTCTTCCAGGCGCAACACCGTGTAACGGTGTTCTGGCATCTCTCCTTGCAGCCCAATACTTCTCCGTGGGCCAGCTGAAGCCAGGGAAGCTACAAATGGGCTTTAAACTTCACCTGAGAGAGGAATTCCCCCTCTCCCAGAAGAAACCGTCCTTCCTCCCTGTCTCCCTCTCTCCCACCCTCTTTTTCTTTCTTTCTTTCTTTCTTTCTTTCTTTCTTTCTTTCTTTCTTTCTTTCTTTCTTTCTTTCTTTCTTTCTTTCTTTCTTTCTTTCTTTCTTTCTTTCTTTCCTTCCTTCCGCCTGCCTGCCTGCCTGCCTGCCTGCCCGTCTATTTCTCTCTTTCTCTCTCTCTCTCCCCCTTCCTTCCTTCCTTCCTTCCTTCCTTCCTTCCTTCCTTCCTTCCTTCCTTCCTTCCTGTCTCATTCTTTCTCCCAGGGGACATCCATGCCTTGCTTAATGACATTACTTCCCACCAGTGATGTCATCACACAGTCTTGGGAGCATCTGCATGCAGATGTAGTGATAGTCCACCAGCCCCTGTAAGGAATTGTCTTGGGTGAGAGTTCCCCCACCTATTTCCTCAGAAAAAAGCCTGGCTCACCAATTGCGTCCCCCAAAGTACTTGAAAATACGTCAGCCGGGGTCTGGTGGGCAGGGAGCTGGTTTCACTGCAGTCTGTAAGGATTCTATTCCCCTGGTACGGTGCTGTAT
Source organism: Eublepharis macularius (assembly GCF_028583425.1). Classification (NCBI taxonomy): domain Eukaryota; kingdom Metazoa; phylum Chordata; class Lepidosauria; order Squamata; family Eublepharidae; genus Eublepharis; species Eublepharis macularius. The sequence goes on from NC_072799.1 coordinate 78,371,216, forward strand.
CCAGAACACTTCTGGTTGGGATGCTGTGGACCTGAAGTCTGGACTGAGAACACGGCCTGGGATTCTGCAGGAGATCCACCCACCGTACTGCCCAACATCTCCCTTCTGGAACTGAGGGAAGTGGTCTTGAGGATGGGGTGGAGGACCCTTAGGTGGGTGGTTCTGGGGGGCTTCCGCATTCAGGCTGAAGTGACCTTGGCAAGAGCTGCTCAGAATTTCACGCCCTCCATGGCAACCATGAGCCTGTTGCAACCATGAGCCACTCTTGATCCGCACAGGTGGGGGAATGTGTTAAGATGATCTCCTGCTGGAGCTGGCTGGATCCAGAAGGTTTTCCGACTGCTTTCATGGATTTTCCTATCGATATGATTTTTGCTCCTGTTGATGCCCCAGTTGACTTCTGGAATGAGACAGGCGGTTGATACAGTCACTCCCAACCAGGAAGTACCTATTAGACCCCAGGTACCTCCTCAGCATACTGAGGGGCTGCAAGGGATGAAGACAAGAGAGACGGCTACAGTGACAGTGCAGGAAGACTCAGAATGAATCCAATAAGATGGGCCAAAGTGAATTTTAAAGTGTACTCTGTGGCAGCCATGGTGGAAATGAAAGAAACCTTTTCTGACACTATTGTGTCTGTACAGTGTAGGCCTTTTCCAGTTTATTCAGTCTGAGGATGTTGACAGGATCCTGGGAGGTTTGAGGCCTGCCAGCTGTTTGTATGACCCTTGCCCTTCCCAGCTGCTGAAATTTGCCTGGGGGGCTGGTCTAAAAGGTGGTTAAAGCTTCCTTGAGGGAGGGAGTGGTCTTCCCATCCTTGAAATAGGCTGTGGACCATCCACTTTTAAAAGAAGCCCACCTTAAGATGGTGAGGAAGTTGAGCGTGTTAGAGAAACAGAGAGCAATACTGTCAGGAGGAGCTGAGACTCCATGTACTGTCTGACCTTCTGGAACAATCATGCAAGGCAGAACGGTCAAAGCGAGACCGCAGACAAAGATGAATTGACCCCCTTCAGGAATCAACAGTCATGTCAGAAGAAGACAACAGGCAGTTCCAGTGGTGCTGGGACAGAGGAATTGTTGAAGTGACTAGCTACTGGGCAGCAGCAGTTGTAGAGGGTGAAACTGGTGGAGAATCTTTCATGGAAAATGGCAGGGACACTTCAGCTCACCCTGGTTGGTGGTATGCCAAAAAAAGCAATGGCAAACCACTTCTGATCATCTCCTACTTCAAAACCCCGATGATGAGAGGATCAATACTGAGGAGGCGGGGGGGGGGGGAGAGATGGTGCTGAGAAACAGGACCTCCAGTTTGCAAGCCACACAATTAGCTACTGGGGAAGAGGTAATAACTGTTAGGTATAACTATTTTTAATGACGGGACTGGTTTAACACCAAAAGAGTGTGCAGTTGCTGAAGGGAACAGACGCAAAAGAAAAGTCCAAAGCTGTGCAACACATGTAGTAGGAACATGGAATGTGAGAAGTACAAAACCTGGAAAGCTGGAAATCATAAATTAAGAAATGCATGATTTAAACATAGTAATCGGGGATGTGTGTGATCTAAAATGGATTGAAAAGTTTTCAGTGAGAAAAATACGAAGCCTTTTACTCTGAAAATGGCAAACTCAAAAGAAATGAAGTTCTAATGAGGTGAGAAGGAACACAAGCCATTAAAAATATAGTTTGAAGTAGGCCAAATCAGACTTTATGGTAAGCCTATCACCATAACCATCATTTAAGTTTACACCCTACTTCCGATGTTGAAGAAGAAAAACGGAAAGTTTTTATCAAGCGTCCAGGAAAAAACTGATCATGCACCTCAACAAATGCACTGGTCATCCTAGGTGAGTGGAATGCAAAAGTAGGAAACAAAGTAGGATGAAACATTATTGGAAAATTTGGAGGAGTGCTGCAAAATGAAGCAGGAGAGCAACGTATAGAATGTTGTGAAGTGAACAAGTGGTTCATTACAAACACAGGCTTCAAGCAACCGATTTTGCCCACCTGGACGGCAGCACAGCAGCTTAGACAGGGGCCGCGTTTGCAGCCCTGGAAGAAGGAAAGGCAGTCGGGCCTCCCTTAGGCATCCGAGGGATTTGCTGGACGGGTGGAGCCCAAGGAATATTTGCCTGCTCTGCCTTTCCGCCGAGCTCCTCTGAGGTTGGTTATATTGAAGGCCCTCAGGTCGAAGCAGGTGTAGCCCGAAGCTGAATTTGGTTCCCAGTTCCTTGTTTGCAGTTACTAGTTCCTGATTCGCAAAGCCAAAGAAAAATATTTTTGGGTAATTGAAAAGCTCTGAACCCCAAAATGAAGTTTGCAGGGGCACATATTATACACCTCCAGATTTAGAAGACTCAGCACTCTAAATGGACCTATACTGGGTCATCCTACAAAACCCAGATCTTGAGTTAACAGCTTCAAAATAGGATGCTCCCAGAACAATTCAGTAAGAAGTAAAGGGCGGCAGCTGTAGCGGAAAAAAACCTTTGAATCACCCCAAATCACACAGCCCTGAACTCCAGAGACTGTCCCCTACAAGAGGACATGTGCTGGTTCTGATCCAGTCTCTGGTTCCCGAGCTGAGGCCTACTATTCCACCTTTCTCCAAGAACCTTGTATTAGACATTGCTGTCAATAAGCAACTGGGAAACATAAGAGGCCTCTGCACCCCCAAATAATCTTTGGATCACCCCAAATCACACAGCCCTGAACTCCAGAGACTGTCCCCTACAAGAGGGCATGTGCTGGTTCTGATCCAGTCTCTGGTTCCGGAGCTGAGGCCTACTATTTCACCTTTCTCCCACAGCCTTGTACTTGCTGTGAATGCAGAACGGGGGAAAATAAAAGCCCTCTATGCCTCAAAACAAGCTTTGGATCACCCCAACTCACACAGACCTGAGTTCCAGAGACTGTCCCTCACAACAGGACATGTGCTGGTGCTGATCCAATCTCTGCTTCTCAGCTTGAGAATTTTTTTTTCTGCTGCAGCTGCCACCCTTTTCTTCTTACTGAATTGTTCTGGGGCACCCTATTTTGAAGCTGTTAACTCAAGATCTGGGTTTTATAGGATGACCCAGTATAGGTCCACTTAGAGCGCTGAGTCTTCTGAATATGGAGGTGTGTAATATGTGCCCCTCCAAATTTCATTTTTGGGTTCAGAGCTTTTCAGTTTCCCCACAATATTTTTATTTGGCTTTGTGAATAAAGAACTAGGAACTGTGAACACGGAACTGGGAACTGGGAACCAACTTCAGCTTCGTGCCAGGCTCCCAGTTACCTGCCGGAGAAGCCAAGGGACCTGGCAACCTTATCCTGGAACAAATCAGGAAGGATCTGGTTCCAGTCTTGCTTGTTTGCAACATGGTTGCAGAGTCAGGCTTCTGGGCAGAAGACTAGGCCTGAGACTCAAGTGGTTGCTATGGATACCAGTTGCAGCCACCTAGCAGAAAATTTACAAACTGGGCCTAGATACAGGCACGCACTAAGCCAGAACCCAGGGGTGCAGAGAGGTCGGTGCCAGACTCCCAGTTTCCTGCCAGAGGAGCCAAGGAACCTGGCAACCCTATCACACGGTGACTCCGAGATCCTGGAACACATCAGGAAGGATCTCGTTTCAGTCTTGCTTGTGTGCAACATGGTTAGGGGTAGGCTGCAGAGTCAGGCTTCTGGGAAGCAGACTAGGCCTGAGAGTCAAGTGGTTGCTATGGATACCAGTTGTAGCCGCCTAACAGAAAATTTACAAGCTGAGCCTAGATACAGGCAGCTGGTTTCAGAGAATCCATACTGCAGAATTCCTTAAGAAGCAAAGGCAAAATGGAACTTTGCAAGATTTGTGGTAAAGGGTGAAAATGTCTCAGGCAGTGATAATGGAAAGTCCTTGTCCTTTCCAAATCATAGAACTGAGATTGTGTAGAGTGTCTATGAGACATAGAAGTGCTGCTCTCTGAGAGAAGCGCAAACTGATAATGATCCCCAGTGATTACTCTATATATACCCCACCTTTCTCCCCAAGGTGGCTTTCTTAATTCTCCTCTCCTCCATTTCATCCCACAACAACCCTGTGAGGTAGGTTAGATTGAGATGTATGACTGGCCGAAGGTCACCCAGCAAGCTTCCATGGGAGGGTGGGGATTCAAACCTGGTCCTCCCAGATTCCAATCTTAACGGCCTCTTTTCAGTCACCATGGATGGATTTCTCCTCCATGAATCTGTCTAACTCCCTTTTAAAGCTCTCGAGGCTTGTGGTCATCATTAATTCTACTAGCAGTGAATTCCACACCTCTGCGCAATCGGTGAGCTTTAGCAACTTGCAGGCTGATTTTATAACAGTTCTGCAGAATTATGTACAGTCATGGTTGTTGTGGGTTTTCCGGGCTGTATTGCCGTGGTCTTGGCATTGTAGTTCCTGACGTTTCGCCAGCAGCTGTGGCTGGCATCTTCAGAGGTGTAGCACCAAAAGACAGAGATCTCTCAGTGTCAGTGACACTGAGAGATCTCTGTCTTTTGGTGCTACACCTCAGAAGATGCCAGCCACAGCTGCTGGCAAAACGTCAGGAACTACAATGCCAAGACCACGGCAATACAGCCCGGAAAACCCACAACAACCATCGGTCTCCGGCCGTGAAAGCCTTCGACAATATGTACAGTCATGTTTGAGGCTACTGAAAACAACAGTGGTGTGTTACACCTACAACCCACTTCAGTTGCCCCGCCCTTCCTCAAGAAGCTGCTCCAGTCCCTGCTCCAGTTACCTCTGACTTAGACCACAGTAGTCCTCTCTATGTGAGGCTGCCATTGAAGAGAGTTAAGACATTTTATAATCAGTCCATTCACATAGCAAGAAGACTTCTAGCTGGGGTGGACTACAAAGAGCATACAATACAGCTGATTAAATGTTGGTTGCACAATTCTGGATTCAATCCAAGGTGCTGGTTTTAACTTACTCAGCCTGCCACCAGGGCACCTGATAGTTGGCTGTTTCCATATAGTCCTGCTTGCCTAGGGATTGCTTCACAGAATAACCCTGTGAAGTAGAACAGCAGGATTTAGTTAAGTGACCCCTTAGAGGCCAACAATATTTTTCGAGTATTGGGTTTTGAGAGTCAGAACTTCCTTCTTCAGACAACAAGGAAGCTCTGAATCACGGAAGATTACACTCTGAAAATCTTGTTGGACTCTAAGGTGTCACTCAGCTAAATCATTCTGTTCTACTGCATACCACCATACCTACCCACCTAAACAAAGAGGGTATTTCTACCTCCCCCCCCCATCTCCTGTGCACATTTGGTACTGCCCGGGGGTGGGGGGGACGCCACAGCCAGGTGACGAGGGAGGTGCATGAAAGGAAATGTAGTTCAAACTCCACCCGCTCTTCTAGGACCTTTGATGTGAAGGGGAGTTCCCATCCCCTCTGCCCTCAACATGGTGTAGTGGTTAAAATGGCATGGAAGTTCTCTGGGTGACCTTAGGCTATCAACACTTGCTTTATTTAGGCTACCTTACAGGGTTGTTGAGAGTTTAATGTTTCGATGGGAGACCTCCGAGGAAAACAAAGGTCCCACTGTAGATGCTTGGTGGGGCGGGGGATTGCGCTGGGTAATGGGTGCCAGCCTTCTCCAGAGGAGGCGGTGGTGGAAGGATCGGGGGGGCCCCGCAACACCTTGTGGAACAGGGCAGCCATTGCAATGCTCCCAGAAAGTATATGAGCAGAGACAAATGCTCCGCCCCAATACACATCTGCTTAGCAACTGGCATTCAGACCTATTCTGTCTCTGAACATCGAGGCTCAATGCAGTCATCAGGGATAATAGGGGAAAGTGCTGGGTACTGGTCTAGGGATAAAGCTTTCTCTGTTCCCATAGTCCTCCCCAGGTGGAAGGGAATGGAGGTGCTGGATCACACTAGGTAAAGAGTGCTAGCCTTCTCCAAAGGAGGCCATGGAGGAAGGATCGGGGGCACCTGGACACACTTTCTGGAACAAGGCTGCCATTGCAATGCCCCCAGAAAATATAGGAGCAGAAGTAGAAGCCTGCACCCCACATTCAGAGATAGCCTGCCTCTGAATATGGAGGCACGATGGACTGTTAATGGTTAATCCCTTACAGAATCAGAGAGCTTTGAGTGGCAAAGAAGGTGACTGAGGTACTAGAAAATGGGTACCAGAAGAGAAGGAGAATACTAAAAGGTAGGAGCCAAGAGTGCTTCAGCGAAAACAAGGGAACCAAAGCCTCAAAACAGAAGCCTTTAAGTATCTGTGAGGAGCTTAAGAACTGAAGGCTGGGTATGTTCTGGTTTTACCTCAGAGATGTGTGTGCACGTGTGTTTAATTACCTCAGCAAATTTCAACCCCTGAATTCATCTGACGTTTCCCCTCTAAAGCAAATAAACTAGTTAGTTATTTTTGGAATTTTAAAAACGCCTCTGGTGCCATTTCTGTTGTTTAAGGACGAGAGACCATCATAATGATCTACTTTACTTCAGGTCTTGACTAGCAGGTATGTTCACTGATGAGGGTCTCATGATGAAAGCTGGACTTTTTCAATTCCTTTTAAAGGTACACAAGTGTAGCCTAGCATAGAACTGTTAATCTAGACTTTCCAGATGGTAAGAACTGAGATTGTCCCCTGCATTATTTATTTAGTGCACTTGTACCCCACCCTTCCTCTAAGGTGTTCAGGGTGCTGTACATGGTTCTCTCTTCCAACATTTATCTTCACAATGGCCTGTCAGGTTGGTTAAGCTGAGAAGAAATGGCCAAAGGTCACCCAGCTAAGTTCCATGGCAGCAGGGTTTGAATCTGGGCTTTACACTCCTAGGCCAACACTCTAACCACTCCACCACACTGAAAGATGCTAGAACTAGGAGCCTATGGGCCAAACTACAAGTGACGAATGACACAGGTTGGACACTTGCCAGCTTCCCTCAAGTTTTGATGGGAAATGTAGGCAGCTTGGCAGAATGTTGGACGAGTGACAGTTGAAAAGTCCATTGGACAGAAGTCGGAGAGCCAAGCTGCAAGACCAGGACGCCTACATTTCCCATCAAAACTTGAGGGAAGCTGACAAGTGTCCAATCTGTGTCATTCCTCACATGTAGCTTGGCCCTCTGTTTCTTATGATACTTCTTCACAACCATGGGTTGTCACATGATCTATTCCATTTTTATCCCACCCTTCCTCTAAGAAGTTCAGCATGGCATATCTGGCTTTCTCCCCTCCCATTTTATAGATAGATTAGGTTAACAGAAAGAGTGACTGGCCAAGTTCACCCACTGAACATCATGGGGGTTTAACCCCGGGTCTACCCCATCTTAGACTGTCTTGGTTATCAACAAGGGAACATCCAAAACAAGTGTGAAGCCCTTTCACTATTAAATAGCTGTTCTGTAGGGAGAAGTTTTATCAAAATCACAGCTTTCCACTAGATGTCGCTAGTGCCACAAAAATAAGTGTGGAGCTAGAAAAGGAAAACAGCAGAAATTGTTGTGGCACTGATGCCTCTCCAAGCATTCTGCCCACATGGAAACAAATGGGAGTTTGTACTTTGAGCATCATAATTAGGGAGGCCTTAAATCAATAGGGTTACTATAAGTGCTTTCTAGGATCTGTTTTCTGATCGCCTCACATATTTGTCTTAAGAAGCTGCTCTGGTGGGGTGGCAGGATTAGGCCCAGCCAGGGCTATAGTGCTGGGGCAGGGGGGGGGGGTTAACTCTCTCCCCTGTGCCATTTTGCTGATATTAATGCCCCCTAGCTGTTATTAGGAAACAATAGCATCATCTGTATTGTTCTTATCCCCCCCCCCCATATTTTATTAGCCATTTCATACCCTGATTTTCTCTCCAATGACAGCTGGAATAGCTCATCTTAGCCCAGGTTTGTCAGACCTTGGTAGGTTAAGCAGGGTGGCCATGGCCAGTTCTTGGATGGTAGACCATCAAGGAAGACCAGGGTTACTACACTGAAAGTCTCTCTATACGATACGTCTTTCACGAGAACACTCAAGTGATGAGAGACACAATGATAGCCTGGAGTCGTATTTTAAAAGTTGAAGGCTCTGTCATTTCCCCCTCTCCACAGGAGGGTAGTTTGAAAAGACAGAGCCCCATTGCTCCTCAAAGGGTTTGTTAATTGCATCTAACTAACAAACCCGCTAAGGAGCATCTCTGCTGGCTGCCTTTTTAAACTACCCTCCTGTGGAGAGGGGGAATCAACAGAGCCTTCCGTTCTGTCTCTTTAAAAGTACAAGTTCCAGCTATCATTTCACCTCCTTTCACTGGAGTATCCTGGTGTAAGAAGCATCGTGTAGAAGGACTCTGAGGAAGGTAATATTAAACTACCTGTGCTTGTCTCTTGCCTTGAAACTCCATGATCCAGGGGTCACCATGAGTTCGTCGTAACTCAACAGTTCTTCTTCTTTCTCCCCAATGGGGACCAAAAGCAGCTTACAATATAGATCCTCCCTCCATTTTATCTCCACCAAAAGCCTCTTAGGTAGGTTAGGTTGAGATGGGACGAGATCACACAGTGAGCTTCCACAGCAGAGTGGGAATTCAAACTTGAGTCTCCCAGATCCTTGTCCAATACTCTAACCACTACACAACCCTGAGAACTTTGGTGCATCTTTCAGGAAAATGACCAGAGAGTGTCAATCTGCTCCTGTCATGATCCCATGCCCCCAGCTCAACAACTTTTAAAGGTTCATAGGGTGCTTAGAGTGTCAAACTAGGATCTGGAAGATTCTGGTTTGAATCTCCACTCTGCCATGAAAGTTCACTGGGTCATCTTTGGATCATCACTCTGTCTCAGTCTAACCAACCTCACAAGGTGATTGTGAGGATAAAATGAAGGAAAGGAGGATAATGTAAGCTGTTTGAGTCCCCACTGGGGAGAAGGGAGAGGTATAAATGAATAAAAATTTTAAAAATCTGGAAATTTGATTATAATGTGTAATGTGATGTGTACTTTGTACTCTAGGCTTCTCTGAAAAATAGCTTTCAGTCCACTGTTACTTATCTTCTGCAATGCACAGCTTCGGGAGTTTTGCATGTTTTATAATATGCGCTCTCAGTTCAAGCATAGTGATGGCAATGCTCAATAAGCTGAGTCATGATGACTGCAGGAACTGATGATACACCTGAGAATCTGCCCCAGAATCTTCTACAATCTTTAGAACACCTCAATTATTTCAAATGACACTTGATTGACTTCTTGTTAGTGGTCAGACTTGCACTCACAATATTAAGAAGGCTTATGAATTTGGCAATATCATAAGCCCCTCTTTGTATGTGTTTTAAACACATAAAGAGAGCAGGGGTCATTGGAGCAGGGGTCACTGGGGCAGTCGGGGGGGGGGTAGTTGTGAATTCTCTGGATTATGCAGGGTGTTGGACTAGATGACCCTAGAGACCCCTTCCAACCCTGTGATTCTGTGATTCTATGATTCTAAATGCTGCAGTCAGGCAGAAAAATGGAAGCCATATCCTGGCCAGGAGATGGAAAGTTACTAGTATGTGAGATGCCAACCGAGACCAGCTTTCAACCCCTACACCCTGGAGATATGCAAAAGATCCTAAGACAATAGGATCTTTATGAAGTTCCTGAATTAATCACCTTAACACATCCTACCAATCTTCCCTTATCCACTCTCCCATTTTCAGGTGTTTATCAAACCTTCCCAGTTTATTTTCTCACCTTAAAGACAGTCTTCTAGTCCTTTGTCTCACCCCCGAGATGACCATTTTATTGTTTTGGGGGCAGAAGATGTAATATTGCCCACAGGAACATCCCACAGTATAATTGGACTGCCCCTCTGCCATAGTTGTGTGCATGCTCTCGGATCCAGCATCCACCCTCGGACTTCCATCTGAACTGTTCCTCATTGACACACTGGTTGTTCAACTCTCTCTCTCTCTCTCTCTCTCTCTCTTTCTCAGATACCCTCTTCTGAATGGTAACCATCACCCAATCCCTCAAACTCTATCCAATGTTCACCACTGCTTTCTAGTCAGCTTTCTAGTCAGCTAGAATGTATGTGTTGTGTATTTCTGCGTGCTAATGATCCTTATTCATCATCATATACCTTTATTAGCATAAGAACAATCACAAGATTAATATACTCTTTATTATTTTCAACAGAAAACCCTTTTAATTGAACATCTGCCTTGTTACTGAGAGTTCTCTAGCTGGGACAATCCTGGTATACACAAGTGGAGATCTCGCAGTTACTCACCTCTTGGTGCCTCTTCTTGCATGCTAATTTCCTCCACTCGCAAGGAGACCCACCTATTGGGTAACATTCTGAAACGTAACTTTTTTTGTATGCCCCAAATTATAATTGTAGTAAAAACATGAGATGGAAAGCTCTTTATTCTCAGGGTAAATCCTTCATCTGGCAGGGCCTAAAACTGTTCCTTTCGAAAAATGCTATTTATGCTGTAATCTGACAACTAGTTTTTAAAAAAGTATAAAGACTTTGTGCAAGTTATGATTATTTAAAATTATGAGCAGCATGTTTTCTTGCTGATAACAAAAAGAAATGGAGCTTTGTTGTTTGTAAATGTAGATTGTGATTTTTAAAAATCATAGCTGAGGTTTCCATTTGGTTGAAAAGTTGTTATACATTATATCCTATTAAGTGCCTGTAACCTGCTGTTTCTTAAGCAGACGTGGATATGAGATGATGTTTTTAAGGTGTACATCTTAATAATCCAATCCAATCCAAAGGTTTATTATGGTCACAAGACCAGCCAAACATCTTAATAATCATGGCTAGGGTTGGCAACTCAGGGCTGGGAAATTCCTGGAGATTACAGAGTTAGAGCCTGGGGAGGGCAGGGTTTGGTGAGGAGAGAGACCTCAGTGGGATATAATGCTATAGAGTCCATCCTCCATAGCAGCCATTTTTTTAGGGGAATTGATCTCTGTAGTCTGGAAATCACGTGTAATTCCAGGAGATCTCCAGGATCCACCTGGAAGGGATACGTGCAGGGCTTTTTTTTTTCTGGGAAAAGAGGTGGGGGAACTCAGTGGGTTGCCCTCGGAGAAAATGGTCACATGGCTGGTGGCCCCGCCCCCTGATCTCCAGACAGAGGGGAGCTTAGATGGCCCTCCGCGCCGCTGAGCGGTGCGGAGGGCCATCTCAACTCCCCTCTGTCTGGAGATCAGGGGGCGGGGCCACCAGCCATGTGACCATTTTCAAGAGGTTCCGGAACTCCGTTCCACTGCGTTCCAGCTGGAAAAAAGCCCTGGATAAATGTAAAACAACAACAACAACAACAGACTTATGGATACCTCTCAAGGGGTTTTCAAGTCAAGTTTGCTATTGCCCTCCTTTGCCTAGCAACCCTAGTCTTCCTTAGTGGTGTCCCGTACAAATACTAAGTCTGTGACTAACATTGCTTAGCTTCCAAGTTGTGAGGAGCTTGGGCTAGTCTGGGTTATTCAGACTGTTAACACATAGAGTAAACACATAAAGAAAAGCACCCCTGGCCACCACTGCCACCTGTTTATCCAATAGGAGTCCTGGTTCCAGCAACATACTCAAGCTATGAACCTGGGAAAGTGCAGCCCCATCCAGAACAGGAAAGAGAGCTCTCTCAGAGCTCTCTCAGACACACCCACCTCACAGGATGATTTTCATGAGAATAATAACACATTTTGTAAACCACTCTGAGTGTGGCATTGTCCTGAAGGGTGGTATATAAATCTAATGTTGTTGTTGCTGTTATTCCTACGTTAAACTTTCTCCCTACCAGTAGCACCTCCATTTTGCCAGGATCAGTTTGTTAGCCCTCATCCATCCGCAAACAGCTTCTAGGTAACATTTAATGCTTTTAAATGTAACATTTAATGCTTTTAAATGTTTTTAAATGTATTATTTAATGCTTTTAAATGTTTTGATGGTGGGTGATGTTTGTATTTTGTTATCCACCCTGAGCCTGCGAAAGCGGGGAGGGCGGAATATAAATATAACAAATTAAATTAAATTAAATATTAAATAGGTACCTCTTGACAGTTTCACATCTTGCATTCATCTCAAATCATGTTCCTATATGATGAGAAAAAAACTCTCTCCAAATAATATAGCATGGTTAAAACAGAAATTGCATTGGTTGCCTCTTGGTGCTGTTCTGGATGGAAATCTGGCGGTGTGAGGAAGTGAACAAACCCCTCAGCCGTGCCACAAGATTTAGTCTTTCCTGCAGCCCTATATGCCAAAGGCCAGGTTTCATTCAGGTGAATTCACTGTAAGCTGTTTCCTCAAATTACAAATGACTTTCTTAAATAGTCCTCTTTCAGAGTTGCTTGTTTCCAACCTAGACTTGTGCTGGAGCAGGGAGATGAGTGAAACGGTAATATCGGAGTCATGAGGAATCACCTTTGGGATCTCCTTCCTCAATTCGTAAGTTAACAGTGCGGTCCTAAGAAGAGTTACTCCTGTTTAAGGCCATTGATTTCAGTGGGTTTAGACTGGAGTAACTCTTCTTAGGATCGCACGGTAAATGTTGCATTGTAAATTGTAGAATTGTATATCGCAACAATTTCATACACTTAATACAAGATTCATTAATAAGATGCATTAATAAGACTACTACACTCAGTTTGAAGCCGATGCAGGCTATTTCAGAATAAACAAATACAAAAGGTGGAGAAAGCCTTTTTAATGAGTAATAGTCTGTGGTTGAGCGCATGTGCCCAGGCAGTGATCTTTAATGTGAGAATAGGAGTGTCATAGGTATGAAACAGTGTTCCATTTTCACTCAAGCATATGCAATGTGGTAATCTTTGTATTAATGGTGAAACAGGCCCAGTCATATCCCCCTCCTTTGCCTCGTTAACACAGGGCTGTTGATTCTTGGCAATTCATTCCCCAACCTCAAATCTTAGGAGTCAATGTTGGATGACGTTTACGGCCTCCCTTGGCACATGTGCTGGCAGAGCTTAAAAAGAGCATGAGCTGTTGGCAGGATGTTAGGTTTCACTGCCGCTGTACTTCTCGGTGATAAAACTGTAAGCCTTTTTCCTTTGAAAATTGTATTTGCTGTCCCATAGGAGTGCTGTATCATTTTGTTCATAAATGTTCCTATCTGGCCCACAGCAATTGCTCCCCAGCTAGGGGTTGTTTTCTTTACCCATTTGGATTTGAAGGGTGGTTTGCCCTACGTGACTTTGGGGTATTTTTATCTCTTGTAGCATTGGCTGCAGGGCCAAATGTTCTAAATCCTCCACTTTTGAGGAAGTAAGTGTGTGAATTAAGGTCCTTCAGAACCATTGTTAGCTAACAGTGCCATCCTAAGCAGAGTTACACTTTTCTAAGCCCATTGATTTCAAAGGAATTAGATTGAGTGTAACTCTACTTAGGATACTATTATAAGAGAACTATCCTAAGCAGGTATATCCATTCAGGCTTAATCTCAGGGGATTATACATTGCACTAGCAATTGCCTGTGGAGGTGGCAGGCAGTCACACCTCGGGAGTACCTACATCTCTGGTTTTTATGAGGTAGGGAAAAAATAGCCATAACAAATCTTCTTGTAATACACTGTTATCTGGCTTTCCTTTTTAAAAGTTTGATTTTGATTCTATCCAGGAGGGAACTTTTGAACGTAGCTGTAGATCTTATCCCAAACCTAAAAACAAAAACTCTAAACTGATTTAAATCCCACTATATAATCTTAGACTGAATTCACATGTGCCTTTTAAAAGCGCTGTTCAATCCCTCTTTCACTCTTGGTGTGCAGATATGAAAAACGGGCAATTCTAAAAGTGCTTGTGTCATGTTTCTGAATCAAGGGATGGCTGGCGGGAAGTATAATTTACAATTCATTTCATTTTGTTTGCATTGTTCATGGTCTGCCTTTCTCACTCTCTGTTTCACCTCTCTACATTAGGGTAGTTTAAAAAAACAGAGCCAGCGGAGATCGCTCCTCAGAAGGTTTGTTAATTTCATCTTCACCTCCCTGAAGGCTGTCATTTTCACCTCCCTTTTGGGGTGGCAAAGATGAAATTATCAAACCCTCTGAGGAGCAATCTCTGGCTCTGGCTTTTTAAACTACGCTTCCCAGCTAACATTACATCTCCTTACACTTGAGCATCCTTGTGTAAGATATTTCATGTCGAGAGACTCTGAGACTCAAGGTAGATTACACAGTATGTAGGTCAATATGATCCAGTGCTGGGACATTCACATACAATAGGGTAGGGACTGCAGACATTTTAGAACAAGCAGCAATCTGACTACAGAGCTGAAATAATGCTGAAACAAAGCATAAGCAATTTGACATGACACATTAAACTAGATGAAAACAAACCAGTAGGAGCACACTTACATCAACAGACAGTACACAGTTTTATAGTCTACGGCCCTATTCTCTTACGAAAGCATCTCTCTGAAACATCTCTGTAACTTCTATAAAAAAGCCCTCCTGAATAATTTAGTTTTGCACAGACAAGCAAGGAGAATAGGCACTTTCCTGACCTTTTCAGGCAGGCCATTCTATAAAGTAGGAGCCACAATGAAGAATGCGTGTTTACTGTCAGTTGTTGCTTTTGCCCACATGCAGGGTAGTGCCTACAGAAGGCCCTAGTCTGATGAGTAAAGCTGCCATAGTAGATCATAGGGAGGGAGGTGGTCTTGTAGATTATAAGGGACCAAGGTGTCAGGCTATGGATGACAGGATGCGGTAGACAGATCCCTGGACCATTGTGGCAAGACACGGGTTCTTGGTCAAATGGCTTTTATTCAGAAATCAGATCATTTCCATATATATGTCCATAGGACTACTCAGAAGCAAGGTAAGCATCTAAGCAGCAAGAGTATAAGTTGATAGGAATGACATCATGTGAGAGAGAACTCTCTTTTAACTTTCAAGTCTGCTCTTTCCCCCCCCCTTCCAATCATAAACAAGATTTTGACGCTTTTCTTGTGTGAGAACGTTTCATATATTTGTAATACCAAGTTGAGTCACTAGGAAGCAAGACATAGCAAAGTCTGAGAGAGAGTACAAGGTCAGAAACACTGGAAGCTGTTACAGTCTATTAGATAAACACCTGTGAAAGCCTGTGAAAGAAATAGTTATGACACTGGTAAAATGATATCGAGTTACAGCAGGATACATTGGTTCAGCACAAAAGGATCATTAACATTGGCATGGATGGGGTTCAGACATGAAGGGATTTGTATGAAATAGCCAAGGGGACTTCAAAGGGAGACCTGTGTAGAGTGCATTACAGTAGTCTAGTCTTGATGTTACCGTGGCGTGAATCTAGATGGCCAGATCAGTTGTGCCAAGATAGGGAGCCATCTTCAGAGTTAGCTTAAGTTGGAAGAAGGCATTTTTCGCAGCCGCTTTAACTTCTCTAGAAGGATCTAATGAAAAACCAGTTGATGAACACTAATAATCATTGGCGATTTGTTCCTGTTAGTAACTAAACACATCCTGCCTTCTGTAGTTGATAGAAAGTGTCTGGCCGGTTCTGGGGTAGCTTGTCAAGGGGGCAAACATCCACGTTTTTGTACTTGGCTGGCAAGATGGAACCCAAAGGAGGCCTCTTAGGCGATTGCTACTTTTGCAGAGTTGAGACTCCTTTAAAAAATTCTCTCAGTCGGATTTTGCAGACCCAAATACAGAAGAACCCAGAGCTATTGCTACTGAATTTAAGTATGGAAGATGTTCCTATGCAATACAGAACATTACTATTTTACATGACGACGGCAGCAAGACTTTTATATGCGCAGAAATGGAAGGTGCAAGAAATACCAACTATTGAAGACTGGATGTATCAATTGCTGTACATGGCGGAAATGGATAAAATGACAAGAAAGTTGAGAGATCAGAATTTAGCAGAATTTTTTACTGATTGGGGAAGATTGAAAACATATTTAGAAAAGAAGTGGGACGTGAAAGGGGAATTATGGCAATTTGAAAATTATTAGAATGTTTTTTTTTTTATTGGAAGAGACAGAATCTTTACCATATGAAGTGAAGTATTAGCTAATTGTTAGCCTAAATTTAAGTGGATTTGGAGTTAATAGATATTGGTAAAATTAATAAAGTAGATATTTTATTTAATTGTTAGCTTAAATTTAAATATATTTGAAGTTAACAGATAGTAATAGATAATAGATTTTAAGTTAATAATAATAGATCTGAAGCTAATAGATAGGGCTTAGTTTAACAAAGCAGAATGTAAACATGATATAATGAGTCACAGAAAAAGGGGATAGATTAGGAATAGATTAAGATATAGGGTTGGAAAGCTGTTGGAAGTCCTGAAAAAGGGGGGGGGGAAAGGGTGGGGGAAAATGATATTGAGATGTTATTTGAAAGTTGTATGTATTAATCTTCTCACCTAATAATTTTTTTTAAAAAAAATTCTCTCAGTATGAATGGATGCTTGTATGTTCAACTTGTAAATAACTAGAGATTAAAACACTACCAACACTACTTCTTATAAGGGAAATTATTCTGCAAAAGGCTGTTCCTGGAAGAGTAAATTGCAAGAGGTCTTGTAGCATAAAAACATTAAGAAAGCTTGCAGGATCGGACCTGCCTTTTTCCAGCAGTGACCAACCAGTTGCAAGCAACATATTTTTTGTTTTCCAGAAATCCGTGTTTAACTGAAAGGAATACTAGATGTTTTCCTTAGGAAAAGAAAAATAAGGTGTCATCTTAAATTTGCTTAAAATTTACAGGTATGTTCATTAATAAAAAAAACTTTTTTTGCATATAAACATTTGTGCGTCTGTGTGTGTGGGTGTTGTCTTACATTCATGGTCATCTTCCTTTTGGGAAATAAGGTAGAATTCAGAATGCACATTGCCTCTACACATTGAGGTTCCACAAAGCTATGAAGGCTGATGACCATTGCTAGACTTCTGAAGCAGTGGCTTAGAACATTTTGTGTCAACAAGTTCCATCAGTTCTAAGATCAACTTCATTCTGAATGACTCCACTCCAGATATAACTGAGAAGGTGGCTATATTTGTGCAACGTGCTAGTAAGCTGTGCTCTGATAAGATATAAAGAGCTGTTTTGATGGTATATCTATTTAATTGTAACCCTAAAACAGGGATTTTTTTCAGCTGGAACGCAGTGGAACGGAGTTCCGGCACCTCTTGAAAATGGTCACATGGCCGGTGGCCCCACCCCCTGATCTCCAGACAGAGGGGAGCTTAGATTGCCCTCCGCGCAGCAGCGCGGAGGGCAATCTAAACTCCCCTCTGTCTGGAGATCAGGGGGCGGAGCCACCGGCCATGTGACCATTTTTACTGAGGGCGATTTAAGCTTTAAAAAACTCCCCCCTTGTTCCAGCAGACCCAAAGTGATGTCATTGTGCAGTCCTGAGTTCCACCACCTCTTTTCCCGGAAAAAAACCCTGCCCTAACACAGTCCATATGTCATGCTTCACTTTATGTATTCTTATGCCAATAAAGGACTGATTGATTGATTGAATTTTATCAGTTAACTTTGCATTGAGTGACAAAGGAATTGGTATTCTGAATCTATTACCAATAGATTTCTTCTTTTCTAGTACTTCAGGTGTTCAATATAAACAAATTCTGTCTACTTCCTTTAAGTATTCATAGTTTTATAAATCTCTTCCGTATCCCTCCTTAGCCATCATTTTCTTCAGAGCAAAAAGCTTAAAATGTGTTAGCTTTTCCTAGCAGAGAAGATGCTTCAATCATTTTGATTGTCCCTTTCTTTTCCAGTTCCAAGATATCCTTTTTGGGATGGAGCATCCATACCTACATTAACAGTACAATCTTAAAGTGAGTTATTCCAGTCTAAGCCCATTGGGGGTAACTCTTCTTAGGATTGCACTGTAAATATACTGGAGTTACCTAAAGGCATTGTGATACTGTTTTTTCTTCACATACTTAATAATCCCTAACATTGAATTTGTTTTATTTCCTGCTGACACACTGAGTGATCTACCATGGCCCTAAGATCTCATTCTTGGATAACAACAACAACAGCAGCATTCGATTTATGTACCACCCTTCAGGACAACTTAATGCCCACTCAGAGCGGTTTACAAAGTATGTCATTATTATCCCCATAACAATAATCACCCTGTGAGGTGGGTGGGGCTGAGAGAGTTCTGAGAGAGCTGTGACTAGCCCAAGGTCACCCAGCTGGCTTCAAGTGGAGGAGTGGGGAATCAAACCTGGCTCTCCAGATTAGAGTCCCGCGCTCTTAACCTCTACACCAAACTGGCTCTCAGTTAGTTCAAATCCTGTTGCTGAATACGTGAAGTAGGGATATTTGCCTCAAAGACTTGTGTTGAGTTTTATTTTTCCATTTTGTTGCCCATTTAACCCCCCTCTATTTCCTCTCCTCCTTCCTTCTCTGTTCCGGAGCCTCCGGAGTACTGAACCACTGAACCAGTACTCGCACATTAACAAAGCAGAAGCGTCATCCAAAATGAGGGATGGTGGGCCGCTACAGCTTTTCATCCCTCTCACACACAAGTTCTGCAGTTCTTCAAGAATAAAACATGAACAAAGCCTGCTTGATCAGGCCACAAAATGTTTCTTTTGAGCCTTCCTCAGCCTTTTCTGGTAGCTGCCAGGAAAAAAACAACATAAAACTTGTTCACACGAACACGTGATGGTAGAGTTTTTACACGTCACCTAATAACTGGATCCTTTTAACTGGAATCTTGGCTCTTGCAAGGTCATGATGGTCTTCTCTGATTGGCAGCAGCTCTGCAGGGTGTTAGCGGGAGGTCTCTCATGTGACCTACTCAGGGGTCATTTTGTAGAAAAAGAGCAGGAGGAACTCATTAGCACAACTCATTAGCATATGGCATGCCCCTTGCCATCACCAGAAATGTTTCATTGGCATAACTGATTTGCATATGCCACACCCCCTGGCATCAGTTGTCTAGCTGTTTTGGACCCAACCCTGGCCATTTAGGGCTGAAATTGGGCTCAAAATGGCAAAAAGGAGCTGAAAATGCCTGAAAAAGGGCCCAAAATGGTCAAGATCAGGCCGCTGCTGAGCAGGAGAGTGATCCACCACCCGTCAGAGGCTCGATCCAGGCCGTTTCTGCCCCAATCCAGGATGAAACAGGCCTCAAATGGCCGAGAGTCAGGTGAGTGGGACCACCTGACATGTGACCTCTTTGGGGAACTGCTGGAACTGTGTCCCTGCACGTTCCCCCTCGAAATGAGCCCTGGACCTACTGCCTGATCCTTTAACTGGAGATGCTGAAGATCGAATCTGGGGGTTTCTTTAGACAAAGCATTTGCTGTAACACTGAGTCTTGGCCCCAGCCCAATGGCTACAGGCGGACAAGGTGACAATGTGCTGGATTTGTATAATTAGCAAATTAAAGTCTATGGATTCATTAAACTGGAATTTGACAACAATGTAGGCAAGAGACACCAAGTCCAAAGTATTGTCGGTGGTTCAGAATGAGATTGGAGAAGCACACGCCCATGTGTCTAGAACAGCAGGGCCCTCACGCATGTCAGCAAATGTAACTTGAAAACTTTTCAGCATGCTGGACAATAGCTCGTAACATAAAAAGGAGTCATCAATTCCCTTGTTGTTTTTTGGGGATAATGTTTTGTTTTCTCATCCCGATGACTTAACATGGTCACAGAGATCTCTGCCTGCTGTCTTTTTCTTCTATTTCACTGTTTGCGCAGCAACGGTCTGTGCAATGGACACTCTATGTTGAAAACCTCTTTCTTTAATGTGACTGCTGGAACCCAGCTTTGCAGTAAGTCAGTAGCCCAGTACTTTGCCTCCAATGCTATTTAGGCAGTTGTTATTGGAGGTGGATTGGTTTGTGACTTCTATCATCTCCTGCTTTATCTCTCTCCCAGAAGACTAATAACATTATCCCAGTCCTCTAGCGTCCTGTAAAGGAGAGCAATGCGTGTTGAATCAATAAAGCAATCCCCTGTTTTAAGAGCCCAAAGGCATAGGAAAACGCAGCAATTTAAATCTTTGAGATTATTTATCCCTCTTAAAACACCCCCAACGTGCCATCCTTTTTGATGTATGTATTGCTTGATTTATTTGGATACTTCTGACATAAAGCACGCTTCATTTGAAGCTTTTCCAAGGCTGTTAAATTAATAGATTAGTTCTCACTGCAAACCAGTAGGAGTTAATCAATTGAGTACAACACAGAGGCGCTGCCTGAGCTGGGCTGGATTTTGAAGGGTTTAATGCTAATCACAGCTGGAGAGCTACAGCTGCTCTGTGCTTGTTTAGTAATAAGAGCTGATGAGGAGCTAATTGGAAAAGAAAGCCCAGGCACAGGTGGAAATCCTTTCCTGGATTGACGGTTCCAAACATCCCAATATGATCGGGAAGGATTTTCTGTTGTCAACAGTTTGACACATTCCCAGGCAAGGAAATAGGGAAATTTTTCTTCTTTTTTTTACTGCAAGGAAAGTAAGATGTTTTCACCAATGATAATGAGAAGCACTTTGGAGTCTCTTAGCGCAAGCTGTGTGCACATGTGAATGGTTTGATTGCTTGATGGCAACCTGGAGAGCTGTGGCATCTTTTTAACAGGTCAGTGGCTGGGAAAGAGGACACTGCTGTGGTTGCTACTATTCTGCTGCTTCTCCCCTGTCCACACACATTTAAATTGCTGAATGCTCGTGAAGGCGAGGCAGCAGCAGCTTCTCTCTACCCTTCCCAGTTTTGTCTTATAATCCCCACCTCCCACTGCACCGCCATTGTTAACAATGACACTTTCTAAGCCCTTTAAAGTCAGTGGGTTGGATCCAACTAGCTTTTCCACAGGTGATACAGGGAGGGTTGGATTCTCTTTGATCACCCCAAAGGCTATGCTGGAAATCAAAGGACCTGCATGGCCATGTGGGACGGGGAATTGGGAATCGGACGAGGCAGAGTGAAAAAGCCGGCTGGCTCCAGTTACGCTGGTTTAGCATAACTCTGCTCGAGATGGCGCTATTAACACCATGGCTGCAGGCTCCAAAGTGGAAGAGAGCTGTGTTAAAGCCAATTTTTCCTCCTGCAGATTTTCAGAATTCCATGCATCATATTCAAGTCTCACCCAAGTACATGGTTCATTTCAAAGGGGGAAATGACATGGGAGCCGGAGGAAAGGCTATGGAATGTCCTGGCTCAAACAACCATAGGCAACACAAGGTGTGATTCTCTTCTCGCCTGCTTTGGAATTGCTGACAGGCACAGAAAACCTCGAAGGATCAGTCACAGCCGTCTTCGCGCAGGTTGCTGTTGCTTCTACATAGATTTGCAGGGTACGGCTAAGAAATCAAGATGGGAATTCTCTGTTACATTTCTGTTACAGTAACACATCAGGACCAACATCGCACAAACTAAAGAACAAGTTGTGCCTTTGTGAATCAGCAATGTGGATTAAAATGTGCCTGTAGTGATCAAAGCAAATATGCTTTCCGGAGAAAGAAAAAAATCGTAACATTTAAGTGGTTGCATTTTCGTAACTGAAAGTACCCTTCCTTGTTCCATTTGGAATCTATTGCACCAGAAATAATTTATTTCTGTATCAGCAAGAACAGCATTGTGTAGCATGACAAACTCCTATTCTGCCCTCATTTCTCCTCTTGTAGGCTGAGTTTTCGAATGGTAAATTCTGCAGGGACTTGGTGCTGTCCGAGTGCAGATGGAAGAAGAAAATAATTATTTTAGCAGCCTCTTGGCACTTTTGGCTGCCCTCATTATTTTTTCTTGAGAGGGCAGATACCACATGATCCACAAGAAATTGTTATCTGTGGATCTTCTGAAAAAGTGTCACAGACAACCACTGTGATGAGAGATGGTTAACATAATGGTTTAAGAGCATGAACAGCGGCGTTTCCTGTATTGTCAAAGGCTTTCACGGCAGGACAATGATGGTTGTTGTGGATTTTCCGGGCTGTGTAGCCATGGTCTTGGCATTGCCAGCTGTGACTGGCATCTTCAGAGGTGTTACAAATTCAGGAGTTGGCATTAGACAAATGATAATTCTCTCAATCTCAGCCTCCCACATATAACATGAGAAAAATAATCTGAATTTTTAGGGTTATTGTAAGGATTACTGAGAACATGGTACATGTGTTTAGAGCTTAGAAATATGGAATATAAATGGTAAGGAGTATTATTGTAAAAGACATTTCATTAGTTTTTGCGAATAATATCCTATTCTGCCAAGCATCAGGAACCAACATGAATTGATCCAAAGACCGTATCGTATACTAGTAAACATTTAAAAGGAAAATTTGCCATCTAAACCAGTGTACACCAAACACCGCACACTTAATTATGGCAATTCCATTTCCTTTGTGAAGGCCAGAATCTTTCTTGGTTGTCCAGTAAATCTCAGTTAAATCTATATAGAGTAACTGGGTTTTCAGAGTCCTTTTTTCTTCAAGCCCAGAAAAAAGTAGAGCCTTAACTACTGTATCAATTCCCAGCTACAGCTCAGTGGAAAGTATGAGAACTGATTTAAAACTATATAAATGATGGCTTGAAATTACTATAAGTACAAGTAGGGCCCCCTGTAAAATCTGCAGGGAGGTATTGGAGGAAGCTGCCCTGGGCTCCCTCCCCCCACCATTGGTGCTCTTCCTCTTTTACTTTTCCTACCTCTCAGCCCACCTCCTAGCTTTGCCACTGTGGCTCCCCCCACACCTACACCTTCCCTTTCTTTGCCTCCTACCCAGCCTTCCAGCCTTCTCTGTTATTCTTCCCTCATCCTCCCACTTGCCTGTCCATTTTACTCTTTCCCACTCCTCCCTTTGAAGCCAGTTGGCTCAGTTACGGCTCTTCAAGAGCTCTCTCAGCCCCACCCACCTCACAGAGTAATTGTTGTTGTGGGGATAATAACGAGTCTCTACACACAAGGCGCAATACACAAGGACACTCAAGTGAAACAAGGTGCAATGTTACCCGGGATGCCGAGTTCTTAAAAGGACAGATCTACAGAGCCTGCAAATATCGCTGCTCAGAGGGTTTGTTTATTGCCTCACCACCTCCCAGAAGGGGAGGTGAAACTGACAGAGCTGACACTGGACACGAAACATTTAAAAAGATATACCTAATAGAAATACCTCTGACTTCGGGGAGAGAAGGGCTGTTCTGCGGAACGATGGAGGAGTGCTGCCTCCCTCAGCACAAGACACCTCTCCTCCACCCTCGACGTTAATCAACCCATTGCAGGCGTCCTCCTTTCGCTTTCCAATGGCCTCAGTAAGCCCCTTTGGAAAGGCTGTTCCCCCTCCGCTCGTGAGCCGGGGTGGGAGATTAAGGAGCGCTAGGGGTTAACTAATCCGCCTCCAGGGATTTGGAGCAGGTGGGCCCCCCCCTTCCCCGTTTTTCAGAGCTAGCCCACACATGGCTGTGGCCCAAAGGAGAGGGGAACTTGACAGCGCCTTCAGGAAGGTGAAGAGGAAACAAACAAACCCTCTGAGGAGTAATCTTGCCCTGCTGGCTCTAAAGTGGTGGAAATGACAGAACCTTCAGACACATCTTTTGACACTACAATTCCTGGCTAACGTTGCGTCTCCCTTCACTTGAGCATCCTCGTGTACTGTGTCTCGTGTATAAAGAGTCAATAACATACTTTGTAAACCGCTCTGAGTGGACATTAAGTTGTCCTGAAGAGTGGCATATAAATCAAGTATTATTATTATTTACTCTCCCCTGTTTTAGTTACTTCCCAGCTGGGCCTGCCCTGAGTTTGCTGTGCTGCAGTAGCTGCTGGGCTTGCCCTGGGCCTGTCGCTTTGCAGCAACGGCTGGGCCTGGCTGAGGTTTGCCTTGACACAGTGGCATTGCGCTTCTCACTGGCCTCCTCCTTGTGGCTTGTAGCTGGCAGGTGGAGTGTTCTCCAGAGTCAGCCTTGCCACTCCAATGGTGTCCGAGCACTTCCCTGAGGTCCATAAGTTTTCTCTTCAGGACAGGCCAGCAGGAGGGCCCCGGTGCCAACTGGACCTTGCATCAATGCTCCAGCACTTGCCTCTTTCATTCCCCCAACCAGCCAGCATCATTCTTCATGAGCGGCAACGATGGAGGAGTTAAGTAGTGCATGCGCAGGCACACACTGTGCCTGGAGTATTAACTCTAGTGACAAAGCCTGAGAAATAACACCTTAGTAACACCTTAGTTAAGCGAGAGCCAGTTTGGTGTAGTGGTTAAGACCATGGGACTCTAATCTGGAGAACTGGGTTTGATTCCCCACTGCTCCGATTGAAGCCAGCTGGGTGACCTTGGGCTAGTCACAGCTCTCTCAGAACTCTCTCAGCCCCACCCACCTCACAGGGTGTTTTCTTGTGGGGATAATAATGACATACTTTGTAAACCGCTCTGAGCGGGCATTAAGTTGTCCTGAAGGGCAGTATATAAATCGAACGTAATTATTATTATTAAGATCCTGCAGTCAGACACAGCTTCTGTTGGCTCAACCAATTTGTTTGAGGTATTCGATTTGTTTATAGCACTTTTCCTTAAAAAGGATCTTGTCAAAATGAACTTTGAAGCCAAGAGAACTAGTTAGTTCAATAGCAATTGCTGAGCAATCAAGAGATGTATCCAACTGAAGCATCGTGAGTTTAAAATCAATTGCGCAATACGGGTTCTCCAAGAGTTGGTGAAGCTTAAGAAGACATCGAGAGAACTGATCAAAATAAGAAAATGGGCGTCCTTGAGTAAGGAATGGGGACGTCTCATCTCAGCTATTAACAACAAGGATAATAAGGCCTTTTGGCTTATCACCAATTCTGCTATTAATTCAAGTTTTAAAATTCCTTACTGCATTGTCCGTTTCATACGGGGAAACCATTTCAGGGAGTTATTCTATGATGCTGGTGCTTCCATTAGTATTGCATTAGTATTTTATTTTATCTGTGATTGGGGGGGTGCAGGGCAACAATGGTTGATCTGTGGGTAGCTGCTGCGGGTTGGTGTTGTTACTGCTATGTGTCAATTTGTGAGGGGAGGTTTGCAGAGGGTGGTGGATATGAAGGGGGAGACCGGGATGGAGCTGGGGATCCCAGTACTCCGGGTCAAGGGAGGTATGGCGGTGGGACGTGGAGTGGGAATGGAAGGCCACGGAGACATGGTAGGGCTTGGTGTCCTTCCAACCTACATCCCATCTCAAGGCATGCTGGTTGTGTGGCTAAGAGGTATAGCCTCCCTCTGACACTGGTCAGAGGGACATTATTTCTCTCAACTCTGTGGCTCCATGGCCTGAGGTGTTAATGAGGGGCATCATATTAGTGGGCTAAGATTACGAAAAGCTCCTGATCCTGATTTAATTCCTAACAAGATTTTTAAGGCTGATCTTCAATTGTGGGCTACAGTCCAGGTCCCAGTGTTCACTTGAATTAATCCATCTGGCCAGATGCCTAACTCATGGAGATATTTGATTGTAATCCCAATATTAAAAAGGAGTCTAGATTGGATCCATGCTGCTATTAACTAATTAGCCTTCTTTCTTCATTGGGGAAGCTGTACTCCTCTTATTGACTTAGGAAACTTTTGGATTGGCTGGAATCAGAAGCTGTGCTGGGTCATGACGAGCAGACTGGACTGCCTAGTCCTCTATCATCTGGCAGAGAAATATTCATCCTTTAGAAAGGGGTGATTATATGTGGCCTTTATTGATCTTAAAGGGGATGTCGACACAATCACTCCAGATTGTGGAGTAAACTTGCCCAAACCACCATTGACAAAAGGCTTCTAGGGGTTCTATTGTGGCTTAATTGCTCAAGTGTGCTGTGGGTATGAAGGACATTTAACAAACTCATTTAACCTGGAAAAAGGGGTAAGACATGGCTGTTTACTAGCTCCCTTTCTATTTAATCTATATTTAAATGATTTAGCATCTAATTTTGATAAGCGATGCCACCCACCTAAATTAGCTGAGACTAGTGTCCCTGTCTTACTTTATGCAGGTGATGCCACCATTTCGTTTCACACCAGTGTTGGTCTACAAAAGGCCTTTCAAATCTTTTCCAACTATGGTCTGCATGAGAAACTGGCGATTAACTACCACCAACCTAAGATCCTAGTCTTTACCAAAAGTAGAAGATTCTCTCTGTTACAATGGTCAATCAAAGAATTTAATGGTTGTTGTGGATTTTCCGGGCTGCATAGCCGTGGTCTTGGCATTGTAGTTCCTGACGTTTCGCCAGCAGCTGTGACTGGCATCTTCAGAGGTGTAGCACCAAAAGACAGAGATCTCTCAGTGTCACAGTGTGGAAAAGAAGTTGGCAGGTAATTTATATCTACTCAGGAAGGTAGGGTTGGGCTGAGTCATCCTGTAAGAGTTTCCCAGGGTGTGGAATGCTAATGGCGGGAGGCTTCACTGTATCCTGAGGAGGTTCTTTTGCATATGGATTGGTGCTTGATTAACTCCTACTGGTTTGCAGTGAGTTAGGACCTTCTCTTATATGCGGATTCTGTTTTGGGCAGACTTATCTGGGAATCCCCAAGTTAGAATGTTGTTTAACAAAGCAAAGCCCTGTGCAAAACATTATAAACAAGATGTTCTATAATAAGGGGCTGCGAGGGGGGATACATTCGGGGAGCTGTGCAGGCTTTTAAATTGAAACTACCACTAGTTGGTATGACAGCTAATCTTATCTCAGGGATGAGTAAATCAAAAGCTCTCTCTTTGGTTAAAAGGTGCGTTCTAGAAACTGACCACAGAAATTTGACGTATAGAGTTTGTTGTATCTGTTCCCCCCTGTCCTTTGCAATATTCATCCAAAATCTTTACCTCCCTATAACTATTCCATGCTATTGTAGAGCTTTTGTATTTGTGAGATTGAATATTATACCTTCTATGATTTTAAAAGGAAGATAGTTTTAATAGGCCTTATTCTGACAGATTCTGCCCTTGTGGTCTTAATAGGATTAATACATCGTTACATATCCTGCTTGAATGCTGTTTGTATGAGAATATCAGAGACTATTAGACTAAGCCACTTATTACTAGAGATGGGCACGAACAGCAGTATGAACTAAAAAAACTCCACGAACAGCCCAATCTGCTGTTCACGAACAAGCTGTTCATGAGGCCCCATTCTAAACTAACAGGAGGTCGTTGCAAGCCTTGTTCGTTGCTGTTTGTCAAGCCAGACAGTCTGGCACCTCCAATCAATTTCCATGGCAACTCAGGCATGGATTGTCTGAACTCTGTCTGAACTCCTGCTGTTGCCCTGGAAACCCCAATCTAAGCCCAATTTAGCTTGATAGGCAGGTCTTCCTTCCAAGTGTGGACTGGAGCTCCAAATTTGTTACAAGAGGAAAAGACCAGGGGAGAGGGGGAGTCCCAGCTCTGGCTTTCAGGGAGAGACAGCTGCTGTTAGAGAGACAGGATGAGTGCATTGGAGCTTGAATTTTCTTTGTGTGTGGTGGGATAGGGATCTACCCTTTTAGGTTCCAGGGCTGCTGCCAGGCTCTGGAACCAAGCTATTATTTATTATTGGTACATTTCCTGCTGCCTGCTCATGTCGGGTTTCTGGGAGTGGTGCAGTAGGGATCTTGATGGCTGGAGGAGAGCCTGCTGGCCCCCACTAACAACAAACAATGAACATGTTCATGACAGGATCATGTTCATCAATTTTCATTGTTCGTTGTTCATGGATGGCAATGAACAACGAACACCATGTTTGGTTTTTTTTTTTCTGTTCATGCCCATGTCTACTTATTACTGATCAATCACCTTATTACTGATCAATCACACCTTGGAAACACTGGTTTGTCTGCTTAGAGATAACAATCCTAAGATTACTTTGACAATAGCAAAATTCGTTTCAGTCCTTCTATCCCTTGAGTCCAAAAAAACAATGATCAAGAACTTTCTGTGGCTCACAATTTGTTAATCAATGAGCTTCTAAAGGAATAAAAGGAAAGGAAAAGGAAAGGAATCCCATTGGATCCTGGAGTCACTCCTTCTGAGCTGGTAGCTGCAGTTCAACTCTCTGGCCATCTTCAGCTGTGGTGCTGCAGTACAGGAGAGAGTCACATAGCAGCTTTGTTCCTTGTGCCACAGTCATGAACAGAAAAGGGCTGGTGTGTGTGTGGGAAGCACAAAAGTATCATCAAACCTCTGAAACAAAGTTTACTAATACACGCAAGGATTTTGTAACACGTAGACCCTAAGACTCAGGTATCAGAACTTAAAAACATGCTCCTGGAAAGGTTACACTCGGGACAAAGAATGTGTCTGAGCAATTGGGGTCAATGAGTCTCTTGTAGCCTGTTGTAGATGCCCTCCAAGATGCCCTCAGGAGTTCAAAATGGAACCTGAAATACACAAGCCACTGTGTCTGGTGGCTGGTATATATATTCATCTCTTTTTCATCTTAAAGAAATAGACTTTTGATATGAACTGCAGTTAAATGAGACATTTTGATCTTTCACAGCATTACACGAGGTTAGCTATGGATAACCAGGTGTTGGGTGGCAAGAGTTCACGTCCAAGTGTTCTGCTTCAGTCTTCATATCCTGGCTGATCCAAAGGACCAGAGAAACTTGTATCATTATTTCTAGTGGCTGCCCGGCCTCCCACACGTTCAGAAAGGTGAGTTGAAATTTAAGGGGTTTCTGGAACTCCCTTCCTTGGTCACAGAGTCCATTTTGTACTTCACTTTAAAAGACTGAATACCCCTGCAGTGGAGGTGACCCAATTTATTCTTAATGCTTACAAATACAAACTGCCTGCCTTTCAAAGCTCAGATGTCTTCAGACAGATAATAAAGAGACTCGGCATTGGGGATTTGTTGTCTATTTTTCCTGGGCTAATGTTAAAAGATGACCATTTGCCTAATAGCTTGCCTGAGAAAGAATAATTATGGTAGTTAAAAGAAACTGCTGCTGCTAGGACCATAATTTATTGTCATTACAATAACTGGGGATTTGTGAATTCTCTTCCCACTCTTCCAATTTCATGCCAAGGAAAGTCAATTGTAGCACCTAATGTAAAGTAGGATGAGCCGACTGTGGTATTGGTGATATACTTAAAAAAATACTAAAATAACAATGGTTGTTGTGGATTTTCTGGGCTGTATAGCCGTGGTCTTGGCTAAAATAACAATGTTCTTGGACATAGTGCTGGAGACACCTAGAATGATAGTCCTAGATGACTTCAACATCCATGCTGAATGCTCCTTGTCAGGCCAACCCAATATTTTATAGTTTCCTTGCTCTCTCAAATAGTGACAGGCCCCACACATGAAAGAGGCCACGCCTTGGACTTAATCTTTTGGAATGAGTCTTCGAGAGGAGGTCTTCTTTTGGGACTGGAGGCTTGGCCTGAACCATGGTCTGACCATTATCTGCTGAAGTCAAGGGTGAATACGGCCGTGACACCCCGCAAAAATGGGTGGACATACAAACGGTCTCTTCACAGAGGCTCATGGTTCCTTTCGGATTCCAAAAGACTCTGAGAGATTTCAGAATTCCAAACACATACTCTGAGCCAAACTGCAAGAGATGCAGTACACATGGCGGGTCTGTGCAAGTTTACCTGGGAGACCCTTCCCCTCTCTGTGAGAACGGATGGTGGAGTAGCAACTGCAGTGGCAGCAGCCTCAGCAGCTCCTTCTGCCACTGCTCACCGCCTGCCAGCTTCAGACAGCCCTTGCTCCAGTTTTCCTCTGGAAGCTTGAGGGCAGGGGAAGGGCCCTCAGCAGCAGCAGCAGCAGCAGATCCCTCTGCCGTCTCTGCGGCTGGAGCTTTGCCGATGTGGCGGCTGTCTCTGGAGCAGCTCCCCGGGTGCAGGCAGCCCACTGGATGCAGGGTGCCCTGGGAGAGAGCAGCAGCTGCCTGCCCCTGAACGGTCTTTGGGCGCCCTCGCATCCATTGTGCCTGGAAGAATGATTTGTAATGGCTGCTGCTGGCTACCTCCAGCTCTTTGGCCAGTGAGGGGAGCCTGAAGCTTGCAGGCGGCAAGCAGTGGCAGACGGAGCTGCCGAGGCTGCCACCACAGCTGCTACTCCACCATCTGTTCTCAGAGAGAGGAAGAGGAGTCTCTGACTACACTTCCCAGGTAAACTTGCACAGACCCGCCACGTGTACTGGATCTCTTATAGTTTGGCTGTCTGTTGAGGCTTCAGTGGTAGCTTGGAATGTGAAGACCATTTTCATTTTAGTATTGGAGATCCTGATGATACAAATATGACAAGATGAAGAAATTCGAGGAATAAAAATAAAGGACTATTCATACAAGGTCAGAGCATTTGCGGATGATATAATGTTAATTGTAGAGGACCCATTGGAGAACATGCCAAAAGTGATAGATAAGATTAAGGAGTTTGGAGACTTGGCAGGTTTCTATATTAATAAAAAGAAGTCAAAGATACTATGCAAAAATATGACTAAGCAGAAACAACAATTGTTAATGGAAATAACGGACTATGAAGTAACAAGTAAGGTGAAATATTTGGGAATTGAACTGACTGCAAAGAATAT
The DNA here is from genome assembly GCF_028583425.1 of Eublepharis macularius. NCBI lineage: Eukaryota > Metazoa > Chordata > Lepidosauria > Squamata > Eublepharidae > Eublepharis > Eublepharis macularius. The sequence continues at coordinate 78,401,652 of NC_072799.1, forward strand.
AGATCTATTTAAAAACAATTATGAGAAACTATGGACTCAGATAGAGAGAGACTTGATTAAATGGAACAGGTTGAATCTGTCATGGTTGGGTAGGATTGCAGCAGTTAAGATGAATGTGTTACCAAGAGTAATGTTTTTGCTACAGACAATACCAATCATCAGAGACTCTAAACAATTTGAAAAATGGCAGAGGAAAATATCAGATTTTGTATGGGCAGGCAAGAAGCCTCGAGTGAAAATGAAAGTTTTACAAGACGCAAAAGAAAGAGGCGGAATGCAACTGCCCAACCTGAGACTTTACCACGATGCAATCCGCCTAGTGTGGTTGAAAGAGTGGATGACGCTAAAGAACAAGAAATTACTAGCCCTAGAGGGATATAAAAAAATATTTGGATGGCATGCATACCTATGGCATGATAAAGTAAAGGTGAACTCGATGTTCCTGCATCATTATATACGGAGAAGTTTATATACAATCTGGAAGAAGTACAGAATTTATCTACAAGTAGGAACTCCTTTGTGGGTAGTTCCATATGAGGTGATAGATCCGAGAGCTGTTGATAATGAGCAACAATGTTTAACTTACAAAGAAATAACTAGAACTGAAGCATCCAAACTCAGAATGAAGACGCAGGAGGAACTATCACCTTATTATGACTGGTTCCAGTACAGACAGATCAGAGACTTATATAATTCGGACTCTGTAAAGGGAGGTATACGAATAGAGAACTCGGAACTAGAGCAGACCCTTCTTAAAGAGGACAAGAAAAGAATATCTAAGGTATACCAAGTACTGTTGAAATGGTATACTGAGGATGAGATAGTAAAAACACTAATGGTGAAATGGGCTATAAATTTTAATAAAGAAATAACAATGGAGGCATGGGAATACTTGTGGAAGACTACAATGAAGACAACGACATGTACTAGCATTAAAGAGAACATTTACAAAATGATCTATCGTTGGTACATGACACCAAAGAAGATTGCGCTAGGGAATTTGAATACTTCTAATAAATGCTGGAAATGTAGGAAGCATGAGGGCTCCCTCTATCATATGTGGTGGTCGTGTGAGGTAGCTAGGCAGTACTGGGGGGAAATAATAAGAGAAATGAGTGAAATTTTACAATTTCAAATTAATAAGAACCCAGAACTCCTGCTACTAAACCTGGGAATGGAGGGAATTCCAGCCCATCATAGGACGTTGATATTTTACATGACAGCAGCAGCCAGACTTTTGTACGCGCAAAAATGGAAAGTACAAGAAGTGCCAACTATTGAAGATTGGATCTACAAATTGCTGTACATGGCAGAAATGGACAAGATGACAAGAAAACTGAGAAATCTGGACTCAGGGCAGTTTAACACAGACTGGGAGAAGCTGAAACAATACTTGGAGAAGAAATGGGAGGTGGGAGGAGAACTGTGGCAGTTTAAGAACTACTGAAGTATAATAAAATGCAGAGGGGGGTGACTTTACCGGGGGGGAGAAGAGACAAACGTGAATCTCTAAGCAGTTAGATTAATAGATTGACATATATATGGATACATACAGATTAATAAACAGAATATCGATAGAAAATAACTAACCATAAGGGCTAATTATAAGGATTGATTGATTAATTAATAATATTTTCTTTTTGGTAAGATTGGTATAATGTACCAAACTGAATATGTTTATTTGAAGATATATATGAGTCAAATTGATTGATTATGTGATGATAGTTATATAGAATTATTATTGAAGGGAAATAGAAATATTAAAGTAATTAAATATAACTAAAATAGAAAGAAGAAGATAGAATGAGTAACATATAGAGCATAAGTCAAATTGTTTGATTTAAATGAATGTATGATTTATATGGTTCATGATTTATAGAAATATTTGAAATTGGAATTATGGAAAATGGGATAAATTGTTTATCCAATATGGAAATAATGACTCATAGTTTGGGTATAGAGTATTAAAAATAGTTAAGGATGCATTGCTTAGAATAAATGGGAGATTACATATTTGTTAGATAGAGGAATTTAAAAAGAGTAAGGGAAAAGGGACAAAGGGTTGGAAAACTGTTGGAAGTCAACAAAAAAAGGGGGGGAAAGGGAGGGGGTTAGATATGGAAAATGGGAGAATTGATTGTAATGTATAAATAATTGATCCTAACCCAATAAAAATTTTTCTAAAAAAAAAAAAGGAATGTGAAGACCATTAAAGCCATGACAAGACTGCTTCTTGTCAACATTTCCCATCCTTAGGTCAGAAGCCAGCCCCATGGTTTACCACAGAGCTGGTTAACCTAAAGAGAGCTGGAAGATGTCTAGAAAGAGGCTGGCAGAAAAATTGCACAGGTTATGATAGAGTGTGCCATAGAGCCCACTGGAAGACCTATGAAGTGCTGGTAATAGTGGAAAAGAAAGATTATTTCTCTTTAACCATTGCATCCGCTAGTTCACACCATCCCAGTTGTTTAAGGTATTTCTATATCTTCTGACTCCTAAAACTGAACTTTTACTGACTCAGGAACAGACAATTAACTGTGACACCTTTGCAATTTTTTTTTTTTTGCTGATAAAATAGCACTAATGCGCTCCGATCTGGATATAAGATGCAATACAGGTGATGTGTAAGAAGTGCTCGATACACTCTCTGGTCCGCTTATGGATCAATTTGACCCATTTACAGTGATGGATATTGTTACAACCTCCTTTCTTTCTCTCAGTTAGATTTTGCCTTGAACCCTTTTCTTCTTGACCCCTCTGGGTCGATTGCTGCCACCAGGAATTATATTCCAAAATAATTTAAATTTCCCCTTTTATAACCCGCCCGAGTGTCAGGCTCCTTCATGGTACTATGCGACCATGAGGATAGAAATGGGATACGGGAATAACAGATACTCTGGGATAAACAAAAAAAAAAAAGCAAAATAAACTTTTATTTTTACAATAAGCATATCAGTTTCATATTATTTCTTAAGCTTGATGGTTTCAAAGGCGTGTTGTTTGTTCTTAAAGTTACTTTTTATAGACACGGTCACTCAGATCTTCTCTCAGGCTGCACACACAGTTTGCCTGCTTCTGATATCAATTTCTCATTCAGATACACATAAGACTTTCTCTCAGGCACACACACAGTTTGCCTCTCTTGCCCTGACTGAATGTTCTTTCACAAACACACACAGTTCAGGCTTCCACACAGGTTAGATTTCTTTTAGAAATTCACAGACACTCTCAGGCTGCACACAGCTTGCCTCTCTTGCCCAGACTGACTCTTTTCTCTCTCTGTTCAGTCGAAAAACTGCATTTACTCTGCCCACACTCTCAGTCATCAACCAACCATCTCACTCACTCATCCCTCTTTTTCAACCCCACTCTTCATCTGTACCACACTAAGCATTTAAAGACACACACACACATTTAAAATCAGGATCCAAGCATCTGTGAAGGCCACTACTTGCACACTGGATCCTTGCACAACTCGGCTACTAAAATCATGTAAGTACCACATGATGATGTCTTTCATAAATCAGTCACCATCTCAAGAAACCTTCCCTCAGCCACTCAAAGAGGCTGTTATCCACCCATTACTTAAAGCAGAGCTTTTTTATGGGAAAAGAGGTGGTGGAACTCAGTGGGTTGCCCTCGGAGAAAATGGTCACATGGCTGGTGGCCCCGCCCCCTGATCTCCAGACAGAGGGGAGTTGAGATTGCCCTCCGCACCGCTCCAGCAGCGCAGAGGGCAATCTAAACTCCCCTCTGTCTGGAGATCAGGGGGCGGGGCCCCCAGCCATGTGACAATTTTCAAGAGATTCCGGAACTCCGTTCCACCGCATTTCAGCTGAAAAAAAGCCCTGACTTAAAGAACCATCCCTAGACAAAAGTGATGTAGCCAGTTATTGCCAAGTCTCTAATTTGTCCTTTCTGGGCAAAGTGATTAAGAGAGCAGTAGCTGACCACCTCCAGGTCACCTTGGATAACTCTTGCGGTCTGGACTCTTTTCAGTCTGGTTTTAGGCTGAGCTACGGGATGGAGACAGCTCTGGTGGCATTAGCTGATGATCGCTGGAGTCCAAAATCACTTGGCCTTGTTTCTGAAGAGATGCCAATGCATTAGGAGTTTTCCATTGTTCCATTCTTTATTTCTGAAGTTTGTGTAGAGTCCTGTGCTTGCGCAGTGTGATGCAACTTGCAGCTTTGCTGAAAAACTGGTGTTGACGTGAGATCACAAATGGTGGGCTGGAGAAATCGCGACTTTCTCCATTGCACCATTAACCAATCCAGGTCCCATAATTTATTCCCTCAACTGGGATTGTGCTGGGGTTATGCAAACTTTGGTGGAATTGCTAATCTTCAATGACTGTGGGTAATGTATCTCAACTAGCCCATTCCCAAACTCCAGAAAGATCAAATGTTTCAATTAATTAAATAAAAAATGTCAGAACTGGTATTCTATGGGGAAAAAATCTAGCATATGCATTGCTAGTCAGGGTAGTGTAGAATGCACTGTCCCTCGTATTCTAGACAAGTTCACAGAGGCATCCAGCAACTGAGGTCATCAGGAAATGTATTCATTTTACTAGGACTTGCATTCTCCTACTCTCCCTGCAACAGCTAGAATTTTTACCCTAGTTCGATATATCCTGCTCTCTTTAGGTTTAACCTTTTGTAATTCTTCAGGATAGAAGATGCCAGCTACTGGCTATCCCGAGTCCCAAGAATAAAAGTAGTTTAGCTTTACTACTGATTTCCTCGGCTATCAGTATTTCATAACCTTTTGCAAAAACTCCTTAAGACATCTGTACATGATCTCCTTTTCAGAATAGAGGAATGGGCACCTTACTGTTAACGCCATCTCTATAAAACGGTTTACTAGAGGGCCAAAGCACTGGAAAGGTTAATATCTTGGGTCTGGCTCTTGTAGGTCTATGAAAGATGAGATTATAACTTTTTATGGTGTGTGGCAGCACATCAACATACCTGAAGCTATAAAATACTTCCATGTTCTTATTTTTAATGCATCTATTAAACTGTTCCAACGTTAACTTGTTATCGGTGACAAAGTACTGTGCCCCATGTTGTTTTACCAGGTTGCTTACAGACTATTTTTTTTGAAACTCTTGGTCACAGAGAGCCTGTGCCTTGGCAGTTATTCTAGCCTGGCTGCAAATATACCTACAAATATACCTAAAGCCTAAAGGCTTCGGACACTAACCTGTTATAGTACTAAATTTCTATATTGCTTCTAACTTCAAAAAGTTTTCAAAGCCATCCCCAAACGATTTAAAAATAAAACCGCTGAGGCAGTAAAATACTAAAAAATCAGAAACAAATTAGGGTGGACCAATCAAATAGTATTGCCATTGATCAACCTTATTGTCTACTTTCAGATGTCCAGTGAAAAAGGGTAGTCCTCATCTTTCCTCTGAATGAAACAAATGTCTCGGGGTAGAGTGTTTTATAATATAGGTTTGGCTACCACAAGTCCATGACCTTAGTGGATACCCACCTTGCATCCATTTGAAACTTTATCTTGAGCAGGGCTTCATTGGTTGATCTTAAAGAACAGGAGAGCCCATATTAGAGTAGACCCTTTCTAAGGAACTTTGACAACAAAACATTTAAGATTTTAAAGGCAAAAACCAACATCTTGAACTGTAGTTGGGAACATATATGTAATCAGTATAGTTCTTGGAGTACATGTATATGTTGGGAATAACTTTTATTACCTCTCTTTGCCAGTTATGAGGTCCCCTTTCTTGTCTGAATAACAAATCAAGGCTTCAAACTTGGTGATCTTAGAAGCAGAGCTTATTATGAGAAGTTCTCAAATAAGCCTGATGCACACACTATAACAGCAGGGCGCATGCCAACAATGAGGCAGCGCCTAGATTTATACCATCACACAGGCATGAGGCAAGCAAACGATGTTATAGTATGGAGGATTATTACAAGAATATATAAACAATCAAGGGGATGTCTCATGATGTTCGGCACATGATAGATTAACAGGTCAAGATTATGTTTCCTTTCAGGTCATGTAACAAACTCCCAGAAAGACTTTGTGGTTATCTCTCTCTACATTGCTGAGGAAGAACATACCCAAGGCTGAGAACAGGGCAGGAAGGAAACATATGTAGTATTCATTTTTCTCAGAGTGCAAGCTAACTATACTTAGCAAGGCCTTCATGTTGTTGCAGCCAAAATAGAGGATGGAATGAGGGGTGATAAGCACATAGAAGGGTTTTATTCTCAAGTTCTTTAGTCAATTTGACCACAAAGAGTCACATATAGAAAAAAATAGGGCACCCCAAAAATTCCCTAACGGTATAACATTTTTCTTCCACCTTAACATGCTAACAAGCAGGCAACAGGATTATGGACCAATAGGATTTTCCAAGTAGTCTTCATGTTAGCTCTATGTAGAGTACATGACAATAGTCTAATCTACACGTTACCATAGTACGAAGGTTCTTTTGAAAAGAACCAAAAAAAGTTCAGAAAAAATGGGCATAGATCCTTTTCTTTTTTCCCCAAGAGTATCCTTTTGTTCCTTAGAGGATGCATTAAACAATGCAGAAAATTACATAGTAGGATCGGCAACAGCAGTATGAACTGTACACAATAGGACAGACCACCGTTCCTAACCCTTTATTTATCTAAGTATCTTTTTGAACCATTTTGTTAGAGCACAGCCCTGTTCAAAAATGATCTCGCTGTTTTTGTATGCTATTCTGTTGTGGATGGGCAGCTTGGGTATGTGCCCAGATATAATCCAGACAAATTTCCTTAGATTGATTTTAGCATGTCCAAGATGTATCACCTCATCCTCCTTGCTAATGGAAACTGGGCAGAAGACAATTTCTCTTATAGCCTAGTTAACACTTATTAAATATTGACTTGCAATTAACATAGAGAGTAAGGAATCACTAGTTTCTCTGTCAGTATCAGTTACTTTTAAATCTTGATGGGTTCACCTGCTCACAGATAGACTGAAATCACTTGATTTGAATTGTGATGCTCTTTGGGCCTTAGGGAAGACTTGTGCTTATAGTTTGGTTAGTAGCCACCTTTCGATGGAAGAATGACGAGGTCTTCAGGAAGGGAAATGGTGCATAAGTTTACCCATATATTTTGGATATTCATCTTTTAATCAATACCAGTTGCCGTATTATTTCTATAGCATTATGCTACCATGTTATCATAATTTTTTTTTCTTGCTAGAATGAATTCACATTTATAGGCCAAGAAACGGGATCTAGAGTTTGTACCTGTGATAAGTCTTTGGTAGAAACTATCGAACATTTCTTCTTTTCTTGTGTCATTTATTTGGATCTGGCAAGAAAATCTTTGGATCCTCATCTGAATAAGAAGCCTGTTTGTGCTTCTAAATGTCATTTAATGACTCTGTAAGTCGACCTGGATTTTAATATAACATTAAATGTGTGCAAATATATAGCTGCTGCAATTAAACACTTTTTTATTTTTAATGACTATTGAACAGCAATAACTCTTTAGTTATATTGCCGTCTTTTTCTGTTGAACAGCCTATTGGCTTTAAGACCTAGATGGGATATGGGTTATGAGTACAGCCCTATTATCTGTATAAAAAAGCAAATTGAATCCTTAATGATAAGACTGAAAGAATTTGGTGTAGTGGCGGGTTTTAAGGTTAATATACTGAAGACCAAAGTGTTAACTAAAAATATGAAAATACAGGACCAAATGAAACTGGAGAGCAAAACAGGGTTCAGAATTGAGAAAAGGGTAAAATACTTGGGTATTACTCTGTCAAATACGAACTGTATGTTATTCCAAAATAATTATATTAAGACTTGGAATGAAATTGAAAGGGATACGTTAAGTTGGGATAAGATTCAATCTGATTAGCTTGTCTTGGCATACAAGAAAGGCTTTTGATGTTAAAATGCAGTCAAAAACCCTCTCCTACTGATCCCAGGCGAAAATTTCTAGTTTCCTCTCTATTTTTTTTTGAACAATTGCATTGATACCAACATCATTTGAAATGTCTTTGTAAAAGTGAATTTTAAGGATACTTTTCTTCAATAATGGCAAACGCCACTGTCATTTTTTCCTCGCAGCAAAAAGACTCTCCTTTAATGCCCTCCTTCCTTATTGGCACATGTTGGATAGGAGAGCCCTTTTCACAGTGCTTCCTGCACAGCATTTTGTCCTCTTGCATCCTTAAAACAATATGCGGAGACCCTTATCAGCTACAGTTTAAAAGCAAGTTTAAGGAGAACTTGCAGTCTGTTCATGACCTAAAGGTCAGATTACAGAGGATAGCTGATGCGTTAGGGCCGCAGTTCAAAAGACATTGACCCACGTTCTAATCAATGGTACCACTTTATTGAAAGGGACTTTGCACTGGATACAGCAATGCAAACTAAATGTTAAGGCCTTCTAGCCACAGACTCCCCTGAACAGGAACTCAAAACAAAGGCAGAAACCTTTCATTGCTTCTTATCGAAACAGAACAAGACCAGAATCATGCAAAATCTGGACTTCTGTTTCTCTAGACATGCAGGTTTTTAAAGAATTGGGTCAGGTCCCACACAGAGCTGTGGAGAATAACTACTAAAACATAAAAGAGAGGCCAAATGGCCTCAGAATGCCTCTGCATGGGGAGGAAGGGTTCCTGCCTCCCTCCTCAAGCCATTTCCCTGTGTCAGAGTAGCAGAGGGGAAGGGTATGTCCCTGTTTTTACTGCTCCACATGTGCAGAATACTTCACATGGAGTAGCAAAAACAGACACCCCCTCCCACTCATTATTTTGGAAAATGGATGTGGGGGGGGGGAGGCAGGAACCTTTCCTTCACCCGCAGTGGCTTTCTGAAGCCATTTGGGCTTTCTTTTTTTTAACAGCTACTCTCCGCGGCCACACAGCAGCTGTAGAAACCCAAGTTGGGTCTCGGGAACCTGCGTGTCTAGAGAAAACTTAAATAACAGAAATTCAGATTTTGTGTGACTCTGGTCTTTTTCTACATAATTCTCCTTTTTGTATAGTCCAGAAAAGTCAATCTGCTTGGGCGCAAGGTGTCAACATTCACATGATCTCCTCACGGCTGGAGGACAACTCAGAGGGAATGACTCATATTCAGAGCTGTCATACTGAAGTGGTCCACGTTTGAATTAACAGGTTCTCATTTGCGTGTAACAGGCTGGATCTTACCAAGTTTTAAAACCAAGTTCTAATACTCAGTGTTACCCAGTTCTCTTTAGTATAGCTCCCAGCCCACATGGCTTTTTCATGTTGGCACCTTGATCCTCATCATAGATCTTTTTGACACTCAGAAGGGACTCCTTTTTTTCTTTAGCAGAAAAGTTGGTTGGATTCATCCTGGTATGTTTCAGTCTGGGGTGGAATTTGTCAAGTTAGTGGACATTTCCACACAGCCAAAGCCTCCAGAAGATCGCATGAAACTCACGGAATGAAGCTTCTTCCTAGCGCGGTTTCCCGGCATGATCCCGTTTAATGGTGCGATTTCTGATGTCATCGCACCATTAAAGGAGATGGTGCTGGGAAATCATGCTAGGAAGACTCATCATTCTGTGAGTTTCGTGCGATCTTACGCGTGATTGTGAAAACGGCCAATCAGTCCTCTACATTTTTTTCAAAGTCCAGAAATTCTGACTCCTTCCCGGCTGCTCTGACTTGAGCATTTCATTGCTTTTGCAGAGAAACTAATTGTTTTATGTCCTCCACAATCATAAGTCTTCTACAAAGTTTCCGCAGAGGAAGTTGGAGCACCATGCAACAACTGTTAATTGTACACCATTAAGCTGTCCAGACCAGTTAATCAGAGAGAAATATAGATCTATTGTAAAGAACAAAGTTATGCCTCCAAGAGATGGAAAAATGTAGTCTTATTTCTTTTTCTTCCACCATTAATTTAAAGCCTTATTTTCTGTTATTAGAAAGCAGAAGAAACCAAGCCTAACATTTGCTACAGTTAAACTAGTTTCAGCTTAATTCTATGGCCTTTGGAGCATATAAACATTAGAGAGGACCAGGGTTCTTGCCCCAGTGGAGTGTGTGGAATGCGGAGATTGACTGGATTGGGTGGAGTCAGTGCTTAAGGTTTGTCCGGCAGAAGAAAACAAAGATAGGCACATTTATTAACAAATTAAAAGATAGCATTTCTCCCTCTTTAGTGGCCTCTCCAAGCTTCCTACGACTAACAGAGGTGGTTTGCCATTGCCTGCCTCTGCAACCTTCGTCTTTGTTGAGGGTCACCCATCCAATAACTAACCAAGGCCAACCCTTCTTAGCTTCTGAGATCTGACAAGATCAGGCTCACCTGGGCTATCCAGGTCAGGGCTCATACAAATTGATACTATTTCTGGGGACTATTATTTGCATATCGCATCAAAGCCTTGCACCATATTCAAATTATATGGGCTGGGTTAAACTGGTCCATGGCTCAGTGCCATGAATCTCACAATTTTTTATTTGGACAACATCGAGGTTGAAGTGGGGAATTCGGAGAGCCCCTCCACTTTCATCACTACAAAGGTGTTTGAAACTATACAATTGATAAGCACTTTCTCATCTCTGCATTGGTCTCCAACTAGCTGTGATCAGGTAAAGGACTATTGGTGTTGCATGGCCACAGGGGACAGGGGGCTGTGACTACAAATGCTGTTGGTTACTGGTCCTAGCTTTGATGTGATGTGCAAATAATACTCCCCAGAAATAGTGTTAATTCGTATGAGCCCTGACCGGGATAGCCCAGATGAGCCTGATCTTGTCAGAACTCAGAAGCTAAGCAGGGTCGGCCTTGGTTAGTAATTGGATGGGAGACCTCCAATGAAGACCAGGGTTGCCAAGGCAGGCAATGGTGAACCACTTCTGTTAGTCTCTTGTCATGAAAACCCCATCAGCAATCGGCGTAAGTCAGTTATGACTTGACGGCAGGATTTCATAGCCCATGAAAGCCTGATCTCATCAGATCTTGAAAGCTAAGCAGGGTTGACCTTGGTTAGTAATTGGATCGGAGACCCCCCAATGAAGACCAAATCATCTCTGTTAGTCTCAGGAAGCTTGGAAAGGACACCAAAGAGGGAGAAATGCTATCTTTTAATTTGTTAATAAATGTGCAGAGGCAGGCAATGGTGAACCACCTCTGTTAGTCTCTTGCCATGAAAACCCCACCAGGGATCACCGTAAGTCAGCTATGACCTGAGGCAGGATTTCATTTAAGGCCTGACCTTGATAGCCCAGGAAAGCATGATCTCATCAGATTCTGGAAGCTAAGCAGGGTCTGCCTTGGTTAATAATTGGATGGGAGACTTCCAACGAAGATCAGGGTTGCAGAGGCAGGCAATGGCAAACCACCTCTTTTGCCATGAAAACCCATCCAGGGGTCGCCATAAGTCAACTCTGACATGAAGGCACTCTCCACCACCAATTTGTATGATCTCTTGTGCATGGACATTATTCCTCTCTAGTGAACGGATAAAGCTTTAAAGCTGTGATGGAGTAGATTATATGCTTCTAATTTAGAAGTGAGAGTAGAGAATATGGCCAATTTGTAAGAAGCATTTCTTTCTTTCTTTGGTCTTCCTTCTTGTCTCAGAAGACAGTGCCAGTTGGCCTGTGGACTTAATCATACTGTTAACCCAACAAAAAACCTATACTGTCTTATAAAATATGTTGCCTTAGACATGCTGTTTGATCAGGAGATGTCCAACAGCTCTGTCTTACGCTGAATAAAACAGGAATCCAGTTTAAAAACTAACAAAATTTCTGCATGAACTTTCATGAGTTAGAACTCACTTATCAGAAACACCTTTAATTCTCACAAGCTGCTACTGGAATAATGTTTTTTTATCTTTAGTGTGCCACATGACTACTGTTTTATTTTGCAACTAGAGATAAACATGGCTACCCATTTGGAAGTATTCCCGGCAGAATTAGGCATGCCTAATCCACTGGTTTCAGCTGGCTCTGGTATAGCTAATTTGCAAAGAAGCTGTTTGTATCTATTGACCAGATGGATAGATTGACTGTCTATCAATCTGAAATTTAGCTCATTAAATCTGTCATGCTTGTTTGAGGACAAGAACAGATTATTGCAGTATCTGACCATTTGCTGAAGCAAATGCAGTTCATGCAAGTCAACCTTTGTAGTTTTTAAATAGTCACTTAAGACACTGACTCTTCCATGTGTGACCTGTTTTGTTCAAGGAACAACATCAAATAAATAGATATATCTAATTTGAGAACTGGAAGAGTTCATGTCTATGACAGTGTGATCCCGCCCTGTGACACTTGCATTTATAAAAAATAACAATGAACAAACTTGGAAAAGAAAACATCTTCTTTGGAACAATACAATAATAGAGCATATGCAACAATCATGTAACCAAACAGGCCTGTTTTGCTCAAGCAGACCCAGGTCTCAGTCTTTCTGACATTTGCTAGCCAGTCCCTTGAAATGCAGCCACTTGTAGCTGTGCTCTGCCTTCTGTTCTTCACAGGAGTCCTAAAACATTAATAGAGAGTTCATACAAAGGAGGGCTTCTGAGGAGAAGGGGCTTCTCCCTGCCGTTTCAGGCCCTCCAATCTCTCAGGGGAAATTGCGCCTTTTTTCCTTATAAAGAATACCCCAACTCTTTATCTCCCTCTAGTGGACAAGAGTTACACATGTGATAAATTATATTATGTACCTCTGCTCCTCCAGTGTTGCTGAAAGAGGAGAACTTCTGAGCATGAACATAACGCTGTTAGGGAAGGGGCTATAGCTCAGTGGTAAAGGATATGCTTGCCATACGTAAAGTCCAAAGTTCCATCCTTGGCATCTCTAGTTAAAATATTCCCAGACATCAAGTCTGTGAAAATCCTCTGCTCTTACTGCTAGTCTGGGTGCTCTGACTTAGCAAAGGACAACTGCACATTTTGTTCCCTTTCTACTTAGTATCTAGACCTCTAGGTTTCTGGAGTGGGTCAGCTGGTCCAGCTGAAGGGAATGACATTTATGGAGGCAGTTGGTAACAAACTAGGCCATAGCAGAATGGATAATTTGACTTATAAAAGATGATATCATAGTCTTCTATGACAAATGTTTCTGGAGAACATTAAAAGAGTTGTGGGCAATTTTCTTGGAGCAGCCTGGTAAGGGAACTAAAGATGGGAAGAAAAGTTTCTGGAAATGATGGGCTTGATAGCTGAAAATGTGTACAGTGGAGGTGTTTGAAATGTGAGATGATTTATGGAGATCATGTAATTTGGTACAAAACAAGGTGAACTATAAATAGTGATGCACCTTGTAGATGCAGATAATGTCATAACATGATTTATGAGTAAGGATTCCTAAGCAGATAAAAGGGGCCATATGCATTGACTGCAAACTCTCTTAGAGCCTTGCGCTTTTAATTCTCCCCTCCCAAAATATTGAGGGAATTGGAGACTGTTTATTTAGTACATTGCTGAGTAGTGATTAAAAGCAGTAAAGCAAAGCAATATGAAGAGAAAATAGGCTTAAAAATGCATTCATGAAAAAATGATGCCGAATTGCCCTGAAAATAAGACAGCCGTAACTGTGGTGCCTCCGTTCTTTTCTTTTATGTTCTTTGCTTGACAGTTAATTTTAGCCAGAAAATTAAACAGTAAAGGATGGACCTGGACCTTTACAAATAAAGGAAGTTAAGTGTAAACTCTGAGGTAAACATTCTTCCTGTTCCCATTATTTAGCTTTTTGCTAATGTATAGCAAGAGAAGCCCAGAAGAAAAACGGGTGAAATAACCAGCCAAATGTAGTCAAAGACCTGTCTGTGGTGACTGACCAAGAGCTTTATCAACCAGATTGTATTGCCCACTTGGGCACTGATAAAGCAACGGGTACCACACGTGCTATATTGGTGTCTGTATTGGTATTACAGCTGCATTTCAGTGAAGTGTGGTGTACTCACTGAAACCATAAATATATTAAACATAGTATAGTTCTAAACAGTGGTAGGGACTCGGGACTGGGAGAAATTTTGTCACTTGTGCACAGCAATGATCATAAGTAGAGATGGGCACAAACTGGGAAAATGGTGGTTCGTGATTTGTGAAAAGTTACAAACCATGAACTATGGACCACCATGAATTGGGCCAGTTCGCAAACCGGTTCGTTTAGTTCATGTTTCATCACTTCCAGGTGCTAGCAAAGCAGCAACAGCCACAGCACTTTTCTAGCTGTTTGCATTTGTAAACAGTAAGAAAAGTTTCAAACTACCCATTCTGCTGCTTTTTTCACCCGCTGGAAGATGGAGGGGGGCAGGATGAGAAGTTTGAAAGCAACACTTTACTTGCCACTTGCAAGCAGCAAGAAAAATGTTGCATTTTTCAGCTGATGGGAGGGAGATCATCCATCAGCTGGAAAAAAGCTGCGGGGTTTGAAAGCAGTTCCGATCAGCTGAAAAAAGCTGCTTTCAAACCCTGGCAGCTTTTTTCAGCTGACAGGAGAGAGATTCCCTTCCCATCACTTGAAAAAGCTGCTTTCAAATTCTGGCAGTTTTTTTCAGCCGAGGGGAGGGGGAGAAGGGACCTCCTCCTTCTCCTCCCCTCAGCTGAAAAAAGTGTAGAAGCAGCAACACTTTTCTTGCTGCACAAGAAAAGTGTTGCTGCTTTCAAACTCCAGAAGCTTTTTTCAGCTGGCAGGAGGGGCATCCCCCCATCAGCTGAAAAAAGCTGCTTTAAAATGCCTGCAACTTTTTTCAACTGAGGGGAGTGGGAGGAAGGACTCCCTCCTTCTCCTCCTCCCCTGCTGAAAAAAGCTGCGGAAGCAGTAACACTTTTCTTGTCAGGCAAGAAAAGTATTGCTGCTTTCAAACACTTATCCAACCAAAGAAAGTAACGCTGTAGGAATCCACAAGGGCAAAGAATCCTGCATAAATTTACTATAAGACCTAATATACCAAATACAATTTACACATCTGTTAGATATTTTAATGACAACAACAATTCATAGATCTTTTAAATACACAGTGAAACCTTTAAGTGTACACTAATTATTCTTTAAATCACTCCTTACTGACAATTGGAACAACAATTCATACATGTACTACAATATAAAGGCCCCCATAACATGACATAAATAGTAGTATACATAAAGTGCTTTCTTACAAGCCCTGGATGGAAGACATCTCCTTGCCTACAGACAACCCCTGAACCTTAAATGACTTCTCACTAACAACCATGAACTGGCTAACAGAGTCACCAAAACAGGAACCAGACCCTGCAACAGACCTAGATGCCAACTCTGCCCATATATCTACCCAGAAAATACGATTATAAGACCCAATGGCATCAACTACTCAGTATCTGGCTCTTGCAACTGCTCATCCTCCAATGTGATATATACCCTCATGTGCCAACGATACTCCTCTCTGTACATAGGACAAATCAGCCAACGATGTATTGTCGAAGGCTTTCACGGCTGGAGAATGATGGTTGTTGTGGGTTTTCCGGGCTGTATTGCCGTGGTCTTGGCATTGTAGTTCCTGACATTTCGCCAGCAGCTGTGGCTGGCATCTTCAGAGGTGTAGCACCAAAAGACAGAGATCTCTCAGTGTCACAGTGTGGAAAAGATGTTGGCAGGTCATTTATATCTACTCAGGAGGGGTGGGGTTGAGCTGAGTCATCCTGTAAGAGTTTCCCAGGGTGTGGAATGCTAATGGCGGGAGGCTTCACTGTATCCTGAGGAGGCTCTTTTGCATATGGATTGGTGCTTGATGTGCTAATCTTCTCTGCAGGGCTATTGTCGGGTATAGAGTGTTTTGTTAGCCTGGTGTTTTTCAGAACTGGAAACCATGCTCTGTTCATTCTTAAGGTTTCTTCTTTCCTGTTGAAGTTTTGCTTATGCTTGTGAATTTCAATGGCTTCCCTGTGCAGTCTGACAAAGTAGTTGGAAGTGTTGTCCAGTATTTTGGTGTCCTGGAATAAGATACTGTGCCCTGTTTGAGTTAGGCTATGTTCAGCCACTGCTGATTTTTCAGGTTGTCCAAGTCTGCAGTGTCTTTCATGTTCTTTTATTCTTGTCTGGATGCTATGCTTTGTGGTCCCGATGTAAACTTGTCCACAGCTGCAAATCTGATTAATAAGTGCAATAGTGTCTTTTACTGGAACCTTGGTAAACAGGGATACAACATCAAAACTGACAAGTATGTCTTGTGGATTGAGTTTCAGAGAACTGATTTTGTTGATGAAATCTGCTGAATCTTTGATGTAAGACGAGGTTTTCCCGATGTGGTCCTGCAGGAGATCGGCCAGATGTCTAGCTAATATACCGTATACCCTGCAGCTGTGGACAAGTTGTGCTGGCGAAACGTCAGGAACTACAATGCCAAGACCACGGCAATACAGCCCAGAAAACCCACAACAACCAAATCAGCCAACCTCTGCGCAAAAGAATAAATAGACACAAATCTGACATCAAAAATGGCAATATCCAGAAACCAGAAGGAGAACATTTCAATCTACCAGGACATTCCATCAAGGACTTAAAGGTTACCATAATTCAACAAAAACGTTTCAAAATCAAAATCCAACAATTCCAATTGGAATTCATATATAAATTTGAAAAGAGTCCAGTAGCACCTTTAAGACTAACCAACTTTACTGTAGCATATGCTTCTGACGAAGAGAACTGTGGTTATCGAAAGCTTATGCTACAGTAAAGTTGGTTAGTCTTAAAGGTGCTACTGGACTCTTTACTATTTTGCTACTACAGACTAACATGGCTAACTCCTCTGGATATATGTAAATTTGATTTATTCAGACTTGGATTGAATAGAGACTTTGGGTGGTTGTCTCGTTACCAGAAGTAACTGCCTTCAGGCATTCCATTCAGGTTTGGCAATAGAGGGGTCACACCCAACCTGGATTGCACACTCAATATCTTTAATGACTTTTGCAACTGATTTACATTTACATGACCCTCCCTCCCTGCACCCCCCCCTTCCCTCACCACCTATATATATCTGGCCAGTTTCTTCATACCCTCCATGCATCTGACAAAGAGAGCTGTGGTTCTCGAAAGCTTATACTACAAATAAGTTGGTTAGTCCTAAAGGTGTCATTCCCATTGAAATGAATGGGATTTACTTTCAACACGCGTAGAACTGAAATACAAAGAAAACTGTACAACGGCCTGTTGTGTAGCTCTTTCTCCCTATGGTTATGTGATGAGTTTATTGTGTTCATTACGGTACCTGTAAAAACCAGCTTTAACATCAAGTCTGTATGGCCTGTGGAGAGCAGATTCCTTTAGGCAAATAAAAGACCCTCAGGTCTTGAAACAAAAAGTCATACTCTTCTCTTATCTTCTCCCTGGGTTTATGATACTCTAAGGTTAATGAGCTGCCATGAATCTTGACAAATATTCGCTGCAAGGAAGCCTCCCTTGAATCCATGCTTTCATGGATCCTCTTATCTCAGTGCACTCAGTTCTGCTTATTTTCTTTCTACTGCATAGTCCCGCCTCGCTAGTGACAGTGGCTTCCTTCCGTCTCCAAATCAGCATCTTTCAACTTGAAAGCCACGTTCAGTGGGACCCCCCCCCCCCCTTGCCCATTTATCTGCAGACCGAGTGTGACGCAGGCAGTCACAATAAGTCTACAGTACTCCTCCTAATAGGTTTGACCCTGACCTGGAATGAAAGCCCCCCCCCCACACACACTTTTAATGGTGTATAGCAGTAGAGTCTCTAAAAGAGCCTCAATTTAGTTTCTCTATAGCAGAAGCTGACTTGCGGGTGGCTCTTTTGAGATATAAATTTCTTTTGAGTGAAGATAATGAAACCCATTTCAGTCAGCTCTGTGGATAAGAGAGTTTCAGAAGTATATTAGGAAGGCATCTTAGCCATTGAGCAATGTGCATTTTAATGTGGCAAATACATCCTTATCCTGCCACACCCCCATGAATTGACACAGCAGTTATACGGTACATAGGAATGGTAGGAAGGGAAAACGACAAAGGATTGTTGTGGGGAAACGAATATTCCATTCTGGCAGTAATTAGAGCCCCCTGCCAATTGATTTTTACGTGATTAATAATTCTACATCTCTTATTTGTGACTTTCCCCCATATGTTAATTTAGGTTGTTTTTTCTTTGGGAAGCTAAGAATTTGCAAGACTAAGGAGAGAACAAAAATACAGAGGGAGAGGGAAATATTTAAGAATTTAGCTTGTGTCCTTGTGCAAGACAATCTCTTTCTTGAGAAATGTTTCAGGTAGCTCGCCATGTTGATCTGTAAGAGAAAAGCAAGATTCTGGTCCTGTAGTGCCTTAAAGACCAACTAGATTTCCAGAGTATGAGCTTTGGAGAGTCAGAACTGCCTTTGGCAGAAGTGCGGGCAACAAACTTACTCTCTTCTGTCACCTGACAATTCAGCTACCTTTTTCCAGTATATTGCAACAGAGGCTCCAAACCCTGTTAAACCGATGGGCATTTTTGGAATATTGAGATAGCATGGTGAGTGCTGTCACAAAATGGCTGCCATGGGAGATGTGGCCATTCACAAAATGGCTACAACGGGAGGCTGGGCAGGATCATGCCTTTGCTTGGAAAAAACGATGCTGTTTGATTTTAGTTTTCAAAGAAGGGAGAGGCCCCTGCATGTCTACAGGGAAAAGATGACAAGCCCCAAAGTGTAACTAACTCTACAGGTACACAGCTGTGACACACCTGCTTGGCCATGGAGGCCATGTTGGCAAACTGCCTTATCAGCATGTGCTCTTATGGTCTCCACTTGCCCAGGATACTGCCAATTTTCTGGTACTTGTCCCAGGTGATGTCTTGTTCCTAGTAGATGATCTCCTCAGGTGTTTATTACTTGGCCAGCTGGCCTGTGAGGGAGCTTGGAGCTGGAACCCAAGGCTTGCACGAAGTGAACCGGTTGATCCAGCACTGAAGTTCTGCCAAGCCTTAGCTTAAACAGGCTGGGGATGATTTGGCTTGGCTGCATCCGCTGGCAGGTGTTGGGGCTCAGGAGGCTCTGCTTTGGCCATGGTCCTGCAGGCAAGTAGCCCCGTTAGAGTCCTGACTTGAGTCTGCATGGAGGTGGTGTGATGCCAGCCTTGCCCTCCATCTCCTCTGCACCTCCTCTGCCCGAGCCCTTCGTCTCCAATCTGGAGGGCCTATGGGCCTTGGTTTGAGTCCTGCCTGGTGGGGGCCCAGTGGTTGTCTCTGAGGCAGGACTCACTTGCAGGTTCTGTTGGGGAGGTCTCAGGTGCTGCTAGGTATGGTCTGCCAGGGCCTCGCTTGCAGGCTCTGGCAGCGTGGTCTCTGGCGCATGGCCAGCCAGTGCCTCTGCAACTCCATGCCCTGCCTGACCTCTTCCTCTGGGCCCTCCAGGCCTGAGTCACTGGTTTGGTCAGAGGGGTCATGGCAGGTGAACCACTGTCATGATTTTGCCCAGATTTTACTTTTTAGAGAGATGTTAATCCACTGAGTTCTGTGGGACTGTGTGTAAGATGGCTGTCAGGATTACTTATCTTGAGAGATGAGAGAACAGCTTCTGGTTTGCTACAGGCTGCATTTCTGTATCTTGTTTACATAGAATGTTGTTTATGCTGTATGTTGTTTACCTAGAATGTGTTCATTCTATTCAATATTATTACGCTTTACAAAAAAAATGGCCAATTTACTAACTTCCAAAACTTCCTCCCTCCCTTATAATAATAATAATAATAATAATAATAATAATAATAATAATAATAATAATACATGAGGGTTTGATGCTAAAACAAATCAAACCATCTTGCCCTGATCTGTTCAATCCGTCTTTCTTATCTGATGCTTGTGCATCTCTCCTTGGCAGTCTGCCATCTCCCCCGCATGCCTTTTCCATCATTGTAACTGTTACCTGAGCACTGTACAATCATTCTGGTTATTAAGCACTAAGTCACAGCCGACCAAACTTCCTGGCCCTTGTCACCACGTGCCAGTATCTTTGTAGAGCTGAGGGTTGCCAGATAAATTGGTTAGAGGTATTTTCAAATGGTTGAAAAACCATGCCCAGGTCCAATTTCATGCTATATGTTTTCAGTATATGGCATAGTGAGATGCAACCGTAGAGAACATTTGTTCCTGGATATTTTGTGACGCAGACTTCTTCAGAGCAGGACTGGCCTTACTTCTTGCTCATGCACGGCACGCATAATGAATACTTTATTTTCTGCATCCCATGAACCTGACAAATGGTAGACTACAAAAGAAGAAGAGGAGAAGGAGGTTGTTTTAAGACCAAAACTTCATAAGACAGTGGTAGGCTTGTGATTTCAAATGTGGGATTACCCAAATCCCATCTAAAGGGGATGATTCAAAGCACCAAAGAGCAATTGGATGAAAAGAGTGGAATCTTCTTATCAGGACTTTTTTTCTGGGAAAAGAGGTGGTGGGACCCAGTGGTGGAACTCAGGACTGCGCAATGATGTCACTTTGGGTCAGCTGGAACAAGGGGGGAGTTTTTTAATGTTTAAATCACCCTTGGCAAAATTGGTCACATGGCCAGTGGCCCCACCCCCTGATCTCCAGAGAGAGATGAATTTAGATTGGGCTCCATGCCAGCAATCTAAACTCCCCTCTGTCTGGAGATCAGGGGGTGGGGCCACCGGCCATGTGACCATTTTCAAGAGGTGCTGGAACTCCGTTCCGCCGTGTTCCAGCTGAAAAAAAAGCCCTGCTTCTTATCACCCAACTTCTTTCTCTGTGCAGTTCCTCTTTAGGTGCTTCTGCTTCTGCCAGACATATTCCTGATATTGGAGTTTGACTGGGGGGAAAAGAGCTTGGGGAAGCACATGGTAGGGGAAAGAAGAAAGATCAACAGCCCCACCTCTTGCCGTTTTGATATGTGTGTGATTTCTAATGTCATCCTGTAGAAGTTTTTGCCAACTAGAGAACATCAGGTAAACACAAGACAGTGGAATTATGAATTAAAAGGCATTAAAGCTATTACTGCTGTTCTATTGTGCTGATTTTTACAGTATTTATGCTGATGCATGCTTTTAATATAGTTTCTATTTGACTATTCTTTGCATGTTGCCTGTTCTGCTTTTATAGTTCTACTAGCAACAAAGCCCATTGTAGGGAAAAAAATCAATGGGCTCTAGAAAGGGGAGGGTGGGTAGGCAGGCATTCCCTCGTCCTTTGTCACTGATCCCAGAGGGATGAAGGCAAAGGGAGACGGCATGGTCACCTCCTCTGTACCTGATCCTGGTCGAGTGAAGGGGGGGGGAATTGCCACCTGCTCTGCACTTGATCCCGGCCAAGTGAATGGGGGGGCATTGCCTCCTGCTCCACAACTGATCCCGGCTTGGTGAAGGGGGGGGCGGGCATTGCCACCTGCTCCACTATTGATTCCGGTTGGGTGAAGAAGGGATGGGCATTGCCTCCTACTCTGTACCTAATTGTGGCTGGGTGAAGGGGGGGGCATTGCTGCCTACACAGTGACTGACTCCAGCAGGTTGAATGGGGGAGGGGGGCATTGCCTCCTGCTCTGTGCCTGATCTAGGCCAGGTGAAGGGGTGGGGGGTGGGGTGGGAAGTGCTGGGAAGAAAGTAATTTGAATGCAGAGAAGAGAGTAAAAATACCACAGCAGTTACTCAAGAAAAAAGCAAGTTGGCTATAGTGTGTGTGTGTGTGTGTGGTTGGTGGTGATAATTTTACTACCCTTTCCACACACACAGCTGGTCCTCCTCCAGGTAATCTCACTTTCTTGCTTGACATTCCCTTTCAAATGCTGAGGAAGAACAGAAAAACAAAGAGGGGAAACATTTCCACTTACTCAACACATACAAGGGCTAGATAAGGTCCAACATAAGGATATGCATAATGGGAAAAAAGAAGCCAAAAATACACACAGAATTCGCTGGTTTGGCTTGTTAAAGCGGCTTCTAGAATGGTGAACCAAATTTGGGAAGCTAAATTGTCATGAGTCCCTCGCACCCAAAAGTTTGTGTGTTTCGTTTTGTACCTTCAGGCAGCAGGCATTCCGGGAACATTCCTGTGCTCCATGGGGGGTTCCAATTCGGCCTGGATAAGGCTAAATTTGGCCCAGATTGGGCCTGAATTGGCATGGAATGGGCCACTCTGCCGCAGGGGAGCACTCCCTTGCCTGGCAGTGGCTGTGTCATGTATGCCAGCGTACCTGCCAATATTGTATTATGTATCTTGTGCTGATCATAACCGTTTTCTAAGGTTGTATTCTGTATTTTGTATAAATCATCTGAGAGTGTGTAAACTGCTCACTAACAGTGAACCAGTGGAGGCTGTCTGTTATTTATTGCAAGTAGTTACGTTCACTTCTGGAGCAAGTGTCCTTGGATGCAAGCTGCGGGCAGCGAGCAATGTATCCTTTCTCAGAGACTGCGATGATTTCATTCTGTACTCTGTCTAGCCTAAACTAATCAGTTCCCATGTAACTCTTTGGGGTTTCACGCCAGAATGACAACGGACCCAAAGGGCGGGACGTTTCCCTATAATTAGTAGTGTCCATTTTTGAACAGTCACTTCTGCCAATTGCTACCTTTGTGTGAACACCTTGCACTGCATGAATCTCTAATAAAGTTGCTTCAGCTGGAACACCTGTGTGTTAACTGTGGAGAACTTGAAGGGACCTAACTGCCAGGGACTGACAGGCCGGATCCAAGCCTGGATTGGGCCCAAAATGGCTGCAAGGGGCCCAAAAGGACCAGGATCAGGCTGCTGCCGGGCAGGGAAGTCTCCCCCCCCGCCTGGCAGGGGGTAGATGCTGCCCGTTTTGGACCCAAGTCCAGGCATTTTGGTCCCAAATTGAGCCCCAAATGGCCCAAAGTGGACCAAACGGCCAGGATCAGACCTTTGCTGGGTCAAGGAGTGTTCCCTCGCCTGTCAGAGGCCCAGTCCTGGCTGTTTTGGGCCCACTCCGTGCCACTTTGTGCCTAACATGGGTCCAAAATGGCCAAAACGGCCTCGTTTCGGCCCTGATCCTGGCCATTTTGGGCCATAAATGGGCCCCAAATGGCCAACATGCCCTCAAACTGGCCCAGATTGGGCTGAAATGGCCTGTATTAGGCTGGTGCCCAGTGGGGGAACCCTCCCTGCCTGGCTCCAGCCTGTTCCCGGCCATTTCAGCCCTGATCCAGGCAGTTTTAGGCTGTAAATGGGCCCCAAATGGCCAAAATGGCCTCAATCTGGGCCCAAGCACTCAGGAACAGGCCAGTGCTGGCCAGAGAACCCTCCCCTGACTGGCACCGGCCTGATCCTGGCCATTTCAGCCCTGATCTGGGCCATTTTGGCCCCAATCCGGGCTGTTTTGGGTCATAAATGGGCCCAAAATGGCCGAAACAGCCACAACATAAATAAATAAAAAATGTCCTTGATTGGAGCTGAAATGACCAGAAATGGACCCCAACCAGCTCCAGCCCGGTCCTGGTTGTTTCAGCCCCAATCTGGGCTGTTTTGGCCCCAATCCAGCTTGTTTCATGCAGTAAATGAGCCCCAAATAGCCAAAACGGCCCCAAAGCAGCCCAGATAGGGGCCCAAATGGCCGGGATCGGACCAGTGCTGGGCGGGGCTGTTTTGGCTCTGATTCCAGCCATTTTAGGCCCTAAATGTGCCCCAAATAGGCCATTTTTAATATACCTTTGTGACGTCAGTCACGTGGGCGTTTTAAAGAGGTGCCAGAACCCCCTTCTGGGGCATTCCAGCTCAAAGAAAGCCCTGAGTTTTCCACCATAGAAAGAGGAGTGTTTATTCCTAATGAAGTAGAATTGGGATTCTCTATTGGGCTACCAGTTTATTGGGGGGCAATTAGTTAGGAAAGATATACTGAAGTTTTATTGCCATTTGTTCAGTGTAAACCAGTCTAACTTTTAGCATTTGAGGAGGGACTGATATCAAATACGTGATGCAGAGCAAATTGAAATGTGACTGTGTAGTTGGAGTGGAAAGTGACTGGAAAGTTGGAGTGGGGACACATGAAATGAGGTTCACTTGAGCGTTCCTAGGAACTTAGTAACATTTAGTGAGACTTTTAGTAGACCTGTTTATGGGGGAATATACATCTTGGTTTGTTTTGCAAAGCTAACTGGGCACTGGTCTGTATTATCTCCCCAGTCCCCATCAAGAAACTTGGTATAGCTGTGAGGAAAAGTGCCACAGTGTGTGTGGGTGTGGGTGTGGGTGTGTGAGTATCTGTTCAATCAATCAAACTTGATGAAAGCTCTGGAAGACTTCAGTCATATACTGCAATTCTAAAGACACTTCCCTGGAAGTAAGCAGTATTGAATAACATGGGACTTACATCTGAGTAAACCTGTTTAGGAGTGCTTCCAGATTCTTTCAGAGTTCTTTCCTTTTCTGAGTCAAAAGGCAAACCTGTACCTACCCTGCCTTTTCAAAAACTAACCTGCCTGGCCCAGAGCTGAAGGAAAGCTTATGGGGAAAATGTAGGTCTGTTTGGGGTGATGGTGGTGGCAGGTAGGAATCCAGCCAATTATTCTGCCTGCTGACCCAGAACAAACTAGTAATAGAAGAGAATTATTTCAGAACTCCTGGAAATGAACATTTTCTCAGTGCACACCCTTAGTGGTAGAGAGAGACAACCCTCCATAATCAGAGTTTATAGTTATGTACTTAGTCTTGTGTGTACGTTTGGTGTACGTTTGTACATTTGGTGGGACAGTGCACAGGGAATACAGTAGTCAAGTGACAGTCATCACAAATGTCACTCTCAGTGAGTCGCAGTGTGTCACTGCTATCATATGTCCAGTAGCTAGGCTCCATTCTACATATCTTTAGGTTTTCAGTGTTTTTCAACCATTTCTCAAGGTTTTGATGCTAAATTTAGCTTATATCACAAATCTGCTTTGTGTCACGGGTTACTGAGATTAAGTGTGTAAAATATTTTTAAGACTTGACATGTGTTCTATAGAACAGGGTTCCCTAATGGGGTTCCCATAGATGCCATGGTGCCCAAGCTTTTCAGAGAATCGTCAGGGCCATTGTAGGGTGGGGCTTTTCATTAGCTGCCCTCATTCAAATGAAAGTTTTCCATGGCTTCAAGAGCAGCCGCAGTCACTGGAAAATCAGGAGAACCAGGTTTTCAATAGTCAGTATATGGTTCCAGTCCCTCTTAAGGATTTCCTTCATTTATTTTTAATCCACAATCTCTTCCTTTCTCCCTGCTGCCTCAGGCTTTCCTTCCGTTATTTTTATTCACCATCTGTGATTCTTTTGCAAAGTGAGGAGGAAGGTTTTGCTTTTGGCTTCACATCTCGTGGCAGCTATTTTGAGGTGGCACTCACTACCCCTTCTCAGTTCCCAAGATGCTCAGATGCTCAAGAAGATAAGGGACCCCTGATATTGGAGTTGCCAGTGGGAGGGGGGACCTGGCGCTTACCTTTTTGGGTATCTTCCTGAGCGTGCAGAGCACATGCACATTACCGGAGTGGTGTGATGATGTCAATTCCTGGAAGTAACATCATTGCGCCTCTGGGACTGCACCCCTGGTGTCATGAGTCAGCCCCAGCCTCGACTGGCCACCTTACCTATTGCCTCAGAGTCCTCCTCAGAAGATGAGCAGGAAGGGCCAGCAGGATCTTCTCTAGAGCCAGAAGCCCCTGCAGAACCTATTGGAGAGGAAGAGCAGTCAGAGACCACTGCTGCTGCTCCAGAGGGAATTCAGCAAGAACAGCCTGGAGCTTCTGCAGAGACTGTCGGGGACGAGGAACAGCCAGAAACCTCCACAGAGGCTGTAAGAGACAAAGACTCCCCCAGGGCAAAAGCGAAACCCGAACACCTGGGGCCAGCTGAAAGGAGGAAACATAGAGATAAGACAGCTCTGCTGGAGAGACGGAGGAGTGCCCGTTTACAGGCACAGCACCGAGCGGAGCTGTTAGAGAGAGAGGCAACAGCTGTTCCTCATTAGGACAGCATAAAAGGAAGATGCCGAGGAAACCAAGCATGGAAGCAACTCAGCTCACCACTCCCTGCTACCAGAGCTCTACGCCTGGACGCTCTTGCCTTGCCTTGTGCCCTGCTCTACTGCTTGATTGGACTTTGACCCCGGCCTGCCTTCTGACTACCCTTCTGCCTGCTCCTCTCTCTGACTGGCATATTGGTCCTGACACTTAGCCTGACTTCTTGACCCTGGTTTGCTGCCTTCTGGACTACTGACCTCCTGCCTGTTGTGTTCAGCCCTGCAGTACCAGTGAGCCTCCTGCTGGCTGTGCCCAGCCCTGTGCGCGACACATGGCTTTTTGTGGGCCAATTCGGCTGGGTTGGGGCACAGATCGGGAAGCCTATTCCCCTGCCTTCTCCACCCTGCCTGCCAGATGTGGGGGGGGCAGAGAGTGTGAGTGGGGGATCCACCGCCCCCACCAGGGTACCCGAGATCTCTACCTGATATAGATGATGTTGGTGATGAAGATGATTAGATCTAGTATAGCCATCTCTTGAAATAAAAATGAATTCTAGATGGGTATGTTATTTTATGGCAAAAATAGATAGGAAACATGGACCTGCCCTACTCATGATTGGATGAAGATGTCATTTCCACAGTACAGAGGTGTATAGGGAGCTGCACCCTTCCTGTCTGTGCCTTTTCCCTGCAGTCCATTGCCCCAGACAATTTTTTCCAAGCTGTGATGCCTTCTGGTATTAGATTCTAAGCAGGGAAAATTTTTTAATGGCAAATGCACATCTATACAAAACCCGGAAAAGTATCAGCAAAATAAAATGCAAGTCAATGCCGTAAGACAAACACACTTTAATCCAGCATGAGCTTTCATAAATCAGAGCTCAGTTTTTCAGATGTGCTGCTCATTGATTTAAAAGTTCGATCCCACCATTTTGCTTCATGGAGTTGTCGACTAGACTTACACCTAGTCAGAGCGTTCTGTCTCTGTGAGAAGGTCTCTGCCAGCCGGGAAGTGGTACAGAGGCTGCAAGAAGAATGCATTGCGTCCCTCTGCCCCAGCTTGTGTTTTTTGATATTTATGTTCTGATATGATCTCTGAATGGGTTTTAAGATAGGCCATTTTATTCTGAAAGGGCAATAACAACGACCCTTTTCAATAGACAAAATGAGACTGGTTATTTGCAGAGATCCTTTCCACAACGTTCTTCAAGGGATTGCTCTGTGCAAATAAATCTGTTTATGGCCTTCTGGTCCGTATACAATGAAAGATGGATAACAGAAGACTTAGTTGTTAGGTAGCTATTCTTTATGAGAGGTGGTGCAATTTGTTACATCTGCAGTATATTAACATCCAGACAAAAAGGAGTGTGAGGGGTTGTCACAACTGCTGGCTGATGCCCAGGGAAGCTCTCTATAGGCTGCCACCACTTTGGTACAAGTATCCTCAGAAGGGCCCAGAGCACCCAACCAACCCCTTCAGAATAATAAAGAACTTTATTAAAAAGGTTTCTTAATAACTGGTTTCTTAATAAACTTTGTAAAATAAAGAGAATTGTAAAGGTTGGTAAATAAACAAACTAACACACCCTAATGGGTCTGACTGTTCTTAAATGTCTCCTCCTGGCGACTGGCTTCCAATTGTCTCATCCCTTTGGGATGAGGGATCCCTCTGTCTGCAGCAGCCTCTCCTCAGCTCTGCTCCCACTGTTGTGAGGCCTTTTATCCCTTCTCTCAGGCACCATCCCCTTAGTTTCCTATTAGTACAATTTTCTCTCAGAATCTCCTCTTACCCGAGCACTGGGTCGAAAGGGAACCTGGGAAATGTAGACCCTGCAATCATCTTAGTGCAGGCTTCTCCAGAACCTCTAGGCCTCACTAGGCCCAGGCTCATAACAGGGATGAATGTAGGGTTGCCAGCCACCAGGTGGTGGCTGGAGATCTCCCGGAATTACAACTGATCTCCAGGTGACAGAGATCAGTTCTCCTGGAGAAAATGACTGTCTTGGAAGGTGGACTCTATGGCATTATGGCATCTCCCTCACAAACCCTGTATTCTCCAGGCTCCACCCCCAAATCTCCAGGAATTTCCCAGTCCAGAGCTGGCAACCATAGGTGAACTTTGGAGGCTTGCATTCTCTTCATTCTGTAGCACTCTTTGTCTTCCAGTGGTTGCTAGGCAGGGCTTTGAAGGCCTGGGAAATGTTATCAACGTGGTAGCAGAAAGAGTTCAGTATTAACCTCCTGTGGAGATTTTAATCTTTGAATCTTAATGAACAGTGTTTGCATAAAAAAACAAGCAACGTGTGGCCTTCTTTGTGTTCTGCAAGCATTTTGGGGTACTTCTACTGTTAGTACATATATTTTTAAAAATTCCAGCTCTCAAAATGTCATAAAATTTCCCTAATCAAAGGTGCTTGGGAATGAATGCCATTATTTATTGTTGAAGCAATGGCACTTAGCACTTGGCCAAAGGCATGCTCATCTTTATTACATTATTTTGAAGGCTGTATGAGTAAGCTTTGGATCACATTAAGTCTTCATCCTAGATCTAATAACATGGCATGCCTAAACTGTGTAATATTTCTGAGTCCCCAGACAAAGTCCATCAAAATGGCTTAAAACAACTTTAATATGAAGAGCGCTGAAAACATCTTGTACTGCACTCTCTAAGACTTGTTCTAGAACAAACTAAAATTATACGACCTTAGTTTGTCAAGTTAGGAAGGATGGGACCAGACCTCCTCCTAAGGAACTGCAAGTCCCTTTTTTTCTGGAGCCACTGCACAGCAGAAAGGCAGGGAGAGGTGTGCTGGCATTGCTCTGGTGTGCAACATCACTTCCAGTGAAAACAGGAAGTGACATCATGATGTTAGAGGTGATGCTCTAGGATTAACCCAAAACTCTATGGTTGAACCAGTTTACACCAGAAGTGATGATGTGTGCTGATGCAATGCTGGTGCCCTCCCATTTCCCTCCATTTTCTCTCTTGCTGGCCTTGGAAGTGCTGGTGGAGTACTGTCTCCAACTACAGCAGGAGACCTAGCTTATCTAATGTAGCTTGCTAGGAGCATACTGTTCTTTTGTTAAGTGAATGAACATAGTTCAATGACAAAGTGTGTGCATTGATTGCAGGAAGTTCCAAGATCGGTCCTTGATATCAAAAGAACTATCCAAATCCAAGAACACATACCTTTTGTTAGGATCAACTAAAATGATGCAACAGAGAGTGCAAGCTTTTGAGTTCACCAGAACCTTTCATCAGGTTGAATCTTACAACCAACCAACCAACCAACCTTCCTACCCACCCACTGAATGAATGAATGAATTGGGTGTTGTGGGGTGGGGGAGAACAGATCTACCTGGCCATGATCTTAAGACATTTTTCGTACATGCATCTTGTGCTTAATGCTGAGCAGACAGGCAGATTTAAAAGAGTGCTAGTGTAGATGGTTCCAGTTTGGAGTAGTGGTGAAGAGCAGCAGGACTGTAATCTGGAGAAACAGGTTTGATTCCTTGTTCCTCCACTTGCAGCCAGCTGGGTGACCTTGGGTCAGTCACAGCTCTCTCAGAGCTCTCTCAGCCCCACCCACCTCACAGGGTGATTGTCATGACTCGTGAGCATAATAATAACACACTTTGTAACCACTCTGAGTGGGCGTTAAGTTTCCTGAAGAGTAGTATATAAATTGAATCATATCGAATGTTATCATTATTACTGGCTTTTGAGGAGCAAGATGTGCCAAATGGTTTATCTTCGCTGGAAAACAAAAGGCCAGCAACTGTCCCCATATCTCGAACATGTGGCGGGGGGAGGGGGGAGAGATTCACAGATCGCTTGCAGGTGAAGAGCAAAGGACTGGGAAAGATGGTCTGATTCAGTCAGCACTAATTGTAAGGCAGCTTGATACACATTTAAATATTTATATCCTGCCCAAGTTGGGTTGCCAACCTCAACGTGAGGCCTGATGATCTCCAGAATTACAACTGATCTCTAGACTACAGAAATCTGTTCCCCTAGACAGTGGCGTAGCGTGGTCTACAGCCGCCCGGGGCAGGAGGCGGTTTTCCTCCCCCACTGTGCGCGAAGCACGCACGCACGCACGCACCAGCCTTGCGTGATAACGTCACTTCAGTGACATCATTGCACGGGCACCCCCCCCTCTCCCGGTCCTTCCCACTCGCTTCCCCACCACCTTCTGCGCCGCCGGGGCAGCCGACAGCGCCAGCAAAGGGGCAGGAAGGTGAGCGGCAAGGCGGACCGCCTCCCCGCTTGCCTCCCCACTTCCCTGCCTGTTGGGGCACCTGGCAGTGCCAGCAAAGGGGCAGGAAGATGAGTGGCTAGGCAGTCCGCTTCCCTGCTCGCCTCCTCACCACCTTCCTCACCTGTCGGGACACCCGGCAGTGCCAGCGAAGGAGCGGGCAGGCAGCAGTAGTAAAGGGGGGCTCCTGGGGGGAGGCACGGACCAGGCACCCCCTCAAAATTTTGCGCCCAGTGCGTCTGCCCCCCTGGCCCCCTGCATGCTACACCTATGCCCCTAGAGAAAACGGCTGCTTTGGAGGGTATCATACCCCTCTGAGGTTCTCCCCAAACCTGCTGTCCCCAGGCTCCACCCTCAGATCGCCAGGATTTTTCCAACCCTGAGACGGCAACCCTACGCCCAAGATCCATCTAAAAGGATCTGATGAACACGTGGAAGGTTTTCATGGGAGAAGGAACAAGGAGGGGTTTAGTTGTCAAGGTTTCATTCCACATGGATGGTGAGTCCTACAGTTGTGGGCAGATCTCTTCGCACAAGGCCACCTGCTTGTTCCAGCCTACTCTCTGCTCATCAAGAGCTACCTTTTAGAAAGTGTCTTAGAATGAGAACATGTTAATGGGGATTGCTAATGAGCTCCTGTGTATTGTGGTATTCTCAAGCAAAATAAATAAAGCTGTTGCTGACTGTGGCCGTGATTACAACTAGAATACCTAATTGTTATTTCAAAAACTGCTTGGAGTCGGTTTTGTGTGTGTGTGTGTGTGGGGGGGGGGTCTTAGACAACTGCCTCCAGGCTTGACTTGACTCGTGCCAAAATATAATTAGTCACAGCTTGTAATTCTTTGACTCTAAGATAGGCTGAACTTCAAAGCTAAGGGGGGGACTGGGAGATGAAAAAGGATGCTGTCTGGCCCCTGTAATGTTTTAGAAGGAACTAAAACACTTTGGAGGCTTTTCTTGAAGAATGAAAAAGAACGAACAGGCAATGCAAAGGAATGGATTTACAGTGTGCAGAAAAAGCCAGCATGTGTGAGAATTCCTTAGACACATTGTGTACTTTTATGATTCTCTTCGTCTAGCAAAACGTAGGGCCTAACCTATCCCTGAGAGGGAAGAGTGATTTAGTGGTTTGAGAATAGGCCTGCGGCTGAGGATAGGCTGTCAATTTTTGTCTGATGTGGACCTTCTCCCTCTGTGTCCAACTTAATTGGCCTGGCACGGACCTGGGAGAACCAGAGAATTCTTTATTCCTGGGTTGGGTCACGAGAGCTCATTAGTTTACATGCTTTTGTTTTTTTGTGTGCAAAAACATAGCTGGGAGTGTATTCAGAGTTTCTTTATCTGTAATGATCCTTCTCTCTCCCTCCCCCTTTTTTCCTCTGTGACTCTTTCGCACACAAAGCATCATTCATTCCTTGTTTTCGTGGTCTCATGTACTCCTACATAATTTACCTAGCTTGTCGTTCTTGATTGAATAGGGCTGCTGCTAGTCATTCCTTATCTTTTCTGAGTTCAGCCGGCAGTAAACATACTAGATCTTGCTGACTTAAATGCAAACTCCGAGTCATTACTGATGGGGAGGGGGGGAACACATTACATGATGATGTTTAAATGGCAGACTTCCATTCTTTGCCATTGCCTCCCCCAGTCACCTACACTTTACCCCCAGGAAACTGGGTACTCATTTTACAGACCTCGGAAGGATGGAAGGCTGAGTTTACCTTGAGCCGACTATCTGAAGTCAGCTTCCTCCAGGATCGAACTCAGGTCATGAGCAGAGCTTGGGCTGCAATACTGCAGCTTACCACACTGCGCCACAGGGCTCTTTACGTGCCACCCTAGATAAAGCCAAACTTTTTTATCTGTGGTGGAAAAGAATAATATTCACTCCATATCTGAATGTACAGGGAAACTCCTATCCCAGCACAGGTTTGCACCAGCAGCCAGATATCTATGAAACAGTCCTAAGAAGAAATCAAGGCTTGTTTGGCTGGACTATCTCCCATTTTTTGGCAGAAGGGGAACATATTATATGAGCCATCACAGATTTGGTGGACTGTAATAAATGCTATCGATGATTCTGTAGAGTGATTTATTATGACAAATAACATACAGCTCTTTTTTCCTCAATAAATATAGAATGATGGCAACTGGGAAGCTGCATGATGCCTTATTATGTCCACTACTTCATTCGTTTGGAAGTAATGTGGGTTATTTACTGCATCCCTTGGAATGCATTTGTCTCGATAGGTCTTCAGTTGGTAAAAGAAATGATGCAAGCGGCCTTTGTTACCAGACACATATTGGTTTTTAACCTAACAAAGACTTAAAGAGTTATTTTTCTTGGCTGGGTGTTACCCAGCGTTAAGTGATATGCAATGCATGATTGAAGGAGACAAACACAACATGTACAAATGCTCTGTAAAGGCTCCATTATGGTGATCTTCCCATGTGAAAAATGTATTTGAGAATCCGGCATAATGGAAGCAGCATTTCACACGATAGTTATCGGTGATTTAATGTAAAACACGAACTCACACAAGGAGAACATTCCAGATCCCATATTTTCAAATGACAATATCACTCTGCATTTTCAAGCATGCAAGGGTATGTATTTTCATAGTGCGTGAAATGGATGCAATGTGTATTTGCTAACAAGTGTACCATAGACAAGTGTACTCATTAGAGGTCAGTATTGCTTTACAGCCATTACCCAAATAGGTGATCTCCTTAATTAATTGGGGGAATTAGCATTAAGGAGGCCACAAGAGGGAGTAACTGGGATTCTCCATCTATGACTACGGGGATTATTCTCTTAGAGAACTCTCAAATAAATAGACAGGTGTTAAACCAAAAAGATTTCTTTATTAACAGGGGAATAAAAGGCAAGCATACAAACCCCACCACGGGTCGCCATAAGTCAACTCTGACTTGAGGGCTGCATTTCATTTCATACCGAAAACACACATAGCATACACAGAGGTAACTAACAGAGCAATCCTAAAACAGTCTAACCCCATTGAAATCAATGAGCTTAGACTGGAGTAACTTTGCTTAGGATTGCAGTGTCAGAAGACGTGAGGAAATGGGAAAGCCCCTGTGACTCATGCCTTGGTAACTTTCCAGCTGGCATCTGCTCTGCCTGCGGCTAGGCAGTGCTTATGGCAAGGGGTTTATTATATTCCATATCCATAAACTGTCCTTGCAGTGTGGGGAGGGGGTCTGATTGCTAACACAGCTTCCAGCTGCATGTGTACTTCATTGCAAACCTTCTTATATCATGGATCCAGACCAAATTTCCTGTTTCCACTGATTCCCCCTTTCTGCTGCAGACTGCCCTCATGTTGTCCTCAGGGTCACTCACATTTTGTTAAGGTCAGCGGGCTGTTACTGGAACATTATGGTTGGTGCTCTGTGGCTCAGTTTGGTAACAACTGAGAGGGTTTGTTAATTTGACAGAACCTCCGGGGAGGCAAAGATGAAATTAACAAACCTTATCAAGAGTGATCTCTGCCAGATCTGTGGAGAGAGGTGAAATTGACAGAGCCTTTGGCTTTGGCTTTTTAAACTAAGCTTCCCAGCTAACGTTGTGTCTTCCTACACTTGAGCATCATCATATATGATGTCTTGTGTAGAGAGACTCTGGGTCAAACCACACAAGACAAATTACTCTTGATTTACAGGATATCGACATGTTGCTTCCACACTCCCTGGATGTTGGTGGCAGGGTTTTATAGATAGGCTGGACTAGCAGCCAGCTGCTTGGGAGCTATCCTGTGCTTACTTCCTCATCGCTCTCAACAAGCAGCTGGCGTCTGGCCAGGAGGCGTGCACTTTGCCGCCTCTCCTGCAGCTCCACCCGCTGCTTTTGTCTATGGCGCTCTCTGGGTGAAGCTGGAGGTTCGGGCGTCCTTGGCAGTGCTTCACCAGTGGTGTTGGAACTGGAGGGCAGTGGTGCTGCTGGCTCAGCTTCTGACTGAGAGCTTTGGGTAACTGCTGGCTGGGCTTCACCATGGTGTTTGGGGCTGAAGGGTGTTGGGGCTTCTGGCTCACCCGCTGGCCGTGGACTCTGATCTGCCAGCAGCTGTTCCTCCTGATTGCCGGCTTCAGCTGTATCGGAGCTGGCTTGGGTGGTTACACAAGGCTCCTCTTCTCCCGAGCAGTCCTCACCTGCACTGAGCCCCATGACACATTCTTTCATTCAAACATTACTCAAATGGTGTAGGTTCTCTGTGTTGCTCATACCACGTCATAGAATTCATCCGTGTCTTTTAACAGTAATTTGAGAAATAGACCTTGGTGTTGCATAAGTTCAAGGGGTTATTTTAACCCCCCCTTACTATTCTCTGCCTTTTTTAAAGAAAAAAGACTCTCACATCATAGTTACGCTTGAATAACCATGTACATTGGCTTATGTTTTATTGACTTCTTATCATCTGGAGTTTTCTGATTGTGTGCCAAGCCTCCTATGCCGAACTGTATTTCCACAGCTGCATTCCGATTGACGTGCATTTGATGGAGTCACATTAGTCAAAGCCAACGTTGACGTTTTCTATTTATAGAGCCAAATAAGCGTGTGTGGTTTTGAAAATAAGGGTTTTCATTCTGGTATAAACCTGAAATGGTGCTGCCACAGGAATCCTGTCATGATTTATTGCCAGCAAATGTGACCCCCTTGCTAAGTCGATTGGACTTGTGTGCACCTGATGCTTGCCGGTAGTCATTGCTCTTGGTAATTTTTGAAAAAGCCAGTGAAATAGTTCCCACATGTTGGAAAATTAGCAATGTGGCATTCAAGCTTTCGTGTGGCACAGAATCAACAGATGGAAAAAGTTAAATATCAGCCTGAAAGCATTTTCTCGCAGTGAATGAAATGCTCATAAGGTGTGACATTATTTAATTTTTATAAGGTCTGTCACATCTAGTCAAATTTATGATGGCTGCTTTTAAAAATCCCCTGTGCAGGTGCCTTCTGAGCTTGTTCCAGTTCAAACAAAGCCTGTGCTGTGTGCGCTTAAGCAACTGAGTCTATTCAGCAGTATTTAAATCATGTGCCACAGTAAAATGATTTGTGTAATCCAATAGTATTTGAAGGATTTGTGTTGTAACATACAAGCAGAGAAGTGCTTAGCTATAATCTTCCAAAAACTGTAGCGTGATGTTGCAAAGGCCGCATTGACAGTTCCATGCTGGGCTGAGATTCTGTGGAACTACGGGGCTGCTCCTAGCTCAGGTCTGCAAAACTTGTAACTTACTAGTCCAAACAGAATCAACTGCAAGGTTATGATTGGTGGTGACCAGCCAAGGATTTAATAAATCTGTTTTTGCTGTTTGCCTGTGTATCTGCACAAATGTGTGTTATTTATCTTTTTAGATGATTTCTAGCCTGCATCTCTGTCTAAAAACATGCAAGGAGGCTTGCAGTCTTTATAAATAAGTTTCAGACAAAATAATAATGCCCACACCATATATTAGTAGTAGCAAAACGTACCAAGCTATTAATAACAATATATGTCAACCTATCAGCGGTAAAAAGCAGAAAAAAGAGCAGCAATACAATCAGCGAATGATAGCAGCAATGAATCAATAATTATGCGATAGAAAATAGCAGCACTATAGATCAATAATTTACCATGTGCCAAAGGCCTTCTGGAATAGATAATTTTGTCACTTGTCAAAAGACCAAAAGAGAAGCTTCCACCAGCAGTGGGAAATTGTAGCTCAGTGACAGAATATCTTTGTGTGCAGAAAGCCCCAGGTTTGTACCCCAGCATTTCAAAAGGATCAGGTTGTAGGTGATGTGAATTTGCCCCATATATAGCTTTTTCACTATTTTTCCTGCCATTTCCTAAATAATCGGCCCTCCATAGCTTACAGTTTGAAATTGAAGTGATGTCATTGGTACACAAGGGAAGCATGTGCATGGCATTTCGCGGTGTGCTCTGGCCAGCCTTCATGCACTTTCCTCCTGCCCCCAGCCTGGTGGGTGGGGGCAGGGGGCAGCAGCTGGGGGCAGGGAATCCATGCAGACTCCGTGTGGACTCATTGCAAGATCAGCATGGAGGATGAGCAGAATTACTCTGTGGTTTGCGGCGGTAAGGTACACTGGTTCATCAGACGTTTGGAAGTACCTTTAGCTGGAAAGGTAGCCCTAGCAAATGATAATTGCCTGAACTGATGAAGAAAGGATATATCTGACACCAACAGATTCCACCAAAGGGGTACCATTTCATTCTGTTACAGCAGATGTATACATCGGTAGGCAGAGAGAGAATAACTGGAAACGGTGGGAGGTCAAATGCAATGTAATGCTAGAGGATCATCTCACTGTACACTCAAATATAATCGAATTACAAAATACACTCAGATTATCCGTGTAATTTGAGTGTATTTTGTCTTGTGTGGTGAGACCCTCAGTTTACACCTTCAGCAGCGAGTCGTCCTCAAAGAGAAATGTGAAGCAGACAGAGTTTTTAAAGCAAGTTCACCCAAATACTTACTGAATACTATGGACCTCTTCTGAATGCCAGATGGGATTGACATGAATATTCATTATGTATATATATTTTTAAACTTCATTGACCCTTCATTGACCCTACAAAAGCCATTCTTATCCAATATTTGAACTGAATAAAAGGCACCACTTATTTACAACAGGAAAGATAATTTCCCATCAGGCAAGTGAGGAAAGCTTGACTCCCACAAGTGGCCAATAAAGGTTCTGTCTTGTGTGATTCCCACAAGTGTGGTGTCATGGAATGAGAAATGTACTGCAACAGGCTTTGGGTCAAGAATGTGTTTTTCTCACCTTCTCCTGCCATGCTTTTGACTGTTGGCATTTAGCTACTACTTATAGCAGACAGAAGTGGCTGACAGGAGATCAGAAGCTCAGAACAGCAGCTTAGTTTAACTACCTGCAACTGTCAAGCGTTCTTCCCATGAAGCATTTTCTTTTATCGTCATGATCACGATCATCTTCATCATCGAGATTCATGATAACAAAAAAAGGAAATGAAGAACAGGCACCATCAGAAGGCTGGACTAAATAACCAAAACTGGTTCTGGTTGCATTGCATCTTGCAAAGTAGACACAAAAAGACGACTTTTCAGCCTGGACAAGGTATCTGTTCTTTCCAGGTGTTTGTCAGATACACCCCAGCATATCTGCCATGATTGTCTTTCTGCATAATGTTCTGATCCTCTGAGAGCATACAAAGATTCTCTCCCTGAGCTGGGAGAGAACGCTTAATTGCTTGCATTGCAAATGTTTTAGTAACAACCCCTGGCCGGCCGGGAAGAGTGACCTTGAAGTCTAGCGGAGACTGCACCAAGGGTCTGAAAGACTTAGAGACTGTGGAATGTTTATGCTTTCCTCCCTGTGTTCTCACACTTTTCCCGCTCCATCTCTAACAGACTTTCCTACACTATTGGGGGTGGGGTTTTGATCTATAATTCCCTTAGCTTTAGTTACTAGCCTCATTCCATCCAATAACTCTGTACAGCTAACTTGATAATGATATGCTCATCAATAAAGTTACTTTAACTCATACACCATGGGTGATGCAGTGAAGTACTGTGGGATACCTTGCAAGGCCTGACAGTATTGTAGCTAAGACACATTGCTCTTTCCCTATCACACAATCATGCTGCAAGGACAGTAGGGGATCTTGAAATAAGCAGAGAGTATTTAGAGAAGACCGTTCAGAAGCAATATTGCTTATGCTGTAATCCAAAGCATGTATTTACTTGCAAGAAAAAGATCTGTGTATGGTGTTCCTTTTCTTTTTTTCATATTTGCAACTTAAAACCAGGCTTCCTCCTTTTTTTTTAAACAGTTGAGATACCAGGGTTAGATAAGAGCTTGAACAGGGCTAAATGTTAGCATGAAGATGCCACAGTTATACTGAACTAGACCATTTGTCTACTCAAGGTAAGTATTGTCTACTCTGACTAGCAGCTACTCTACAGTGTCTCATGTACCAGTCTCTCAAATAACGTATTACCTAAGTCTCTTTAACTGAAGATGTTGGGGTCTAAACCTGGAACCTTCCGCACTATCTACCACAGAGCCATGGCCCCACCCCAAATCCTGATAAAAGTGTTCACCTTTGGAGTAGAAGGCTGTGCGTGATGTTTCAAGTCAGGAAATGGTGTGGTAAGGAGAAGTTATAACATGGCTTTCCCTTTGTCTTCTCCTGCACCATGATCTCTGCTTGAATCGAGACTTATGAGGCTATTTAAAATGAAAAACCACTTGGGGATCTATACCCAGAACTCCCAGCATCCCATCAATCGTGTTACTATGGGTGAAGCTACAAGTGATGAATGACACTTGAACGGCAAGTGTATTTCTCCCTGTTCACTTGCGCTCCACTCAATCCACTTGCCGTTCAAGTGTCATTCGTCACTTGTAGCTTGGCCCTAAGTCTCTTTGCTACTACACCTTCCTTTTTGCAGTTGTCTTGCTGCTGCTCCACACACAAAAAGTTTAATTCAAGATCAGTTCAGGAGGTTTCATTGTTTCTGGAACACTCTGTAGAGTTCCCCTTGAAAGTATCCCCTTGTCGCATAATAACCATCACTCTGTGCTTGACTGGAGATACTACATTTTAACATTTCCAGGTATAATTTTTCAAACATTTAAAGCGGATTGGTTCTGGTGCTTAATGATGCATGTCAGCCAGCCACCAGATTTCTGTACAGAAAATGGCTGTTGCTTTCTTTCTTGCTTAACCTTCACCAATCCTGAGCCACTTCCCATTTTTCCTCTTTACCCTAACTTTCTAAATAGTCGCTCTTCTGATCTTATTGAAAGACTTCTCAGGTAGCCAGATGGAAATTTATTTTTTTTACGCTAAAGAGATAAATGTAGCTAGAGAGGGAGCATTTGCATGGTCAGCTCTGGATAGTGGACTTGAGGGGCCTAGAGGAGCACAGAGTTTGTTTTTGTTTTCCTTTAGTCTTGTTTCCTTAAAAAAAAAAACTCCTTCATTTTCACTGCATTTCTAGTATATATTCATTTTCGTTTATATTCAGTCTTATCTGGCATGACATTTCCAGCTCTCTACCTGTGCCATGGTGTGAATGGTAGAGGAAGGAGTTCCCGACAAGGAGCTGTGCCTGAATATTTGCTCAAACCTTCTGCCGCTGGTCTGGTCAGCTCCTTAAGGCTGAGTCAACTGAGGGGGGGAAATGTGCTTAGCAGATTTTTGGAGGGGGGGGCTTTAGTGTTTCTAGTTTTGGTAACAGATCATCAGGGTAACACTCAAGATGGGAAGCAACTTCTGTCTTCAGCATTAAATACTAAAACAGTACCTTTGTCTTCAGAAATGTGAACCTTCTAGACATCCCTATTGAAAGAATTTTTTAAAAAATATATTATGAAATCCTCTGGCTGCTTCACAAGTATTCTATTCTATTTTATTTTTTGCAACAACCAAATATGTAAAGCCATATTTGAAATTTTTAATAACTTGTGCTGCCCTTACTCCAGAGTGTGTTCAGATCCTGTAATTTGAATGTGCGGTTGATTAATCCAGGATAAAATAGTAAAACAACCATTCCCTTATGAAAGAAACTTTTTCTTTGGGAGAGGGCACAGAGTTGTTGAGAGAGCAGCTACGCTGGGAAGTGCTACTGTCTCGAACAGAATCCTTCCCTTCCTGTGAACATTTATTTGCCATTGGTAGAAATGCCCTATTATAAGACATCTGTGCGGCATCAGAAAAGCTAATGAAAAATGAAAAACCCTCACTTGCCCTTAATACCCACTAGAATCTTACTTAAGGTCCAGAAGGAACTTTGGCCATGCCTCTTTATGTTTCCAAGAAGCAGTAAAGCATTATGCCTTTATCCCCACATGAATGAGTTCTAAGAAGAGTCTGGCACTATCAAAAAAATGAAGCATTCTTTAGACAAGACATAATTAAGTGAACAGGGCTAATAAAATGCTGTTGGAATATTGTCAAGATACAAAATTCTCTGCAGTATATTTGTTCACTGATATCTGCCTGTTCAAGAATAGCCGTCTGCTCACTTGAATACATGCACTCTGTCATTCTTGAAGGCTTGGCTAATGGGACATCCATGTTCCTGTTGAATCTTTAATTAGCCAAGGTTTATAGCTTGTAGCCATTGTCAAAAGGATCATAACTGACATGACTTCCTTGTCTGGAAGCTGGCATTTTTCTGGCTTGTTGGACATCATCTGGTGTAGATTCCCCCCTTGCCCCCAAAGGACTGTAAAAGATGGATGCCCTAATCCTCTGACTCCAGAGTGTGCATGGAGTGTGGCCAATGAGCTCCACACAAAACTGATGCTTGTACAATGTTCCCTGTGTGCGTTGCCCCCTCATAGCAGTTCGAACTATCTACCATTATTTTCTCCTCTCCCCTCCCAGTCTTTTCAGCTAGTCCAGTCTTGCTTTCCACCACCTCTCCTAGTCATGGTGGCCCTTTCAAACGCATGCCTCACGAGCCTTTGCTAAACATGCACATTAAACAAACCTATGTACAAACCAGTTATCTGCTAGTCTGGCCTGGCCTAAGGTCTGTCTAAGTATCTGCAGTCTACTAGTCAGACCTAGGCCCCAAATCTTTTTTTTTCAGTACAGGCCTACAGAGGAGATGCCATCCCATCTGGCCCCATATGTTTTCCACTGAAGTTTACTTCAGGTTCTCTAAGCCAAAAACCCAAACAGAAAAATGACGTGTGGGGCTCATATTTACATACAACCTTTCCACACCTGTCTAGGGAAGTTAGGACTGCTTACTGGGGCAGCCCAATACTAGTCGGTACCAGATCCCAAGTGATGGGGCAGATCTGAAGACTTGCTTTGCTTGCGTAAAATATATAGGTTGGCTCAGGGCTTTTTTTCTGGAAAAAGAGGTGGTGGAATTCAGTGGTGGAACTCAGTCAGGACCGCACACTCTGGGTCATCTGGAACATGGAGTTTTTTAAAGTTTAAATTGCCCTCGGAGAAAATGGTCACAACAGCCATGTGACCAGTGTTCCCGCTAATGTGAGCACGTAAGCAATCGCTCACAGATTCTGACTCCTCCGCTCACAGCTTCTCAGATGTAGCTCACAGATACTAACCCTCAGGCGGCCCCACCCTCCCAGTCAGCCAGCATCTGCAGGTGGGCCCTATAGGGATGGAGCCTCATCCCACTTCTCTCTTCCCTTCCTGGCTGTGGCTGGTTTGGCCCCCAGGGTGGTGCCAGAGAGCGCCTCCAGCCACTGCTGGCTCTCTAGCTGGGGAACAGAGCAGAGCTGAGTGATCGGGTCTGGTCTGACTCGTGCAGCCTGAAATTGCTAGGATCCCCTCAGCCCCAGAGAGCAGAGAAGAGGAGGTAGCGTCTCAGCCGCCACCATGGTGAAGGCGTCATTTAACTTGGCCTTGGTGCAGAAGGAGGCTGAAGAAGTAAGCACTGACTCACAAAAGCTCATCTTGAAATAAATGTGCTAGTCTTTAAGGTGCCATTGTGTGTCTGCTTTATTTTGTAGCAACACACTAATACAACTACCCCTTTGTAATTAGCATGGACATAGCCATTTTTATACAGAAGTATACTCTGATTTTTGTGGTCCTTTCACCTAATGGCTTTTATTGTTAAATTGTTTAGATTGTAATCAAAACAATTTGATTGTAATTTTTTTTTAAAAGGAGGTGCACTCAAAACTTTAATGAAAGTTGTTGTTTCGGCTCACAAAGTAGATTTTTAGCTCACAACATTGCAAAGCTTAGAGGGAACATTGCATGTGACCATTTTTAAGAGGTGCCGGAACTCCGTTCCATCACATTCCCACGGAAAAAAAGCCCCGTGTTGGCTTGAAAAATATTGAACTCCCCTTTTTACTGTAGGTTTTGATACTTATTGCCATGGTTCTCCCCCCCCCCCATTCATTTTGCTGATCGTTGGATTGACTCACAATGGCCTCAGATGCTGTGGGATAGCTACATTATCCCCCAGCTGAACTTACACCC
This sequence comes from Eublepharis macularius, assembly GCF_028583425.1. Lineage (NCBI taxonomy): Eukaryota > Metazoa > Chordata > Lepidosauria > Squamata > Eublepharidae > Eublepharis > Eublepharis macularius. The sequence continues at coordinate 78,443,802 of NC_072799.1, forward strand.
TTCCAGAGGAGTAGAGAAGGGCTGATACTAACAAGCATCGCCATCAGACATTTATTCTCCATCTAGGAAACACACTGTTGTATAACTAGATACTATCCCCCCAATATACACGTTTTTATCAGTGATCTTTACAATGGCCCTGCAAGTTAGACTGTTATTATCATCCCCCCCCCCAAATTGCAAATGAAAGGGACTGATTCAGAGCAGTAGCTTACTCTGAGCCAACTCAAGCCATTTCAGTGCCTCAAGCACTCTTCTTCCATGCCCCCTTCGCAAACAGTAGTGGTGTGGATTGGTGTGTGTGTGTGTGTGGGGGCACTTTACCTGTTCTTGTCACTGTTTCAGGAGATGTTTGAGAGAGCACCTACGCAGCCTGCCCTGGATGTGAGTGGCAGCATTGAATCTGGGAGGTAATAAAGGGCACAAGCCATGCCAGCCCCTCCATTCACCTTGCCACCCTCTGCTGATTGGACACCTCAAGCAGGTGCCTGGGCCACATAGGTAGTACACTGGCACTGCACTGAACTTAAACCATTTAATAGATTTGCAGCCAAGATGAGATTTGAACCAAGGACTTCTTGGCTTGCCTCTTGCACCGTTAGCTGTTACACTAAACCAGTTGAATTTCCACGGCTGCATTGATCCACGTTCCAAATACTATAACTTTCAGACTATTAGGACTTATAGCATATGCTGGATAAGCTGTTAGATCCACTTCCAAAGCAAGGAAATTGATATTCTATAAACTAAATTGGGATCATGGGCTAAGTGCCAATATTAGGCACACCTACAGCATAGTAACCAATTTAATAACCACTGCCCTTTAAAAAAAAGTATTTATGTATTGTTTGGAATACTAGAGCACCTGCTTTTTGCTTTGTACAGCAGTCGAGGGGCCCCTCTGTTATATCCTGATTCCTGAAGCCCTGCTTGGTCTGACAGTGGATACTCAGTAGGCCTTGGTCATCACCAATAGCAGTTGGCCCTGCTTGTGAGCATCTAGAGGGGCCCGCCTGGCCTCTGTTGGAAAGAATGTCCAATTAGATGCCCCTTGTTCTGCCTGGGAGAGCCCTTTCCCAAGGTAATTGGTTCCACTGTCAAACTGCTGTTGCTGTTGGGATTGGGAAGTATTTCCTAATGTTCAGTTAAAATCTACCACCTGTTAGATTCCAAGGGCAAGATGAAGTTACAGGATGGTTGTTATAGCCCCAATGGAGATGTGCATTTGCATATGGGAGGGCAAGACCCCATACTTCCATTTCGCTTGGGTGTATATTCTTGGGACCTGCCACCACCAAACTGATTTTCAATCTTGCCTTTCACCAGCAGTTTGGCACTGGTGAGCCACTGATCTCATGCCAAGCATGAATGGATGGCTAGGCACGAAGGGAAGAATCTTGGCAGAGCCTTCTTCTCAGACAGAGAAAGATCTTTATTGTACTATGCTAAATACGTTGCAAAGCACAGAAATGCTAGGAAGTTCCCATCAATGCATAAGGGCTAACCACTACAGAAAGAAAATAAAACAGTCTAAGTAGTCTAACTTGAGAGGTACTATGATGTTACCTTGGCAACCCAAATCCAAGCTGATGGGATAGATACTCCATCCCCCAAAGCACAGGAGATAGCGGCAAAATGCCCCCACTCCCTCACTTCTTGGACTGGAATGAGCACACAGACGATGGATATTTTTGAACTCCTAACAATAGATGGATTCCCCAACCCTGGCTTTTGAAAGAGCAGCGCTTTGTGTGTCCCTGGCCTTGTATCTCTCTCCAATCATTTGGAGTTGCACTATTGCACATTGTCAGTGACTTTTATTGCCATGCATGGTTTATGAAAACAGACATTCCCTTCTTTCCCAGTTCAACCAAACTGTGGACTGCTTTCTGCTCAGTGGTCATGGGAGATCTTTATGGCCCTCTCTTTTTGAGAAGCAGAGTCTTCCAAGGGTATGATGTCCTAGGGAGGGGGGAAGTTCAACTAAAGGGCATCTTTATACCTCTCCTACACAACAAGGGTAGAGAAACTTCCTAAAGTGATAGCAGTTTGGCGATGGAATAAATTACCAGGTGGTGGGATGTTCTCCTTGCTAGTGATCTTTTTCTTGCTATATTTTTTATTTATTTAAACTGTAAACAATAACAAAACTATAGACAACAAACATAAAGGATAAAAACATTCTAAAAAGAAGACACAATACATAGACAAGTGAAAAAAAGAAAAAAGAAAAAGAAACACTTAAACTAAACTACAGATTGAGTTCTGATTTTCTCCTCCAAAAATATAGATCATTTTCAGAATCTCGCTTATTCTAAATTAAACATAAAAGTCCTCTTTTTCCTATTGTTCATGGTTCTTAATCCATAAATCCAGATGTCATCAGATCCTTATTATCCATTTCATGTAAAAAGTCTATAAACAGTTTCCATTCAGTCAAAAATGTAACTAATGTCTTTTCCCTAATCAGTGAAGTAAGTTTTGCCATTGATGCAAACTCCAATACTTTTTTATCCACCATTCCTCCACTGTTTGCAATGTTGGGGTTTTCCACTTTTGTGCACAAAGTACACTTGCTGCCGTAATCAAATATAAAAACAAAGTTCCAAAGCTTCTTTCCAAGTGGCTGACCATTATTCCCAACAAAAAAACCTCTGGTTTCAACTGGATTCTAATCTTCAAAATCTTCTGAATTGATGATTGTGGTCAAATCCACATTACTCATTCTAAGTCGCATGTTCCCCGCATTCCCCACACAATCCCGAGTGCCAGTCACATTACCTCATTAAACAGACGCATTTCATTCGCATTTCTCCCAAATATGTGGTTACAGGTTTTCAACGGGAGTTTCACGGTGGCCGTGAACGGGCCAATGCGCAATTTACATGGTTTTTTTAAAAACCACCCCCCCTTCCTGTCTCTCCGGCCGTTCCGAGAATTCCTATTGGCTGATTCAATTTGCAAGTGCTCCATAGTCTGCAAAAGACTGTTTTTGACTTCATAGCATTGGATTTATTGATTATGCTGTTTCTGAATCAAATCTGGTAGTTTGAAAAATCATTTTGGGGTGAATCCATCCTCAGAACGGACTCGCGAAACTTCCTTTTTAACTGTTTTTTTTAAATTTTATATTACTGTAATATCGAAATTACGAAATATCAAAATAATGACACTCCAAGGAAGTGAAACTTCAGTAAAATTCAGGCACTGAACTGTCCTGCGTAGGAAATGCCCACGAAAGCTTCCGGCATGCTTCCAAATTTCCAAAAAAGAAACAGGAGAGAGCCATCAGTGCTGTCAGTGGGGGAAAGAGAGGCATCATTATCTTCAATGATGTTTCTTTATAAGGCAAGATCGAAATAACGGAAAAGTGCGCTCAAAAAAATAAAAAAAATGGGTGGGGAAAAAAAGGTCCCGCCCCCAAAAGCGGTTTTCGAGCGGCCGTGTGACCGGAGGGACTCGCAAGAAAGACAGATTGGAAGCAGGAATGTGAACAAAGAGGGGAAAATCGCAGATTGGAGGCAAACAGAAGATATCCGATAATCATGCGGGTAATGGGTGAATGTGGATTTGACCAGAATCTATAACCAGAAACTCTTTGCTTTCTTACATGTCGACCACATATGAAAAAATGTCCCTTCTTCTTTAGCACATTTCCAACATACAATTGAAGCACCTTATACATTCTAGCCAATTTTTCAAGAGTCATATACCAACGATACATCATCTTATGAACATTTTCTTTGATACTAGAGCTTAATGTAAATTTCAACCTCCTTGTCCACATATTTTCCCATTGCTCCATTAATATGTCACATCCACAGTTTTTGCCCTTTAATCATACATTCTTTTACTTGCTCTTCTGTCTCAAATCTCAATAAAAGTTTATACATTTTAGAAATAACATGTTCATCATTTGTACAGAGGGCAATTTCAAATTCAGTTTTAAGATTGCTCAAAGTCATAGTGACTCTTGTTTGCGTATAGAGAAACCACTGGCAAATGTGCCCTTCTGTTGCTAAGTCCTCTCTTGATTTAATTTTAACTTGACCTTGAGAAAATTACAATAAATCATGATAAGTTAACCATTTAGGTGGACTCACCATCTCCCTTCTAAAATGAGCTTCCTGCGATGACAAGCGGAGAGGTATTTTTGAGCACAATCTAGGTTTGTATTTATTCCATGCTCTCAAAATGGCATGCTTTACATAATGATTATTAAACTCTGCATTGGCCTCAAAATCAAAAAGAGTCCAGTCAACTTTGTCATACCATAGATACCCATGGCACCCAAATTTTAAGTCTCGCCCTTCAAGGTCCAATAGTCTTCTATTTTTTAACATTATCCATTCCTTCATCCAAACCAAACAGTTGCCCACAAAATATACTCTCAAATCTGGTAGACCCAAACCTCCTCTTTCCTTTGTATCCTGTAGAACCTTAAGTTTAACCCTTGGGTTTTTTCCTTGCCATATAAATCTCGATATATCCTTCTGCCATTGCTTAAATGGTGCCTCAGTTGTCAATACTGGAATTGTCTGAAATAGGAATAACATTCTAGGTAAAACATTCATTTTAATTGTAGCTATTCTTCCCAACAATGATAATTGAATCTTATCCCATCTTAACAAATCCCTTTTAATTTCATTCCAAGTCTTGATATAATTATTTTGGAATAACATACAATTCATATTTGACAGAGTAATACCCAAATATTTTACCTTTTCCTCAATTTTAAACCCTGTTTTGCTCTCCAGTTTCATTTGTTCCTGTATTTTCATATTTTTAGTTAACACTTTGGTCTTCTGTTTATTAACCTTAAAACCTGCCACCAAATTTTTTCAATCTTGCCATTAAGGGTTTAATTCCCTTTAAAGGGTCCTCCAAACCAACACCAAATCATCCGCAAAGGCTCTTAATGTCATGGGCTGGGCCGGGCCAGCCCAGCCCAAGCAGGGTGGTTCAAGTCCAAACCTTAATGCCAGAGTCTGAGGGGAGTTCCAAGAGCTAAAGCCAGGTCAAACCGGTGGTCAGAGCACGAGATAATGCCAGGAGTGAGTCCAGAGTCCAAGAGCAAGGTCAGGCACAGTCCAAGGTCAGTTACCAATAGCATCAGGTCCAAAAGCAGGCACAGGCAAGGAACACAGAATGGTTGCAGACAGTAGACACATTGCTTCCACACCCGGCAGTTCCTCCAGACTGGCTCTTATAGCCAGGCGTGGTTTTCAGCCGGCTGCTGGGGCTCCATCCTGACGCTACTCATTGTCACTCTCCAGCAGCTGGCATTGGCTCAAGAGGCGAGCACTGCGCCATCTCTCCTGCAGTTCCAGTGTCTGGCGCTGCCTGCGGCGTTCCTTGGGCGTGGGTGAACCTGGGGGGGGGGTGGAGGCTCTTGGCTGTGCTGCACCTGTAGAAGTCCCTGGCTGAGCTTCCCCTGTGGTATTGGAGCTAGAGGGTGCTGGTGTCTCAGCTGCTGGCTACAAGCTCTGATCAGCCAGCAGCTGTTGCTCCTGATTGCTGGCTTCTGCTGAATCAGGGCTAGGGCTGGCTACACAGGGCTCCTCTTCTCCTGAAGAGTCCTGGCTGGCTACATGAGGCTCCTTTCCTCCAGAGCAGACCTCACTCTCAGACTGGGCCATGACACTTAACTTATCATTCTCCTATTTCACCTTTACACCTCGAATTCTTTCATCTTGTCTTATGCCCCTGTTCAGAACTTCAAGTACCAGTATAAATAACAAGGATGACAATGGGCAACCTTGTCTTGTACCTCTTTGTATTCCACATGGTTTGGTTAATTCTCCATTAATGATTATCTGTGATGTCTGGGATGTATAAATCGACTTAGTCCATTTTATAAAATTGTCTCCAAAATCCGTATCTTCCAAGATCTTAAACAAAAATTTCCGATTTCAATTATCAAAGGCCTTCTTGGCATCTAGGAAGATCAAAGTGGCTTGTCTTTCATTCTGTTTTTCCAAATACTCCAAAATATCCAATATATTCTTACATCGTTCTTCCGCTGCCTCTTAGGTAAAAATCCACTTTGGACTTCATGAATAATGTCTTGTAGGATACTTTTAAGTCTTCCCGCCAAAATCATGGCAAACAGCTTATAGTCATTGTTTAATAATGATATTGGCCTGTAATTTCTTGTCAATGTCTGGTCTTGACCTTCTTTTGGTATAAAATGTCTCCAGCATTTTACCTCCCTCTAAGATAGAGTTCATCGTCTTTTGTAAAGGCTGGAGGAGTCCATCCTCAAAACACTTATAATAACTACTTGGGAGTCCATCTGGTCCAGGCGCTTTCCCCAGCTTACTCTTTTTTATAGCGTCTCCCACTTCTCTTACTGTTATAGGTCCATTCATAATTTGTCTTTGTTGTTCTGTGATCTTAGGTAATTTCTGCTTATTAATATATTCATCTATTTTTTCCACTGATATGTAACAACTCTTACAGAGATTTGCATAATATTGATAGAATGCTTTTTGTATTTCTGAAGTATCTGTTAATACCTTGTTTGCCTCTTGTATTTTCAATATCATTCTCTTTTCTCTCTCCTTTCTCAGTTTATATGCCAACCATTTCCTTGGCTTATTTGCATATTCAAATGTTCTTTGTTTGGCATAATTCAATTTTATTTCGATTTCTCTTGACATTAACATAGGTAGCTGTTGTCATAAGATCTTAATATGTTGCAATATGTTTGTATTTCCAGGAGCTCTCTTTAGTTCTTCCTCTTTGCTCTTTATCTCCTCCAAAATACATTGCTTTTTCTCTTGATTCTTTTTCTACAGTTGAGCATTATGTTGCATTAAATGACCTCTAATAAATGCCTTACTTGCATCCCAGACCATTCTCATGTCTTTGCCTTTATTTAGATTTAATTCAAAACATTCTTTGAGTTTATTTTTACAGTCTTTGATAATCCCTTCATTTTGTAACACAGCTTCATTTAATCCCCATCTAAAGGTACCCCATTTCTCCCTATAAGTCATAGATACAGGATTATGATCTGAGAAGGTCTTGGGTAGGACCTCTATTTTAACCACCATAGTGGCAATGTCCCTTAATGTCAAAATCATAACTATTCTTGAGAAAGATAATAACAATAATAACATTCAATGTATATACCGCCCTTCGGGACAATTTAACACCCACTCAGAGCAGTTTACAAAGTATGTTATTATTATCTCCACAATAATCACCCTGTGAGGTGGGTGGGGCAGAGAGAACTCTGGAAGAGCTGTGACTAGCCCAAGGTCACCCAGCTGGCTTCAAGTGGAGGAGTGGGGACTCAAACCTGGTTCTCCAGAGTAGAGTCCTGTGCTCTTAACCACTGCACCAAACTGGATCCATGTCTTTCTAAATAAAAAGGTTTACTCTCTCGCATTGCCATTTTTCTGTCTCCACAGATCAATCAAACCCCAACTGTCCATTAAATCAAAGAAAGCTTTGGGCAATTTACCCTGGAGTGTCTTAACAGGTTTCTCAGAACATCTATCTATCTTGGGGTCAATCACTCCATTCCAATCCCCCACCAAGCAATAATTTCCATATGCTAAATCTGTTAAACATTCCTCATTTATTTATTTTTTTGGAAAAATCCAGTTTTATTCTCATTTGGAGCATAGAGTCCCACCACCAACATTTTTGACACCTGTATGTCAATTTCTACTGCCACATATCTTCCATGCTCATCACTCAATATCAATTTAGGCTTTAAGTGTGATTTAATACACAAAGCAATTCCATTCTTCTTTTTTGTATCTTCTGCTATAAATTCTTCACCCAGAACTTTATGAGTCAGAAATTTCATATATTTTTTTCTAATATGGGTTTCTTGCAAACAAATCAGATCATGTTTTAGATTCTTCAAATATTGATCTTGAGGTTGGACAGCCATTTGTTGAGGATGCTCGTTAGAGCATCAAGCAGCATCAAGCATCCAGCATCAAGCAGGGCATTGGGCCAGATAGCCTACATTGCTCCTCCCTGCTCCAGGACTCTATGAGTGGAAACAAACGAGATGAATTTCACATGAAAAGCACTTGACATGAAGAGCACTGCAAGCTTTCCTGGGGATAGTAGTCTTACCCCCTCCCCCCAGGAACTGGAGGAAAACCAAGCGAAGTGGTTTTTCTTGCAAAAAACAGATGCTAAACTGGAGAGATTCTCTTTCAAAGAGATTCTCTCAAAGAGAATCTGGAGATATTGATCCTCTTTCAAAAATACAATTGGCTGGGTGGGTGGTGGTGGTGGAATGTAAGAGGACCTTGCCGGGAGAAGAAGAATGGGTGGGACTGGATTTCTCACTCGCTCACAAAACTCCTCGCCTTTTTCCCTGCCTCTTGTTATGTCATTTCCCACCCCCATCCCAAGATCTCAGAGGATTTTTGAGGGAGAGAGTCTGCGTTTGAAAGTCCCTCCAGTTGTGATTCTCCCCCACTGAGAATCACATTGAGCAGCTGTTTTTTTTAACTACAATTCCCAGGGATCCTTGCATGATCCGACACTCGCTTGTGCGTCTCGCGTGTTTTGCCTCTATGATTCAATAAGGCAATTGTTAGCTAATGTTTGCCTCTCCTTGACAATGCTTTTAAAGCATCCTGGGGTGTGCTGTTTTCACGGGACTTCTCTGCTACCCGTTGTCATCCAGACAGTCAGGATATCCTTCCCATTTCATTGCTTGCTGCTGAATGGGATTCTTAAACTAAGAACACCAAATGAGAAAGAGCGAGTCTTTGGGGAACTGTTTTTGATGGCCTTTTTATCTCTGTCAGTGGGAGATATACAAATGGGATGGAAGCTGGATGAACTGGGGGGATGTGCTGACATTTGGTACTTTTCCCCATTATGCTCAAAGAAATAGATAAAAATGGGAAAGCCCAGCAATGACCCCATTTATGGCAGTCTCTATCTGCCTATGAATTTAAGTACCTGGGGAGTGGCGATGGTGGAAGGGGAGAGAGAATGAGAATATATACTGGCTGTATCATCCAATGACCTTTTGCTTTGCGAGTGATAGATCAAGAGTGGAGATAAAGGTCATGACATAAGACAGCTATCAAATCCTTCCATTAGCCAATCATCTGTATTATTTATAAAGTCCTTCTCAGAAGGACACCCGAGGATGTTGGGCAGAAGAACTTTAATGAGAACAAGACAATGCAACTACTGTAAAGGACACGAAAACCACTGGGGTAGTGGTTTTTCTTCAGAACTGTCAATTTATTGTTTCAAAGAAAACAAATCAGTGTATAGATCCAGAGGAGTTAGCCATGTTAGTCGCAGAATAGTAAAGAGTCCAGTAGCACCTTTAAGATCAACCAACTTTATTGTAGTTTAAGCTTTCGAGAACCACAGTTTTCTTTCTCAGATGCCGTCTCCAGTGCTACTGGACTCTTTACAAATCAGTGTATGCAATTGTAGGATGCAAAATGTTATCAAGGAGGAATTTGTACCTGTGGCATTGCATCCACTTGTTCAAAGGGATCTCTATAATCTGCAGAACTACTGCAGACTCACTGAATCAATTTTCCTGTGTTTTAAAAGCACTACGGAAAAGTGTTGGGCCCTGGAGAAGGGAAAGATAAGAGATCTCTTGGGAGAAATTTAGGAGAAAGAGAAATGTTTTCTTTATGCTCCAAGATGCGTACTGATCAAGCAAACATTGCCACCATCAAAACTGTATTCTTTCAGTGGTGTTTGCAGACAAAAAGTATACAAATTCTTATATGGTGCAACTAGAAAACCAGCATCCTTTTACTGACATTATGTTTCTTCAGGGGCTTACCAAATTTGTGTTTTTAGATATCTTTCTGCCACCTTATCATCATCATCATCATCATCATCATCATCATATTTATAGCCCTCCCTCCCCGCAAGCAGGCTCAGGGTGGGTTACAATAATAGTTAAAATATACAGGAGTGAACAATAAATTCACAAATCTTACAGACACAAAATTTCAGCAATTCACCTGCTCACCATATATGAAAGAGGGTGGAGGTGTGGATTGATATCTTCTTGCTGCTCATGTGGAGGGGGGGGATGCTCATGTAATCTTCCCACAAGTAGGAGACCAGCAGGAAGACTCATTTGGTAGATTTAGTGTTGGCCTCAACCATATTCCTGGAGGAACATCTCTGTCTTGCAGGCCCTTCGAAAAGATGCAAGATCTTGGCTGGCCTGAGAGTCCTCCAACAGGTCGGGGCCAGGACTGAAAATGCCCTGGCCCTGGTCGAGGCCAATCGAGCTTCCCTGGGGCCAGGGACCACCAGTAGATATTTACCTGCTGATCTCAGCACACTCCAGGGTGCATACGGGGAGAGGCAGTCCCTCAGGTTTGCTGGTCCCGGTCCATTTAGAGCATTGTAGGTTAAAACCAAAACCTCGAACCTGATCCGGAACTCCATAGGGAGCCAGTGTAGCTGCTGCAAGATTAGAGTTACGCGTGCCATGTATGATGTACACATCAGGACACACGCAAAAACATTCTGGACCTGTTGCAATTTCCAGGTCAGGCCCAAGGGAAGCCCTGTGTAGAGTGAGTTACAGTAGTCCAATCTGGAGGTGACGGTTGTGTGGATCACTGTCGTTAGGTCCTGGGTACAAGCTTGTTCAGCTTCATGAGTAGTACCTTCTAGGTACCAGTTTAGATTATATGCTGGCTCTACGCATGTGGGAAGTGTGAAAAGATGGGGAGCACATCTTACCTTACTGTTTACATGGCACGCTCCAAAGTACCAGGGAATACTCAACTAGCTGAGTTGTCTGATTTGGCACATATAGACTTCTCTGATCAGATTTCGACTGTGCGCATGAATCTTATGCATGTCAAATAGGATGATATATAGTTCTGGAGATGGGACTGGCCTGACACATGCTCTCATTTGCATATGAGAGGGCAAGACCCCACACTTCCACTTCCCTTAGCACATATTACATGTTGCCAGCGACTTTTATTGCCCTGCATGGTTTGTGAAAACAGACATCCTTCTAGCCCCCCCTCCTGCTGCAGCCCACTGACCTCCCTGAACACCCCTCAATAGCAGAATTTCAGTGGGCTGCAGTTAGAGCCAGAAACGTTTCATTCCATGGATAGAAGTGCCTTCTGTTCACCCTCCACCCCCCTGACACCATTTACATGGTCAGCGGGGGAGACGTGTGTGGGAATGGGCCTCCTGGGGGCAGCATGATGATGTCACTCCTGGGAGTGATCACATTGTGCTGCCCTAAGAGAGTGTGTGTGCTTTGCAGAGAGCTGATTTGGGCCCCAAATGGGCTGAATTGGGCCTGTTTGAGGCTCAAAGTGGTCTGTTGTGAAGAGCATGTGTGCTCCTGAACTCACATGGTGACATCACTCAGAAGTGACATCACTGGAAGTGATGTCATTGTGAAGGTGATGGGCTTGTGTGAATGGAGTATGCTGGGGCCATGAGATAGGTAAGCCCCAGGTCCCCAGCCTCCCACCAGGATGGTAAGGGGACCTGGTGGCAACCTATTTCCAGGGCAGCAATTGGCAGTTGTGGAAAATACAGGGTGTCAGTCACTGGCAGGTAGATCCCCCAAGTTCTCCACAGCAACCATGCAGGTGTATTGGTTGAAGTAACTTTATTAGAGATCCATCAAGTTCAAGGTGCTCAGACAACAGTATTGGCAGAACTGACGTAAATGGGGTTGGTAGTGTTAGTTACAGGGAAGATTCCTGCCCTCAGGACAGTGACTGTTAAATTTCTGGTACGAAGGAGTCAGGGGGGTTGAAGGGGAGAAGAGAGAGAGAGAGAGTGAAGGAGTTGAGAGGAGTCCTCAGGGAAAACACTTTTCAGCACTAGCAGTAGAACTGGGCAAGTTAAAAGGAGGTTTAGGAAGTAGATGCAGACTCCCAATGGGCCAAAAAGAAAGGGATAGAGCTTCTAAAGGAGAGGAGATTGTCCCTTCCCAGTTAACCAGGGAGACAGCTCTAGAGAGGGGAGAAATCCCTGGTTAGGTGTAACAGATAACTGCCTGAGGAGATCTCCACATTTCAGTTGAAGACTGAAGGAATGCACTAGTGTGTGCAGAGAGGGGACTTGGGGTATTAAAAAGAGGGTACCAGGCCTCCTAACCCCAGAAGTGAAGAAGAATACTAAAAAGAAAGCATAGCCAAGTGCTTGGGTGAAGAAACAAGGGGAACAAACGCTAACAACAGAAGACTTAAGTAACAGCGAAGAACCTAAAAACTGAAGTCTGTGCATGTTCTGAATGTTACTTCAGTGCTCTAGATGTATATATGTTGAATTTTACCTCAAACAGCTTCAACTCTTGACTTCACCTAACCTTTCCCCTTTAAAGTAAATTAACTCCTTAGTTTAGTTTTAAGATCAATGGCCTCTGGGGCCATTTCTGTCATTCACGGATAAGGGAACATCATAAGACCAAGAAGGAAATTCCTGCGGAAGGGTGCCCTCCCTCCTGCATTTTTCTGGGCTTCTATGGAAAATGTAATATATCCAGGGAGAAATATCTTCTGGAGGGACCATGTTTTTTGAAGTAGGGAGCAAGAAACTCCCTAACAATTTGAGATCCCAACTTATTCTCCCAGCCGTCAATATTCCATGATACAATCTTTACTGTCAGTCCCTGGCCGTTAGGTCCCTTTAATTTCTCCACAGTTAACACACAGGTGTTCCAGTTGAAGCAAATTTATTAGAGAGTCACTCAGTTCAAGGTGTTCACACAAAGGTAGCAATTGGCAGAAGTGACAATTCAAACAAAGGCATTACTAATTATAGGAAAACTTCCCGCCCTTCGAGTCCGTTGACATTCTGGTGCAAAACCCCGAAGAAGTTACATGGGAACTGATTAGTTTAGGCTAGACAGAGTACAAAGTGAATTTGTCCCCGTCTCTGGGAAAAGATACATCGTTCGCTGCTCGCAGCCCGCCTCCAAGGACTGTGGGGCCTCTCAGATAACTGAGAGGCCCCATCGGCTCTCCTGCATTTCATGTTAGCAGTTTACACACTCTCAGATGATATAACAGAATACAACTCTAGCAAACAGTTGTGATCCGCACAAACTGCAGAACACAATATTGGCAGGTATGCTGGCATACATGACATTTACTCTTTGCTTATCATCCCTTAGTCCATTACTAGCTTTTCAATATAGTAACAAAACTGAATCCTCCTTCTCATGGTTACCTGCTAAGGAGCAGAGATTCCCCATCTGTCCCAGACATCTCTGTCCATATGGGTTCAGACTAGACCCACTTAGATGGCAGCATCATAGACAGGGCTTTTTTTCAGCAGGAACGCGGGGGAACAGAGTTCCGGAACCTCTTGAAAATGGTCACATGGCTGGTGGCCCCGCCCCCTGATCTCCAGACAGAGGGGAGTTGAGATTGCCCTCTGCGCCGCTCAGTGCGGAGGGCAATCTAAACTTCCCTCTGTCTGGAGATCAGGGGGCGGGGCCACCAGCCATGTGACCATTTTCTCCGAGCACAACCCACTGAGTTCCACCACCTCTTTTCCCAGAAAAAAAGCCCTGATCATAGACAATGGATTATCATCACTACCGGCCCTTGTAAAGGCTTTTTGTTATCTGCTAATAGGGCAGGAACCCTTTATCTTCCTTTCTTTGCACTAAATTAACTTTGTTTTCCTGAATCTTCTGATTTTTAATATTCAGAAACACTCACTGAAGAGAGTTCAGCCTTAAAAGAAGACACTCCTGTTCAGAGCAAGGTGATCCTCCAAAAGAAACAAATCGCTCTCAAAGTCATCCTGTCCATGATTTGCCTTATCTTTCTTATTTCCATTAGTCACTGGGGTAATCTCAAACCTTGAATATGTCCGTTCCTGTCAACTAGTTTTCCATGGGGACATACCTCAAGGTTTTTAGGTTTTCATCAAATTTAGCAGGGGAAGAAATAAAATCAATCAATATTTCCTCTGTCTAATGCGGTGTGTGTGTCTTCCCGGCCATCCCCTTTTGGAGATAATTCTCTATGCTAGAAACTCTACTTGGAGGGCGTACAGTCCTTGAAGGTATTTCAATTTTCTGTCCAAATAAAGGTGTTCTACCTCATTGACTATAAGAGTCGATCAGGAAAATGTTATAACTTTTTAAATATTCTTGATTTGCAAGAATTAGCTAAGGGATTCTAGAATAATAAAAATACAGCTTAATTCTCTCTCTTCTTATGAGGCCAAGAATTCTTTCTATAAATGTTAGGTCTGTGGTAGAGTAACATCTACCGAGAAGGAAAGCCAAATGTTCCTTGGCTGCTCTCTTATGTAATCAATTTATCAACTGTCCTTGATAAGGGAGAATATTAAAAAACACTTTATTGTGATCAAAGGTCATTGGTGGCTTAGGTAGCTTAATAACCCATTTACTCTCTCCTACTTTCCTTTTCCTTTTAGAGGTAGCGGACCTGTTAGTACTAGAAGGCTGAAACTTATCAGATGCTATATAATGTGCTCTATCTATTTTAGGAGGAATAAGATTCAGTTGATATTTAAGAAAATTTAAACTATCAAAGATCTTTTGCAACATCTCCGAAGTTAAAACAATCTTAGAGGCCAGAGTAGCAAGGCTTTTAGATGTCCTGTTGCAAGTGGCATTCTTTTTAAGAAGCTCATCAAGTGTCTTTAAATCTAATGGAAAATCATTTCTATTGCTGCAATCGAAAGAAATTTCATCATGTATGGAAAAATCTCACAATCTGACCTTCATTCCAGGTAGGTTAGTAGGCTGGGGTTGCTCCACTTGCTGGCAATTAGTTGTGTCATTTCTCCGTGCTTGCCAGAGGTATCACGTCTCCATTTTTCCCCTTCACCAGAAACCCATCCCCCACACCAGAGATAGTCGTTGGAAAAACTCTTCCATTCTGCACTGGTTACTGGCAGGTTGCTTTCCTTCGAAATCTACAGTTCTCCTCTTCCCCATTAGTATTAAGCTATGTTGTATATTAAACATAATTGATTAAATTGTCTCCTTGTTATAATGAGATGAAATAACTATTAATAGGATGAATTTATGGTTGTTGTGGGTTTTCCAGGCTGTATTGCCGTGGTCTTGGCATTGTAGTTCTTCAGAGGTGTGGCACCAAAAGACAGAGATCTCTCAGTGTCACAGGTCTTTTGGTGCTACACCTCTGAAGATGCCAGCCACAGCTGCTGGCAAAACGTCAGGAACTACAATGCCAAGACCACAGCAATACAGCCCGGAAAACCCACAACAACCATCGTTCTCTGGCCGTGAAAGCCTTCAACAATACATGATGAATTTAATATATAAAAATGTCAACTAAATTGAGTTAAAATTGGGTCTCAACATAGAACTGTATACTGCAGCAAGTCAAGAAGAAATCAAAACAAGCCTAAAACAGGACTCATTAATAAACCAAAACCCTAACTCAAAAAAGTAAACTCAGTACTATCAATAAACTAACACCACTAGCAGTACTATTCAGTATATAGTAATATGAGCACTAAGAATACCATAGCATCAAAGCTAGAAAAACCTAGATGTATTTGATTTTAATTTGAATAATCCAAGCAATTAAAATTTTAATAGTTATAATAAACAGAATGAATACAGCTCAAATAGACAACACTCAGAACTCAAGAGTGAACACAGAAGATAACACACACTCAAATACTGACAGAAACGAACTAAATAAACTAAGCTAAACTAAACCTCTTATTCTCTTAGTAATTTAGCCTAGCCTGATAAATCCTCAAAAGAGAAGGGAACAGAGTAAATAAATAGAATAAAATAGGATAGAATAAAATAAATTGTTTATCAACCAAACTCTTTAAATGCCTCACCCCTCGCTCGTGTAGTTAAGCAAAGGAGGCAGGGAGATAAGTGGAGAAAAAGGAGCTAGCACTGCCAATAAAACTAGGAAACGAGATAAAAACAGGAATCAACTTAAATAAAATTAAGACAGCAAGAGGGAGAGACAAACTATAATGAACCCAAAATAAAAATAAATAACAATAATAGCTCGGAATACGAGGTGGATCTGTGAACATCCTTCAATAAACTTTATTTCTAATTTTACTCTACCTGGATTCTCAGTGTTTCTTTCAAGCTTGTAGAAGTGCCTTATCTCTTTGTCGACAAAACTTTATAGCTGTTTGTGAAGGTCATTGCCAGAAGTGGAAGCATCCCTTAAGTTTGGTGTAGAACCTAAGCCAGCTGCTCTTAGGAATGAGAGGTAGTGGAAGGAGGGTTCTGTTGTTACTCTTAGGCTATCTTAAGGTGAATTTGGCCCAAAGTCACACAGACATGTATTTAACAATGCACTCCTAAGCAGATTTGCACCCTTATAAACTCAATGACTTCACTGGATTTAGAAGGATACAACTCTACTTTGGATTGCACTGCAGTATAGACATCATCATGACCATACATGTTAACAAAGGAGCAGTCTGATGATCCAACAGAGAATCCACATAGGAGAAAAGCGTTTTATGCAAGTGGGTTGTAGAAACAGTTTTAGAGAAAGAGGTGCATCTGAGTGATTGTCAGTCAAAAATACACCTGGAAGAGAAGCCCTACCTTTGCAGGACCTGATGGAAAGCATTGTTCAAAAACAAAAGACCACGTGTACCTATGTTTTCTGCAGGTGGTTTTGAGCCTCTTGGGTGTGAAATACGGACATTCAGTAGGTGTGCTTATCTCAAGTGTGCTTATCTAAAGCAGAGAGACAGTGTGGTGTAGTGGTTAGAGTGATGGACTGGCACCTAGGTGACCCAGGTTCATTTCCCCGCTCTGCCATGGAAACATGCTGGGTGATCTTGGCCCTGTCACACTCTCAGGGCCAAGCTACAAGTGATGAATGACACTTGAACGGCAAGTGTATTTCTCCCTGTTCACTTGCCCTCCACTCAATCCACTTGCCGTTCAAGTGTCATTTGTCACTTATAGCTTGGCCCTCAGCTTAACCAACGTCACACAGTTGTTGTGAGAACCAAATGGAGAAGAGGGGAATAATGCCAGCTGCTTCGCTTTGGGTCCCCATCGGAAAGAAAGGCAGGGTATAAATGAAGTAAATAAACTTTTGGGAAGAACTTTGTAACTTATTCTTTCTGTATGGAAGTGTCTCCCCCTCCTCCTCCTCCTCCTAATGTTAAAAAGAGCATCCCTGTTAGATTTGGCTTCTGACAGCAGTTTCTGTTATTCAGAGCAACAGGAACATCTTTCTGTCAAAATTGGCTTCTGCATGGTGAACGAGACTGTTGCACTGGCCATCAAAAATGGCAACCTGTCAGTGTTGGTTACCAGTGATCTATCTTGATGATAGCTGGTTTGCTCTGCTGTTGTAGCTGCTATTTTTTTTTCCCATCAGGAACACACAGGAAACTAGGCCTCCGATTGTGCACAGCATTGGGGTGCGGGTCGGAGAGAAAACGATGGCCTGGGTGTCCAGGGGCATCAGTCATAGTTGCTGCCATAGAGTCATTCTCTTCAGCCAAAGACACAATGCCTATGAATATGTACAGACTGCACTGGGGCACTGGTAGTCTTCTGTTAAGGAACTAGTGTAATGATAGCATAGTCTTACGGACAGGGCTTTTTTTCTGGGAAAAGAGGTGGCGGAACTCAGTGGGTTGCCCTTGGAGAAAATGGTCACATGGCTGGTGGCCCCGCCCCCTGATCTCCAGACAGAGGGGAGTTGAGATTGCCCTCCGCGCCGCTCGGCGGCGCGGAGGGCAATCTAAACTCCCCTCTGTCTGGAGATCAGGGGGCAGGGCCACCAGCCATGTGACCATTTTCAAGAGGTTCCAGAACTCCGTTCCCCCGCATTCCAGCTGAAAAAAAGCCCTGCTTATGGATATGTCATTTCAGTTGGAATTTCTGACAGGCTCCTGCCATCTTCCTCAGCAGGTTGCCATTTCTGACAGGCAGGCCCTTTCCATTACGCAGCTTGTCAAAAACAACCTCCCATCACCTACCTCCATAGGTTGCTGTTTCTGACAAGTCGGCCATTTCCATTACACAGTCGACCGGAAACAGCATGTTTTATGGAATCGAGAAAGTAATGGAATGTTGGATGCAGGTCAGAGGAGTAGAGTTAGAGGGCCTCATACTGCAGCCTGGCACCTGGGCCTCTATGGGCACCGCTGACAGACATCAGGATTAAAGCGAGAGCTGTCCCTATCACTGAATGCACATGCAAGAGACTGCCTTATGAGTCAAATCTCCACCTGTAACACAGCTTGCATTAGTGCAGAATCTGGCAACCACACACCACAGCAGCAAGGTGTTGGTAAAAAGGTAGTTGCCATCCCAAACCCAAGAAATCCTTTGTCCCATTGTGAGGATCCTCCCTCACTGGCACCCTCTCCTGATGGCCTGCCATCCTACCAGCTCCCCAGGCAGGCATCCTCTGGCCTCAGATGGGCAGGGAAGGGGGTTGCACCACCTTGTTCCTTTTCCTGCCCTGGAAGTAGCAGCACGCTCCAGCTGTCTCTCCCTCCAAAATCCTCCAGGGCCTTCACAGGAACCTGAATTTAAAGGCCTCCCCTGGCCCCACCTCCCTGGCTCTGGCCCCAATCGTCACCCGGTCTCCCTGACAGGCCCTGCTCCCAGCCTATCTGATAGGAGGGCTGGGTAGACTCTGTAGTCTCCTGGCCCCACCCACTCCATCCCCACCTGGAGTGTGGCATTTGGTCTGCCCTCTGCCTGGCTCGCCCCTGCTGCTTCTGAACCTTCCCCAGTGGCTCCCTTGGCATCTTGGGGCCTGCACCTGCCTGACTTGTGCTGATGGCAACCTCCTGTGAGCCTGGACGAAGTGGAGCCATCTGGGCAACTGCAGGAGACAGGTGAGTCTGCCGAGTGGCTGCAGGCTGTTCCCCAGAGTTGTGCCTGGGCGTCGGCTGCAACTGGCCTAAGGGAGGGAGAGGCCTGGAGGCCTGGAGGGGCTCCTGCAACTGAGGTACTGCCAGAGGCTGTGCTGCGGGGCCTAAAGGGGGTGCCTGCTGCTGCAGGGCTGGTGGTGAGGGTGGACAAAAGGCCGGACACCCATTCCCATGTGTACATGCTCAGAGGCCTTGTTTCCTGCCTGTTCCTGATGGGACCTCCCCTCCAAAGCAGTAGATCAAAACTATCCCTAGTAGCCAAAACTGCCAGCTGTTGGAGTCTTTTAAACAGCTTGGAAGGAGCAGCCTGTGGAGGAAGATGGTGGGATGGTGTTTCTGATGGGCTGTGCAATGGAAATGGCCTGTCTCACAGAAGCGTCAACCTGTGGAGGAAGATGGTGGGGTGCTGTGACAGACTGGCCAGTTCGTCGGAAAGTGTAACTTCTGGAGGAAGATGGCAGGAGCCTGAGAGACAGTACAACAGAAACGGCATAGCCATAAGAATATGTTATCATCACATTAGTTCCATAACAGGAGTCTACCAGCACCGTAACACAGTCTGTTTTGGGTTGCAGAATTTGGAGGAGAGATGGCAGCAGATGACAACAGCTGTATTGTGGCAGTATGACTGGTCCTGGAATAAAGCTTGTGGCTGTTCAAAGTCTCAAACGTCCTTTCCTCCTCCCTTATTCTGTACATGCCCAGAGGCTTTGTTTTCTGTGTATTCCTGGTGAGAAGTGCAATTTCAAATATCCTCCCATGCTCTTTTCCTTCCTGCCCCCTTTTGGTATTTTCTACGCAGCAGATGAACTAAATGCACTCACAGCCAAAAGACTTTGCATGTTCCAAGTAACCACTCCCACCCCAATGTATGGAATAAAGATACTTCCCCAAATGATTTCTGTGAGGATAATTTTGGGTAAAAGCAGAGAATAGAATTGCAAATACAGTGAATCCAGGTTTGGAGTTTTGGTAAGAACGTGAAAGATGGGTATTTGGTGCAAGATGATAACATAAACCAAAGATATTTTCTTTTCTTTTGAGCTGTCCCATCACAAGCAAGAACATTTTCTAATTTGAAATGTGCAGTCCTGGGAGCATGCACGCACTTTGCGCATGCGCATGTGGTACCAGGGGCACCACCTCCCGCCAGGAGTTGCCCCCTGTGCTGGCAACCCACTGAGTTCCACCACCTCTTTTCCCAGAAAAAAAGCCCTGGTAGGCCCCATATCTTCTCTGCCTTCTGCACTGCACTGCACTGCAACCTACTGGCAATGTAGGTTGTAAGTTGCTGGGGCCTGGCTGGTCCAAGGCCCCATTTGAGTCCCACCTGGAAGCTTTACAGATGCTTCATAATCCTCCTCATGGACAGAAAAGAGTCCAGTAGCACCTTTAAGACTAACCAACTTTATTGTAGCGTAAGCTTTCGAGAGTCACAGCTCTCTTCGTCAGATGCATCTGATGAAGAGAGCTGTGATTCTCAAAAGCTTACGCTACAATAAAGTTGGTTAGTCTTAAAGGTGCTACTGGACTCTACTATTTTGCTACTACAGACTAACACGGCTAACTTCTCTGGATCTCCTCATGAATGCATCTATAAGCACAACCATGTGGAGGAAACAACTGAGACCCCGTATGGCTATAGTGGCAGATACTGCTTCTGTGAGCATGCTAGCCCATCCCATACTCTTTGTGGTCACATTTCTTACCATTAGGAAATAGGACCTGTTGACATGATGCCATCACTTTCCCACTCCAGGGCCATTTGCAGTGGAAAAAAAACACCAGGAGGAGCTATTGCTTTAATCCCGCCCCCCCCCCCACTTTTCCAGTGCAACTCCCCACCCCCCTTTTTTTTCCTGCCATGGATTTCCAGACACTTATTTACCCTTGAAAACACATCTGGGACTCTTCCAAAATGGAAAGGAGCTGACGGGGGGAGTTGCTATCAGAAATGAACACATGGGAAGGATTTAAGCATGCCCTCCTCCTGCCATTTCTCTATCGAACGTGGCTGCTTCCTGCCGATGCTGAGATAATCTAAGTTAAATACTTCGAACAATCAATCTGCTGCTATGGAAATGCTGTTATATTTCTTTCTCTGAATTAAGTGGATTGATGGAGACAAGAAGTAAAGAATGAAAAGAGAGTAGCAAGGGACAATTAGGTAGAAATGCTGCACAGAAATTAAAATCTCATGCCAGTATATTACAATAAAATATACGTTAACATTTAAGTTTGATGTCAGGGGATGTAGTTGACTTCTATGAGGTTGGAGTTGAGAGACTTTTATATGGAAGAGTAAATCTTGTAGAATACGCTCAGTTGGCTTTTTGAATAAAAATATTCCAACCCCAAATCTCTGTGGGATGGCTTTCATAGGAAGTTTCAAGGCCGGCTCAACTAAAAATCTTCCTTTCGAGATGTAAAATTTAAAGATGGCCCCAGTAGTTTTCAACATGGAGGCTTTTGTGATCACCAGCTGGGCTGTCCATGAGAGAGTTAATTAAATGTCACCCCAAGTTACTTGAAGGTTCTACATTGTTCAGTGGGATTGCCATCTACTGATTCTCTTATTTGACCAAAATCACGTTTTCTAGTCTTAGAATAGCTTTAACTTCTCTGAAGTTTCAAATCGTGCATTCAGCCATTCTAGACAATCATTACATACAAATACTGATCATTACCTGTTTTTGTATTTGTGGAGCTTCAATCCTTGAAGATCTTCCACATTATCTTCTGCTCTGTCCTTTGTATACGGAGCCCAGAAATAAGTGTCTTGGGGAAATCTTAAAAGGCATTGATTCCTCTCCTGTAGTGGAAAAAATAACCCTCCTTCTTTCCTATTTGGATCTGTATGTCACTTATAGAGTAGCACAGTTATGAAAATCCAGGCTTGAGCTGCACTTAATGGCTGATTCTCCTTCATTTTTCTGTGCAGTAGACATGGGCACAAATCAAAATGCGAATCAAATTTCATGACGAATTGGGCCTATTCGTGTATCGTGAAACCGTGTTTCGTGGGGCTGTTTTTTTCACGAAATCCATGACTTTGGGGGCGAATTCATTCGATTCATGAATACTTCATGATGCCAGACAGGCTGGTGTCGATCCATTGATTCCCTAGGCAACATAGGCCCAGAATGTCTGCAGACCTTTTGTTGTCATGGAAACCCCAATCTTAGCCCATATAACCTTGATAGGCAGCTCTCCCTGCCAACCTGAGAGCTGAGCAATGCAGGTCTGCACAAGTTTACCTGGGAACTGTAGTCAGAGACTCCTTCCCCTCTCTATTTCCCTTTTCCATTTTTAAAAATGAGATGGTGGAGTAGTGGCAGCGGAAGCCTCAGCAGCTCCTTCTGCTGCTGCTTGCCAGCTTCAAAAACCCTTCCCTGATTCTCTACCTCCTGTCCTCCTGCTGCTCTGAAATGCCTTCCCACCCCCTGCCCCCAAGCTGCTGAGGCTGCCACCCCTGCCCCCAAGCTCCCCCACCCCCAAGCTGCTGAGGCTACCGCTGCAGTGGCAGCAACCTCAGCAGCTCCTTCTGCTGCTGCTTGCCAGTTTCAGGAACCCTTCCCTGATTCTCTACCTCCCATCCTCCTGTTGCTCTGAAATGCCTTCCCACCCTCTGCCCCCCAAGCTCCCCGGAGAAGATCCTGAGCAGATCTGCTCTGCTCGGCTTTTCCTTCAAGAACTTGGAGGCGGGAGGGGGAGGGCATGTCAGAGCAGCAGGAGGATGGGAGGATGGGAAGGAAAAGTCAGTAAAGAGAACCTGAAGAGAGGAAAACCCAAGGAGATCCTCTCCACTTGACTTTTCTTCCAGCAGCGGCAGAAAGCAGGAGGCCCGGAGGACGGGAAGGAAAAGTCAGCAAAGAGAGCCTGAAGAGAGCTACTTGGAGGGTGGCTGGAGGGTGGCTGCTGAAGTCTCCCTGCGAGTTTGGCATCTCTAGGTATGAAGGGGGTTGCTGAAGTGCCCTGAGTTCTGACACATCATGAAACGGCACAATTTCGTGGAAGTTCATGTTCTGTGATTCGTGAAACGCGATGAAATACAAAACTCTCGTTTCATTTTTCTTCTCCATTTCGTGCCCATCTCTACTGTGCAGTCCCACATGGGGACTATACATGCTCAGGCCAGCTGACCAGAGAAGTTTTTGTCGCTTTTCTAGAGCATCATTAGGAAGATGCTTCTCCCGTTCACACAGAAGCCCCTTTCCCCACCCAAACGGCCGTGTGACCTCCAAGAGAAGTAACTCCTTCTCTCAATTATCTCTTAGCTTCTGTGAGAAGAACTTAGCCTGTGAGCTCCATGCCTTTTTCTCTCCGTTGAGTGTTCTTCATACTGATCCTTTGGCTTTCCTGCTTCTGTTTTCTTGACTTTCCTGCCGGTATGCATCTTTAACTTGGAAAGTCTTGACTTTAACTTCAGCTTGAGTTTTTTTACTATGTCTCAGGTTTGTGTTTCTGGCTTCCTGTGTTTGTCTGTGGCTTAAAATGTCTCAGAAGGCTTTATTTAAAAAGTGTACCAAATGTGGTATGAAGATGACTCAAACAGACAAGCTTGAACTCTGCCTCTTGAATGCCATAATTTTTGGCCTGTAAATTTTGTCAACAATTTACTCCCAAGGCCAGAAATGAGAAGGCTCTCTGTTTGAAGGCTGCCTTATGGGAGAAAGTGCTCTCCAGCTCTGATTCCTGGGCAGCTAAGTCACCTGCCACGAAGGACGGCCTTTCCAGCGCTGGATTCGACACCTTGTCGAGATTGGTGTTGAGGTCAGATCTGATGGGCTGAAAGTCCATTTTGAGACCTCCACTGGACCTGAAGCACTCTTCAAAACCACCTCCTAAGAGGTCCAAGAAAACCAAACACTCTAGGTCGCATTCAAAAACCACACCTCATCAGAGCTATTCAGCTGTGAGCAAGACTGAGGAAGAGGACATGGTTATGATAATGCCTAGAACTCTCTCCCTTCACATAAATTCACCTGAGTGTTCCTTCTTGAATGGGGAAGCTGAGATCCAAGACCCTAGGGGCCACCCATTGGTGCAACCTGTGAACGAGACTTTGTGATTTGGATCTGAGAGTGGATCTGAACACCATAGTAGTATGAGATCAACACTGATCCCATCTCCTGTGCAGCAGTCAGGTCAAAGAGATGATCCTATGGTGTTCTGGGAGATGTCTCAGCTTCATTCTTCTTCAGATCTGAGGAAGATTGGTCACCAACAACAGTTGCCAGATTCTCCTCCTTTGGAACTGAGTATGCACCTACCATGCAATTCTGAGTTGCAACATTATCCTTGCTGTCTACCTTGATCATACCACTGCCAATGGCTGGTTGGGCTGGATGACATGGTTCATTGGATCTGATGCTCTTGACTTAGATGGGAGGCCACTGGCTACCCTTGCCTTACCCAACTCAAATAAAGTTCCAGCAGTACAACTCAGATGAAGAGGAGGAAGCTGTAGTGGCACCATCTGAGATTGGATCCAAGATGGCATTGAATCTGTTGCTGGATGATAATGTGAGACAGAGCTCTGGTTCTCCTTATGGGGACCTGTGTATTTTCTCTGAACAGATGTCCAGCATGGCCAAGGCCATGGCTCTAGATGTCTCTTCCTCAGATCTGGACAAAAAAATTGAGCCATCTTTATTCCTACTCTCCTTTTGTGGTTGCATTCCCAATTCTGGTAGGCCTTTAGAAATTAATTGCTGACATTTGGGAGAAGCTGGCAACTCTCCCAGCAACATCCAAGAAAATAGAATTAATATACAAGATAAAACAGAATACCTGGACACCTTTGGTCAAGCATTTGCCACCGTCATCTCTGGTTACAGAAGAAATTCAACAAAATTCCTGGTTTCCACTCTGCCCGCATTGACAAGGAGGGCAGAAAGATTGATGAAATGGGTAGGATGCAGTATTCTGTGTCAGCTTTAAACTTACATATTGGCAATTACCAATCTGAAGCAATCAAGTTATTGAAGCAGCAGATGAACGCAGGCAAGCATTTAGTTGACACATTGGCCAGAGGTATGGCAGGAGTGATCCTTATTTGTCACCATTCCTGGCCAAGTCTACAGCCTTTCCTCCAGAAACCAAGATGATGGTTGAGGAACTGCCTTTTGAAGGGCCTTCATTATTTTCTTCTATAACAGATGATATGCTGACAAATAGCCAAACCCTTGGAGGTGACGCCCATGGAACATCACCCTTATAGACCAAGGTACTTCCCATGCCATCATTGCCCCTATCAGCAATTTGGTAGGTTGCACAGGTACTACCAGCAAAGCCATCCTCAGTTCAGTGTTCTTACAGTGCTCCTCTGCTGTCTCAAGCTAGAAAGAGAGCACCAAACAAGTCTAGGACCTCACCACATCCTCAGCATCCTCCGCTCAAGGCCCTTCCAAGCTGTTCTGACTGACTTGAAACCCTGCAGGTGTGGAGCACCAGTTTTGAGACAGATTAGCTAACTTTTTCTATGAGTGAGAGGCTACAACATCTGACTCTTTGGTCTTAGCTGTAATCAGAAATGGCTGTGGACTGGAATGTAAAGAAATGGCCAAATGTACATTGCCAAGCAATGCTAACAACATTGTTTTATCAGAGGAAATACAGTCCCTTTTAATAAGGGGAGTTATTCAAACAGTGGATAGCCCTGATAATCAATATGGGTTTTTCCTCAAAGTTTTTTTGTGGTCCCAAAGAAGGATGGGGGTCTTAGACTCATATCAGACCTCAGAGTTCTAAGCTTCTACCTCAAGGTCTCAAAATTTCATATGGTCACCTAGTGTGTTTACTAAATGTGTGATACCAGTTATAACTTACCTTAGGTCTCTGGGATGCTCTATCTTCCCATACCTGGATGATTGGCTGATCACTACATCATCCAGGGATCAATTGCTGAACCACATTAAGTTGATCACCCACATATGTCACAAATTGGGACTCGTCATTAACACAAAAAATTCAAGGTTGACACCTTCTAAAGGGCTATCTTGTCTTGTCATATGCTAGACTAGCAACAGAGCCCATTTTAAAAAGAACAGACCCTAGAAAACCCAGGAACACTGGGCTTCCTGCTGCCCCAACTCCCTCTGGAGGGGCAAGCGGCCTCGCCTGGCTGTCCCGCCACTGCGACTCCCTCTGGATGGGTGGGCGGGCTCACCTGGCTATCTTGCTGTGGCAGCTCCCTCTAGAGGGGTAGGTTGGCTCGCCTGGCTGTCCCGCTGCAGCAGCACCCTCTGTAGGCCACATTGGCCACAACACACTTTTTATCCTGGTGCTCCTGCACAGGTACACCAGGATAAAAAGTGCATCATCGCCAATACAGCTTGCCTTTTATAGAGAAAGATTCTGCTGTAGATAAGACTTCCCTGTGTTGTGATAGGGCTATAGCTGTTGAAACTATGGTCTCCCTCTTCTTAAAGAAACATTTCTAAACTCTCTGGAATATTCATAGATTGTTGGGTTTAATGGCATCAATAACATCTGTAGTCCCTTTTGCCAGGTTTAATATGCACATCTTGCAAAATTGATCTGTTCAGAGATTTAGGGCATCATGTATTTTCCATCTGACAAGCAGTTCTGAGATTGCCTGAATGGTGGTAGTTGGACAAATAATTTGTTTAAGGGTATGCCCTTTGGCAGTCAGTGTCATCAGATAACCCCAACTACTGATGCATTGTTACAGGGATGGAGTGCGTACTGTGGTGATATTGCCATACAAAAGGAGTGGTCTGAAATTGAAAAAGCTATCCATATCAATGTCCTGGAACTCAGAGCCATACATTATGCTCTTATCTCTTTTACAGCTATGCTCCAAGGCAAAGATGTCCAAATACAAACAGACAACACTACAGCTATTCACTGCCTTGACAAACAGTGTGGCACTGCATTGCTGACCCGTTGTGCAGAGGCAACCACCATCTGGACTCGGGCAATTCACAACAATGTCGCCATACATTCTGGTTCAGACAAAATCAGGGCTGATGTGCTGAGAGAGGGTATTGGATTCCAACCACGAATGGACATTGGAAGATCTATATATACAACCTATATTCCCACAGTGGGGCATTCCAGACGTGGAGCTGTTTGCAACAGCGGACAATACCAAATAATGGTTGATAGGGACATCTTTTGATATGTGTGGACATGCTGCCTATTTTAAGCATTCCCACTAATTCCTACCCAGTCATTTGCCAGATAAAGAGGGAAAGCACAGACTGCATCCTCTTAGCCCCCATTTGTCCCAGCAAATTTGGTTTCCAAAACTACTCAAGCTGTCCAAATGGACATACGTTCCCCTTCCTGAGGCCCCACATCTGATTCACAAGGCAGTAGTGCTTCATTGTGACCCATACACATTGCACCTAACAATGTGGTTGCATTTACCATTATCTATGATACTTTCTCAGCAAGTATGAGATGTCTTATTAAGTGCCAGACAACCTTGTACCAGAAAATCGGTGCTTCCAAATGGAAACATTTCAATATTTGGGTGCAAAGAAAGGGCATTGAACCAGCATCTTGCCCTTTACCAAATATTTTTGAGTATTTTTATGATTTTAAAGTGGGAGGACTGGTTATTATGTTACTGAAAGTTCACTTAGCGACCATATCGGCTTTTCATGCATGTGTGGAAGAAAGTCAGTTTTTTTCCTATCATATGTCCAGGCAGTTCCATAAGGGAAGGTTCAATCTGTACCCTCCAGTATCCCCCATCATATCACAGTGGTCCCTTTCATTGGTACGGTCCTACCTAATGTTACTACCATTTGAATCACTAGAAATGTGCACCGTAGAGAAACTCTCTGAGTCTCTCTACACAAGATATCTTACACGGGGACACTCAAGTGACTTACTTTCTGTGTGGTCATATTCAAGTGTACTCTGTCTCCTTGGTGGTGCATGTGTATTCACAATGGGAGAACAAGTGTAAGATCTTTCACTTGAGCATCTCCATGTCAGATGTCTTGTGTAGACAGACTCTCACTCAAGGTGGCTTTTCTGGTAGCAATTACATGGGCCAGAAGAGTTGGCGAGCTTGCCATTTATTAAGCTTCATGAGAACAGATGGTGCTCAGGCCTAGTTTACAGTTCCTTCCTAAGGTAGTATTCCCTTTTCACTTGTCACTGGATATCACACTGCCAGTTTTCTTCCCAAACCCAAAGCAGAAAGAGCATTACACTCATTGAACATTAAAAGAGCATTATCTTTTCATGTATATAGAACAAGTTTGTTTTGGACAGATCCATATCTCTTTGTATGTCCTTATCACAGAATCATAGAACTGGAAGGGGCCATACAGACCTTCTAGTCCAACCCCCTGCCCGATGCAGGAACAGCCTAAAGCATCTCTGACAAGTATTCATCCAGCCTCTTCTTGAAAACTGCCAGTGAAGGGGAGCTCACCACCTCCCTAGGCAGCTGACTCCACCTTTGAACTGCTCTGACCGTGAAAAAGTTTTTCTTAATATCCAGCCGGTACCTTTCTGCATGTAATTTAAGCCCATTGCTTCGGGTCCTATCCTCTGCTGCCAACTGGAACAGCTCCTTGCCCTCTTCCAAATGACAGCCTCTTCAAATATTTAAAGAGAGCAATCATGTCCCTTCTCAATCTCTTCCAAACAAAACATTCCCAAGGCCCTCAGCCTTTCCTCGTAGGGCTCAGTCTCCAGACCCCTGATCATTCTTGTCGCTCTCCTCTGCACCCTCTCGATTTTGTCCACATCCTGTTTGAAGTGAGGCCTCCAGAACTGCACACAGTACTCCAGGTGCGGCCTGATGGCTGAAATGAGGGCAAGTGGGCCTCTGCTCAAACTGTGTCTCAGTGGATTCTATCAGCTATCCGGTTGGCACACTGGATTCCAGTGTCCTCTTCCACAAGATCTCAGGCATCAGTGGTAGCATTTCTTCAAGGAGTTCTTCTCTCAGACATTTGCAAGGTGGCCACATGGTCTGCAGAGGACACTTTTATCAGATATTATGCTGTGGGTGTTAATTCTAGACAAGATGAGGCAGTGGGCAGAGCAGGACTGCATTCCCTGTTCTCCTAAAAAAGAAAAGAAAAAGAGGAGACCTTGCTATATTATCTCTTCACAAAGGTTTTGTTTGCACGTTACACCGTTTCTATACAGTTGCATTCTTGATGACATATTTCTTAGGGTTTTTTGTACACCTCTGATGAGGTTGATTGATATCAATTATTACTAGTTGCATTGTGATTAATAAAGCTGTAGTTTTAGTGCCTGTTCCTCTCAAATACTCTCTCCTTTAGCCTCAACCTGTCTTGGAATGCAACCGGAACTGGTCCTCTGCTTCTTGGCTCCAGTTTCCCAGCATCCCCTATAAAGGGAAGCAGGAAAAGCTGCTGGCCTGCAATCCCGGCTTATGGCATCTTTGCTGCGATTGAAATGGGCTTCCCGGCTCTTGGTTCCTCTTCTGGTTGTGAATTTCATGTGGGTTGATACAGATTTGGAGGCAGCCCTAACATTGACCCATCTTTTATAACATATTTTTATTAGGCTCAACCAACATGTTACAAAAACGTGAGCAAGCTTTTGAGTTTCCTAAAACTCTGCATCAGTCTGGATGTTCGTTACACACAGAATCAAACAAAAAGAAGGCCGGAGAGAAAAAAGGCATGTCAGGGTATGGTAGAGGAGCTCCTGGTTTATAGTTTGTAGACTCCTAAACTGGCTTGATTGGTATCTGAAGAAGTGAGCCGTGACTCACAAAAGCTCCTACCCTACCACAAATTTTGTTAGTTTTATAGATGCTACTGGACTCTTGCTCTTTTCCACTGCTGCAGACAGACTAATACAACTGTCTAATCTCTAGGCTTAATTGGTATAAGTGTTGGGTACAGAATAGGTTTCAATATGCGCCAAAGGTAATTGGGACATACAAGTTTTTAAAAAATGGTTTCTCCAATGTCTCCCCAGTTAATCCGATGACTCCCCGACACGAATCGGAATATACAGTACCCTTGTAAGGCAGAGAACAACAACAAAAATATAGGAGTCCTTATATTACCTTATATTAACATAACAGAAACAAAGGAAAAATAGGTGTGTTGGTCTGCTATGGTGAAAACAAAAACAGAATTGAAGAATAATATAACTTTACTTCAAAGGATTGCGTTTAGAGGATGTATGTTTTCAGTTTCATCTTCAGGCTGGTCCTGCATTTGGCCTTCAAATGTGATTATTTTATTCTCTATGAAGTTTGAAATTTGCTATAAGCCATCTAGTGAATCCATTTAGATAGACGCGGTGTGTATAAATGTTTTTATGATAAATGGTTCAGTAAAGAACAGGCCAGTAAAATATCCAGATGGCTTGTAAGTGAGCCAAGGATTATGGAGAAAGCAAGGTTAGTTGTGAACTCAATCGGGAGCACAAGAGATCCAATCCAGAAGATAAAAACAGGCAGAGTTGAGGTGAAGTAATAGGTAGAAGGAATGAAGAGTTGAATATGTCTTGGAAAGATGAGGGGAAATTATCCATGCAGAAAATCAAGCTATTTTTATTCTGTTTTATTTTACCCCTTAGTACTTCAAAGCTTTGGAGACCATAATTGACCTAGGACACTTGAGGGCTCCACAACATCCCATCCTAAAAGGTAGGCTACTAGGAATGAAATGAGAGAAAGGAGTCTTTTACTACATCTGCAATGGGACACTTCCTGGATGCCTCAGTTTAAGATATGGTTTAGACACATAACAGACTATTTCCTCCACACTGTTCTCTGTGGACTTAGATCAGAGGTCCCCAATCTTGTTGATTTAGGAACAGTCAGAACGGGGAATGAGTGCCACCACAAAATGTCTGCCACGGAGGGCTGAGTACTAAATGTCTGACATGGAGCACTGGGGCCAAACACCAAATGTTAGGGAATTGAAAGTGAAGCATCTGGTACTAAATGGGTGCCCCCTTGCACATGGATACATCTTGGGGATGGCTGTTAGCCTCTTCTGAAGTCAGGTGGAGGATAGGAAAGACTGCCTCTTCGCTTTGAGGAAGAAGTGTTCTAGCAAAGAAGGAAGTAAGCTCCAGGTGTCATGTCTGACTGTGCCCATTCATTCATGCCAATATTTCTGCTGTCAAGTATATGCTATATTCTGTCAAATGTAACTCCATTTTGTATTGCCAGATATAATTCCGTTTCTTGTTGCTAACATTCCAGTGAGCTCTCACATGTTTCCAGGTGGCCGGGTGTTTACCAGTTTGAAGCCTTCTTCCTGACTGTGATACGTCTTCTCTCCTTGTAGCCTGATAGCACAAATCTGCATAAGGTTCTCACACAGAAAGAACAACACTAGGTTGTTTGGAAATTGGGAGGAGGGTGGAACGGAGGGTAGAAGAGGGATGTACTTTTCCTATCTAGCCATTCTGGTCGACTGTCTACTAGAACTGCTTAGCTGCTTACTTTACTTCTAAGTAGACCTTTGGATCTGAATATGGAAAGAACTGATTTCTGAATAAAAGTTATTTAACCAAGAACCTGTGTCTTGCTACAATGAACCAGGGATCTGTCTGCTGTATTTCACCATCCAGAGACTGACACCAGGAAACATACTGGTAGGTGCCATGGTGCCCATGACCGGGGATTGCTGACTCAAGCCCATCCATGCTTCTTTCTTGTTCCTCATCAGTCAAAAAGATCTATCGGTACTAACTATTAAGACCCCAGTAGTTCCACTGTAAGAAGATGTCTGTACTTTTTGAAAGGAGGCCTCTATTTCATAGGTAGGGATGATTCAAATGTTGCACATAAAGCATTTGAAAACAATGGCCGTTTTCACATGCCTTTAAAATAGCAAGATACTCACAGAAAGCTGCCAGGTTCCTCGCGAGATTTTTGATGCCTTCCATAGACAGGCAGTGATGATGGTGCTTTCGTGGTGTTTCGCATCAAAAATCACGCAAGGAAGCCAGCAGCTTTCCGTGAGTATCACGCTATTTTAAAGACGTGTGAAAATGGCCCAAGTATCTTTTTCACAGTGCTTTCCTTTCTAGCCGAACATAAGATTGCATTTACGATTCATTTAGAACTTAAAACAAGCTAGATCTCACATTTTACATCTGTGCAGTAGAAGCATTCAGCATGGTAGATGGCCAGATAGCTGCTGTAGGAGCCCACTCAAAATTGGGCATGCTGGGTTTATAATATCCCAGGGTTATCACAGACAGATCATGCCTAATTTAAAAACAGCTACATTTATAGTGCAATCCTAAGCAGTTACTCCAGTCTAAGCCCACTGATTTTTATGGTCTTAGATTGGAGTAACTGCTTAGGACCTCACCGTGAAAATGTTTGTAGTAGTTTTGTGCTTGAACATGTCAGCATTTCAGGGCATGCACATAACTGGATTGAACAACAGTTTGAGAGCATGCAAAGTGTCCAACGCCTGTCATGTATGCCAGCATCCATGCCATTGTTGTATTCTGCATCTATGCCATTATTGTGTTCTGCAAGCACCCATGCCATTGTTGTATTTTGCATTTTATACTGAGAGTGATATAAGCATCCATGCCATTATTGTGTTGCACATCTTATACTCATACTGCTATAATGCCAGAGTTCAGTACTGTATCTTATGCATTTTATATAATTCATCTGAAGGTGTCTATATTGCTAATACTAATTTCTAGAGGAGCAAGTGGCCTCTTTGTTATCTCTAAGAAATATGCGCTTTTGTTTCTGAGTGGCTTTGGGCCGAAGCTGCAGCTGTGTACTGAATTGTATCTTTTCACAGGAGGGAATGATTCCACTCTGTACTTTATCTAGACTAAACTGCTTTGTTCCCATGTAACTTTTTTGGTTTCATGCCTGAATCCAAAGGGGTGGGAACATCCCCCAATATCAGTAGTCCTATTGTTTTGAATAATTACTTCTGCCAACTTATACCTATGAGTGCATACCTGAACTGGATAGATCTCGAAATAAAGTTTCTTCTACCAATGCACCTGCTTGCTTGTTGTGAGGGACTTGGGGATCTAACTGCCAGGGACTGACACCCTAGGATTGACAACGCTGCAGCCAGCACTGGATTCAGCCTGACTGCTGCACCCCCCCGGGCCCGGCTACCTCCCTGGCTGCTTACCTGCTGGGCCGCTGCCATGGCCAAGCCCGGGGCCAGACAGGGCACTGTGGACCATGGCAGCAAGGCTGCAGAAGATGCTGGGAAGATGGAAGACACCAATGCAGCCAGAGGAGCGCAGGCGGCCACTCCCGCTGGCAGCGGTGGGCCCAGAGATACCGGAGTTGGCCCGACAACAGGGAGAGGAGCTCGAAGATGCCCAGAAGATACTGTGACCACAGGCACAGGCACAAGCCAGCAAGGCCCTGGGCACCACCAGGGAGAGCCTGATTGCCTCAAGGGCTGGACAAGCACATCCTGGCTGGTGCCTGGGCACGGGGCAGATGCCTGAGGACCACGCCCAGAAGCTGAGCCACGAGAAGGAGGTCCAAAACAGCAAAGAAAAGGAAGGCCAGGGCAGTCATTGGGCAGCAGGGCTCCTCAGGCCAGTGGGCAGCAAGGGGAGGGAGGGAGGGGACTAGAGACAGCACGGGGTTGGTGGGAGCAGGGAGGAGAGCACAAGAGGGGGAGGATAAAAGGGGCTCATCCCAATGAAGCTGGGAATGAGGAGGGTTGACATGGCCAGGAAGGAAGGAGAGGCACGGACAGCCAGGGCAGGGGGAGGAGAGTGGTGCAGCTACCACCTCCCCTGCCCTACCTCTGAGGCCAAGGGAAGCCCTCCCTGGGGCAAGTGGGGGCAGCACCATGGCGGAGCAGCCAGGCACCGAGGTGGGACAAACCAAACTTGACACAAAGTATTTATGATCCAACTGAGAACTCTCAATTAACAAGCACATACTTGGGTGTGAGACTCAGGCAGGCAAAAATGTCAACTCTGGAATATTAGAGAGACAAACCACAAAGGCCTCACACCTAACAGGCCTGAGCAACAAAGAAAAACAGCCTTTTAAAAAAAGACTTTTTCCCTCGGTGAATAGGGAAGGAGGATCCCTGACAGTTGCAAGAAAGCAGTGGGAATCAACATACATGCAGCACATTTGATTTAAAACTGTTAGAAGATGAACCATTTTTTCCCTTCAAATGTTCCAAGGCCCTGTTCACATTTACAGTCTAACTACAGTTCAAACGTGGGTGATGGCTCTATTAACAATAATATATCAAAAAGGCCGGTATTTGCCAAATTATTAGGAGAAGTGAACCATTGCTTCAGATGGGATGATGCTTACAACGGCCCTGTCTTTCTTGTCTGTCGGTGGTCCTGTTTCAGTTTTGATCTAGAAGGAAAGTCAAGCCAGTATAGATGATATAAAATTAGAGTTAGACACTGAATGGTTTGCTGCAGTAAACCGGCTTGGATTCAGCAGTGTGTAGGTGGAATTGTAAATGGACTTAGCATGGTTCTTCTTGCACAAGATCTTCTACAACACCTAGCACTTTCCTCTCTCTATATTATAGTGCCCAGAAATTGGTTGCACAAGTTCTTGTCCAAACAAAAACTCAAATGGGGGAATAATCAACCCGACTTTACACAAGTAGCTCCCATGCAAGCAGGTTGCCCCATCAGAATCGACTTCACCCAAAGATATGTCAGGCAGACGGCAAACTCTTTCCCCAGACAGGCTCATTTTTTTATTGTGCAGGGAAGAATTCAAACATGTTCACTTCATCCTGAAGTGGTACCCTTTATGGAAAGTTTTACCATGTGATTCTGCTGTGAATATATTAGCCAGCCATATGAGGGTTTTAAATAATGGCTCCAACTTACAAAATTGGGTCTACAGATGTGATGCTCTTTTGGACAGTCTTACAATTTCCCAATCCAGATCTTCCCCCTGGTTTAAACTGATCAAAAGAGATCATGTTAGATCTCCTTATTTAGTGAATATCACATGCCAAAATCTCAGAAAGTCATTTACCTCCCTGCGCTTTCAAACAATGCCGACAGCTTTACTTACAGGAAGATATCATCAAACCCCAATGGCTCTCCGTCTCTGCATATGCGGTGCCTCAGTTCCTGAGGATCTTCTACATTACACATTATTTTGTCCCATGTATCCAGAGGTTAGAGCTAAATTTCTTGCTAATTTGTTAGTGGGGCATAACTTTACCTCTGATATTGACAAATTAGTTTTTTTGTTATCTGATACTGATTCATTTGTCACTAGCAGAGTATCCCTGTTTGCCTTAGCTGCAAAAAAGATTAGGGCCAAGATTGTTTCCTCAGAAAACCAACTTTTTTCATAACTATCTGGTATTTATTAAGGTTCCATTTTAATTGTATCTTATTTTTGTTATTTTAGTAACTGTATTTAATGCTTGTATGATAAATTTGTATTTTTACTGTTCTTAACTCTGTATTGTGACGGCCTTTGACCATATACAATTAAAACTACTACTGCTATTAGCCAGCCATCTGAATTTTCACATAATGATAATGTTTCTTTTATTAAGACTCATGGAGATAACTAATTTTCTGCAATTGCGTTGTTGTAAGCAGAGCCTGAAGAGGGCAGTAAAGACATATCTTTCTTTTTACATTATCTTGATTGTGTTTTATTGGGAAACTGCTCCTCGGACTTGTGCACGTTCGCAGGCATTAAGCATTTCTGGTGCTGTGCTGTAGAAAAAATATTGTTGGGTCAATGAAATCCTTTGTCAAGATTTATCCACCTCAATCTCCCTCCTTCACATGACAATGCAGAATTGGAAGGCTTGTCCGTCACTCATTTTCTGTAAGTAGCTCGGCGGATAATGAATCTCCTAAGCCAGCCGGAGTTCAGCTTGGTCATCTGCTTGAGATAAGATCGTCATTGCACTCTGCAAACGGATAAAAGTAATAATTTCACAGGTTTCCAAGAAATGAAATATGTTATTTTCATACTTTGTCTTAATTTCAGAGAGGCCAGGTTCCCATCAGAAAAAGACCAATGGGATTTCGTGATCGGGATGGAGGCTTAATTTTTCCATTCATTTGTCTTGGAAGCAGCTTGCCAGATAGGTTTAAATGGAAAAGGTAGGGAATCATATATGTGAATCTTGTCTGCAGGGAGGGGGGAAAAGGACAAGTGCACTTACAGAGTGGCCCAAATCCAAAAGCCTCGTGGATTTGTTCCGTTCCAATGGTCAATGCTTGTTGTAACTTTTTTATACATAAAGGGAAAAAATATAGTTTATTTTCCTTTTGCAAATTGTCATTGTTTTGTAAATATGAAATGCTACGCTTTCCACCACAATTAAATATGAAATCTAGAAATAGACAAAACCCTGTATATTTACATACTCCCAGTATTTTTTGTAAGGCAATCGTGTACATAGAGTGGTGCAGCAATTAGGATAGTTGACTACCGGAGGTGAACGGGAAGTGGTGGCTGTATACTAGGGAGGGACAAATCTGGACCCTTTGGTGCTGTATCGTCCTCCTACTTTCCACCCCAGAGGTAAAAGGGGGTTGTGGGTGAGCAGTATCTGTTGCAGTACACTTATGGAGCACTTGTGGAGATTGCTTTGATCGCTTTGTCATACTACCGTTCTCTTCTCAATGTGACTTACTAGCTGCTGACCAGGAATTTATTGCCAGTATTGGAGGATCTGCTGGGAGAAGTCACAGCCCGATGGATATAGTCTTGGCCATTTATTCAAAACATTTATATGGTGCACAGTCACAGAACATAAAATCATTAAAATTACCATCCATTCAAAACGAGTCAGTAAAATCCAGCAGCATAAAAAGAACATAAAAACCTGGAATCACAAAACGTTTGATAGCTTAAATGATTCTCATAAAGGTCCTCGGGCTAGAAATAGATTGTAAAAATCATTTACAATATCTCCTTAGTTAAAAACTTGGAATTCTTTCAGTAGGGTGGCACTTACCCTGATGTCCGGAGCCACAGCCTGAGAATTAAGGTGTAATGGTTTGTAGATCAGAGGTGGAGCCTTGGAACAGCATCTGGTGGGTCAAGGTGCAGAGTCTAGCTGTTCTGGCAAGTACAGTACAGTTGTCCGGTCCCGGCAGCAATTAGCAGTGCTAGGGAGGTGGGGCGGGAACTTACCTGTCTTCTATTCACCCATGTGCTGCTGCTGCCCTGTGATGACATTCCTATGACATTCCCTCATCCTTAAACATCAGGAATGGCACCAGAGGCATTTTTAAAATTCCAAAAATTACTAACTAGTTTATTTAGAGGGGGAAAGTCAGGTGAAATCAGCTAATTCAATGTAAAATCGTGTGAGGTAAAATCTGAACATGCACAGACTTCAGCTCTTATGCTCTTCACAGATACTTAAAGGCTTCTGTTTTGAGGCTTTGGCTCGCTTGTTTCCCCCCAAACACTCTAGTATATTTTATTTTAGTATTCTCTTTATTTTCTAGAGTTAGGAATGCTGGTACCCACTTTCTACTACCCCAATCCCCTTTTCTTCACACGCTTGCACTTTCTTTCAGTCGTTAACTGAATCTGAAGGTCTCCATAGGCAGTTTCCAACCACACTCTCCAGAGCTACCTCCCTGTTCGACTGGGTAGGGAAAATCTCCTCTTCTTAGAAGATCTATCCCCCTTTTTTTGGCCTGATTCAGAGTCTGCATCTATTTCCTAAACTTCCTTGCCAACTTTCCCCCAGCTTTCCTGTTTGTGTTAAAATTGCTCTCCATTAGGACTCCATCTCCTAACTCTTCACACTCAATTCCTCTCAGCTAGGGCTGAAAAACAAACCCTCCTCTTTCCAGCTCATGCTACCCAATCAGATTCCTTGGAATAGCCTGTCACTCAAGGCTCTCTGATTTTGTGAGAGATTGACCCTTAATAGTTCTGTAGCTGTCTGTACAGCGCTTCCAAGGTTTTTTTTTTTTAAATGTGCAATCTGTCACAGCCCCAAACACAGCAAAAATGCTGATTTTAAAGAATTGGTCCTGGTGTGACACTATCACTTCTGGGTCTCGCTGGAAGTGATGTTATTGGCCATGGATGTTGGCTAGAGGCAGGCACGAACCGAAATACAAAATATGAACAGGTGAATGGAGCTATTAGCAAAATCTGTCAAGCTAGGCAGAAAGTAAACTGTCTTGGCCCTGTCTTTTAGACCTTCCCTTGTAGATCCTGATAAAGAGGCTAAAACATTAAGGGGCCAGGTCATACCTATCCTTGGATATCTTAAGCTATAATTGTTCTTCAGTATACAAATCTGAGGTTCTTAGGGAAGACAGTAGCTGATGTTGCATGAGAAATTACTGGTACTAGTTAGCACATCATTTATTTTACTTATGTAATTTATAGTCCAAATTTCTCACTGAGATTCTAGGCAGATTATGTAATGTGAGATTAGTACAGTCCATTTCAAAGACATTTCAATAAACAACGCAATAGGGTATATAAAAGTAAATTTGCAAAG
The DNA here is from genome assembly GCF_028583425.1 of Eublepharis macularius. Taxonomy (NCBI): domain Eukaryota; kingdom Metazoa; phylum Chordata; class Lepidosauria; order Squamata; family Eublepharidae; genus Eublepharis; species Eublepharis macularius. The sequence continues at coordinate 78,482,099 of NC_072799.1, forward strand.
ACATAACATCAGCAGTTATTCGATACGGGGGTGAAGAAATGCTGAAACAGAGCATAAGCTATTGTAAGACTGACATATTAAACAAGATAGAACTACCCAGTAGGATCATACTTAAAGCAATACATAGTACACATACTTAAAACAACAGATAGTACATAGTAGTATATACTACTGAAGCCTATCTCTTTAGTGAAACGTATCTTTAGGACCACCTCCTTACAGTGCAGCCCCCCATCTGAATAAAAAAGCCCTCCTGAACAACTCAATTTTGCATCATTTGTGGAAAGCCAGGGTAGTGGGAGCTTTCCTGACCTCTTCAGATAGGCTGTTCCATAAGGTGGGTGTGACCACAGAGAAAACACGTGTACAGGCAGCTGTTGATTTTGCCCATGTGCAAGGTGGCACCTGCAGAAGACCCTGTTTAGATAAGTGAAGCTGCCGCAGTGGAACAGAAAGAGAGAGGTGGTCCCATAGATATGCCAGACCAAGACCATGAAAAACTTTATATGTGGTGGACAATATCTTGAATTGAGCCAGGTAACTGATATGTAGCCAGACTGCAGCATGTGAGTAATATTCATACTTCTACTCGCTTCTTATAATAACCAAGCAGCAATGTTCTGCACCAATGGGAATCTCTGGGTTGACTTAGAGGGGAGACCTATGTATAGTGTGTGAGGAAGACACACATATGCCTGTACATTCCGAATTGAAATGAAAAGCACAATTGTCATCAGTTCCTACTACAGCTCCAAAAGGTAATCGCTGCCTGACAGCTGTGATGAAATGGTTGGAAAACAACAAATTGAAATTGAACCCAGACAAGACTGAAGTGATGCTTGTTGGGAAGCCAGAGATCTTGAAGGACATTGTACTCCCCACTTTCAATGGGAGTTCATCTGACCCTTGCAGACTCAGTTAAGAGCCTAGGGCTTATATTGGATCCAGTGTTTTTACTCGAAAAACCAGTTAGGGCAGTGGAAAAAATGCTTTCTACAATCTCACTTTAGCCGGGAAGATGGCTTCTTATCTTGACATGGCGGACCTGGCCACTTGGATCCATGCTATGGTAACATCAAGGCTTGACTATTGTAATGTTCTATACATAAGTCTCCCATCTAAGTTAACTAGGAGGCTCCAAAACACTGCAGCTCGACTGTTATCAGGAGCGAGCAGGAGCTCCTACATCACTCCCATCCTACAGTCACTCCATTGGCTACCCATCAGTTACCGTGCTCAGTTCAAGGCATTGGTTATTACATACAAAGTTCTTCATGGCTTTGGTCCGGCATACCTATTGGATCGCCTCCCTCAGCTATGTTCCTCCATGGCAGCTTCGCTCATCTGATAAGGGTCTCCTGCAGGTGTCAGGCTGCATACAGGTGAAAACCGAAAGGGAAGAAGCTTCCTCGGTAAAGCTGCACCAAAAACAACAAAGGAAGCAAGCCAAAAGATATATTGCCCTATGTACAAATTTACAATAGAAATTACAACAGTAAATGACAATTTGGTACAACAATCATTAGGAGCAAGAAAAATTCCAACAAATATCTTCAAACATCCAACAGGTAAGTGGTTCTGTTTTTAGTCACATCGCTGTTAATTCATGATGTCCCGAGGTCCGTGGGAGCTGGTTGAAGACATCAAAGAACGCTGAGTGGCTGAGTGTTGTTTTTGGTGCTGCATACAGGTGAAGTCAACAGGTGCCTGTACACGGGCTTTCTCTGTGGTGGACCCTATTCTGTGGAATGATCTGCCTGAGAAGGTCAGGAGGAGAGCCCCCAATCTCCTGGCTTTCTGTAAACAATGCAAAACTGAACTATTCAAAAAGGCTTTTTACTCAAATGGGAGGGCTATATTGTAGGTATGGGGTCTTAGATGCTTTGCTAATGAGTTAGGGATTACCCTATGGCATTGTTTATGGAAATGTCCTTGATACAGTATTGAAATGTACTCGATACTGATTGAACTAATCTCGTACTGTGTAATCCGCCTTACGTCTCAGTGAGAAAGGCGGGCTATAATTAAAATAAATAAATAAATAAACTCAGGAGCCAACATTGAACCCTTCTGCTCAATCTGATGACCACGCCAATGTCGGTTCTGATTTTTGCATCGAAATCATCCCCAGAAGAATTCCTTTCAGAGCACTTAGCTGTTTCACCGAGTGAAGACCTTTGCTTACGCAAGAAACAGTTGGTTCGCATGGCAAGGCGCTTGGAAGTTGAAGTGAACTGCTTCGCTCTGACCTATTCAGATCTCATCTTCAAGGTGTTGCACTTGGCCCTGTAGCATTTCCTATTATGTGTCAGAACTGTGGCTAGATAAAATCCTTACTCCAGTCTGCCTTCTGCAATTAGACAAAAGTCCATTGTTTCCAAAAAGCATTTAATGAAGAAAAAGATTATTATAGTCCACTGGCCTGAATGCAATATCCAGGTTGGTACATATGCATTGTTACCAATGCTAGGCAAAGCAAGAGATACATATTAAATATCATAGCTGACCCATCCCCCCCCCACAGTTCTCATAATATTCCCTTTGAAGCTGCAAAAGCGAAAGCTTCCCCAAGGCCGGTTCTTGGTGGAACGTCGGTAGCCAAAACAATGCTGGTCTGTGAGATAGCTGCCTGGGAACCTCTGCACCTGGGGAAGAAAGCACTGAACACTGAAAGGATTAAATATGGAGTCGGTTAAGCATAGGTATACAAAAGAGCGTTCTGATCCTGACATTTTGCCCCCCCTAAGAAGCCCCCCCCCCCGGTTTATGTGGATAGCGAGAGTGGAACGCTTTCACTAGTCTAGGGGCATGAACATGTACAGCACTGACCCACTCATCAAACCCAGAATCAAAGTCTTTCCACCTAATTAGGTAAAACAGCTGGTTTCGTTTAATTTTTGAGTCCAGTATTTGTTGTACTTCGTAGTGGGTCTGGTCATCGATTAACGTTGGAATAGGGGGGCCTTTGATGTGCCACTGGTTATCTATTGGAGCCCTTTTTAGGAGGCTGACATGGAAAGTATCATGCACGTAGCGTAGGTTCTTTGGCAAATCTAAAGCAACAGTCACTTTGTTGATTACTTTACGCACTGGGAAAGGTCCTAAGAACTTCAGAGCTAGTTTTCTGCTGGTTTGGGATAATTTTAGGTTTTTTGTAGACAGATAGACAAGATCGCCAGGTTGTAAATCCCATTCCGCCGCACGGTGGCGGTCTGCATATTTCTTGTAGTCCTGTTTGGCTTTGTTGAGGTGTTTTTTGATTTGAGCCCATTGCTGAGCTGCTTCCCCCCACCACTCGGTAACGTCTTGAGAAGCTGTGATAGGAGGGGGGAGCGCTTCGAATGGGAACGGCTTGAAGTGGAAGCCATAAATTACTTTGAAAGGAGTTTCTCCTGTAGATGCATGTACACTGTTATTATAGGAGAACTCTGCTAACGGGAGCAAATCAATCCAATTGTCTTGTTGGAAGTTGATGTAGCATCTTAGAAATTGTTCTAATATCTGGTTAGTTTTTTCAGATTGTCCGTCTGTTTCTGGGTGGTGGCTTGAGCTGAGCCCTTGTTCAATTCCCAGTAGCTGCAAAAGCTCCCGCCAGAAGTTGGCAACGAATTGCCCGCCGCGATCCGAAATCACCTTGGATGGAAAAGAATGTATTTTCACAATGTTTTTCATAAAGATATCAGCTAGTTTTCTAGCGGAGGGAATGGTGGTACACGGTATAAAGTGTGCTTGCTTGGAAAACAAATCGACCACGACCAAAATACAATTATGTCCTTTAGAGGGAGGTAGGTCAGTAATAAAGTCCATAGAAATAATCTCCCACGGTCGACTTGGCGTTTCTAAGGGCTGCAAAAGTCCCGGCGGTTTGCCTTTTCGGGATTTGGCGCTGAGACAGATGGGGCAAGAGGCTACGTATTGGGAAATGTCTTTGCGCATGCCTGGCCACCAGAATTGGCGTTGCACCAAGTGCAGCGTTTTTAGGTAACCGTAGTGTCCCGCTGTGGGGGCATCGTGACATCGTTGTAAAACATCCTTTCTCAGACATTTAGGCACATAAAAACGGTTTCCCCAAAGCCATTCCCCCGTGGCGGATTGTTGTAGTTTGTCTTTGGGCGCCTCCCCCCCTCCTTCTCCACTTCGGCTTTCAGCTTTTCTCTCCACCCCTGATCGGGTGACGGGGAGGGCTTAGCGCGGCTGCGCGTAGTCATTACACCCCCTAATTGCGTAGGCGAAAACACCGTGTCGACTGTCTCCTCCCTTTTGCTTTTATGTTGGGGCATGCGTGATAGAGCGTCAGCGAGGAAGTTAGTTTTGCCTGGTAGGAAGTTTAATGTAAAATTGAACTTCGAGAAGAATTCCGCCCATCGCAATTGCTTGGCGTTTAGTCTGCGAGGGCTGCGCAGGGCCTCTAAATTTTTGTGATCCGTCCAGACTTCGAACGGATGTCGGGCTCCTTCTAGCCAATGTCTCCAATTTGTGAGCGCCGCTTTGACAGCGAAGGCTTCCTTCTCCCACACATTCCAATTTCTCTCTGCTTCAGAAAACTTTCTAGAGAGGAAGGCGCAAGGTTTGAGATTCCCGTCCTCTCGTCGTTGCAATAACACACCCCCAATCGCCATATCGCTGGCATCGACCTGTACTATGAAGGGGCGGTTTTCATCGGGGTGTTCTGAGACAAATTGCTCTTTTAACTGATTGAATGCTGCCTCGCATTCGGGTGTCCATGAAAGCTTTGCACCAGGTTTCTTTGCTTGCTCCCCCTTGTCTTTCGTTTTTAACAGTTCAGTTAAGGGGAGCGTGGTCTGGGCAAAATTAGCAATGAATTCTCTATAAAAATTGGCAAACCCTAGAAACGACTGCAATTCTTTTCTGGTGGAGGGGACTTGCCAATTTAATACCGCTTGTATTTTTTCTGGGTCCATCTTCAAGCCCTCTGATGATATACAATAGCCCAGATAATTGAGTTTTGTTTTGTGGAACTCACATTTGGAAAGTTTAATAGGCAGTTTGTTATTCATGAGTGTAGTTAGGACCTTTTGTACAAGTTCCACATGTTCCTCCTCTGTTTGCGAGTAAATCAACACATCATCAAGATACACCACTACCCCCTGGTACAGAAATTCATGTAGGACTTCATTGATCATGGACATGAAAACTGACGGGGCGCCAGTCAAGCCGAAAGGCATTACTAAATATTCATATTGTCCGAGTGGGGTATTAAACGCGGTTTTCCATTCATCCCCTTCTCGGATACGGACATGGAAGTAAGCATCTTTTAAATCCAATTTAGTAAAGATCTTACCTTGGGCCACGACGTTGAGTAGGTCTTTGATGAGTGGAATGGGGTAGGCGTTGCTAGCGGACACAGCGTTCAGTCCCCGAAAATCAGTACACAGTCTCAAGCCCCCATCCTTCTTTTTCACGAACAAAACTGGGGCTGCATGGGGACTATTAGCTGGGCGGATGAACCCCCTTTGCAAATTGAGATCAATGAACTTCCGAAGTTCGTCTCTTTCATTGGGGCTCATAGGGTATAACCGACCCTTTGGTAGTGAAGCCCCTGGTAAAATTTCCACAGCACAGTCTGTCCTCCTATGCGGAGGGAGAGTATTGGCCTCTTCTTCTGTGAAGGCTTGAGTGAATGCCCTATATTGTTTAGGTATTTGGTTAATTTCTTCTTGGGTGAGTAGAGCTGAATCAGATATAGTGGGATTCCTTCCCCAGTTTTGATCCCAACGATGATTTTTGCAAGATTCATGGGTGAAAGTAATACTCCCTTCTGCCCAATCGATGTGGGGGTTGTGATCACACAACCATCGGCTTCCCAGTATCAGGGGATATTTAGCTGTGGCACTAATGACAAAGGATCTGATTTCCCAATGTGATCCCATGCCGGTTATGATCGGAGCAGTCTCTGTGGTAACCGGATTCATGTTAGTGCCATCCATTTGTTCAAAAATGACCGGTATATCCAAATCTTTCACTGGAAGGACTAGTCCATTAACTAAGGCAGGTGCGATAATATCTCTAGAACAGCCCGAATCAATAAGGGCTTGCACACGGATGTGCATCTTCTTGTCCGCATTTACTAACGTTACAGGAATGAACAGTATGGACCCCGGGGGTCGGTTTAACACCGGACCAGACTTACGTGTGATCTGCCGTTTGGGTCCTTTTACGACAGATCCATTTCGTTTCCCGACTCCGGGCTCTCGGGATTTCCTTCCCCGATCAGGGCTGTTTGATCGTCTTCGGTGATCTCCTCCAACTCCAGTCCTCTATCTGGGAAACTTTTTCTGGGCGCTCCCCTACTCCTTGGGGCAGCTCTGGGTTCCGGAGAAGGACGCGGCAGCGCCGGGCTGGTTAGGGTAGCTGGGCGTCGTAATTGGAGCGGAGGTCTTTGGACAGGCCGGTATGGGCATTGCGCTGCGAAATGGCCACCCTGGCCGCACTGTAAGCACAATCCCTGTTGCCATCTAGCATCTCGCGCTCCCCGGGTGGCATACCCAGTTCCCCGGCTCCCTCTCAGAGACAAAGGTGTGGAGGAGCGTCTTTGACTCGGGGGTTGCTGATGTTGTTCCGCTAGGCGAACTTCCAGGAGTCTATTTTCCACTTCGCAAGTCAACTGTATCCATCCTAAGAGTGTAGGTGGATTGTCTTGCATGAGCGCTCGGTCTAGTAATTTTGGATTCAATCCTTGTTTATACAAGATGATCTTGGTGGACTCCTCGCACCTCGGGCATTTGGCAGCGAGCTGTCGGAATTGTGTGGCATAGTCTCTAGCCGACATGCTGCCTTGCCTAATTGCTTGCAACTCCGTTCTAGCCCGAGTTTCCTCCAAGGGATCTTCATATTGTGCCCGAATGGCATCCACTAGCCCTTGGAGAGTTTCTAACTTGGGGGCCCCCACATTATATAGTCCCACGTACCAGTCCGCCGCTTTACCTTGGAGACGCGATCCCAGATGCTCTATCTGGCTGGCTTCGCTTCCAAACAGGTGTCCCCAACGATTAAAAAATTGCACCACTTGTACCAGGAAAAATCCCAATTTGGAAGCGTCTCCATCAAAAGTAGCGTCCAGTTTGACCCATCCCATGGGTAAATCCTGTCTGGGGGTTTGGTCTGGCATGGAATAAACGTCCATTGGCCCCAGTTGCAGCGGAGGCTGGCGCGGGTGGGAATGCGGTTGAGGTTGGGGAACCGGTTGCCTTGGCGTTGGCTGCAGGCGCAGAGGTTGTAGAGGCGGACGGGCCACCGGCCCCGTTAGCGGTATCGACCCCGGAGATGGCAGGGGTCCCCTCGGTGTCGGCTGGCGCGGCGTCGGTCGGGTTGGCGCTGGTCGGGTGGGGCGAGGTCCCCTTGGCGAGGTCTGCGTTCCTTGAACCACCCGCGGCGTAATTGGTTGACTTGCTTGAGTTGTCGGTGGGTAAACTATAGGGGAGGTCGGCCCGCGTGTTTGTGTCGGCAAAGTTCCTGGAACCACCGTCGGTGTGGTGGGCTGACTCGCTTGGGTGGTTGGTGGAGGAATTATAGGAGAAGCCGGTCTGCATGGCGGTTCCTCCTCCTCCGTCTCCGTCTCCTCGCTGCTGCTGGTATCAGTGGTTGCGGGCTGGTCTGGGTACCGGTCATCCGGACACGGTTCACCACCTTCTCCCGTCAAGAGGGATCCCCCTCCAGTGGCCCCAATCTCCTCATCCGTTTCCGACGGTTGCTGCGGCCATATCTGTTCTTGCAAGTTAGCCAGACTCTGGCTAATTCCAGACAGGCCTGTTGGCGGGGCCCGGTCTCTGTCTCCCGCCACTAACACTGAAAGCAGATGTACAGCGTTGGCTAGACTCTCTTCCATATTCTGTAGTCTATTCTCCAATCTCTGTACTCTGTCTGTGGACGGCTGCGGATCCCCCGTATCCCCAGTAGTTGGAGGGGTTGTCGGGTGGTCCGTGCTCAGCGTCTGTTGCCACGGCAGGGGTGCTTCCACTCCTTGTTCCTCCTGCGACCATGCAGCAAGTACACCTTTGGTTAATCCAGTGATTGCTGAAATCCCAGAATCAATGGCAATGGTTCTACTCTGGAGCTGTGCCCATTGATGCTCTCCAACATCTGGCTCCCCCGCTCTCGGGGTGACTTCGGAATAGTCCCAGCTCAGAGCACTTCATTGGGAAGTATCCCCTTCCGTTCGCTCGGCCGTCCGGTTCCAGAACAGCCATGGACGGCCCTCAGCTTGCTCCGGTATAGATCCCAGGCTACGCCGGCTATCCAACTGTATTTGGGTAAACATCGCGCTGATCCTCCGCTCTCTCGTTTCTCTGGGCCGGGCGCACCACTGCGTCGGGGTCGGCACGCTGAACAATGGAACGGCTGATGCGCTGGGCCTCGTTCTCTCCGTACTGGGAGCGAGGGTAAAAATAGTTGTAACCGTGGACCCTTGTCTCCTTGGCACAACTTGAGACGATTCCGAGCCTCGAGGACCGGGAGAGACATACGGATCGAACAAAGGGTCCTGGGGCGGGACAGCTTTGGAGTCCGTTTGATCCGGTTGAGGCATTGGAAAGAGGATTGGTAACAAAATGTCAGAACTGTGGCTAGATAAAATCCTTACTCCAGTCTGCCTTCTGCAATTAGACAAAAGTCCATTGTTTCCAAAAAGCATTTAATGAAGAAAAAGATTATTATAGTCCACTGGCCTGGATGCAATATCCAGGTTGGTACATATGCATTGTTACCAATGCTAGGCAAAGCAAGAGATACATATTAAATATCATAGCTGACCCATCCCCCCCCCCACAGTTCTCATAATATTCCCTTTGAAGCTGCAAAAGCGAAAGCTTCCCCAAGGCCGGTTCTTGGTGGAACGTTGGTAGCCAAAACAATGCGGGTCTGTGAGATAGCTGCCTGGGAACCTCTGCACCTGGGGAAGAAAGCACTGAACACTGAAAGGATTAAATATGGAGTCGGTTAAGCATAGGTATACAAAAGAGCGTTCTGATCCTGACATTATGTAGGGAATGCTTGATGTGACAAAGGATGTTTGGGTTAAACCAGCATTGACTACAGCGACGTCGAGAAAGCTGGATAATATGTATAAAACCAAATAAGAAGAGTCAAGTTTCCTCTTCACTCACTGTCCCGCCTCCGGGCGAATTCCATTGTTACAGAGTCCTACCAAGGGAAAGGCCTCCAGAAAAGCATGGGCCACTCAGCTCTTATGGATAAAGAAGGGAGGAAACTTGACATGCTAGGTAGAAAAGTGAATGCCTCTGCAGCATTAGCCTTTTGAGCAATTACAAAGCCATTAAGGCCCACTATCAACTTTTTCTGTGGGAAAATATCGGCCCATACTTAAGTTTAATCCCATATGATAAATACAGGCTTGCTAAGATCCTACAAGGAGAAGCCTTAACAGTGAAATCCTAAGAAGAGTTATTCCAGTCTCAGTCCACTGAAATCAATGGGCTTAGATGGGAGTAACTCTGTTTAGGATTGCTCTGTAAGACTCTCAAAACAACAAATTAACACAGCGGGGCATATCAGGGATTGCTCATCGAGAGCTATAGTCTCTGCTACGGTGATTTATAGGCATGCATAGCTAGAACCACAGCACTAGCTCCTCATCATAAATTGAGGGTAGAAGACCTTCCCTTTGAACACTCAGACTTGTTTTTGCCTACTAAGACAATGCACCGAAAAAAATCAAGGATGATAAGGTCACAGATAGATCCCTCGGTATCACATCTCTGTACCCAAATCTGTTTGGATAAAGATATCTCTTTTGGCCCAATCTCCCTTTAACAGATACCATTGGTTCAGTTCCCAGCCTATGCATCCAACATCTAGAGGCTCTCAACAGCCTGCATCCTCTACCTCTGCTCAACCTCATAGGAGGAACTTCAGAACCAAGTCTAAGGACAGTCCTTCATCGCCTAAAGATTAATCAGGACAGAATAAGTAGAATTTTTGATGCCAGACCCCCTCTTGCTGCTTCAAACAAGACTTGGGTGTTTGAAAGCTTGAATGTTATCCATTGCCAGCCAAATCTATTGCCTGGAATTCAAAACAACCCCTCTAGATATCCCACCTCTGCCCAACCCTCTACCTCCCTCCTCCTTGCTCTTGGAAGAAGCGCAGACATTGATGGCAAAAGGGGCCATAAAACTGGTTCCATCCACTTGCATGGATGGAGCGCTCTTCTGTTATTTCGTTATGGACAAAAAGTCAGGTAGTTTGTGACCCATTTTAGACTTTAATCAAAAAGTTTCAAATGTTGTTAAGAGGTGTTTTACCCCTGCTGAAAGTTCAGTTTGCTACCGTGGGTTTAAAAGAGGAATTTTTTCATGTTTCAATAAATGTTCAGTTCAGAAAGTCCCTTTGCTTCCAATATGGTTCCAAAAATTACCAATACAAGGTTCTCCCTTTTGGTCTCTCCTCTGCCCCTTGTATATTTACAAAGGTAATGGCAGTAGTAGTAAGCCTCCTCAGAGAAAACGGTTGTACTTTCCCCCCATCTCAACAACTGGCTTCTAGTGGGCCAAACCAGGGAATAACTGACCCACCACATATCTCCACAGCCCTCTCCCTGTCCCGGCCAGCCTGCTCTGATTCGCTGGTCACAGAGTTTGAAACTGAGCAGTGAGGGCGGCCCAACTAACCACCAGGAGCCCTCGCCGGCCTCCAATATGGCGGCCACCATGCCGTTCTGCCCCCCCTGTGGCCCACAACTGAGCCCCCTAGTTAAGTCTAGGGGAGCAGCATATCTCATAGCATTGTGTATGTATCTCTACTTCTTTCCCACTTAGCAGGAAATGCCACTTTTAAGATGGTGTTTGCCTTCTGTACTTTGTTAATGCAAGTGTTTAGAAAAATCTATTTTTGGATGAATTAGAGCTGGGAACTTTGGGTTGGGAAATTCCTGGAGATTTGAGGGTTGAGCCTGAGTAGGGCAGGGTTTGGGGGGAGAGGGACCTCAGTAGGGTATAATGCCATGGAGTCCATCCTCCAAAGCAGCCATGTTCTACAGGGGACCTGATCTATGTAGTCTGGAGATCAGTTGCACTTCCAGGAGGTCTCCCACCTCTCCTCTGGAGGTTGACAACCCTCTGATAAATCCGACATCTTTCAGTTGCTTAAATATTTAAAACCAGGCCATATAACTGATTAAGCAACTAAACTCTGCAGTGCTAAATACTATATAAGTAATCATCAGTCTCAACTACCAGTAATATTCTTGGTAGTTATATTGTACAGTTCAGAAATGTGCAAAACATATCATGCTATTCCAGTAACTTTTACAACACTCATACAAGATGGGCCAGATTTATTGTCTTCTGTTATAGACTAGGAACAGACCACCATTATGACCTGTTGTGTAACTCACAGTACCACCCTAAGAAAGGTGTAACCCTATGTAGGATAGAACAAGAGTCCAGTAGCACTCTTTTCTCTGAGCCAAAATTATTGTCTTCTGTTATAGATTAGGAACAGCCCACCATTTTGTGTAACTCACAGTACCACCCTAAGAAAGGTGTAACTCTACATAGGGTAGAACAAGAGTCCAGTAGCACTCTTTTCTCTGGGCCAGAGTTATTGTCTTCTGTTATAGACTAGTTTCCACACGCTGTTAAAGAGACTGCCCACTCACTGAACTCTGGCGTTTTTTTTTTCATTCACTCCCTATGGCTCTGATTTCAAAGTGGAAGCAGGTGGTTTGGCTTTTGTTTTTTCAGCATCTTTTAGCCAGCACAGAAAAGTGTGGAAGATTCTGTTCTCAGAAAAGACACCGAAGAAATGGAAGCCAAACTGCCAAACTGCCTGCTTCTGCTTTGAAACCGGAGATGTATGGAGTGCGTGAAAAAAAAGCCAGAGTTCAGTGAGTGGGCCATCTCTTTAACAGCCTGTGGAAACAACCCAGGAACAGCCCACCATTATGATCTTCCGTGTAACTTACAGTGCCCCCTAAGAAAGGTGTAACTCTACATAAGATAGAGCTACAGGCAGACTACTGCTACAGAGTAACATGGCTACCCATCTTGATCTATCTACATAGGATGATGCTGTTAAAATGCCATCTTAAGTAGAGCACTGGAAAGACCAAAGTCCACTTTTCATAACTCATCGAATTGAGGACTACAGACGAGCATGAAATGAAAGATAAACCGAAGTTCATCACAAACCAGGTCAGTTCGTGGTTTACGAACTGGCAGTTCATGGGAGCTCATTTCTCATGAACTGGGATGAATTTTAGCCTGGTTCATTTGGTTCATATTTCAGTTCATCACTGCAGACAGCCTGGTGCTGATCTATCAGTTTCCTCAGCAATGGGGGTGGGGTGGGGGGTGGAGATGGGCTCTCTGCAGTCCTTCTGTTGACCCGGAAGTGATGTTTTCACGAACTGAACAAACTGGTTCATGAACGAGGGCAAGTTTATGAAAGTTCGTGGATTATAGTTCATGAAATGCAATGAACCACGAACAGCATGGTTTGGAATTTTCAGGGTTCGTGCCTATCTCTATTGAGGACCTTAAAAATCTCATATAGGCAGCAATTGTGTATGGACTTGTTTTTAGATACTTGAAAATCCTTTATAGAAGCTTTTGTATAGATTTGCTAGCATTCTTTTTGTTTTGCCAGCATTACTTTTCTTTTTTTAAATTTTTGTTTTGCACTAATAAATAAACATTTTTTAAAAAAATTCTGCCTTCCTTCCTCCTGGAATAATATGTCCCTGATGATGATTTCTCACTTTCAATTATCTTGTTCAGGACCCAGCCTGGATGGCATCTGCTGTAACCTGGACTATCACCAAGCTAAAAAAGAACGGTGTTCACTTTCTTTTTTTAGTTGACTTTAGTTTGGTCAACTTGCCCTTGAGAAGCCTGCACACAGTGCTTCCATACCAGTACATCTTTCAGCACATTTATCAGTGTTGGCATGTTGATGAATATATTTGTGTACTCTCTTTCTCTCTCTTTCTCTTTCTCCTGCATTTAGATGGTTAATCGCAGGTGTTGACTGTGTCATTTTAAAAAAAGAAGTTTCATCCACTTGTGGAAGAAATTCCCAAGTGGGAGGATTCCAATTAAGTATGCACTCTTTTCGATGAAAGGAGCCACAATCCTGCTAGGCATCTACTTCGGCGGTAGTCTACTTTGAATTAGAAGAGGCAAGGACATTCAGAACAGCCTCTCTCAGTATACAAACACTTCCAGCTTCTTACACTTGGATTCTGAGAGCAAGCGGCATTTCCTCCAGAATTTCTTCCCCAGCTCAGAATGTTAAATGAGATTCTGTGTCTGTGCATTCTGCTTTCATCGGACGAGGCCCTCAAAGGCAACTGCTTTGTAGGCAGAAGTTCAGAAGTTGTTTCCTTTTCACTGCAACCATTCCCACTGCTGCAGCCACCCTTTCCCTTTCTCGCTGAAACGTACCTTGAAAACTGATGAGATGGGTTGCTGCCATAGCCTTCATTAAGCCCTATCAGTATTGTGGACACTAAGACCCCTGGGCTTCCTCTGAGAGAATGAGGGAGAGAGAGAATTTGGAGATGCAGTTTGCAAAGGCAGCCAAAAGATTATGGATGGATGACAGACAGAGCTGGCAATCTTGTCATTGATTGGATGCGTGAATATACCACCCCCCCCAGCACAAACTGCAATTCTGAAGATGATATCATGCAAATGCATGTGAAAAAATTACACGTTAGCAGTTATGAAATGATAATATAAGATCTAAAAAGAACATACTCATGTTGAACCATTGCTGAACTAACAAAACTAAAGATGTTTCTTTGCAGCAGGGCTTTTTTTCAGCTGGAACACAGCGGAACAGAGTTCCAGCACCTCTTGAAAATGGTCACATGGTTGGTGGCCCCGCCCCCTGATTTCCAGACAGAGGGGAGTTTAGATAAACTCCCCTCGGTCTGGAGATCAGGGGGCGGGGCCACCAACCATGTGACCATTTTTGCTGAGGGGGATTTCAACTTTTTAAAACTCCCCCCTTGTTCCAGCTGACCCAAAGTGATGTCATTGTGCAGTCCTGAGTTCCACCACTGAGTTCCACTACCTCTTTTCCCAGAAAACAAGCCCTGCTTTGCAGTAACACGAAGTTGCTATCTGTTGTCTTAAATTTGTGCTCTTATGAACTACTTGTGCTTCATGTTGGCTAATGTCATCCCTAGAATTGCTTATGTTCTGTTTCAGCATTTCTTCATCTCTGTATCAGATTCTTGCTAATGCTATGTCTTTGTAAACTTTATTTACCCTATGGCATTGGTTATGGAAATGTCCTTGATGTTGACTGTACTAATCTCACACTGTGTAATCCACCTTGAGTCTCAGTGAGAAAGGCAGACTATAAATGATGTAAATAAATAAAAATAATAAAATTCCAGTTAACTACCAAACTGCTCATGCCTGTCCTATGAACTTACTTGCACTGCCCTGTGTAAATTACAGAAAAAATTAAGGGGAAAAATTACAGAGGGAAAAAAAGAGGTGGCCTTTTTGGTTGAACTTGAGGACTCAGAAGATAATTTCAGTGATGATGAACCTTAAAAACAGTGTGAAAAAAATTTACATGTTAGCAGTTATGAAATGATAATGTAAGATGTAAAAATAAAAACATACTTATGTGGAACCATTACTGAACTAACAAAATTAAAAGATGTTTCTTCTCAGTAACACAAAGTTACCTGTTGCATGACCAGTTTTAGGGGGTGAGGAGTGAGCGCAGAGTGACAGAAGACACAGAACACCCGGTGGAGTTTAAAAGGGCCACTACTTTATTGACTACAGCTTATGGAGATTTGGCACTGCATAGGGCTCGGATCCCCTCAATGACTAACCCACCTGTCAGCCAATGACTGCCCGCATCCTCTTGGCCCACCCACAGGCCTTGTTTTACCCCCCAAAATCTGTGTCCAATGCCAAAACTGCCACAAGAGCCCCCAAATGGCTTCCACCAAAGCTCCCCAAACTGCCATCAACTCCAGAGACTGCCCCAGATTGGTGCCACCCAGTAGGCTGTCTCGACATGTCAGGTGCTCCCCCCCATAGGGTCTCATAGCCCTACTGTTTCCACAGGGCACCACATGGCCCCCAGCCATAATTTTCTTTGCTGCATGAAACTGCCAGGCGAGCCTTTTTGCCAAGCCCTGCCCCAAAGCCTGCTTGCAGTCAGCTGGCTTGATGAAGTACCGTGATCCTCAAGAAGTTCCAGAGCAGCCTTCTGGAGTGGAACCCTTTGATCACGATGACCCCACACCAGAGCACCTCCCCATCCCTATGCTGATGTGTGGAGAGCTGCCTACTTCCTGCTACTGTGCCAGTGGATCAGGAATAATTCTGCACCACCTAAAGACTACCAAAGAGATAAATATGGGAGGGCCTCGGTCCTGAAGAGGCAAGACCATATGTACCCACCCACCACCTGCCTCTGGCTTGGAGACCAGGACCTGTGGTGATGGTAGTCACCTAACTCCTGGCCAGCTGTCCCCAGAGTTGGGTAATGACAATATAGAGCTGGCGGGACCCTCATGGAGTCCTCCAGCTCACCCCCTGCCCGTGCAGTAAACTCAAGGCTGACTCCCACACACTGGACCCATAACCCCTGCCGTATAGCCAGAAGAAGGTGAAAAAGCTCCTGGATCCCACAGCCAATCTGGCCTAAAGAAAACTTCCTGTTTTTTTTAATATATATTTTTAAATTTTCTAAACAATAAAAAGGATACAAAACAGAAAAGGTACAGGAATACAAACTACACTAAAGGATAATTGGTACCCATTACAAAGCTTGTCTAGAGTACAATAACCATATATCATTTGAATATCATATGCAGGTTTATTACAACCATTCTCAGAAATTTTTCCTCTCTCTCTTTTACTATATCTCACTATTAAATCAAATATTAAAGATATAGTATGGTATTTTAAAGTATTTAACAATAATCATTGTTATACTTTTCTTACCTCCAAATTAATAGTGTAAGACATATACTCTAACCATTTTCATATCAACTATATTATACTGTAATATACCAAATTATGCTAATTATTAGTCAGATAAATTAATATATGTTTCTATTTCAGAAAATTTAAAACTTAAACAACATTTCTGTAATCTCTGTTAGTCAAGTCTCATGTTCAAATTTGTTATTTCTTATTTTTTATTTCTCACCTTTATCTATAACAGGCGAAGTAGTTTTCCCATTTTTTTCCGAATTCTTTAACAGGTCTTCTATTTATATAATTTATTAATTTTGCCATTGCCACATATTCCATAATTTTATCTTTCCAGTTTTCTTTAATTGGACACTTTTCATCTTTCCCTTTACTTGCCAATACTACTCTTGCTTCTGTTAACATATACCTAAGCAGTTCGTGCCACATTCTGCAATGTTACTGATCCCTGGATCATTTCGGAGGAGATAGCAGGGACTGAACCTGGAGCTTTCTGTTTCCCAGGCTGATCCCCCCCCCCATATTGAGCTGTGGTGCCCTGAGTGTGTCATGGGTCCTCGGTAAAAGGAAATTGCCGGTGGGTGACAGCACATAATTTGGGGGCAAAGCCCTGTCCCTTAGGCCAGCTGGGTAGCTGAGCCATGGGCTCAGGTGACGGCTGAGAGTCCGGTGTGCCCATGCCGACCAAGATCAGAAGCTGGGCTGCAGTAGAGAAGGCTTGTTGAGCAGAGGGAGCGACAGGTCTAGGATTTGACTCCTGTCTGGAGCCACACTGAAGCAACTCCCCTGTTGCGTCCATCATGTGATCTTGGTCTCTGCTTTCGCTACTCTGGAG
Organism: Eublepharis macularius; assembly: GCF_028583425.1. Lineage (NCBI taxonomy): Eukaryota > Metazoa > Chordata > Lepidosauria > Squamata > Eublepharidae > Eublepharis > Eublepharis macularius. The sequence goes on from NC_072799.1 coordinate 78,498,884, forward strand.
ACAATAGCCCCCAAAGGATTCAGGAGAAGGGGAGGAAGTCCCAGTGATTCCTCCAAAAGCAAGGCAGGGGGGTGAAGCTCCCCAGTCACCCAGCCTTAAAGGCAAGAATGCTATGCTCTAGCGAGGCAGCGGGGAGGGGGGAGATGCACCAAGTGAGTTCTGCCCAAAGGGTCAGGGTAAAGCCCATGACTGTTTGTTCCCCTCTCTCACTTGCTGTTTTATTTATTTATTGCCTACTTCCCGGTGCTGCCGCCAATCTGTTGCTGCCTCCTTGTTCATCTGCTTGTGCACTGCTGAGATCGCTCTGCTGCCATCTCATCTCCCTGCAGATAGGGTCAGGAGGCCAAGTCAAGTCTGGTGCCTGTTGCTTGCCTGCTCAAGGGCCAAGGCCAGCACCCACGCTTGCTTGTGCAAGGTCCGATGTGCAAGAGCCCAAGAGCCAAGGCTGGTGCCCTCATTCGCGTGAGGCTTGGACCGGAGCCCATTCTCTTGCAGCCAAGGCCAGGGCCGGCCCCCTGCTATCCATGGTCAAGGCTGGGGAATGCCCCCTGCCACGCACTCACAATGCCCACCCACTTGCCCGAGGCTAAGGTTGGCACCCACACGCTTGCTCAAGGCTGGCACCACTGACTTGCGTAAGGCCAAGGCTCGGGCCTGCCCGCTCATGCAAGGCTAAGGCTGGTGCCCAGTGGCTCCCTCACATGAGGCCAGGAGTGGCAGCCACTCACTCCCGCAAAGCCAAGGCTGGTGCCTGGTGGCTCGCTTAGACAAGGCCAGGGTTGGCAGGCACCCACCTTCTTGCTCACATGAAGCACACGAAGCTGGATATGGGGCTAGTGCCCACAGGCTGCCACAATGCCATGGCTGCCACCCACCCACTCACGTGAGACCAGGGCTTGGGGCAAGGGCTTCCTTCTTGGCCATGTGAGGGGTCCCTGACGTTTGCTACCCGAGTCTTCCGCTCAATCTGGTCAGAAGCAATAGTGCGTGCGGCCCAGGTGGCTCAGAAATTTAAAGCCTGCTTACCGACTGGACTGCCTGTTCTGAGTCCGCAAGCAGGGCCTCCCCTGGTAGAAGCCCCACTCACCGCACATTTCCAACAAGCAAAACATAAGGAAACAGACTTGAGATTCACTGTGACTGAGGTTGTTCGTGATAAGGAAGGCAAAATCCCTGTTCAAAGACTTTCACAACGTGAGAGTTTTGGGATTTATTTTTTGGGAACTCTGGCCCCTAGAGGCCTGAATGTAGACTTGGACATGTCATGTTTCTTATACATTATTCTCATATAATTGGCTCATTAGACACTATCTCTTTAACTGAATGTAGTATATAATTGAGGTGGGTTGTACTTGTACATCATGGACATTGATCCCATGGCTACCAGATGGAAATGGAATGCTTTGTGAAACTTTGAAGTGGTTGAAGATTGTAAGCAGATGGAATCTATGAGAATACCGGGATGTATTTCTTGTTGAGAATTAATTCTGGAGTGTAATTTTCACTTTTGTAAATAGGCAGAGTCGCCCCCGAGGAAACAGCTACTGCGAAACCTTTGAAGCTAGCCTTTGGTTGGGCAGATTTACTACCACCCGGCAGATTTATTACTACTCCAATTCAAGTTACTGATAAGAAGAAGCCCCTTTTCTGAACTGCTGTAGAAACACATTGGCACTTTGGTAACGACTATACTGTTGTACATTTGGTTTTGTATTCTTTTCCAGATTTACTGGTTATGTAACTGTTTATTTAAGAATGTGGATTCTGGTTGCCTTGTAATTTTGAAAAATTGGTACTAGTAACTATATCTGTGTGTTAACTCTAGAAAGGACTGACTGGGATATATGTAATGGAAAAATATTTTGTATATATATGATTGATTGCTCTTTTGCACATTTACTTCTTAGTGTAAAATTGTTGTTATATGTTTGAAATTTAAGAGGAGAGCTTTTTTGTCTGGGACCTCCCACCGCCCCGCCATTGCATGGTGGCCATTTCTGCTCCACGCCCCGCACCTCGCAGCCCCACAAACTGGCTTCCCGGGTTAGTCTGGGGCTGGGCTTATCTAGTTACATTGGATAAAAATTACATAACACGTTGATCTGTACTCATGTACCTAACTGTGGAATATCAAAATGAATTTCTTCATGCTATGGCATATTGAAAAGGCAAAAAAAAAAGAGCTACAATTGCTTAATATAATTTAGATGACTATCTGGATTACATAAAGCCTCAGATGCTGTAAACTTTATGCAAATTTGGAAACAATGTACTCTTCCCTTGATTTATGGCTTACATTATACAATGGTAATGGATAGAGATATTAGTAATATTATTTGTAAGGGAATTAGTTTCCAACAGTGCTTTAAAATCTGAAAGTGATCACTTTATTCATGAGTTACGGCTCAAATTAGAATAGATAGGAAATACTGACTTTGGCCACCTTGGTGACATCATAAAGAGGTTAAGCTGCCAGTCAGAATGGTTATCACATCAAAACACAATACATAGACATACACCTTTTAGGAAAATATAAAGTTTTGCCTGATACCAACATGTCAGTTCTCGGCTCTTGGCCCAGGGACTAAACATGCATACAACTCTTTGTAGGAAACAGCCAAGATGTGTTCACTCTGCAATTGAAACCAGCGACCAGTACCTGTGTAAAAATGACAAGCTATAAATAAACAAACAAACATATAAATAAATGGGCTTTGTATCACACGCGCATCTGTACATTTGTTGAATGTAACATGAGAATTGCTCAATATACATACAAAGAAAAATCGAGTGTACACTGTGCAGGAATTGTATATGCCTTCATTGTAATTTGTAAATAGGTTTCATTTGTTTCTGTGTACCCACTACTGCTGACTGAGGGCCAAGCTACAAGTGACGGATTACACTTGAATGGCAAGTGAACAGTCTCACATGTATTCCTCCCTGTTCACTTGCGCTCCACGCAAGTAGAGCACAAGTGGAGTGCAAGTGAACAGGGAGGAATACATGAGACTGTTCACTTGCCATTCAAGTGTAATTCGTCACTTCTAGCTTGGCTCTCAGCTGGCTGCACTGTGAGTCCTTTGTGAATACAGAACTTTCAGGAGTCCCCAAATTTCAGAAACTCTCTCCTTAATTTATCAGTTAATGTTATAGAGTATAAACTCAAAGGCTTTTTGTCTTACACCCAGGTCATAATTACATGGAAGGATTCTGCATAAGATACACTTTTTGAGTTGTATGTGACAATACCTGGATCATGTATGCAACGAAAAAAAACTTTTGCAGGGAATCAAAGTGAATCTGTTGTGTGGAAAAAGGCCTTAATGTCTAGACTGGCTCTAGACAGAATGTTTTCGTTGCCCCCTTTTTATGATGTCACAGAAGATTAACACCTTGATGTTTGATTGTATTCAGGTGCAAAGTATGAGACATCACTGACAAAACATTTTCTCCAAATTATTATTATTATTTTTAAAAAACCTCGACACTATGTATTCTTGCCTAGTGCCTTTGCAAGCTCTGTTGGATTTCATAAAGGGGAGGGGAAGGCCTTAAGATTAAAAAATTATGAATTTTCTTAATCCCTTCTATTAGGGCATAATGTGTATTTATAGTTCCCTCGGGCTCCGTGCCATAAAAGTGGTTAAAACCTTTAGTCCTTTTAGTAGTTCAGTTTTATTACTGAAGTTATTTTGTAGGTTTTATGCTCAAAGCTAGGTCAGTGCATTACACTGTATAAATTATTCTAAGTAATTGCTGGGTTATTTTATAGCTTAGTTGCAAGATTTTATTATTATTATTATTATTAAACTTAGCCTTTTTCTGTAAGGCGGGGAAGAGAAGGGCATCATAAATCACATGGCAGCATGCCATTTGGGGTTTTGGCTTTACCTGTGATAAGGATTTAATAACAATCTGGCCCAGACACCAGTTCCCTCTCAATTACCTTTCCACATGGGCATTAGTTCACACTGTTTATTAAAAGCTCCCCTTGTAGTTTGCTTTAATGGAGTGTTTCAGATTAATGGCCCCCAAGGAGTTTAACTCCATTGCACTTCATTAAAGAGAGATTGTATAAAAGGTTACTTCAATTAAATATAAACCCAACTTTAAATCTGTACGGATTTTGAAAAAGAAAGAAAGAAAAGAAAACATGATAAAATTGCTGTGTTGACCCTTTGAGGTTACCAAGGCAGCATCTTCCAGTGTGTGAAGGGAGAAATATGCCTGTCTGTTCTGAATTTGCCTCCCGTTTCATACCCACATTTTATGAGCGCAGAAATCAAAAGCACTGAATAGTGTGGGGCATTTTTAAAATGACAGATGGGAGAAGTTGGAGAAGTATGAGTTTTTACGGAGTTTCCATGAGTATACAGGTTACTTTTGTGATTTTTTGGTTGTGGGAGTTGTGCCATATTTTTCATCTAAAGTATATGAAAACTCCCTGTAGCCCCTGGAAATATAAAAGAAAAGGCTCTAAACATTTAACTGTCTCATAACCATCTACACTTTTGTTCAGTTTGTTGTGGATGCAACATTCCTGTACCAAGCAAGCACTTTTTCTCAGATTAGACATATTTAAAAATTAGGTAACCATGTCAATTTGACAGGTTCCAAGTGCTAAACCAGGTGCTTCTTTGGCATTAAGAATGACCTTTTTAAGGGTTAGCTTGGTAAATAACTGTTGGAAGAAGCAATGTCTGGTATACAAAGAGGAAGAGAAGAAGACCCTTTAGCTGACAACAAGGGATAGTTAGATAGGAACAACAACAACAACAACAACAACATTTGATTTATATGCCATCCTTCAGGACAACTTAATGCACACTCAGAGTGGTTTACAAAGTACGTCATTATTATCCCCACAATAACAAACACCTTGTGAGGTGGGTGGGGCTGAGAGAGGTCTGGAAGAGCTGTGACTGACCCAAGGTCACCCAGCTGGCTTCAAGCAGAGGAGTGGGGAATCAAACCTGGCTCTCCAGATTCGAGTCCTGTGCTCTTAACCACTACACCTAATTGTGAGGTCAGCATCTTTTTTTCTACTGAGTGTCGTTTCTTTGTCTTGTCTTCAGATTGATACTCTCACGGCAATATCCTCATTCTCAAAACCACTCTCCCTCAGTCAACTAGATAGCTAGAAGTCTGTCCCTATTTCTCTGCTTTTCAATCAAGCATGTTATTTTCTAAATAAAATTTCTTTAATCTTTAATCAAATGAAAGACATTTAGCCTGATATTTATTCTGGTGCATTGCTGTTTGATTTTGATTTTCTTGTCAGTGGAAGATGGGAAGGACTGGGACAGCAAGAGACAGCAAGTGACTCAGAATCAGGCCTTTGGATAAGAATCAACTTGACTAACGAGTTTGGGCTCAATGTTTCTTCATTTGGGCAATTATTGGCTTTAGGAAAGCATTCTGTTTCTGTGGGACGTTGTTGCCTGAGACATCTGTGGTGATGCTTTGAATCTGAACAAAGTTATTATGAAAGTTAGTTGCTTGACTTGGAAACCTCTCTGTCCCACCGGGCAAAACACAGCTGGAAAGTGAATCCTCACTTCCAGAGTAGCAATGCCACCAATAGCTTCTGTGATTAACCCTCGACTTGAGACCAAGAGGCAAGCCTCAAGTCCTACCAGGTGTTTAGCAAAAAGTCAGCCCTGCAAGGTGGGACATTTTGCAAACTGAGGGCAAAGCTGCAAGTGACGAATGACACTTGAACAACAAGTGTATTTCTCCCTGTTCACTTGCCCTCCACTTAATCCACTTGCTGTTCAAGTGTCATTCATCACTTGTAGCTTGGCCCTACGTTCTACAAAATAATTACTTGGGTAATTGTGGCAATTAGGCCAAGGTGCTGAATTCAGACTGAAGAATTGGAACCCAAATAACTCCACAAGGATATGATTAATAAAGTTTATTAAAAGAAGTGCAAGAGATTACAATTATGGAAGTGTGCAAAACTAGAGACAAAAATAATAAGAAACTAAAAAACTATCCTAATAATACTCTACCGTCCTAATACTGTTAATGCTTTCAGTCCTAAACCAAATGCTACCTTTCTGCTAGAGCACTATGGTCCAGGCAGAGCTTCAAAGTCAAAGAGACAAGAGTCCACACTGACATAAGCATGGTATCTGGCTACAGGTGTCCACCAGCAACCATCTCCAGCAAGGTTCTGATCCCAAGGAAGGATGTGACCTCGAGGAAGACTGTTACCAGGAGCAAGAATGTAGCTAGAATGAGGGTTCAAGCTTTAAGGCTACCTGCCCACAATGTGGCTGGACCAGCTTGACCAATCAGTAAGTGGCTTGTCTGGTGATGACGTGCCCCTGCAATTGTGCCCATGTGAAAGCAAGTCGCTCACTTCCCAGAGCGCTCCACTTGAATGAGGTGGCACGCTGAGTGCAAAATTCTCTTCTGAGCTCTGTCTTTGAAGCTCTGCGATATGCCCCTATGCTAGTCCTCCCTCATTTTTATCTCTCTGGGAACCTACAGTGTCACCCTGACTGTACTTTCCTAGGGGAGAAAGCTTTCTTTGCATTTAAGTAGGCTGACAGCCTGACTAGGCCAAGAAACAGACTAGGTATAGTTAGTTTCTTGACACGTCGGTGAGTCGGCTGCAGAAATGTCTCTGTAAAGCTCTTTCATATGCTAAATCATGTTTATGTATATTTGCTGTGCATGGGAGAATTTCAGTTGCCTAGAGAATGTGGACACTTTCTCTGATCTCCAGATATTTGAGAGAGAAGCTTCTTTTGGCAAGCGGTAAAAGCTTCATCCAATTTTGTGCATGCGCGCATGCGCGCACACGCGTGTGTTTGTAGGGAATCTATTGTCAAAATTGTCTTTTCTTTCAAAACCAAAGGGAATGGCAATTGAGTTGTTTTTTCTTAAGCAACTAGCCCTACTTCTGGTATTAAAAAAATACTGAGTTTTTTAAAACAAAATATCACCTCATTTCAAATCCAGGTCCTTTTTTCACACACACCCCGAACAGTTGGTGGTTTGAACGGAAAGTCTACATCTTGAAATACAGCAAACAGAGAATAGGCAAAAGACCCAGTGCAGAAAAGGCAGATAGATGGTCAGTCTCCTTCTATTCATAGCAGACCTGGCCAATCGAGAGGCTTCATATTGCCAGGCCAATCACAGAGGCTGATGTTGTACATTCTTATTTCCTTTGACACTAAAACAGAACTCTGATGCCTGAACACACATATGGTTTATGGTAGCATGTCAGGCTAGATCTTGGGGTATAAATCTTGAGTCTCCTGATTGAAGTCTTGGGATTCCTAATTCTACTCCTCTTAGCAGGGCATGTTACTAAGTAGTGACTCACGAACTACTCACATGAGTATACCCAACTGTACAAGTAGTTTTTTGCTCGGTTATGCCCTGAAAAATAATGTCTGCATGAGTTCTTAGGCTGAGGAGAAATAATTCACCCGAGAATGTACTCTGGCAGGCAGTCATCTGAAAAGGATAAAATAAGGCCTGTCCTCATATCTTTCACTGTCGATTGGAGTACCTGGGAACCAAATAACTGACCAGTTAAGTCTAATAATTTGGAAATATTGCAGAGTTGAAGTTGGACTGGGTATACCTTCTTAACTTTTTCATCAAAACAGTTATAACTTCTCAGCTTTCTGGTTAAAGAACTACACAGTCGTGAGCAAAATTCAAACTTTTTGAAAGAGCAAATCCCCATAGATCATGAATTAAATCATTATAATAATTAAGCCACTAACAAAATCATTATAATCCCTAACAAAAATGAGTACTGCAAGACTCCAGTACCACCTATAAGACTAACAAAATTTGTGGCAGGGTATGAGCTTTTGTGAGCCACAGCTCACTTCTGCAGATATCTCACGAAAGCTCCTACCCTACCACAAATATTGTTAGTCTTATACATGCTACTGGTCTCTTGCTCTTTTCTATTGCTACAGACAGACTTGCACAGCTACCCATCTTGATGTAAAATGAATACTGAAATACGCTGGTCTGTTTCTGGCTTCTAGAATAATCTACACATATCAGTAGTTTATCTTGCTTCCAAACATTGCTTCTAAATTCTTGACAAACCAATGTTTCATTATCACGTACCTTCTTTGGAACATCTGAGCTAAGCTAAGCCCGTGCATTTTCTTTTCACTCCCTGATACCTGGATCATGTACTTCTTCTCATGGAGGTAGTTGGGGGAAATGTGTGGCTCTCTTCAGACATTCTGAACATGTATGGGATGCCAAAAAACTCATCTCACTTGTGCTTCCACTTCTCCCTCTGCTAATGGAAGCCCTTTTCAGTTATTACAATTTTGTTGATGCAATCATGCGGAAGGGGAGTCCGTGCTATGTGTGATACTCTTGATATGTGCTATCATCATTTTGTGTGAACAGGGCAACGTGTATTTTTCAGCTCTGATGTGCACAACTGGAAACTCAGACTTTTGAGGGTATGTATTCATGCAAACTGAAGTGGGAAAATGTGCTTGCTTCTCTGGCCACATAAAATGGTTATGGCTAGAGATGGGCATGAACCAGGAAAATTCTGAACCATGTGGTTCATGGTTCATAGCATTTCACGAACCACGAAGTTTCACAAACTTTCCCTGGTTGACGAACTGGTTTATTTGGTTCATGAAAATGTCACTTCTGGGTCAGCAGAAGGTCTGCAGAGACCCCACTGCCTAGGAAACTGATTGATCGGCTCCAGGCTGTCTGCAGTGACGAACCGAAATACGAACCAAACAAACCAGGCTAAAACTCATCATGATTAATGAGAAATGACTTCCCACAAACCGCCGGTTCGTGAACCATGACTGGCCCTGTTCGTGATGAACTTTGGTTTGTATTTTGGTTCATGCCTGCCTCTAGTTATGGCATATATTCGGAGGATTATGATTAGCAAGCTTTCCCATTACATGAGGTTGAAGTGCAAAATTGTAGTTATTGAACGGATCTATACACTATTAGAAAAACTAATAATCATGGATCTTTTATGCACTGTGTATCAATTACAGTTCCAGTAATTATGTCTGTTTATTTAGAATATTGATATGCTGCCTTTCCATTAAAATATTTGATGAGGGTTCAACCCGACTATCATAATTTCAATTAAAGAAGCAAAACAGTTTTTAAAAGAATGTGTCAAATATCTCTTTTCCATTTTTAATACTACTTTTGATGCCACCAAAGTGGAAAGAATGGCATTCTCAAATGAGGGTGTCAGGTCTGTTGCCCACAGTCCCTCCATACTGTTACACATTCTAGAGAGGATGTTGCAATAGCCGCGTGCACCTGTTCCCCTGTTGCTTTCCAGATTCCAGTATGGCGGAGACCTTATCTCGGATGGCTCGCCACAGCGGCCTTGGGGCAGCTCCATCCTGATACTCCCATCCTGATACTGATTACGTTCCTGCTTGATGGAATGGGTGGGGGACGTGTAGAGGGGTAGTTATAGCGTATCATGTACTCAATGCGTCATTCTTAACAAGGAGCCTGTGTACAGCCAGACACCTTTAATTGCTTCTGTGTATCCTATGGACATATGTATGGCGAAGCGAAGATATCTCAATAAAACCCATTTACTCAAGAGCCTGGATTTCTTGCTGCAAGGGTTGGGAGTCAGAATCAGCATATCCTGTCTTCCATAGACTGACAGAGGGCTAGATAAATCACCATTCTTGATTTACTAATATCTTACAGACTGACCTGGACGATCAGTATCAGAGCTTTTGTGGCAGGCTCAGGCACATCCAAGCCTTTTGTTGGCATCCCAGGAACAGTCAGGAATGGGACTATCCTGTGCTTTCCATCTGGCCTGTGGAAAACAACAATCAAGCCTTGGCTAGAGCTTCTTCAACGTCAAGCCAAACAACGGCAGTCTAAGGACACAGCAGTGCAAACAGGAGGCCAAGTAATGGGAAAGATACATCCAGTGTTGCTGCCACGGGGCTATTCTTTGTACCTAATGAGATGCTGGAAAATTGGCCACCGACCTTTCTTTGTTGCCAGGAACACTTCCTCTCACTTTTCTAATGGATGCTTCCCTGAGAAGCAAGCACGGGGCTACTGTTCCTTTGCCTTCCATCATCTTTCCCTCCTCGAACAGGCTGCAGTAAAAGCAGAAAAAACAGCATGGTCATTCAGAAGAAGGGTATAGCTGCAGTGGATGATTGCAGAGAGTCCCCTTTCACCGATGTGTCACCTGGAGACTTCAGTTTCAAGTTGTCTTGGGGTTAAATACGAGTTGAATTGGGTACACATTGCAATTTTGGATGAATGCTGCATTTTGGAAGAAGTGAGATAACATTTTTCAAGCATGCCCTTTCCCTTTTTAATGGCATCTATCTCAAGCAACTCATGGAATGGTAGGCTACGTTCTGAGTAAGATTGATTGGTAGACAGCGGCAGGTTCATGATAAATGCCGTTTATCATGTCCCCATAATTTATCACATAAAAACCACCCAATGCAAGTGTCAGGTCTGTTATCCACAGTCCTTCCATCTTTCTTGTTTTTCTGTACTTACTCAGTGTGTGTATGTAGTTTCTTCACACAGGCCAGCCCGCTCCTGGGAAGACAGCGTGCTTATCTCAGATGGCTCACCACAGCGGCCTTGGGACAGTTCTCTCCTATTCTCTCACTGACTGAATATGCCCAGCTGGGTCCTGCAGGCGGGGGGCATCCAGGGAGGGACTGGAACTTTGTAACAAGTCTCCCATACGTCATTCTCAGCAAGAGACCTATGTACAGCCAGTCGTTTATTGCTTCTGTATAATCTATGGACAGATATACGCTATAGTCGTGATTTCTCAATAAATAAACTTGACTCAAGAGAGCTTGGATTTCTTGCTGCAAGGGGGAAGTCAGCTGCTACGTATCCTGGTTTCATAAACTGACAGCAAGCTTTGTTAAAAAAAAAATACTGTAGTGTGGCAGCAACCAATGCACAGTAGAGGTCTTTCACAGCAGCATAAAAGGAGCTGTGACTGGTTCAAAATCCCGAGCTGGATTTTGTTGCAATTCTGTTTTACTAGTGTCAGAATTCAGACCTTGAAAATTCAGCTTTGATGTGGAACTGATTGAACGCTGTGTATGCTTTCTGATAGGGTGTTTTATGTGGAACTCTTTGTGTTCCCTGATGGAGCATTTTATATACTTCCTACATGCAGATTGTTGCACATGTCTTTTTGATTGATTTGATTGCATGGGGTCTGTTGTTCGGTAAACCCGGAACAATTTTTCGCACGTGTGAGTTTACTGGAAATCATTAAACAGCACCCAAAATTAAACAAGTTTATCTAGACAAATAAAGTGATATAGAATAAAAGAGGAGAATGGGGCAAGTAAAACAGAAAAGATCAGATAAAATGTTTTGGAGGAAGAAAGATTTTTCAAAGGAAGTCATGAGGAGATACAGATGAGGCATTTAGAACACGTGCAAATAGAACGGGAAGGTGAAAACACAATGAAACTATTAATATTAATGCATTAAAATATACCAGAAGGAAAGGTGTTGGAATTCTGGGTGACTGGTCCTGTGTTATTAGATCTGAAATCCAATCTTTATGAATGAACACAAAACCTGCATAAAAACAAAAAAAAAGCGCAGTTAAAGGATCTGTCAATTCAAGCACTATTTACGTATTAATAGTTTACAAAACTATATTAGAATTTGCCTTTATATTTGCTAAAAGTAGTAGAGGGGAAATTTGTGTTCTATGCCAACCCTTTATAAATACTGAACAAAGAGCTACGAGTTTCTTTTGCTAAATACATGTATGAATAGTTGATATTGATATTACCAAAGAATCACAATTTTGTGAGAGAAATGGTAGCACAAAAACCTCATTATCCACTAAAACCTCATTATCCGCCCTGAGCCTGCTTGCGGGGAGGGCGGAATATAAATATGATAAAATAAATAAAATAAATAAATAAAAATCGATTTAATTGTTATTCTTTTCTCAGGGAATCCTTGGAATAGTACCTCTGTTTCTGTGTGGGTGTGTGGCTGGGAATATATAATAACTAATACCGAATTCTCAGCAGTAGGGGTGTGTATAACAAAAAAAGAGAGAGCCAAAAAACACAGAAATTGCTGTGTTCAGCTCATTAAAGTGTCTTCCAGAACAAATTCAGGAAACAAGGCTGTAATGACTCCCCCTCCACACCAAAAAGTTTGTGTGTTTCATCTTGGATCTTGTAGTGCCGAGGCTGCACAGGTAGGCCCAGCAATGGTGGGCCATCAGACAGCATCAGGTTTTCCTTAATGGCAAGTCTTCTGCACTCATCATGCAACCAATTGGTTCTAAATGGGAGAGACAGAATCCTTAATATTAACTTTGTTAGTGGGAAGGGGATGTGCATGGCGTGTGTGAGTGCATTTTTTCTTCAGCACTTCCTGAGCAACGACATTGGCATTGAGCGGCTTGTAGGGATCAAATCACAAAAGGTTTGCTTTGACCCAGGGAGGGGAGTAGCAGACAGGACGATGTTGCCGACACCAGCTTTGCCATCACCAATCATTTTTACACACAATGCAACAAAAGGCCAGCAACATCCATGTGGGTGTGCACATGTGGGTTTGAGGAGGGAGGGGTTTCCTTCAGCCTCTGAGCCTCCAGCTGCCGCAAAGGCTCACGTTATGCCAATCAGGGTAAAAATTGGAAAGAAAAAGCAATGATTAAAGGAGAATCACACTGAGGACATTCAGTGCCCATTCAGTGGCCTTCTGTTGCTGCTGTCCTTTACTTAGGGGCCATGGTGCCAGGGCCACCACTATGACTAAAGAAGTCCTCCAAAGACAGTGGATGGAGGAGCTGCAGGAGGGATTTCATCTTGCCCAGAAAGCCTTTTCTGATTAAAACTGTTAACCCAATGTTAAATGATGGGGAGGTAGCAGGCTTGTGCATTTCACACTTGCACATGCATGCTCAACCATGTCTTTGTATATCAGTATTCCATGTGGAAAAACAGATCTACAGATTTTTTATCTTCTGGCACAGCAACAGGACTCTCTTACTGCTTCTTGCCCTGTGATATCCCCTTCTTCCTTTTAATTCAATTCTGAGTTTTAGTCAGAAAGGGAGACTGACAGCCAGAAACCTGTCTACTCTTCTACTTTCACTAATAAAAAATAGAGAAAAAAAGAGTTCCATCGTCCCACTATATCTAGTCCTTCCTTTTGGTGCACTTTTATGTACAGCACAAGGACAGGCCGGCAGCTAGAGGGTTCATACAGGGAGTCCCAGGCTGTTGCAAAGCAGATTAAGGTGAAGAGGTTTCACTCTTTATTGTGGAAACAAAATTTGGTGGGTTGATGGTTTAGAGGGAGGACTGTGTTTTGTGAGATTGTGGTGCCATTGTGCACAAGGCCTCATTTCTCCACCCCTCTTAAAAAGAGCAGTGTGCTTTTGTGCGTGTGCGGCCAGCAAATGCACAACGGGCCAAATCTCATGAAAATTAAAAAATCAAATGCATGAAGCATGGTTGGAAAAAGTGTGGAACTATTTCATTGTGGAAAACACACACAACGACCTCTATGTAGCGGAGAAGTTTCTGGTAAGCTCTAACTTTGTGGAAAAATGGTTCCCGTTTTTGAACATGTTGAAAAACATAATATTCAGCCGAAATCAAAAATCCTTCAAACAATAACTCTGTCCAAGGATTTCACACTGTAAAGTTCCACAATGTATATAACTTGGTTAGCATGTGCTTACTTTCCTTCTGTAACAGAATTCCATGTATTGAATTGATTGCTTGTTTGTTGTACATGTTCAAGTTTGTATGTTGTAATTGTTTTATTTCAATAAAAAGTTTATATATAAAAAAAAATCAAATGCATCAGATCTGAGTCAGCACTGCCCCGGCCAGAACAAACCAGCAATGTGACAGAATTATTCCAGAACCCCTGGAACCAAGCCCCTACTCAGCACTTTATCCCATTCCTGGGATTCTGTGAGTTAGACTGGTATAAAGTTGCTACGCATTTTTAAAGGCTTCTTCAAACTTTCACTTGTTTTGCAGCTATAATACAACTTCAAGAGAATGATTCGTTCTCTGACCGTGTAAGCCATGCCCCTCATAAACTGTCTTCAAATTATTTGATAGACCTATACAGAAATTTGATTTGTTAATGACTATTCACTAATGTTAGCTAAATAAAATAAACTGAATGTTCGAGGGAAGTGTGTTTCTGAGGGCCAAGCTACACGTGACGAATGACTCTTGAACGGCAAGTGGATTGAGAGGTGGGCAAGTGAACAGGGAGAAATACACTTGCCGTTCAAGTGTCATTCGTCACGTGTAGCTTGGCCCTGAGTTCTGGCATTGTTGAAGACAACAATGGAAGGTGGCCATCGCTATCTCATAGATTTTCAGATGTTTTTAGAATCAGAATGATAGAGTAAGATGAGAGAAGTTCCAGTAGAAGATTTGTATAATCTCATTATTTTTAAAATCAAGGCATCTGAACATTGCCCATAATCTGAAGATTGGTCAATTTTCAGTGTGGAAAGAAAATTGTATACCCAACAAAATTTGTTGAAAGAAAGAAAAACCAGATTTAAAACACACATGGGTGAGTATAATCATCTGAAAACATCCCAAAAGTGGGACAATGCAGATATAGTCTCGGTGGACTGCAGAATTTATATGGTTATTAAAAGTACAGTTAAAGCACTGGCAGAGGATTAGTTTGTATTTTAAACCATCTGCACTTGAGGAGAACACTCTAGCCTTAACAGAAATCCCAGTAAGAGCAAAAGTCATTTAGCTGCCTCCTTAGCAACACTGGATGCTGAAAATTCGTTTCCTGGCCACTCTGTTTCCTTGCACAGTCTCCTCAGAGACTGCCAGGTCAACTCCAAGGTCTCAGTGTTAATCTTCAAAGGCCTTCGTGGAATTGGTACAAGTTACCCCAGAGTGTGTCTGTCTTTGTGTCTGCAACCTCCCCTGACAGCTGCGTTTCTCAGGAATTATGAAGCTGTCAGCCTCAAGGGCAAAGCCCAAGAGAGCAATCGGAAGGGCTTCCTTAGCAACGTAGCTGAGGTTTTATAACTCATTATCACAGGACACATGAATTACCACAAATCTCCCTTCCTTGTAAGCAACGGGCAAAAGCCATTTTTTGAACTTTTCTTTCCTACAGACACTATTGAATATGCCAATTTAAAAGAAGGAAGGCAGAATAACAAGTAAAAGAGCAACCAGCTCAGAACAGACTACATAAAAATAACCATCTCACTCCCCTCGTATTTGCACAAGAAAGAATAACTGATTAAAGGCTGACCCATACTCTTTTCAGATGTTACATTTCTGTAACAGGTCTCACATACTTGAAGAGTGTGCTATATGCAGTTTTCACAGAATGCACAATTGCCATTTTGTGGAAAATGGATAATGTGTGCATTTTGTAGCTTTGGTATACATGTAGACTTTTGAAAATCTGGGTCTGAAGTAGTGTATACTGTGGCTAGAAAATATATGCATTGTCTATTTTACAAAAATTGGTGATTGCATGTAGCACTCTCTTCTGATTCATGAGACACTAGCACAGGAAACACAATATCTAAAAAGGGCTTAATTGATCTAGTATGAATAGATTTACATATTACTAAGTCTTCTTTTTAAAAACACATCGAAGGTAGTAAAAAATAGCACATCATGTTCAACAGAACATATCACTTATTGTCAGGAGAAGGGTTTTATGTAATATTTTCTTTTTTCATTCCTAATGACAAAAATGCATCAAGAAATAAGCACCTGTCTTTTGATGAACAGCCTCGCCAATGAGAGCCAAACTAAACGAGATGAATTACATGAGGTCATGCGAGTGTCTAGAATCATGTCTGTTCCTTCCTGCCCGTGTCCATTTTACTCCTGATGAACACATGTCCTGTAGCCCCAGTCCGTGCACATGTTGGGTAACTGGTGTAGTCATGGTTGCAAGTGTCCCTTTAATAGTGAAAACTGCAGTGGCTGCTGGCAGCTACTTTGAGGGGCTTCAAACTGACCTCTCCAAGGTCCAATCTCCTTGAAACTTGGAGTGTCTTTAGAGGACAGTAAGAAGTTGGTTCCCTGAAAAAATTGTAGATTTATTTTGCAAAATGCTACCCTCATCCCTCTGGATAGCCCCCATAGTTTTCCCTGTAGATAATAATGGAGATCGGAGGTGGCTGAGGACAAACAGGCAGGAAAGAGTTGTTTCTGGCTGACAGCAAGAAGCCCTGCCATAGCTTCAAACACGGGGATTGCCCACCCCCCTTTGCATAGATGCCCCCCCTTCCTGGCAGGCCAAGATGCAAGATCTCCGCAGAGTTGTGGAAGCCCCATTTTCAGCCCCCTCCCCACAGGAAACCTGGCGGGTTTCCTCCCTCCCCATACGCCCAATTGAGTAAACAAGTCTCCCTGTCAGGAAAGCTGCAGAGGAAGGTTTGAACATGTGCAAAGAGAAGGTACATCATGGGATACTGTCTCTCGTCTGGGAGGAATAGGAAAGAAACACATGCAAATCCAAGCATGGGATCTAGTGCAGTGTAGCTGCATTGTGCGAGTGAACAGAAAAGCAAGGGGGGAACACATGTAAGTGCATTCATATGTCATACACGTGTAATTTGTCTCGTGTAGTTTGGCTCTTAGTCAACAAATGTCCTCATCCATTTTGGGTTAACCTTTTGAATGTATATCTGATACAGATTAAGGGAGCAATCCTAAACAGGTCTACTCAGAAGTAAATCCCATGTTTTTCAGTCAGTCTTATTTTCAGGAAACTGTTCTTAGGACTACAGGCACATATTTATTTATTTATATTATTTATAGTCCACCTTTCTCCCTGAGACTCAAGGTGGTTTACACAGTGTGGGTCACTACAGTTAATTTCAAAGACATTTCAATAAACACATAATAGGTTATATACATGCAAATTTGCAAAGATTTAAAACCAGCAGCAATTCAATACAGAGCTGAAGAAATGTTGAAACACAGCATAAGCAATTCTAACCCTGACATATTAAACAATGTAGGAACTACCCAGAGGAATCATACTTAACAGCAACAGTACATAGTAGTAAAATCTATAATCCCTATTCTTCTACTAATGCATCCCTTTGAGACTAGTTCCTTACCATACAGCCCTCCTATCTGAGTAAAAAGGCCTCTTGAATAATTCAGTTTCACATAGTTTCCAGCCAAGAGAGTGGGAACTTTCCTTACTGACATATTAAACAACATAGGAACTATCCAATAGGATCATATTTATAGCAATAATACTAATGTCTATGGTCTATCGTACTTACAGCAATAGTAGTAAAGTCTATGGTCTCTCCTTATCAATTTCTGATGGATCTCTTTGAGATAGTTTCTGTATCTGCTCGTGCTCTGACCTACGGACTGGACTTGGCTTGGCTTTTGGATCCTGGACACACCCCTGGCGTTTACCTTGTGCTCTGACTACGGACTGGACCTGGCTTGTGACTCTTGAACACTCCTTTGGCTTCGTGTTAGTGCTTGGACTATCGGCTTGGGCGGACCCAGCCCATGACAGATACTCTGGTACAATGATAGGGACTGTAGAGTGTAGACTATACTTATGTGTACTGTTTGTTGCTGCAAGTATGCTCCTTCTAGTTAGTTTCTGCGTTGATTAATATGTCATGTTAAATTGCTTATGATTTGTTTCAGATTTTTGCTTGTTTTCAAATCTCTGCAGTCCATGCCCTATTGTATTGTTTATTGAATGTCCCAGCCACTGATGGTATTATTTGAAACTCGCTGTTATAGAGGATCTCATTATTTTACCAGAAGTGATGCATACCTACCTTCTGAGGCTTTCCTTGGCTTTTCTCTTTTCCCAATATGCTTTGCTCTGTGGCTTTGGGTTCACAGTAAAGCCTGGATGGCTGCTGTGTGGGTGGGAAAATTAAGATTTTCCAGCCTACATGGCAGCCATTTTCCATAACCTTGTTCCAGAGGCAGCCATTTCCTCCCCTTGCCACCAGGGGTCTTTTTAGTTTTTTAAAAAATTAGCATTAGAGTATCGTTATATCGATATACCATGGTAACAATAGGTATACCATATTCTTTGAATTCTCAGTTTTCATTTTAATTAAAGTAAGTTTCTTTGCAAGGGAAGAAGCTAAAAATGTTTTTTTACAAATCAAATGAATTCAGAGAACCTATAGTTACAACAATATATATATATATATATATATATATATATATATATATATATATATATATATATATATATATATATATGTATGTATATATGTATATATGTATATATGTATATATGTATATATATATGTATATGTATATATATATTTAAGATTTTTTATTCTTTTTATTAACTACATTAACTAACAATACAAAGGAAAGGAAGGGGAACAAGGGAAGGAAAGAAAAAAAAACCAACAACAACATATAACAACTACACTACACGGAATGCTTTCCCTTCATACTGCCATTATTAAAAAAAATAAAGCTTTGTATAATATTGATGGAGTGGTTGACCTTACAAAATGCAAATTACAATTTAAATTCAAATTAAGTTTTCCTCCCCCTCCTGGGTCCCGGACGCAATTCTCTCTGAGCAACTGCAGCCGCAGTGCTCGTTTCCCCCCCCCCCTCAGACTTCTCCTTTTCTTCTTGCTTGGTGTCTCGCTGAAATTCCGGATTTTTGTCCTCAAAATCCCTTAGTTGATCTTCTGATAATATCTTGTAAGCTTCTGGAGGCGCAAAATTGTCTGTGTTCGTTCCACTTGTAGCCCGATCAGCTGGTTCTCCACCAGCTTTAACTCTTTATTCGTAGCCTTCACGAGTGACGCACTTTCCCGAGCAGACTTCTCTGCCCTCCCCGCTGCTTCCTTAATGGTTTTCACTTCGCTCTCAATTAAGCCCACCCTTTGATCTGTTTCATTCAGCTTGTCAACAAAGGGTTTTATGGCTTCGATAACCGCCCTCCGCACCAATTCCTCGAGCGACTCTCCTTTCCCCTGCAGGGCAGCCGAAATTGACTTGCCCAAAGTGGGACTCTGCTTTTTCGCTGCCATTTTAGGGGGGGGGGGCGCCAGCCGGATTCTGAAACTCAGCGAGGGGGAAGAACTAGCCTTCTTAGCTTCAGATCCCACCGCTCCTTCACGTGCGCTTGTAATAACAGAAGGGATTCGCTTACTTACAGGCTTCCGCCTAGTTCTGCTCTTTGCTGTTTTCCATGGCCCGGCAGCACTCGAGGCGCCGCTCACGTCTGCCGGCCTCCATAGGGACAAACGGGCAATTTACCCCCCGCATTGATTTTCGGGGGGCTCTTCCCGCTGCGTCCCGGACCCTGCCTCCCTCACTGGGAGTCCTGGGGGCTAATCTTCGCAGATCAGCCACCCGGTCAGGGTGCTCGGGCGCTTCCTCCCGGACCTGCGGAGAGGAGCGTCCGACATGGCCAAGAAAATGAAACCGAATCAGTTACAACAATATATTGATATAATTATATTCTAGTGCCATTGTTTTAAATTGCAAAAGCCCAGGGGAAAGGAGCTGCCCGTTGCTGGGAAATTAGGACAAGGAAAGTGAGGGGAAACTTATCATGTGGAAACCCTGTTGTGGCTGTGCTTTATCGTCAGCTGCATCAGCAACGGGGAACCCCAAAATCCTACCCCCCCATGTAGAAGTCACCACTGTATGTTTCCTGAATAATATTGGGGAATGTCAACAGTTCCCACATTTCAAGCATACTCTCTAACATAAGCATCATACATGATATCTCATGGTCTCCAAGGTCATTTATGAAATGAGTTGATGATTTTATGGAAGCTTTGTACCATTTGGTTCTTATTGTATCTTTAAATTTTGCATTGTTGCAGACTTGCAGTTTTCAAAGGGGGCATATTACCATCCCAAATGCATAAATAATTGCTTACCTTTCCCCCCAAAAGTTCTGGTTAGTGCACATAGGAGACATCCCATTTTATCTGTTGAACAAGGTTAATGGAGAGCAAACGACCAGTTCCAGGTAGCCAGTGAAGTTCATCATGGAGTGGGTATTTAAATCTGAATCTCCTTGGTCCGAGTTCAGCACTCTACATTGTACCCTACTGGGTTCCTTAGAACCATCAAAGACATTATGGAATAGCTGAACTCTGATTTTATTCATCACCATAACAGCTGGACTTAATTGTTACTTGAAGTGCTTTGTGACAAACAAGCCCTTTCTTTGTCAATAATAAAACAATTGTACAAGGTCACATCTATTCTGCTGTGTGAAAGCTCAGTCAGCTATTGTAGTCAGACAGTACATTTTATATCGACGTGCTGGAATAGCAGGTAATGAAATATCATGCAGGTTCATCTTGACTTAGCAGGTACAAAAGAATGCAAAATAAAATAGTGTTGCCGCGCTCGTAGTACCTGAAAAGTTAGTGACTGCTTTAGCCCACCTAGTTCTTTTCACCTTTGGAGCTGGCCAGGCAATAAGAAAAATATATGTTTTACATTAATCAGTACCTAAAGAAGACTAACATTAAATACATTATTTGATTAATATTGGCATTGGTTTTCTTAAAAAATGATGAACAAATAATTTAACAACTGATGAAAATATATCTAAAGAATGCTTCAGAAATGTTAATCTGTGAATGTGCATCACAGAGTCTCACGCAAAAATAATTCTGGGCTTAATTTGAAATTGAGGTGATGGAGTAGACTCATTTTGGACCAGATGCTGCTGCTTCATTCAACTATATCTGTGCCAATACACATATTGTTTTCTAAAGGCCAGTACAAGAGCAGAATTATAGCAGATACGTTTAGAGTATAAATATCCATGTTCTCAAGTTAAAAGCTCTGTCCAGTGCCCTGTGTATGTTTTCTTGTGTGGAGGGTGGTGTTCTCAGACGCAGTGTATGCTGAGGAGCATTAATATTATTCTAGAGTTGGGAAATTCCTGGAAATTTGGGCATGTTGCCTAGAGTGGAAGGAGTATGAGAAAGGGAGGAAGCTTAATCGAGTTGTAATGTCATAAATTCCACCCTCCAAAGCCACCATTTCCTCCAGGGAAACATCTCTATGGTCCGAGATCAGATGTCATTCCATGAGAACTCAAGGCCCCACCTGGAAATTGGTAACCTAGCCTGTTGAAGAATAATAAACCAACAAAAAGGAGTCTTGGGACACTTTAATGGATAACAGAGTAGCTGGAACACACTTTGTAAACTGCTCATTAAGTTGTCCTGAAAGGCGGTATATAAATCAAATGTTATTATTATTTATTATTACAAGCTTTCATGTGCCAGTTGTGCTCTTCAGGTGACATCTTTTCAACAGTGCCTTTCCTCAGGTAAGTTTGCAAAGTGACAGTGAGAACGAAGCCTTTCTCTGCCACAGGGCCAATACTTTGGAATGGCTTCCTGGAACGAGTGAGGTGGGAACCCCTGTTCCCTGCTTTTGGGGAACTATACAAGAGCATTGTCATTGGGAGAGCTTTTTGTGGCAGACCAAGTATCTGTTGGGGAAGCTTGCCTATTATTTTGTCTATGTCGGTTGTTTCAACTCTATTGTGGCACTGTTCTAACTTACAATGTCACCTGTGTGAGCCATCGTCAGTCTTAGGACATCAGCAGAGAAGGGCACGAACCAGGAAAATGGAGGTTCATGGTGGTTTGTGGTTCATGAAAAGCAATGAACCACGAACCGCCATGAATTTGCCCAGATCGCGAACCAGTTCATTCAGTTCATGGTTCATCCCTTCCAGATGTGGCCAAGCAGTAGCAGTCACGGCACTTTTCTATCTGTTTGCATTGGCCACTCTAGGAAAATGGTAGGTTTTTTGTTTGTTTGTTTGTTTAGGGAGAATTAGTGAGGGGCATACAAGAAAATTAATGTGTGTGTTTGTGCCTGATCCTATGTGCTACCTGTGTTTCAAGCATGATCTTACTTGATAGTTATATGCAGGGTTTTTTTTCTGGGAAAAGAGGTGGCGGAACTCTCAAGAGGGAAATGAGGAAGAAACACGCAGGTTTCTATGAAATAATATTATTTTCAAGCACTATTGTCGAGTATTTTCAAGAGGCGCCGGAACTCCGTTCCACTGTGTTCCCCCTGAAAAAAAGCCCTGGTTATATGTTGTCTCATGTTAGTCCTAGAATTGTTTATGCTCTATTTCAGCATTTCTTCAACTCTGTATTGGATTCTGGCTAATGTTATGTCATTGTAAACTTGTATTTATTTACCCTATGACATTGTTTATGAAAATGCCCTTAATATTGACTATACTAATCTCACACTATGTAACCTGCCTTGAGCCTCCACGAGAAAGGTGGGCTATAAATAAATAAATGAATGAATGAATGAATGAATGAATGAATGAATGAATGAATGAATGAATGAATGAAATTTGGGGGATGCAGTATTCTTATGGGAGATGAACTGAAGGGGAAATTATTGGGACTGGGCTAGGAGCGAAAGGAATGATTTGAAGGGAAATGCATTTCTGGAGGGATTAATTGAAGAGACAGTAATTGAGAGGAAAATGTATTTTGTGCAGGGTTTTTTTTCTGCTGTGGCCAGTCAAATGCCTTTGAGTCTGGAGCTGTCTGGAGAAAGGCAGGCATATAAATATTTTAAATAAATAAATAAATTCATTGCGCAGGCTGAGCATGAACAGGACTTCCCTATTTCTGCTGTTCGATATTATAATGCCTCAGAACATGGACGTTCCATTCAGCAAACAGATAATCGCTGTTGACAGAGCACGGACTTGCCTAATGCTTTTTAAAAACCCATCTCAGCTAGTGACTGCCGCCGCATCTTGAAGCGCTGAATTCCATGAGTCGGTTATGTATCTCATGAAGAAATAACAGGTTGGATCCAGCCCACTGTTTCAGACCATCTCAACCAGTGCTGTTTACTACAGCCCCCGTCCTGCATGGTTTTTGTCCGTGCAGATCCCAGGACCCCCAATATAGCCTTTTTGTTGGTGGAAGGGGAACTCTTCCTCACATTCCATCAATGGATCCAACCCAATGTATGCAACATTACTTAGAAAGGTTGCCAGAATATTTTTTCTTGTCTTTACAAACCTGAAAAGTTTGGGAGAACAGAGAGGGGAACAATTCTGAGTATGGAACCACACCAAATCTGGGGTCAAAGAAGGAGTGTGTTATTTGGAGCTCAGATGCTTCCTCTGCTGTCCCCAGAGGCCCTTGAAGCATCACATTGAAGTCTGACGAGGGAGTTAATCGTCCGGAATTCAGAAGAAAACCTGAGGTCAAATGTGCCAAATTGACTGTGCAAAAATCACCTGTGCAAAAAAGGCCGTTCTGTTTCCATTAGTGGTCAGTTAAGTGCCTCTGGGAAGATTATAATCAGTGAATGAAGATAACAGCCCTCTTCTGTTTGTCACCACCATCTGATATATAGTGGTATACTTTGAGAGCATAAAGATTCCTTTCCTTTCCTTCTTTCCTTTCCTTTCCTTTCCTTTCCTTTCCTTTCCTTTCCTTTCCTTTCCTTTCCTTTCCTTTCCTTTCCTTTCCTTTCCTTTCCTTTCCTTTCCTTTCCTTTCCTTTCCTTTCCAACAGTTCTCAGGATGATTCACAAAGAAGATGAAGCCATTATCAACTAAACAAAATCACAACATACAAAACTCACTTCTACAGTGATTCCGCACATATTGGATAATGCACTTCCAATCCTCTTTATAGATCATTTGGAACGGATTTTTTTGGGTGCGGAACAAAAAATCCACCTCAAACGATTGATAAAGTGCATTGAAAGTGCATTATCCAACATGTGCAGAATCAGCCCATAGTTTATATGATTAATTTAAATACTAAGTTCAACAAATGACACCTGTCAGATCCATTCATTATATAAGGTGTTATATAGTATTACTCTTTAGAAACGAGAAATTCTATATTGTACTTTTTAGTACAAATTCATAATTCAGACTATGCTGTTACTAAATGATACGATAATATGTGACAGTTCAAGTTCTTTCCTTAATTATGTTTTATGTTTCTGGTTACTGTTGATATTGTTGTTAAATGTCAAAAATTTTATAAAAAATTAAAATAAAAAGTTTTTAAAAATGAAATAGATAAAACAGGAAATAGATAAAACGGGGAAAAAACAGTGATTAGATCTATGAATACTAGAGTCGTATCTCCTATCAAAATATATCCACCAGCAATGTTGCTGCCAGGCGAATGCCTCTGTGGAGGGTATTCTGCAAATGGGGCACTACCACTCAGAAGTTCTTATTTCCAGTTACTGGTCTGGACCGCTTCAAAAAATGGACCCCAGGGGATAAACAGGATAATCTGGGAGCAGTGGTCCTTCAATTTATGGCTAATGGTGGGGCTTCCATGGAGGAACTCAGATGGAGCAGGCTGGAGAAGATACACTGGGATAAGATAGCAGGTTGGATGGAAGTTGTACCACTCCCACTTTCGGAGTGAACAGCCACCACCAAATGTATGATAGGGAGCTTTGTCCTATAGTACAGTTGAAGGACTTGTGATACTGCAACCTTGTGGAAGTCCTGCTCGATCAGAGACCTGTGGTCCATCTGGTTCAGCATCATGTCTCACAGTGCTCATCCTCCAAAGTGATATATGCCCTCATGTGCCAACAATGTCCATCTGCTCTGTATATTGGACAAACCAGCCAACCTCTGCGCAAAAGAATAAATGGACACAAATCTGACATTAAAAATGGCAACATCCAGAAACCAGTGGGAGAACACTTCAATCTATCAGGACATTCCATCAAGACTTAAAGGTCACTGTAGTTCAACAGAAACCTTTCAAAAACAAAATCCAATGGGAAGCTGCTGAATTGGAATTTATATGTAAATTTGACTCAGTCAGACTTGGATTGATTAGAGACTATGAATGGTTATCTCATTATCAGAAGTAACTGATTTGATTATCAGAAGCAAACTGATCCCATTATCAGAAGCTACTGACTGCATCTACTCCCCCATCCCCTCTCCACCTATATGTCTGACCGGTTTCTTCTTACCCTCCATGCATCTGACGAAGAGAACTGTGATTCTCAAAAGCGTATGCCACAGTAAAGTTGGTTAGTCTTAAAGGTGCTACTGGACTCTTTTCTATTTTGCTACTACAGACCAGCACAGCTAACTCCTCTGGATCTGTCTCACAGTGGTTAACCAGTTACTCTGGAGGACCAATCAACAGGGCACAGAGGCCCCTGAATGAGGAGTTTCCCTTTAGTAACCATGGCCAGTAACCACAGATAGAAACCTCCCCCCCCCCCTCCAATCTTCCTGAAGCTAAACTGATGTGGATCTGGTCAATAACCCAGTGGAAGACTTCCTGGAAACTCTGCATACATTCTTGCTGGAAGAATGGTGGAATATGCATGCAATTCATAATAATGCATGGTTACTCCATTCTTTTGAATGGAGAGAATAGGTCCACAGATGCAAAGGGATGTGCACACATCAAGTCTTCCATTGAATTGAATAGGGCAATTCTTGAGCGTTGGAGCTTTGTGTATTTGACAGGTTTTCACACAGCTCTGCAAAAGGTAAATGTGAATTCTCCTGATGAGTTTTATGAGGCCTAAATTCCGGCACACCCATTTTCAGTGCTCCAGTTTTGTTAAAGGAAATTGAATATCAACACACACATCCTTTCAAAACATCTATTTTCTGTTGTGAACCTGAACATTCACATGCAGTTTGTATGTTTTACTCCAGGCCTTCTAAAATGATTTACAAGCATACTGGAATCAATTTTTCTTACTTTGGATACCAAAGGAGAAAAAAGAAATATAGAGTGAAGAGGGCCTAATCCATCTGGAAAGCTCTGTAGTTTTGTTCAGGTGAAGCTATTTCTGGATTGCGGGTCTGTTCTATTTGCTTAGCGTCTCACTTACGAGTCACCTGGGTGTCATTTGAAGTATTTGTAAAATGGATTCTGATTTTCAGATGTGGTATATTGCTCCCCCCCTTGCAATACTCTGTTATCTGACTGCTTTGCTGAGATGACACGCATCCGTCAAATGTCAAGATCTCTATAGCAGCATCTGGTGACTCCTGGGAGAACCATTTCACGTTCATTGCAAGTCATAATTCACAACAGCTTCAGGATTCTGGCCATTTGGGATTTATTCCAACCGCCGTGTGAGACAGTAATGGCAGCAGATAGTGTGATGGGTGGTGCTGTCAACTTCCTAGCTTGCCAATATAAACTGACAGAGGTACAATTCTAGCACCAGCGTGTGCAGCCCCCTTAAACTGCTGGAATTAAATATCTGGGGGGTCATAGTCTGATACCCTGCATCGGACTGATGGATTTCCTCCCCCCCCAGGAATAAATGTCATAGGACGCATCTACCCAGTTTGCTTGTGATTTCATATATGTGCTTGCGGTTCTAATTAAGCGAAATGGAATAGAAGCTAGTAAAGAGGAACAAAATGATCATTGTGGTTCTTTGGAATACAATTGAGCTCTTCTACTGTGCAACTCAAGTTGCAGAAGAAGGCAGATGGCAATTCAAACAGCTGTGTGCCATACAGGCAAATGCCCTGATCTAATGCGTTCATTTCTCCCCCATTTTCTAAATCAGGTTTGCCCTTTGCCAGGTTTAATGAAATGCCAATTCGTCCAATCCTCCACCTCCAGCAGGGTCTCAAGCAGTGCCCTTGCTTGCAGTTATTGGGTCAAGGAAGATTAATTAGAGACCTCGTCCTGTCCCATTGTGCGCAGACGGATACGAAGCAGATGGCTCCACGGAGGTTCCAACTCATGGTTAAATATCCACTGTATCGTCCCTGTTATCTAACATTTCGTTCCCATCAAATGTTTATTGAACGCAGAAGGGAAGATTTCCTCTTTCTGCAAGCATATTCAGGATGATGTTTGTGGCAAAAGAATTACAGTTGTAGGGGAGAGAAAGGGCTGTGCTGTGGCCCAGTGTCATGTTAGGGACTAAGAGAAGGAATGGTCTTGTTCAGGCCTGGACATAGCCCCATGGAGCCTAGCCAGACCCTCAACACCATTGAGGGGAGAATGGGTGTGTGTGTGCAGTAGGAGGGGTGGAAGTAGGGATGCCATTCCCCCGCTGGTGGCAGGGGATCCCCTGCTCCCACCCTCAGCCCCCCCGACCTCTACTCAAATGGCTGACAGAGGAGGAAAGGTGCGGGATCACTACTCCAGACACGCTCCTGGCGTGATGCAATGACATCACCTCTGGGAGTGACATCATCGCACCCCTCCTGAGAGCGCTCTTGTGCTTCTCAGTGGGCTGATTTTGGTTCCAAAAGGGCCAAATCAGACCCTTTCGGATGTTTGTTCCCGTGTGTCTTGGGCATGGCTTTCATGCAGTTACATATAATGGACATGGCTTTCATGTGCAGTGCATTGCTTAACTCTCATAGTATTAGTTTAAAGATACAGCCTTTGACTACTTTTATTTGCTTTTCAGATTAGGAGTTAGGATTTACTGGAAGCAGATATACTTCCGTTAAAAACTAAAGCTGGCGCTCCCTGTTGTTCCCATGATCTCAGGAATGTCAGCTTTTTAAAAGCGTGAAAATTGCGACCGGGAAGAGAAATGTATATCTACCAGTGTTATTGATTTCAAGTGAAGTTCCAGATGGAAATCTTCTACACAGACCGTTTGAAAGATCAATGTAAAGCTTTAAATCCTGAATCAAAATGAGAAAATTGAAGTCTGGAATGCAGGGAGATGTAGGATTTCTCCATTGCTCAAGATAAACTGCCGGGGATAAGCCATACATGTCTTTGCTGTCTTCTTAGTAGAAACAATTGGCATGTGTATTTGTTCTTTGAAAGGTTTTTGAAAACAGAGAGAAAATATTTGTTATATTAAGATATTATATGGCAACTTTCCTTTCTCATCCAGCATATTATTTCATTTTATGCATCTCTCAGCTACTGGGATAGTTATCAGTATACCAGAGTTACGGTCATCAAAGCATGAAATCACATGCAATAAACAAACACTTCAGGTAAAAAGATAAAGATTTGTTGAGGGGGATTCCAATTTATATCCTACTGGTAGTAAAAAGCCATTTCTTAATCCAGCAGTACATATGGGTAGGTATGGGGTCATGGTTCCATAGGAGAGACACCTGTGGACTCATCCAGCTCCTTGGAGAGCTATGAGGAGAACAGATATCAATGAAGGATGCAGGAAGAGAAGGAGGAGCTGGAGAGATGCTCCCAGCAAACTAATATTTCCCTGTGCACCCTTCAAGAATGCAAACCCCTATCTTTGTATGGGATGGCCTTAGTTTGCTGCCCCTCTGATAGGCAGAGTTGAAATGAGAAAAAATAGAAGAATGGGCATTGTATTGTTAGAGATGCTCTTCTTTTTCTGGCTCTCCCCCCCCCCCCACATTTTTATCTCCTCCTTCCTCTAAGGAGCTGTGCTCTTAATATCAACTTGATGTGTAGAAATGTAAACAGGGAAGCTTTACCTTGCCATTATCTTCTTGTCAGGAAAAGCTTCATCTCTTAGTTGATGATGTTCATGTAACTTCTCCTTGTATGGGTTCTATGGGGCTTAGGAAGCAAACTTTCACACAAATTTCAGTTAAGAAAAAAAATCCTTTAAAAACCTTTTAACAATTAATACAACTTTTTTTTTTAAACTAAACTCATAACTGCAACCAGGGCTCATTTCGAGGGGGAACGCACAGAAACGCAGTTCCGGCAGTTCCCCAAGGAGGTCACATGTCAGGTGGCCCTGCCCACCTGACTCTCGGCTATTTTGGGCCCATTTTGTCCTGGATTGGGGCTGAAATGGCCCGGATCGGGCCTCTGACAGGTGGTAGATCACTCCCCTGTTCAGCAACGGCCCGATCCTGACCATTTTGGGCCCAATTTCAGTCCTGAATGGGCAGGATTGAGTCCAAAACAGCCAGGATAGGTGATGTCAGGGGGTGTGGCATTTGCAAATCAGTTATGCCAACGACACATTTCCGGTGATGTCAAGGGGCGTGGCATATGCTAATGAGCTATGCTAATGAGCTATGCTAATGAGTTCCTCCAGCTTTTTTTCTACAAAATGACCCGACAGCAACCATACAGAAACTTTAAACCAACAATGTCTTTGAAAAGGTAAACAGTTCAACTTGTCTGCTACTGCTAAGAGGTGGAGTCCTTTTTCACTGTCCTTCCAACTTGAAGCAACTGTAGCCCAGGCTTCTGTCCTCTTCTTGGGGAATTACAGCCTTGCAAAAATAATACAGTCCCAGTAACACCAACCAAACACAATACACATACACCGCTTTAAGTCATATTGTTCACATACAACATTTAATTACCTTATTCAAGGTGATAGGAGCATATGGATTATTATTCAGCTTCTTCCTCAGTTGCCTGGCTGTAGCTGCTGACTCAGCCCTACTGGACTAAACCAATCACCTCATAGGGGTTCCATTAAGATCATATTAAAGTCTAGGAGGAGATCTAATAAAAAGGCTTCAACATTATTTGTAGGGAATTGAAACACTGGTTACAAGAGAAGCAGGGCTGTCCACCCCCCCCCCCCCCAATACTATATCTGTTACTTCAAGAGCAGTTGGCCATGCAAAAGTGTAGCAAGTCTAGCTTTTCCTGGCATTGCAAAGTAAGCTCTGTGTGCTTAAGGTCTCCCTCCTAGACTGTTGGTTAAAAGCATGCTTGTAAATATGTTGGCAGCCCTATTTATTGTGAAGTGATTTATCTAGGAAATTATATTGCTTTTCAGAGCAAAGGAAATGGGGAATTTGGCTGAAGCAAGAAATTATTTTTCTGTTTATTTTTTTGGTTTATTTGAGCCTCACATTCAGTTCAATCTAATCTTTCTTGAGGATTGAAGAAGACAAACTATAGATTCTTTAGACCTTGATGTGAATAAATTGCTAACATAAAGTATTCCCCTTCCATTAATGGGGATGTTTTGGGAATAATGTTAAACTTTCTGTATGACAGCCTCTTGTAACTCTACTTTCAGAGATATAATAGGTACATAATGCAGTGGTTCCCAGCCTTTTTGAACATGTGGGCACCTTTGGAATTTTTAGGGGGCTGGTGAGTTCTACCTCAAAATGGCTGCTGCAGAAGGTGAAACCAAACCCAAAATGGCTGCCACAGACTGTGGAGTCAAATGGAATCCCTCCTCCCTCACTTTGCAAAAGAATTGTACAAGGTTAGTAAAAAGAAATGAAGGTCCTGAGGAAAGGGAGGGAAAAAGGAAAGGGGGAAATGAGCTCCCACGAACCACCAGTTTGCGAACCACAAACCAGCCTGGTTCATAATGAACTTCGGTTCGTATTTTGGTGCGTGCCTGCCTCTAGTGCCCACTGATGTTTCCTCTCATTCATTTGCTCAAAGCTTCTCTTTCCCAGAGCAAAGAGCCATTCCTGGTGTGGAGAAATGCCTTCCACTTTTTGGTGACATCATATTATGAGGAGTTTTAGGGGCTGCAATCTGTCAGTAAAAGGACAGGACACTAGAGAGATTAGTTGCTCTCAACTGTCCCATTGATGAGTCTCACAAGTGCCCAGTTCCTAAGGTTTGGCTAAGAAAATGTTTCTAGCTGGAAGTAAACAATCAAAAGGCTATCTCACATCCTGACACAAATGTGACACCTAGAAAGGGACAAAGATGTGGGTATTCCAAATGCTAGATTGTATTTTTCCTCCTGGGAATAAAAGTAATAGGAGGATTGACCCAAGGGGGGTGGGCAAAGATAAATTCCCTTGATGCAAGAAGTAAATTCCCTTGATGCAAGGGGAATGAGGTCCTTTTGTCTAATTCCATCTGGGCTTAGTTTGCAGGAAGGAACTTTCACACCTGGGCTGCCTCTTGATGGCTGCCATTGCCATGTGGCACTAACAAATGGCGGGCAGCCTGGACAAAGACTCGGGGTAACGGATGACTGATAGAATGCTGTAACTTTAAGAGTAAGTAGTCTACCCTAAAAATATAACAGGAAGGGTATGCCTTTACTTTGGATCCTTGCTCAAGTCTGTTGCTGTGCAGAGTACATGCATAGACATTTCATTTTAAATGGATTTCTAATTACTTTGAATGTTGGAAGTTTGTTCTCCATAACCACGACAAGCCCGGCTGGAACATGTTACTGAAAAGGCACCAGGGAAAAGGGGGTGGTTGGTCAATAGATTGCTAGATCCTCGGGGTGCGCAAATATGGGAAGTCATTCCTCTGGTAGCTAATTGGAGCAAGTAGGGGATGTGGGCAACTAGGTGGAACCTGTAAATGAAGACGTGAATAGGAATGCTGGCCCTCTTAGGAGGAGATACCCTAAATGACCAGCTGGTGGCAGCATAGCTATCTAGAGAGAAGTGGAGAACCTCTCTGGGAATCAAGTGTGCTTGGGAGAGACCTGGAATAGCTGTTGAATGTCTCAGCCTATCAGAGGACCCTTAGGCGAATGGGGTTTGCAGGTCACTTGGGTTGTCTACGCTGCAGCAACTGACCTTGCTCTATTGCAAGAGGAGCTGCTTCAGAAGAGCCCATTATTTTGTGTCTGCAGAGAGCACCAGTCCAGAAACAGCTGCCTCCATGTTAGGAGGACACATGGTTTTGAATCTCTCAAAATGCTCTAACCGGCCCCATGGTAGATGTCTTGTGATTGGGTTAATGGCAGCCCTTTCTGATGGTGTCTGCCACCAGTTTTCAAAATTTCCAAAGTGTCCACAGTGAAGGCTCCTGAACGAGGGGGAGTTTGTGCAGGGCTAGAACACACTCATGATTCCACTTGTGAAAGAGCTTTTTCAAGCACTTGCAGAAGAAGAAAACGTTATTGGACTTATTATTGCTTTTCTTGTGGGGTACTCTAGCAGCTGCAGGTGGAAGACAAATTCCATATGCAGTGTGCCCTTTTAGATTCAACCTTTTAACAGTAATAATATTTATTTAAAGCATTCATATTATTTTATATATGTTATCCTGGAAATCCTTACAATAATCCGGTAAGGGGGGTTATTATAAAAGGTAACTAGGATATATAAATGCTATTAGGAAAAATCCAAAGCCAATAGACTAACAGAAATGGTTTGTTCTTGCCTGCTTCTGCATTGTGACCCTAGTTCTCTTTGGAGGTCTCTCATCCAATTACTATCAAGACCAACTTGTTTAGATTCTGAGATCTGACAAGATCAGACTTGCCTGGGTTATCCAAGTCAGGGCATTTACTATTACTACCTATTATTATTATTACTAGTTTATTTTGTAAACAAAATAATTGATTTTTTAAAAAATATTCAGCTTCTTGTCCTTTTGACATGCTAATTGTTCCTTCCTTTATTTATTTATTTATTTATTCATTTATTCATTTATTTATTTATTTATATGTTCAATTTATAGCCCTTCCTTCCCACAAACAGGCTCAGGGCAGGTAACAACAACATCAAATATACATAAATACAATTAAATCTTATTATAAAAGCAGCTCTATAAATGTAAAACCCAATTTAAGAATACAAACAATTGATAGCATCCAACAAGCACACCTAAATGTTGTAGCTGTAACCGGCAGTACAGCAAGTAGACAAAAATCTGCCAGGAAAGTGGGCTGAGAAGAACAGGTGGGGAGGGGCCAGGAACAGGTGCCGCCATCGCCTCAGCCATAAGCCTGGCAGAATATCTCCATTTTACAGGCCCTGCGGAACTGCGATAAGTCCCAGAGTCCCTCCATCTCAACTGGAAGAGTGTTCCACCAGGTAGGTGCCAGGTGTCAGGTCTGTTGCCCACCGTCCCTCCATATTGCCTACTCTGAGTATATTGCAGTATGTTCTCATGTGTCTGTTTTCCATAGTTGCTGTCTAGTTCCCGGGACGGCTGAGCTCTTATCTGGGATGGCTCACCGCAACAGCCTTGGGACAGCTCCTTCCTGCTCTCCCAGTTACTACACCCAGCTGGATGGGCACCGAGGGTGGGGGGCCTGTGTAGAGGGATAGATATATTCTAACAAGCACTCAGTACATCATTCTCAGCAAGAGACCTGTGTACAGCCAGATGCTTTTACTTGCCTCTGTGTAACCTATGGACATGTATATGCTGAAGCTATGATATCTCATTAAAGAACCTTTGACTCAAGAGAGCTTGGATTTCTTGCTGCAAGGGGGTGGGAGTCAACTTCAACGTATCCTGTTTTCCATAGACTGACACCAGGAGCCAGGTGCCTGGCTCTAGTTAAGGCTAAGTGGACATGACCAGTAAATGTTGTGCTGATATTGCTAGGGGTGTATATTTTGGGATTGTGTACACGTGTGTGTGTGTGTGTGTGTAGCCTTCAAGTCAGAGTTGACTTATGGTGACCCCTAGTGGGGTTTACATGGCAAGAGACTATTATAGCCCTGGTCAAATCAGCAGAAGCATTGAGCAGGTATTTCTGAGGGGAAGTGGGAGGGCAGATTTCCCCTCTCACTCTCTCAAACAGCAGTGTATTGCTATGACAGCTCCTTCAGCAGATTGACAGTCATGTAGCTGGATCAGCGCCATACAGGGGATTACTCTAGATAACTGAACACTAACCAATAGTGCTTACCTTTCTTATTTGCCTGAGAGATTCTGGGAGGAAAAACCACAAAAGCTTTGAAAACTGATACAGTCAATGAAGCAGGATTAATTTTAGTGGGAATTACTGTAAGGTAGAGAGGAACAAAATCTTTGTTTTAAAGTAATTGACTTGTTGAAATCATCAAGGATGACTCGAAGGTGATAATTGATTGAAATTAGAAATAAAGGACCCCAAATTAGATTTTAATGAGAATCGGAACAAAAATCAATGAAAGGCCCAATGTATTTAATGTACTAAGCAGTGTATTGAATTAAATGGTCTATAGCTATTTTCATTACAAAATGATATCCCAAAATGTACTCACAGCTTACAGGCTAAGCGGAAACTTATGGACCTATGCAATGAAGTGGAGTGGGCTGGGCTGACATATACTAAAGCCCATGAGAAATTTCCCCACCTTAACATGTGGTTGACTATGAGGACACGCAGCCCCGAGTGGAATGATGAGAGCAGGAGAACCTAAATTAGAGCCCTTCTTAAAACTTTGACGTTTGCCTGGCACGCTTCATAGACTTTGAAGCCTAAAGAGGCACTTTCACAGTAGGGATCAGATGTTAAGTGCTGCTGGAAGATGGGCAGATGGGGAAACCTGGATTCTTGAGTGGGGTACTTTGAACAGTGTGCATATGGATGCTTGGAAGCCTGCTCTTAATACAGGGGATATTTTGCAGTATACTTGAAATTATGGCTGCTTGAGTTCAGTAAATCTCTAGGCCAACTTGTGGTATTATTCCTCTTTATAAACTTTACTTCTGATAGCACTCTATTGATCTCCTTAGTATTCCTTATGAGACTGTGAAGCAGAAGCCATGATATATTGTCGAAGGCTTTCACGGCCGGAGAACGATGGTTGTTGTGGATTTTCCGGGCTGTATCACCGTGGTCTTGGCATTGTAGTTCCTGACGTTTCGCCAGCAGCTGTGACTGGCATCTTCAGAGGTGTAGCACTGAAAGACAGAGATCTCTCAGTGTCAAACTGTGGAGAAGATGTTAGCAGGTAATTTATATCTACTCAGGAAGGTAGGTTTGAGTTGTGTCATCCTGTAAGAGTTTCCCAGGGTGTGGAATGCTAATGGAATGCTAATGCTTCACTGTATCCTGAGGAGGTTCTTTTGCATATGGATTGGTGCTTGATATGCTAATCTTATCTGCAGGGCTATTGTAAGATGTAGAGTATTTTGTTAGCCTGATGTTTTTCATGACTGGAAACCATGCTCTATTCATTCTTAAAGACTCTTACAGGATGACGCAACCAAAACTCCTGAGTAGATATAAATTACCTGCTAACATCTTCTCCACAGTTGACACTGAGAGATCTCTGTCTTTCGGTGCTACACCTCTGAAGATGCCAGTCACAGCTGCTGGTGAAACGTCAGGAAATACAATGCCAAGACCACGGCAATACAGCCTGGAAAATCCACAACAACCAGAAGCCATGATACTTTGTGAGAGGATCCCTTTTGCCCTTTGGTTGTGTCATTAGGGTTGCCTGTTCCAGGTTGGAAAATTCCTGGAGATTTGGGAGGTAGAGCATGGAGAGGGCTGGGTTTGAGGAGGGGACTGGATATTATACTACTACTAGATATACTTTGTTTCTTGGTACTCCACAGGGGATTATTGTTCCTAATTGTTTGTTTGTTAACATTTGTAGTGACCTCTGGTTGCTTTTTGAAGGTAAGGGGGGCTAGCAATTCTAGTGAGGAAAAATTTAAAGCAGACCAAATCATGTCCCCTGATGGCTACTTTTGCCTCCAAACATGCTGGGTTTTGCAAGTATCAACCCTTGTCATGAAAAAGTTAAGCTGATGTTTGTGTTAGCTAATGAGAGCAAGTTTAGCACAGAGTCAATTTGGTGTAGAGTAGAGGTGGGCAGTTAGGAGCATGTGCGGGGCAATCAGTGGATGAGGTTGGAAATCCCACGGATGAACTGAAAAACTAACTGAATGAACCACCCTCAAAGTCGTCGCACTTCGTCAAAAATGCACCCCAACGAACCGCCAGTTCACAAACCCTGAACTGGCCCGGTTCATGACAAACTGATTCATATTTCAGTTTGTGCCCATCTCTAGTATAGAGTAGACTCTTCCTGCCAGGGAAGGGAAGGCTTTATTCTAAATGAGAAGAATCTAGGGTTGACTATTGATTGATATATTTGGGGGCAATTAAGCTATCCTGCATGTACACAAGTTTTCAGTTACAGTTTCAGAGATGAACGAGTAGACAGAGAAAGTAGACAGTGGGAGAACAAAGGAACAAGATGGAGCATAGTAAGGCTGTTAATTGTTCTCTGTCCATATACCTTTCCTTTTATTTTAGTAAACTCTTTTATTAGAAAACACGCACATGTCTATGGCTGCTTATTCTGCTTTGCTTTTATTCGTTCTGCTAACAATTTCCCCAACAGAATGTCTTAACAAAAAGGCATGATCCACTATATCAAAGGCTGCCAAGAAATCCAATAAGAGCAACAAAAAGGCATGTCTACATTCATACAGTAATGAATCAGAGACTGTTTTCCATGTCCTTAATGGGTACTTTAGGGCATAGGCTTTATTATGTTTTACCTTCTTGGGATGGATGAACACACACCTGGTCTAGTGTAAACGTAAGTATTAGCCTATGGCTGCCCAAGCCTGACTACTGTGCAGGAGGTGTGTCCTTTCTATTCTTGACAGACAGTGTAGCATAATGGTTAGAAATTGGGACTAAAATTCGAATCCAGACTAAATTTTCCAATAGCAAAATGAAACTGTCTTGGCTCCCCCTCCCACTGCAGCCCACTGATCTCCATGAAATGCTGCTCATGGGGGATAAGAAACCTCCAAGAAATGACAAGAAGAGAATCTGCAGCAGAAAGGGGGAATCAGCAGAAATTGCCAGTTCAGTCTGGATCCAACCCTTGGAGTGTGGAAGACCAGGATACATATTTCAATTAGAGATGGGCACGAACCACAAAAAAACCCCGAACCATGTGGTTTCCATGAACCAGGAACCGTGAACTCCCATGAACTGGGGCTTTCCAGCTGCTTAGCAGCAGGGAAAGGGGCATTTAAGCAGCAGGGCCCTTTAAATGGCCCAAACCCCAGTCCCAGCCCCAGCCCCACATTTACCTTGCCCAACCACCCGGTGGGCACATGGCGTCCTCCCCCTTCTCCCACAAGGGGTGGGAAGGTCGGTTTTGGCTTCTTCCATTGCTATGTGGGCCCGCAGGGTGGTGGTGGAGGCCAAAAATGGCCTTCCCATCCCTCAAATGGCTGCCACTGTGGCCATTTGAGGGGCAGGAAGGACGTTTTCGGCTTCCTCTGCTGCCGCGCAGGCCCACAGGCTGTGGCAGCAATTTGAGGGGCAGGAAGGCCTTTTTCGGCCTCCTCTGCTGCCCTGCAGGCCCACGCATTAGCAAAAGAGGCCAAAAATGGCCTTCCCGCCCCTCACAGGAGGAGGGGGAGGATGCTGCGGGACTGCAGGGCGGCTGAGCAAAGTAAGTGTGGGGCTGTGGCTGTGCCTGGGGCCTGGGGCCTGGGGGTGGAGGTAAGGGCTGGGGTTTGGGCCATTTAAAGAGCCCTGCTGCTTGCATGTGGCAGGGACCTTTAAACTATCAGCTAGCAGGCAGCGAGGGGGAGCCCCCCTGCCACCTGCCAGCTGATAATTTAAAGGGACCTGCTTCTTGCAAGCGGCAGGGCCCTTTAAATGGCCCAAACCCCAGAAAAGTTTCCCTGGGGAAATGGCCATTTAAACAGCTCCTTTAATACAACCCAAATAAACCAGTAGTCCAGTTCGTGGAAGTTCATCGAAACAAGCTTCCATGAACCACTGGTTCGCAAACCATGAGCCAGCCCAGTTCATGTGTTTTTTTGGGTCGTAATTCGATTCGTGCCCATCTCTAATTTCAATTCAGCCATGGAACTCTCTGAGATAAGACAGAGAATTGGAGAACCATGTAATCTTGAGCTTGTTGGGGAAAGGGCAGAGTCAAAACTAGATTGCTTCTTGGAGGGCACTTTGTTGTAGACATTTTTCTGCATAGCTTCATCGTGCCAACTATTCAAATGTTGGTAGAACTGTCTGTACACCCAAGGAGTATATTAGCAGGCAATGGGAATATTAAACCATTCACGAATATATTATCAAGCTGTCACCTCCATTCTCCAACTGTTATTGGAGTCAGATTAGTTTTCCATAGCTGCTTTCTTTCATGGGAAAGAACAGTTTGAGTTTAAAAAAATCTTAGTTACATACTTGAAACAACGATTTTATTTTTATAGTTTCCCCCTACCCTTTATCTGGTATTTAGGGATCAAATGCAATGAGATAAAATGCAGTTACAGTACTCAAAGCAACTTAGCTAAAATGACAATAAAATAGAATTTAGAAGGCAGTGGGAATTAGCAGGTGATCAGAGAACAAAGTTATTCCCACTGTTTTCGTTGCTGAATTGTAACAATTTCCCCCTTTTATGAAGTAGGTTAGCCTGTGGAGATCCACATAAGTCGGGAAGGTTCACCTTTTACTGGAACAGAAATCAAGAAGAACATTTTTCTGGTTTTCTTGCATGAGCTTGGCTTCCCATACGGGCTTCACGACTAGGTAGGATCTGGAACCGAGCACTTTTATGTCTATACCCATCCAAACACAACCGGAGCGGAACTCCGCAAGAAGACCATAAACACTACCAGGTGTTATCCAAAGTTAATTATATTAATTTACAAGTGCAAGTGCTCAGTTGTGAATAATTTTTCAAATATTTGTGAATTCCTTTAGTCCTTATTCCATGTCAATTCAATTAATTCAGATTCAGATACCTTTAATGGCATACAGTTATTCCATGTTAATAAAGTAAGTCTGTAAATAGATGCAATAGTCTATGACCACAATTCCATTGTAATTCTTATTTCTTTCAGGCGGATGTCAATGCTGATATCTTTGTGGAACAAGGCCACTCCTGGTTCTGAAATGCGGCAGCCACAGAGCTCCCAGCAGTTGGTAACGAGGCCGCCAGCTTGTAAACCTGCTCGTTTTGAAGTCTCTTTGTCCCAGCCAATAGTTTCTATAAATATTATTATCCATTCATCAAAAGCATATTACATATTATACACAATGGACTAACATTTTTCTTCAAAGTTGTACATTTCACACCGCATGATAGCCATCCAATTTCCTGTCACGTACGGCCCCGATTAGCTGCACCACATTCAACAGTGTAATCATTACCCAAACATTTTGATTTAAATGGATCCCATTACATTATTAACATCAAAGTTTGAAGAGGTTACTTTCCATTTAAAGATTTGCCGTCATAGACTATTGCATCTATTTACAGACTTACTTTATTAACATGGAATAAGGACTAAAGGAATTCACAATGTTTTGAAAAATTATTCACAATTGAGCACTTGCACTTGTAAATTAATATAATTAACTTTGTATAACACCTGGTAGTGTTTATGGTCTTCTTGTGGAGTTCCGCTCCGGTTGAGACCTCCCTTCTTTTGTGTTTAGAGTAAACCCATCCAAACCCAACATTTCAGTTATCACACCATACTGAACTTGATACTTATTCTTACGAACTTGCATCTATGTCTTCAGTGAGAGTCCTTTTTTTGAGCAAGAGAGAGATCATTGACATACTGAAGATGTGTTGACACCAGCAGTATGGACAAAATTTGCCATTTACAACAGCTAGGAATGCATATGCAAGACTTTGGAAAATGACAACTATCCCAACACAAGAAAACCTGGTCGAAAAAATACTTGAGACAGCTGAAATGGACAAATTGTCGAGTTTATTGAAAGATGGTTGTTGTGGGTTTTCTGGGCTATATTGCCGTGGTCTTGGCATTGTAGTTCCTGACGTTTATTGAAAGAGTTGGACAATACAACCTATAATGACATTCGGGAGCCTTTTTACAAATGGATATAAGATAAGTTTGGGGAAATTTAATTTTCAATTAAGATCTGGTCCTTTACGGATATTATAGAATATAAATGGAAAAACTTGCAAATAGAGAGATGACTAGCAGAATACTATGACATGAATTAGAGTGAATGGTGCAATGTAATAGATATGTAACTTCTTTTTTTGTTCTTTCTTTTATTTCTATCCCCCTTCCCTCTACTTTCTACTCCCTATTTTCTATCTAAAAAAAAAAAATCTTATATAAATAAAATTTGCCATTTCTGTTCTCTCAGGGAAGGGATGTCTCACACACAATATTCTGATAACCGATCATATTTTGCATTTCACCGTGCAAAGAGATACAAACGATTTTCACAATTAATGCTGACGCAATCTCAGGGTTTGGTTTTTCCCGCTTGTTGTTTTTCATAGCTGGAATATCTGCTTTGATTTGGTAAAATCTGCACCATTGTATCATGACAATTTTGGAAATGTTTCAAATTTTAAAATCCCTGAACTTAAAATTGCAGATGGCGGCTGTTCAATTAAATAGGACTGCATAAAGTTTCTTTAAAATAAAAGTAAGATGGGAAAAAATGAACAGAAAAGAGAAATGGAACGAGAACAATGCCTCCTAAAGGTGCAAACTACAAATAATGACTGCTTGAAGTCTCTCTCCTTTTGTATCTGATATGTTTTTATGCTTCTGAGTTCTATTGGCTGATTTTAATGGTTTTAGGATTTTATCTTTAATTTTTGTGTAGACCTCTCTGAAGAGGTAAGCCATATATGTTTTAAATACATATCCTTTATTTTTATTTGTTCTAGTTAAAAATACACATTTTCAAAACCCTCCTCTTTATGTTTGCAGTATTCTGCCCTTAGATATTGATGAAAAGTATCTCAGGTAATTATGTCTTTATAATTCACTTGTATGCATGGAGGACATCTATTTTTCCACTGAAAAGCATAATGCAAATTGATGTACACTGTAGTAGCTGGTCAGCAGATATGTATTGGGCCCATATACACACAAATACTTGGATACTCTTTCTGGGTAAACCACAATTTCTGTTTCATTTTGCTCTTGCCCTTGATACACATGCATTTGTGTCATTTGAGAAGCACAAAGCTGGTTCGGCAAAGCTGCATTAGACTCTTGGGTGTGCATTTCTACAGGGTAATTGTTTCTCTAGAGCTCTCGATAAACCTCCTTTCAAAGGCAGTTCTCAGGTTGACCTCATTATAACCCATCCCTCTCTCTATGGTGAGGTTATTGTGTTTCTCGTTTATACTGAAAATTGACCCGTTACTTCA
Source organism: Eublepharis macularius (assembly GCF_028583425.1). Classification (NCBI taxonomy): domain Eukaryota; kingdom Metazoa; phylum Chordata; class Lepidosauria; order Squamata; family Eublepharidae; genus Eublepharis; species Eublepharis macularius. The sequence goes on from NC_072799.1 coordinate 78,539,684, forward strand.
GCCCAAACAGGACGCTCATCTTGATATTTTGATTTGGCTGCTTAGAAAAAGGACGTGGCTCTGAATTGGTGCCACTCAAACTCTCTCTCTCTTGGTCTTTTGCACTGTCCTCATCAAACCAAAAATCTGGCTTCTGATTTGCTGCCAGCATCACTCCAGTCGTTAGCCCTTCTGGGATAATAAATGATTCTTTTCATTAGAAATCAAGCATTCATTCTCTGTCCAGTAGAGCCCCTCTTCCAAAGCATTGCGTGACCTGATGTTCACATAGGCATTTTTTAAAAATGCACTCTTGTGATTTAAGTAGTTTGGATCAAAGGTAATAAAAAAGTATTGGAGATGTGACAATAACTTCTTTGGGGAGCTTCTTGGTGAAGAAAATAAGTAGAAGAGTTGATTACCCTTCCTGCAGTGTTAAGCTAAGCTTGTTTATTCCTTCTTCCAAGAAGCAGTCAACTGTGAGTACACTATGCCAGATTCCCCCCTCAGTCTTTAGTGGCTATGAATACCAACACTGTAGGATAAAACACCTTGATTGGACTGTAATCCCCCTGGATCTTGTAATGTCTCAATAACATATTGCTATTGCATACATTAGAACCATTTATAGGTTCTACATTGTTTGGAAGTAGGTGAATGTTCTCTTGCCTGGAATAAGAGTAGGGTGCAGAAGGATGGGGTGCTAATTTACAGCATTGCAACCTGGGAAGCCACATTGTCCTCCTCTGAGCCAATTCCTGAGAGTGATGCCATCGTGCCAGCCATGGGCATGTTCTCGTGCCCATTTGGTGCCAAAAGTAGCCCCAGCGAAGTGCGAGAGCTCACCTGTGTCTGGCACAACGGCATCATTTCAGAAAGTGATGTCACACCCCACTGAGAGCTTGCCTGGTATACAATTTCTTAGGTTGCCTGCTGGTGGTGGGCAATCTCTGGGGGTCTTGTCACGTCCTGCCAATTGCCAGTAATCAGCGGGCAACGGGGCAAACCCCTAGAAGATTGTCCACTGCTGCCAGGCACTTGGGAACCCTATTCTTGTGTTAGATTTAGAAAAATGGCTGGAATGTCTGAAATAAATGCAGAAGATCCAGGTCGATTCCCCATTCTCTCCAGTTAAAAGGAATAGTTGTTGTGAAAGACCTTCACCTGGTTCCCTGAAGAGCCACTGCCAGACAAGATAGATCTCTGGTCTGACGGGTTGCTTAACAAGCCTGGAGCAAAAGATCTGTCCCTTCAGCAAAGGCTTAAGGTATAGAAATGGGCAGCTGAAGAGTTTCATTGCATGCAGGCAAATGAAATAACCTAGTAAATAACGTCCCGTTAAAGCTCTGTTAAAGGGATCCCAAGACATTTTTTGTCAGTTGGCAACCCAAGCGGTCAGATTCTGTTTATGGCAGCTTCTCTTGCTTCTTTCTTTGAACCTTTTTCCCGAGCCTGCCCAGTATTTAGCTTTGCTTCATCTACCTTGGCCATTCCAGCTTCGTTTCTTGGCATGCATCCGACAGTGCTGCTCAGTGTAACTCTGGATTGCTGCTCTCCTTTGCTCTCATCCGGCCTTCATATTACCAAACGTAATTTGGAAACGGCCACGAATGAAAAGGCTGTGCCAGCTACTTTGGGATACTTAGCTTTAATGTGGATGTGGAGCTTTTCCTTTTGCACCAGCGGCATTAAACACACACACACACACACACACACACACACACACACACACACACACACACACACACACATTCTCTCACTCAATTTTAAATAAAAGTTATTAATTCTAAGTCTGAAAGGTTTGCAAACAGCCGTGCACAATTAGCATATCAAACTCTGAATTATATTTTGAATTTTGTAAATGTTAACTCCCTTTCATCCTTTGGAAAGTTGGTTAGCATTAATTAAAATGATGCAAACTGTGCATAAGATACAGCAATAAAGAGGAATTAGCAGTCACCTTTAATTTAATTGGTTTTACCTTTGAGTTTAGCAGGGTAATAGGGTATAATTGCCATATACAATCACTGTAGTCTATTTCTGCATGCTGATGAGTTTATTTCTGAATCTGGCAACCTTTCAGAAGTGAGCAAAACGCAAGCAAGGAATCCGGCATTTTCAAGGCATTCAAGGGTGACACATAATGAGAACTTCAGAATGCCCTAAAGATACTTAATACTCTTAACAAGTCTTTATAATTCCATTGTTGGTGCAATCGAATTGATCTTCTGAACTGAAGCAGGACATAAATACAAGGCAAGTAATGAGCTAACTTTTAGTTTGCATTTTTACATCAATCTTTGGAGACTTTTAATCTCTCCTGCCATCTACATATTAGGTTGAACAATTGCCAGATTTATTCAACCCTCTGTCGTTCAAAGTGGAATCCCGGAACAGTTGGCAACGAAAGTGAAGTTTTAATGGCCATCTTTCTCCAACTCCTTCATCAAATGCCTGTAAACACAATGAAAACATGAAAAAATATCATTCCGTCTTTTTAACTGTGGGAATTCTCTGGCGCTGAAAAGCAGCAACTTGGGTGTTTGCTCCTATTAGGACGTTAAAGCGGATTTTAAAAGCCCCTTTTAGACATTACGGTTATATATATATATATATATATATATATATATATATATATATATATATATATATATATATATATATGTGTGTGTGTATATATATATATATATATATGTGTGTATATATATATATATATGTATATGTATATGTATATGTATATGTATATATGTATATGTATATGTATATGTATATGTATATGTATATGTATATGTATATGTGTGTATATATATATATATGTATATGTATATGTATATGTATATGTATATGTATATGTATATATGTATATGTATATGTATATGTATATATGTATATGTATATGTATATATGTATATGTATATGTATATGTATATGTATATGTATATGTATATGTATATGTATATGTATATGTATATGTATAGCGGGAGCTCAACAATCTTGGCTAACAGGAACATCAACTCTTATTGCATCGTTTATTGAATATACGATCCTGTGGGTTGTATTGACCTACTTTGTGTAATCTGCCTTGAGGCCTAGTGAGAAAAGAGTACTGCAAATAATGTAAATAAATAAATAAAGCCTCTATTCAAGGGCAAAGATTTTCCTCCAGGCAATTGGCAACCCTAGGCGATGTGTGTATGCACTATGCACATGCTGGTTTGGTATGTGTGAACTGACCACTGGTTTTTTCAGGGTTCTCATTCATATGTATCGAGGCTATACATGTGTGGTAAATATGCATGTCATGCCTGTTCATACAACATGGCAAGCATGGAATGGACTGAGAGGATCATAGGTAGCGTTCACTGCCAATAAACATGGGTGGTGGATTTCTGGTATGTGTGTTCGTCTTTTGTCATTTTTACAAACACTGCATAGATTTCCCACATTTGGAGCACTGCTAGTCACCACTCAGCAAATCTCCAGCGATAGCCCACCACCAGCAGGCGATTTGGGAAAACATGCACCAGGAGCATTCCCGGCAGGGCATGATGACATCATTTCCTGAAGTGACATCATCATGCTGGCCGCAAGTGTGCTCCAGCAAGTGTGCTCCAGCCAGAATTAGCCCTGCACAAAGCGCAGGAGCATGCCTGTAGACAGTGTGATGACATCACTTCCTGGAAGTGACATCATCATGCCTGCCTAGGAATGTGCATGCATGAGTAAACAACAAGAGGTAAGTCCCAGTTCCCTCACCTCCTGCTCAGAGGATATACGGACCTGGGAGCCCTACATCCAGAGCAGCACCATTCCAGTGATCTGCAGAGGAACAGAGGAACTGGTAGAAATTGACAAAATGTTTTATATGAGTACTTGTTTAAATCCAAAACAAAAAAGCACTAGTTATTCCTTTGTGTTTAGTGACATCAACTTTTGTTTTATTGTTCTACATATTGGACGGCTTGGGGTTAAATTATTTTGCAAGTTCAGGTACTGATTCAGTCGCACAGAACTACCCAGACAGAGGCTATTCAAGGAAACCTAAAAAGAAGCGTGAAAAAAGAAGCATTAGTGTTATTTGCAAAAGGAGAAATGAAATCAAAATGGAAATTTGGGGGCTGAAACAGCATGGATGACAAATTTGCAATGATTCTTAGTTAGGCTGTTCCTGAAGGATATTTATTAAGGGACAGCTTTCTCTAACTTGGGCCAGATAAACATTTGGCGTGTGTGTTTTTGGGTTCCTTAAGAAGTATTGGCACATATCTGCAACTGCTAAAGAAACCAGAGGCTTTTGGGAGGGCCAGACGTAAAGATTCATCTTTGGCAACATTAGATTCATCTTTGTATTATTTATTTTTTATTCTTTTAAAAAAAGATATCTCTAATGTGTTGTGAGAATGGTGGGCTTGATGGACACGTATGACTCAAATTGGCCAGTTCCTGAGGGACGTACAGTATGTCAGTGGCCAATTAATGTTTGGAAGCATATACAAAATACAAACTGAACATGTACAGTCAGGACTTTTTTTCAGTGGGCAGTAGAATGGAGTTCCGGCACCTTTTGAAAATGGTCACATGGACGGTGGCCCCACCCCCTGATCTCCAGACGGAGGGGAGTTTAGATTGCCCTCCGCGCCACTCCAGCCCTTTAGACGGCAATCTAAACTCCCCTCTGTCTGGAGATCAGGGGGCGGGGCCACCAGCCATGTGACCATTTTCACCGAGGGCGATTTAAACTTTAACCCCCGCTTGTTCCAGCTGACCCAAAGTGACGTCATTGTGTGGTCCTGAGTTCCACCACTGAGTTCCACCACCTCTTTTCCCAGAAAAAAGCCCTGTGTACAGCATAGCAGAATAATAAATTATTCCTAAACATAAAAAGGCAGTTTGTCTCTGCCATGCCTTCAATTCACCTCAATTAAAATAAATTAAAAAAAAAAACAGGGAAAGAGGGTAGCAAAGTGGTTTCTACAGCTGTTGGTAGAATTCCTGTGTAGGATTGAATGACTTCATACGTTGATCTTACACCTCCATAAGTTAATGTCAGTGTTAATTGTTTATTAAAGAAGATTGCCTGTTCAACAGGATGCCAAAACTATTATTTTCTAACACATTCAGCTATAAAATCATTCTTCTCTTAAAATAAGTATTAAAAACCACTCATGCAAATTCTAGTTAATGACAGCACAGTCTGTCACAAGGTTCATTTCCATTACGAATATATACCCTGTGAATTTTGTTAACACATTTCCCAGTATGCATCTCCCAGAAGCTTCATTTAGGAATAATTCCAAAGCAAAAGCATTTTTGATGAATGGTGTGCGATGTATATAATTACCGACCAACCTGCTTCTGGTTACATGGAATTCTTGGCTTCCGCTGTGCCACAAGCTTTCTTGTCTTCTGAAGAGCATCTTGTGAGCATTAAAGATGTCATGAAATGTGCTCTTATATTTAAACTATTGCATGAAAAAGGAGTGCCTCACACCAAAGGTAAATAAAGGGGAAACGGCACTATGCAAAGCAGACTGACAGCGCAATTCTGGGTTGGGCAGGGGGGAGAAAGCACTCAGAGATCTGACTAGCCCTAACGCTGCTGTATCTCCCACTTATGTTGATGTAAATAGGAGTTACTGAGGTGCAGCTCCCTGGTGGCGCCCCACTGGAACCCCTGACCATGGCTGCCTGCTGGCGGCCCATGGGTGTTACTCCTTGAGCTGGTGTGGGAGTGCGTGAGATGCTGGGACTGCCAAGAGTTAGTTGGCTCTCTAAGAGCTAAGCTACAAGAGACAAATTACACGAGGAGGAGCTCATGAAGGGAGTTGCAATGTTACCTGGGAGGCTGAGTTTTAAAAGAGATTGGAAGGCTTTGTCAATTTCCCCTCTCTACAGAGCCAGGGAGATGGCTGCTCAGAGGGTTTGTTAATTTCCTCTTTGCCTCCGGAAGGCTTTATTATTATTTTATCGTATTTATATTCTGCCCTTCCCTCTCTGTTAGTTTCACCTCCCCTTCTAAGAGGTGAAGAGGAAATAAACAAACCCTCTGAGCAGGGATCTCCCTGGCTCTGTAGAGAGGGGAAATTGACAAAGCCTTCCAATCTCTTTTAAAGCTCAGCTTCCTGGCTAACATTTGTGACTCCCTTCATGTACTCGTCCTTGTGTAATTCGTCTCTTGTAGCTTGGCTCTAAACTGCTCCAGCCCAGGAACACCCCCCAAACAGAATGGAAAGTTGCCATTTGTGGGGGGCTAAAAGTCAGCCCCAGGACTTTTGCCTGCCTCTCCTTTCTCTCCATGTACGGACTGAACCAGAAACCCCAGCCATCTTATTTCAACGCCTTTCCACTGAGCGATGTCAAGCTGTGTGATATTCTCTGGCTGGCCGCATGTTGCTGATGGTGACGTCAGGGCTACAGTGGAGTGTCTGCTGCCTGTTGGCATGTCTCTTGGGAACCACTTCTTCTGGTCCTGGGATTAGGGGACTGGTCTTGAGTGCGACTTGTGCCTATATGGGTTCCCCCTTGGTCTCTTTACTTTTCCAAGGGAAGGATGCCTGTGGCTCAGAATGGCATGTCTGCTAGGGGGCAGCACTTTTGCTTCCAATCTGGCCCTTGGCAGTGATGAGGTGGGCATCCTGTCTGGCATAGGTGTCCCTTCTGGGGTGGCGAGGGGGCCTCTTAGGTCATGTGCCTTTGCTGGAGTGCTGGAGTCACGGGATCTTTTGTCCCTGTTCACTGACTCTTCTGGGAGAGGGAGTGGCGTTGAGGGACAATGCTGTTGGTGATTGGCTGCACCTGCAGGTGCCACTCACATGGCTGTCATTGGCTGCTGTTGTGTGACTGGTGGATGCTGCCCACATTGCGATGGACTCTGGTGTGCTTACTCTGCTTTCTGTGCCTGGCAGTGTGTGTGTGTTTTAGTGTATCCTCCTGTGGAATGCCCCTAGAGATAAGACAAGTGGTGTTGTAATTACATGGGCTCTGGGATGTCTCTGCCCTGGAGGGGGGGGGGCATGTCTCTGGATTTTTCTGCCTGTATTATTTGGTTCAGCCCTGACCTGGATAGTCCAGGTGAGCCTGATCTCATCAGATCTCAGAAGCTAAGCAAGGTTGGTCTTGGTTAGTAATCGGATGGGAGACCTCCAAAGAAAGCCAGGGTTGCAGAGACAGGCAATGACAAACCACCTCTGTTAGTCTCTTGCCATAAAAAACCCATCAGAGGTTGCCATAGGACAGCTATGACTTGAGGTCACTTTCCTCCACCTCTCCTTTGTTCACGAAGGCAGTGAATGGTTGTTGAGAAGAGTGGGACTCCCCACAGTGGATTTAAGAATTTCACCATGTGGATTACATGAGAAAATAAGAAGAGCCCTGATGAATTAGCCCAATGGTCCATATAGCTGCATACCCTGTTTCCCCCAACAGCCAGCTAAATGCCTCAAAAGGCCATCCAACAGACACCGAGACGGCAGCCTCCCCCTGTTGTTGCAAATAATCAGCATTGACAGTTGAACTGCCTCTGAACATGGAGGCTTTAGTTAGCCATCATGGCAGACAGCCATTTGACTAATCCCCTTAAGATATCTAAGCTATGGGATATCCATTGCATATTTACCTGAAAGGAAAACAACCTTGAATGTAAGATAACCATCCCCCAATGTTATATACAAAATTTTTTATTGTAGTTACTGTACATGCTTGTAACCTGTATGTTAATGTATGACTACCATCCGTTTTTCTTGATATGGCATATCTGGAAAAAAAGTCTTCCTTTTGAGTCAATATAGTATACCCCGTGACTGAGTTCCACATGTTAATTATATGCTATGTGATGAAGTCCTTTCTTTTGTCTGTCTGGAATCTTCCTTCCATCAATTTCATTGGGAATCCCTCCTCCCTCCCACAAGCTCTAGTATTTTGTGAGAGAATTTTCCTCCCCCTCCCCCTCCCCCTCCCCCTCCCCCTCATGTATAACTTGGGTGCTCCTAAAAAGATGGGTGCTGCCAAGTAGAAAATCTTCCTGCTAGTCCCTGCAGCTACTAACAAAGTAACTTGCTCCAGAACCGTTTTTGCTTCCCACTCTACTCTGGGTCACTGGCTTTCGAAAATCTCCAAACCACTTTTACGAAGCATCTTTAGCTTCTAGTTTGGCTTAAGCCTAAATACAGGCACTGCACAATACTATTCCGACAATACATTATAACAATAACAACAACAACATTTGATTTAAATACGGCCCTTCAGGACAACTGAACGCCCACTCAGAGCAGTTTACAAAGGCTGTTATTATTATCCCCAGGACAATCACCCTTTGAGGTGGGTGGGGCTGAGAGAGCTCTGGAAGAGCTGTGACTGACCCAAGTTCTCCCAGCTGGCTCTAAGTGGAGGAGCTGGCAGAGATCAATTTTGTCAGTTTTATCTTCGCCTCCCCGAAGACTCTATCAACTTCACCTCCCCTTTGGAGAGGCAAAGATGAAATTAACAAACCCTATGAGGAGCAATCTCCCCTGGCTCTGTCTTTTAAAACTACGCTTCCTGACTAACATCGTGTCTCCCTACACTGGAGCATCCCTGTGTAAGATGTCTTGTGTAGAGAGACTAGTGACTTATTTATGATTTATAAATGTTACTGATGTTATTAAATAATTGTGTTTAATGGAGCTGTCCACCTTATTCAACATGAACCACAACGGGTCATGCTACGGTTGATTTTCATTTTATCCTGAATGGTTCAAAACATCCCCCACATTTTTCTTTAGAAAAATGTTTTACAGTGCTATCCTGAGCAGAATCACACCCTTATTAGTTCACTGAAGTCAATAGTACTTAGAAGGATGTAATTTTGCTTCAGATAGCGCTGTTAATTTCAGTTTAACAAGTAACCTTCAAATACAGACTTTAAAAACTTGTGTGCATTGGCTTAGCTGTCTCCCCCACTTCATTTGTTGCAATTACACTTTGATCTCTCGGGACAGTTTTATTATATTCTGTAAATCTAGCTCTCTTTGGAATTCATGCCTAGTTGATTTGTAAAGAACTTCTGTGTCAATTTCTGTTCCTCATCCCTGCCTTTGAAAGATACACTCTGCCAGTTTTCGCTTCCAGCTAAAGAGGATTCCCATTTCAGTTCTCTGATCACTTTAATTTCTTTGGGTAATATGTGAGATCAGCAATTTGTAAGCTCTTATAAAAATATTAATTGCAACCCAAATTCCCAGCCTGTCAGCAAGGAAGGCCTGACATCATAATCCATAAAGCGTGTATGGCAATAGAGAAAATAGCTTATGCATTCAGAAGTGACCTACATGCAAAGGGAAAGAAAATATTTCCTTAGGGAGCAGAGATATTTTGCCATTGTCACATACAATATGGATCTCTTACACTCTTTCTGTGTGAATGGCTGAAATAAACTTAGGGCTTCTGTATCTTTAATAGTTGTATAGGGATGAGATTTTTGGCTGGTGCAGCTTTTCATGTGGGAATGACAACAGCTCGAAGTGCCATAAATCCCTTTTGTACATAGTTGTAAAAGGTATACATCTCTGTCCTCTGGTTACCCCTGTGTGAAGGGAAATAACAACAATTGCTGGTACTTTGTATTCAGATGGAGTTTTTGGCTGGAGCTTTTTGAGTTATGAAAATCCCCAACCGGAAGCCTTGGAAAAATAGAAGAAGAGTCATACTAGGATCTGGAATACCCAGATTTGAATCTTCATTCTGCCATGGATGCTTGTTGATTAACCTTCGGCCAGACACTGTCTCTCTCAGCCTAGTACAGAAAAAATAAACAGACACTACCTCCCTCAAGTGTGGAATTACAGAGACCCAAAGTGGATTCGGTCCTTGTAGACCAAATATCCAGAAAAAATGGTGTAAGTGTACATGAGAAAAACACCCCTTTCTCAGGAGACTACAGGGCCAAACTACAAGTGACAAGAGGCACAGATTGGACACTTGTCAGCTTCCCTCCAGTTTTGATGGGAAATGTAGGTAGCTTGGCGGAATGTTGGACGAGTGACAGTTGAAAAGTCCATTGGACAGCAGTCAGAGAGCGAAGCTGCGAGACCAGGAAGCCTACATTTCCCATCAAAACTTGAGGGAAGCTGACAAGTGTCCAACCTGTGTCATTCGTCAATTGTAGTCTGAGTCTGCCTCGTGTGTAAGCAGGCTAAACCAATGAATGTTTGGAGAGAGGATTTGGGATTACAGAGGGGTAGGCTGATAATTTTTCAAGAGACTTTAGAAGTCTCATGGTGTCTTTTTTGATAAAGCAGGCTAGCAGAGTGAAACTGGCTGAGAAGAGCTCACATCCACACTGTGAGAATCCAGAAAGTGAGGGAAGGCCAATCTTTACCTCAAGAATAAAAGCTTGCCTGTTAATTTTTCTGTGCTCCAAGAGTTAACATCTGAAACATGTAACTTAACAACAACAACCAATTTATATACCACCATTCAGGTGAGGCTCAGAGCAGAACCACAAGTGACAAAAGGCACAGATTGGACACTTGTCAGCTTCCCTCAAGTTTTGATGGGAAATGTAGGCAGCTTGGCGGAATGTTGGACAAGTGACAGTTGAAAAGTCCATTGGACAGCAGTCAGAGAGCCAAGCTGCAAGACTAGGATGCCTACATTTCCCATCAAAACTTGAGGGAAGCTGACAAGTGTCCAATCTGTGCCTTTTGTCACTTGTGGTTCTGCTCTGAGAGAGCTCCGGAAGAGCTGTGACTGACCCAAGGCCACCCAGCTGGCTTCAAGTGGAGAAGTGGGGAATCAAACCTGGCTCTCCAGATTAGAGTCCCGCTGCTCTTAACCATGACACCAAACCGGCTCTTAACGTGCCCAGCAAAATCTATAAATACTTTTAAGCCTCATTGCGGAACCTACTGATTACTTCTATCCCTGGTAGTTAATAAAAGTCACTTTTAAAAATCCTGTTTCCCCTATGTCTTATATTCAGTAATGGTATTTAGAAGACCAATTGGGTACAGTCTATCCATAGAAGGTTGGGGTAGAGACCACACTGGTTGATCTGTGCTGTATACAACTCATGTTGTGGAGGATTTATCACATTACCTACTATCCTGCCCACTTTATGCAGAGCCAAGGAATAAATTCCAAAATCAGTTTAAACTCCTCTTCAGACTTTGAGAAGTTGTTTTTTCTCCTGTCTGACACTGCTGCATTTGTCTCTTATAGAGTCTCTCTGTTCGCCTTAGCAGCCAAGAAAATCCGGGCTAGAGTTGTGTCCAGAGACAGCAATGGTTTTATCTGACTGGCATTTTCTGCCTAGATCATTTAAATTTGTTTAATGTTTGTACATATGTTTACATGCTAGAGTGTTTTATATGTTATATCTGTATGATTGTAATGGTCTTTGGCCACAAACAATAAATTTATCATTCATTCATTCATTCATACCTCTTCTTAAACAACACTTAATACGCTGATCTTCACACTTGCTTGGACTTCCACCCTTCTTTTACATTGTTTATCTCTATGTGTTCACCGTGCTGGGCAAACTCTGGTTCATTCCGGCCTGTGGAATGACCTGTGGAAACATTCACAGTCAAATCAAATATAAAAAGAGCAAGTGTTAGTGATTTGTGCAAGGTACTTGAGCAGGGGTCATTTCGTAGAAAAAGAGCTGGAGGAACTCATTAGCATAACTCATTAGCATATGCCACACCCCTTGCCATCACCTACCCTGGCTGTTTTGGACCCAATCCTGGCTATTCAGGGCCAAAATTGGGCCCAAAAGGGCAAAAAAGGGCTGAAAATGGCCAAAAAAGGGTCCCAAAATGGTCAGGATCAGGTTGCTGGTGAGCGGGAGAGTGATCCACCACCCATCAGAGGCCCGATCTGGGCTGTTTCAGTCCCATTCCAGGCCAAAATGGACCCAAAATGGCTGAGAGTCCAGTGGGCGGGGCCACCTGTCATGTGACCTCTTTGGGGAACTGCCGGAACAGTGTTCCTGTGTGTTCCCCCTTGAAATGAGCCCTGCACGTGAGGCATAGTCTGCTTATAAGGGATATGATTAGTGTCCAGATTTTTGGCACATTAATGATCACCTATTTCTGGACATTCTGTCCTTTTGTACAGAAAGGAAATAGCATAATAGAAGAGGCTCAAAATGTTGCCATTGCACTTTGCAGGATTTACGAAACATCCACTTGCAGAGTGTGATAGATCGGGATTTTGAATGGTCCTGAACAGCCATCCTGCTAAGACAACTTCTGTGGATGCTGCTAATTAATGACAGGAGAGGTGAGAGATTAAGCATGATAGATTATGTTCATTTCATTAATCAGAGGGGTTCTTGCTAACCTGAAAGCTGTAAATGTAAGGAAGTGCACGAAAGATCTTTTTGGACATTTTGTTTGGAACCATGGAGGAATTAATCTTGGCAAAGAGAGAAACAGCTGATGCCAGATGAGGGAGAGTGATGGGCAGATGGGCAGAGGTATAGCGGCAGCACATCCCTTTGGGGCAGCTTCTGCGAGGAAACTTTGTGGGTGTCCCGGCATGTCGAGTCTGCAGGACGATCCCATCGGGCTGCTGAAATCATACACACGTTGCAGCCGTAGAAGCAGGAGGAAGCAACAAACACAGATCGTCTGACTCACCTGCTGAAAGATAAAGGGGGCAACGTCTTTCCAGAAGGTGAGAAAAGGTCTAACCACGCAGGCCTTCCTGAAAATGAGGAGCCACCGAGACAGTGCAAGTGCCAATTTGGTGTAGTGGTTAAGAGCAGAAACTATTAAGGGAAACTATTAAGGGGGAAAAAAAAGATTCTTCAATGGTACATTAATAAATATTTTTTATATATTTTTTAAAATAATTTTTGTTATATGACGTGCACAGTGCTGAAATGTGCAATGTAATAATCAATTACCAAGGAGCCCTCACACTGGTAGTGGTTAAGAGCAGCAGGACTCTCATCTGGAGAGCCAGGTTCGATTCCCCACTCTTTCGCTTGAAGCCAGCTGGGTGACCTTGGGTCAATCACAGCTCCTTCAGAGCTCTCTCATTCCCATCCACCTCACAGGGTGATTGTTGTTCTGGGGATAATAATATGTTTTTTAAACCTCTCTGAGTGGGTGTTAAATTGTCTTGAAGGGTGATATATAAATCAAATATTATTATTAGTATTAAGAACTGCTCCTAATACCTGCCAATTTGAGAGCAGACAAAGAAGGGACTCAAAGCAGGGTTTCGTCTAAGGGTCTTAGTGTATAATGCAGGTGGTAGTGTGGGGAAAGGTAGGTTGTCTGGTCGATATTGTCTACTCTGAATGCCAATGGTCCCAGGGTTTCAGGCAGAGGCCTTTCACATCATGTGCGACTTGATCCTTTCCATGGGAGACACCGAAGATCGAACCTCGGATCCTCTGCATGCCAAGAAGATGCTCCTCCACTGTGCCACAGCCCCTTCCTGGACATCAAAATTTGTGAAGAACTGCTTAGGAATAGAACTTGTCCAGTTTGTAATGCTCCAGTCTATACAGCTGAGCATCATCAAGGAGCCCTTCTCCAGCTTGGAATATAAAGCAAGAGGGTGAGCATGCACTTACATAAAGTCGGTGCTGCACATGGTAAAGTACATGCGTGCCCTGGACATGTGCATATGTGATCAGGCTTCTGTTCCTTGTGTGCAGCCCATGTTCACAGAAGCTGATCTCAGGAATCCAAACTCTCTCTCCGCTCTCGGCTTTTTAATTGGAGCACTATTGGAGTTTAGCTTTGGATCAAGTACAGTGCCCCAGGAGTTTAGTGGTCCCCAATGCCCTAAAAAAACACAAATCGCAACAATATTGAGGATTGCCCTGTAAATGAAGTGTGGTTCCTCTGTTCCCCTGCATACCAGGGATATTTGGCATTATCTTGGCCGGTGTAACTTGGGGAGAGGGGAGCAGACTTCAGCATCAAAATAATCCAGCTGATCATTTTGTTTAATTGTGTTTTGCATCCCTTACAGCTTATTATAGCATTGCCAGCTGCCTTGAGTTTCAGGAGATGAGGCAGAATATAAATATTTAAATACATGGAGAAGTGGGATAACACAGTGCCCAAGTTGACTCACCTGTTCTGTAGATGTCTGTACAAAACTATATACAACATGGGATACTCTTTCATAGAATCATAGAATCATAGGGTTGGAAGGGACCTCTAGGGTCATCTAGTCCACCCCCTGCACAATGCAGGAAATTCATAGTTACCTCCTCCCCACATATACATCCAGTGACCCCTGCTTCATGCCCAGAAGATGGCAAAACACCGTCAGGATCCCAAACTAGCCTGGGGAAAATTGCTTCCTGACCCCAAAGTGGCAATTGACATTACCCTGGGCATGTCAGAAGGGGCCACGAGAACTAAGCACTGATGTAACCCTTCTTGCCCTCCCTTTCATGATCTGCCCAGGTTCACAGGATGAGCATTGCTGTCAAATGGCCGTCTAGCCTCTGCTTAAAAACAGTGTTGATCGTTTCATTGATAGTTTCTGCTTTTGAGCTCCATTTCCCTTTTTTATTCAATCATGAACGCTAACCGTAGCTCAGATAAAACTATGCAAAAGCCTCTGAAGGCTGATTTTAAGGTTTCAGAGAAATATTGAGCTCATTTCCAAATAAAGTTAACGGGAGTTTGCTTATCAGTACAGGTAACTAGAGCTAAAGGCATTTACAGCTTTAAAGGTCAGAAATGGCACTCTGCATTGCGCTAAGAAACAAACTGAGCCAGTGGAATTAACATCAGTGTGTTTTGCTCTCTGCAACTCACTCCACTAATTAACTAGGCAACTGCGTCTTGAATTAACTGAGGGTTCCAAGCAGCCTTCAAATGAAGCAACGTGTAGATCATGTTACATTAGTCCCATTTGGAGAGTAACAAGACATCGGAGAGTCTCTCTACACCAGACTCCTGGGTGCGTGTTTGTCAAGTGTAGGGAGATGTAATGTTAGCCGGGAAGCATAGTTTAAAAAGACAGAGCAGAGATCACTCCTCAGAGGGTTTGTTAATTCCATCTTTGCCTCCCCGAAGGCTCTGTCAATTTCACCTCTCCAGTCTAAAACTGTGTGGGATCGCACCAGAGGGCAGCTCCAGCTGCCTGCCAGAGACGAGCTTGGACCTGGAGAGGTTATAATGGGCTGAAGTTTCCCTTCTGGCATTTTACAGCCCCTGCACACAGCTCCAGTGTATAGCAAATCCTTTGTCCTGCCGCCGGCTCTGTCTTTTTAAACTACCCTTCTCGGCTTACCATTGCTTCTCTCGACTCGTGTTCTTCATGTGTCAGATGTCTCGGATAGAGAGACTCAGATTGTCCAGGTTGTTTTTATCTAGGAGAGGCCCTGGTTGGTGAACTAGTTTAACAGGGTGAAAGTCAGTTGGTATGAGCCAGCACAGAGAACCAATAAGGAAGTGGCTGAAATAGTACCATCCATCTTTTGCTTCAAGTCTCCCAAAAGAGGCAACGTAAGAAATTTGGGTGACTTTTATCCCTCCTGTTTATGTTGCTCAAGCGTGCCCCATGGCAGTAGTCTGTGAAACCAGGAGCAATATAGGGTCCCACAACATCTCCAGACTATAATTTTGGGCAGGGCTTTTTTTCTGGGAAAAGAGGTGGTGGAACTCAGTGGGTTGCCCTCGGAGAAAATGGTCACATGGCTGGTGGCCCCGCCCCCTGATCTCCAGACAGAGGGGAGTTGAGATTGCCCTCCACGCCGCTGAGCAGCATGGAGGACAATCTCAACTCCCCTCTGTCTGGAACTCAGGGGGCGGGACCACCAGCCATGTGACCATTTTCAAGAGGTTCCGGAACTCCGTTCCACCACGTTCCTGCTGAAAAAAAGCCCTGAGTAATATGTCCCCATCCAGAACAGAACAACTGCCAATCCCCAGGTCAGCTGCACCTCTTTTTGCAGAGTCATATTTGGCTCTGGAACTATAGGTTGCCGACTGTGGGCATAACTGAATGCTCCCAAGAAGTCTATGACAAATCTCCTCCAGTTTCTCTCCTCGTGTGGATTATCTACCGGAGTGACCAAGGCAATTTCTTTTCCAATGTCTGACCGGAAGCCAAACTGATATAAAGATTTTCTTAATCAGTTTCATCCAGAAATCCTTGGTTTTGCACTGCCAAGACTTCTTTGGAGCATTCCTTCTTAATAAATATTCAAATCACAACCTAGTCGCTTTTCCCCAAGACAAAAAATGTAGAGTGTGCCTGGCTTGCAAAAGTGTTTTGAATATATTAGCCTGATTATGAGAGAAAGCAATTGTTCATTGAAATAGGGAGTAAGGAAAGAGATTTGAGATGATGGAAACAAAATCTGCGGGATTGAGTGACTTGTGAAGGTGTCAGTCTTTGAGTAATGTCCGGGTGAGCGTAAAGCGGCGATATTGTGAGATGATGGATGTGTGACGTGGAGTGGCATTATACTACTTATGGCAGGGAAATATTGAACCAGATTTTGCCTGCATCAGTCCTCGTCTGTTCACCTGAAAAGCTGCTCGTTCTCTTGCAGATAGTTTGATCAATATTTTATGCTTTGTTTGCTTTCTGAAGCATTGTTTATTTCTCTTCTCTTAAGTACACCTCTCCTCTGCTCCGCCCCCCCCCGAGTATGCGAGTTGTCAGAAGCACACCATCGTAGCCATTTTGCAAAAAAGCAAACCAGCCAAAACTTCAGAGGTTCAATCCAGTTCCAGCATGCACATCATGTGCGATATGACCTGAACCTCTCTTTCAAACATGTGGGAAACTCCATCCAAAGGGCTGGTGAGCCATATGGCAAAAACACAGCATGCCATAGAGGAGGGTTAAGAAATCCCACCCAAGGGCAGGGGAAACCAAACCACAAACACCACTGGCTTTAAAGAAAACTTTGTTCCTTAGTTGGAAGTGGCTGGATCGATCCATTCATTGGTAACACCCTGTTATTTGACTGACATTGGTAAAGAAAACACTTAAGGGACGCATTAATAAAAGCCAGCGGTGTTCTGAGCGTTCCCCCCCCCCCCAATGTTAGCAAGTTGTTTTAAACATCTGCTGTGGCAGGTTTGTCGATGTGAGGGAGACAGCCGGAGTCAACAAAGAGCCAGCAGTCAGATCTAGGAAGCCAAGGGGACTCGCAATGGGAGCTGGATATACTTGTAATCCAAAAACCAGCCCAGAGGTGATTCTCAGAGGTCAGTCCCAATGGGGAGAGCTTTGAGAGTTACAGGAGATGCAAATCACACATGAAATAAGTGAAGTACAATATGTGTGTTGTTACAAACAGAAGGGTGCAGACAGGAAGAGAAAGCTATACAGAAGCCAACAGGGAAGGGCGATGAAGGCTAAATGGGCCCAAAGGTCAAAGGGAATAGACATGTTGTCAGAATGAGCAGGTCGGAAAAAAAGGAAGCCAAATGGCCCACAAACGTTTTGCAAATGGAGACGTCGCCAGTGTTCATTGAGTGGGCCGTTCCTTTAAGGGCGTCTGGAAACGGCCTTGGTCTGCTGTCGAAGAGCAAGATCTGGGTCCAAAAGCACTGCAGAAACCAAGTAGATTTTCTTTATAGATTTTTTGAGAGAAACAGAAGAAAATGATTAGCCCTCCCTCCCTGCAAATGGGCTCAGGGCAAGGTACAATTAAATGCTCAATGAGCATTATATATATATATATATATATATTAAAATGCAGAAAACATAAATGCATAAATACCTAAAACAGCATATCTGATGGCGCCCCCCCTCCAGTTTCCCCAATCTTTTCACAGAGAAATTTGGTATTTATTCCTATTATCTTTCTTTTTTTTTTAATTTGGTTTTTTGCATATAACGATGTGCTTTTCCCTTTTATTAACTTGTGCAAGAGTCAAAGCTCCCTTCATCAAAATGAAGCAGATGCTGGTAAAATGAGGGCTGTGAAGGCCGTTCTCAGCAATGGAGGAGGCCAAATGCGAAATCTTGCCGTTTTTAATCTTCCCCCACCTCTTGCTGCAAGGTCATCTGCTCCCCTTTCTTGAATCAGCTGGTGCCCCGGTTTGGACAGTGGAAAGTGCCACCAGAGTTGAGTTGCATGCTCTCATCTTGTTTCATTGGCTTCTTTCTTTGCTAGGCCTTGGATGGGCTGGGAAGTTTTGATGGCTCAGGAACAAGTCAAGTTGACCAGACCACTCAGTTTAGACCTGTCCAGCAGTATTGACACTGGGCATTGAAGGAGGCTGATATTGCTCTCTGCCCCTGTTGAATATCTGAGCCGAACAGCTCCTGCAGCAATGGTGATGCTGTCGGAGTTTGGAACTGCTTGTTTCTGGCTTGGTTCAGCTGCTTTGCCTTACGGGACTGTGAGTTTGATACTGTACTGTATTAAATGCTTTTTAATGGTGGAATTCACAGCTGCCCTGTGACGAAACATCAGGCACTGTTGCCGGCCCTGATTGTCAGGCAGACGGATAATGACCTTTGGGTGTCCTGTTTTTTCTTATTGCCACCTGCAAAAAAATACAAACATATGAAAGTTATTATCTTGAACGGATTTGAATAGCACTTACCTTACAGAAACTTACCTGCAGGATGTTTTCCATATTCTGCACCTGTTGAATTTCAAGACCCTAAGGACAATGTATATTGTTGCCTTATATAGCGGCTTACATCATTGATTCATTTGCTGATTTATGTATGCTGATTTATGACATGTTTAATTGCAATTGATATTGTCAGAATTTGTATGACTGTTTAGCTATACAGCCAGTAGAATAATATCTTTATTACACTTAGTTAATTTGTATCACCAGGGCTTTTTTTCTGGGAAAAGAGGTGGTGGAACCCAGTGGGTTGCCCTAGGAGACAATGGTCACATGGCTGGTGGCATCGCCCCCTGATCTCCAGACAGAGGGGAGCTTAGATTGCCCTCCGCACCGCAAAGCGGCGCAGAGGGCAATCTAAACTCCCCTCTGTCTGGAGATCCGGGGGCGGGGCCACTAGCCATGTGACCATTTTTAAGAGGTTCCGGAACTCCGTTCCACCACATTCCAGCTGAAAAAAAAGCCCTGTGTATCACACTCATTTAATTTGTATCCTTCACGTGTAGCATTCCACTCTATATATTTTTGTTTCTGGCTCCCAGCAGCCCGCCAGTAGCCCACTAGGAACTTCCTTAGTAAGTTAAAGAGCTAGTCCAACCCTTCTTTGGAAGCCCCTGTTTTGGTCAGGTACCATGCAAACAGACGGTAGCTTATTAAGAATGTCATGCATCATCAAGCGATTATGGTTCCATTAACGTTCATCCTTGCCACTCCCCTCTTCACAGATGCAGTGGCGACAATAATAGACTCCAAAGTCTAAATGGCAAGTATGTTAATGTTTTCCATCAGAACTTTAATGGACCGTCATTTTGCCTCTAGACATTAGCTACCTAATCAGTTGTTCAGCGCTGGTAATGACGGCGTTGTCAGGTGCGATCACATTAATAATAATTGCGAAGTGGTAAAATATTTAAGCAAGTGAGGGTAGAGACAAGTTTATAAATGGCTTTGGATTAGCATTTACACAGCTCGACACACAACATCCGAGGCAGCTAATATCTGCTCTCCCAGCAGTTTCTTTCAAGACTTGCCTCTGTCAGGTATCACACAATAAAATCTCAGACAAGAAGGGCTTTCAGAGAGACTGCCTTGCCTGCCCCGAGGCAGGTCTGTCCAACATGCTGTAATGTTATTCCCAGCCATAATCTCTGCTGTGCTCTTGAAGCGTTGCCTCCTGCTCATCAGCATAGCCTGCAGTGATATGACACGGAGACTCAGGGGTCGCTTAAGAACAGTCCTTTATTACAGGTGAAATGCAAGTCATAGGTAAGTTTTAAGTGGAATTTCCATTGTAATTTCTTGATCCAGCTCGTTAGCACAATTATTTAGCCCCACTTACGGCAATATAAATAAATGATACCATCGGAACATTTTTTGTCTGTCATGTACATTTCCTACCATCCTTTCTCTAAGGAGCTCAAGTCAGCATGCATAAGTCTTCCTGTCCCATTTTATCTTCACTATAACCCTGTGAGATAGGCGAGAATGAGTTAATGTGGCTGGCCAATTAGCCAGTGAGCTTCACGGCAGAAAGTATCACTACCTATTTTTCTGTCAATCATCCCTTGAGGTCATTAGTACTGACCTCTCCTTTGTCAGCATATGCCGGGGTCCTGTCTGGAAATTAAGGTCATCACCTGAGGCCATTGATGTGTCTTCCAGATACAGAGTTCAAAGGCAAAAAAGAAAGAAAAGAAAAAAAGGGCATCTTCCATTCTTTGGAGTAGAGACTAGATATATAAAAGACGTCTTGCTTGGGCTCAATTAATATTTGTGTTTATTTGTTTACATTCTGCTTTTTTCCCCAGTGGAGACTCAAAGTGGCTTACAATACAGGAAAAATATACAGTGGAAACGAACGGGAAAAGGAGCAGAAAATCTCCAAAAGCTCCAGTCTTCTGTCCAGCATTAAGCCACAACCGTCAGCCTAAGAGTCCAAGGACAAGATGAGAGCCAGTTTGGTGTAGTGGTTAAGAGCAGCAGGACTCTAATCTGGAGAGCCGGGTTTGATTCCCCACTCCTCTGCTTGAAGCCAGCTGGGTGAACTTGGGTCAGTCACAGCTTCTCAGAGCTCTTTCGACTCCACCCACCTCACAGGGTGAGGATAATAATAACGCACTTTGTAAACCACATTGAGTGGACGTTAAGGTGTCCTGAAGGGTGGTATATAAATCAAATGTTATCATTATATTATTATCAGGGATTTTTTTTTCTGGGAACAGAGGTGGTGGAACTCAGTGGTGAAACTCAGGAGCGTACAATGATGTCACTTTGGGTTAGCTGGAACAAGGGGGGAGTTTTTTTAAGTTTAAATCGCCCTGCCCCCTAATCTCCAGACAGAGGGGAGTTTAGATTGTCCTCTGTGCCTCTCCAGTGGCATGGAGGGCAATCTAAACTCCCCTCTGTCTGGAGATCAGGGGGCGGGGGCACAGCCATTCGACCATTTTCAAGAGGTGCCCGAAGTCCGTTCCACCATGTTCCCGCTGAAAAAAAACACCCTGATTATTATGATGATGTCTTGCTGCTGCATTTGGCTCTCTGTGCTAGATTGGGTTCCTAAACAGTCCTCAAAGGCAGCCCCATGTGTGATCAGAGTGTGGATAACTGCCGCTGCTGTAGCACAGTAGTTAAGTGGTTCAGCTACGAATCCGCACTCTACTGGTTCAAATCCCACTACTGCCATGAGCTCAGTAGGTGGCCTTGGGCAAGCCCCTCCTTTCAGTCCCAGCTCCCAGCTGCATTGTGGGGATAATTATAACACTAACTTGTTCATCGCTCTGGATGGGGCACTAATCTGTCTAGAAAGGCAGTAGATAAGCGCAGTTATCATCATCATCATCAGTCATCATCATCATAACTGTTCCAAGGTCTCCTTTTCCAATAAGGTGCATTGAACCAACCCAATTGGTTCACTGCACAGAAACCTGAATTTCTATCTGAAGTATCTAACATTGTTCCCTAAACAGTGAACCTGATAGTTAAGGAGGACTGCAACCCCATCCAAAACATGCTGAATTCATGAAATGTTTGACAGGATACTGAACTGGGTGGGGTGCAGCTCAGGGGCAGAGCATCTGCTTTGTGTACAGACGATCCCCGGTTCAATCCTTCATATCTGCCGTAAAATAGGATCAGTACCGACTGCTGTGAAAGACCTCTGCCTGGACTATTGATGGCCTGATGGCCTGACTCAGTATAAGGCAGTTTTTTGTGTCTGTGTAGCTGAGTAACAGAACTCTTTGAACCACCTTCCACAGGCTCGCAGCAACGGGCCATCCAAATGCCACTCATACGCTACCACTGGATGGACAAACAATTCTATTAACCACATTATTATCCTCCAGTCACCTGAGGTGGCCCATATGCTCAGCTTCTGATGCTGGTACATGCTTGTGCTGGAAGTATAAACAGAAAAAGGAGTAGAGTTCATTCAGGCAGCAAAGCTTATGAAATTAAAGTCTTTAATATTGTTCTATCAATTCAATTTAGACAATAAGCTGCACATTCAGAATGCTTTCCTCCACGCTAATTGGATGCTTCTCAAAGGCTTAATTACCATTCAGAAATTACTTTTGTATCTTGGATAGACAGTGCAATGTTAATAACTTGATACAATGCCTATAAATATTGTCTGTGTGGGAGTGGGAGGTTGGGGCTTTATGGATATGGACCACACGCAATAAAATGTCACATTTCGGAGGGAACAATGATATAATCTCTGGTGAACGCTACTATTAAATATGATATATCTGCTAGAGTTAAGGTAGGCCCCACAGACTCTTTAACAGAGGAGATTCCAATAACTTGGGGAAGGGGAAGTCAAACAGGGGTGCCTTTTGGCCCCCTTGCTCTTCAGTTTCTGCCAGCTTTCTTTATTGTCTAGCTTTCACATCCACACATCATAATGCAGAATACCATAGTCTGGATCATCTTGATCCTGGTTCCCAGAGATACATCCTTCTCTTTAAGAATCTTTTCTAGTTCCCTCATGGCCGCTCTTCCAAGTCTCAATCTTCTGATTTATTGGCTCTAGACTCCCTTTGGGTTGTTGATTGAACCAAGGAATAGAAAAATCTTGGACAATTTCGGTTTCCTCTTTGTCAACTGTAAAATTGTGTAATTCCCCAGTAGTCATTCATTACTTCCTGATGTTCAACAGTAATCCTGCTTTGGCGCTTTCTCCTTTAAACTTCATCAGTAGTCTTTTCAAGTCTTTACTATTTTCTTCCAATAATGTGGTGTCATCTGCATATCTCAAACTGTTAATGTTCCTCCCACCAATTTTCACTCCACCTTCTTCTAGATCTAATCCAGCTTTCCTTATGATATACTCTGCATTGAGATTGAATAGGTGGGGAGATAATATGCATCCTTGTCTGAAACTTTTGCCAAATGGAAACCATTCTGTTCCCCCATATTCTGTTCTGACAGTATCCTCTTGTCCAGACCACAGGTTGTGCATAAAAAAAATTCAGCTGTTGTGGCACCCCCATTTCTTTTAACACTATCCATAGCTTTTCACAATCCTCACAGTCAAAAGTTTTGCTATAATCTATAAAACAGAGGCTGGTTTTCTTCTGAAATTCCCTGGTAGGAAATCCTGCCCTCAAGTCATAATTGACTTATGGCAACCCCTGGTGGGGTTTTCATGGCAAGAAACTAACAGAGGTGATTTGCCATTGCCTGCCTCTGCAACTCTGGTCTTTGTTGGAGGTCTCCCATCCAATAACTAACCAAGACCAACCCTGCTTAGCTTCTGAGATCTGATGAGATCAGGCTCTTCTGCCATCATAAGTTTGCAATGTGATCTCTAGTGCTTCTTCCTTTTCTGAATCCCACTTGAACATCTAGCATTTCTCGCTTCATATATGGTAAGAATCTTTGCTGTAGAATTTTGAGCATTGCTTTGCTTGCATGGGAAATTAACATGATAGTCTGATACTTGCATGTATTAGGGGCCATGTCTCAAATCCTAGGATAAGACACGGTCCCTAATATATGTTAAATGTAAAATATAATTTTAAAGTAAAGTAAAATACAAAGTCAGCAATCAGTGGGTGTGGAGAAGGGACTATCAGTTCAATTGCAGGCAACCGCAGTCTAAAGAGCCACAAGAACCTGGGCTGGCAGTGATCTCCCCCTGAGGCTGCAGAGAGATACTGTTAGAGCAGGTAGCACTGAGCCCATGGGCCAATGGCCTGATTCAAGATGGCAGCTTCGTAGGTCACTCCAGTCACTTCCCTGTTTTCTTTTTGCCTATCAAGGCCTCCCTTCCCTCTGTCTTCCCCCCTCATTTGCCTGGGAGGAATAAAATGTGCACATTAATAAATAATTAACTCAAAGGAAGAGAGCAAAGGTGATATTAAACCTATTGGGCCATTCTGTATTTTTCCAGACAGGTATTGCTTTTGCATAACATGTTACACTAGCAAAACGTTAGTTGACAGTAAAAAAAAAAAAAGTGTTCTGAATTTGGGCAATGAACTGAAAACTGCCACATCTTCTCCATGGGATGCCAGGCAGAAACCTGAGCAGGACAGAAGATCTGAGCACCTCTCATTAAACCAGCTTCAGCTGATGATTGACTGAAGAGAAGTGAGAACAGAACATAGCCATTATGGAGAGGTGTCCGAGGATGAACAGTGTCATGTAATGAGGACATTCTTCTCCTGACAGCAACTGTCTCCTTGTACCAAAGGCAGAAGGTATAAAAATTGGTTCCTGTTCAGCTCTGACAGCCAATGTGGGAGTGCTCAGATTAAATAATATCTTACTCAGCGGCAGTGCCTTGATTTCTTTGGTACCCGTCACAGAGTAAAATGACTGCTAGTGAAAGCTGATGCGAGTGAGCGGAATTTAGTTAATAATGCACATTGCACATTCGTAGAGACATATGCCTCACTGGGTGTTCTTGGCCCAGGCACTCTTTCTTACAGCCTATTTCACAGAGTTGTCTTGAGGATAAGATGGAGGGAAAAGAAAACCCTTTTTGGAGGAAAGGTAGGTTAAAATGGGAGGCATGAATTGATTTTAGTGCAACCTGTTTCTGAATAGGAATGCTTATGATTACATTCGGCTGGATCCAGATTGAATTTTCCAGGGGCAGAATGGCAGTTTCCTGCTGCTGCAGTTGCCAACCATTGGCTAGCAAGTAAGAGGAGAGTGAGGTGATGGGGATGTGAGGAATGATGTTGCCCTGATGTGTGATGTCACTTCCAGGCACAAACTTTTAAGTGAGGTTACCATTTTGGTCTGATGCTCTAGGATCCTCCCAAAACTCTATGGTTTTACCATAGAGTTTTGGGTGAATCCTAGAGTATCACACCAATGCAGTGAGGTTGCTTCTGGGTTTGCACTGTAAGTGATGGTGCAATGACACTTTTCCTGCCCATTCCCCCTCCCCCACCCCCCATTCCACTGCTGAGCAGGGGAAGCTGGAGATCTGGTATGACTACCTGTTTTCCCTGTCCCACTGCAGCCTATTGATACCCATGGAATGCTGCTCATGATGGACAAGGGACCGAGAGGAACATATGAGAGGGGTCTACAGCAGGAAGGAGGAATGAATGGAAATTGCCAATTTAGTCTGGATCCAACCCATTGTATCTCACGCTTATGTTCCATTACACTTTACATCGTAAAACTGCAATGGATAGTACCAAATAATGGAAGATACTCTGCTGGACAGTCTTTATATTTAAGGGAAGGCAAATTTTGTTCAGCTGTAATACAAAAAAAAAATCAAATCTGCTTTAGATCTGTTCCTCTTTGCCAGCTGCAACAAGAAAGGAAGGCGACAAAGCCAATCAAATAATTTTCCTGTATAGCAGAATAGAACTCTTCAGAGTCAACGTTCCCTTTACCTTTTTAGGGGCAAAAGAAAATAGAGCGGCTCGTGCAGGATGGTATTGCTTCTAATTGTTAGAAAGGAAATGACTTCTCCCTAGGAATGCCTCCTGCTGCCTAGATGGTATTTGCCAAGGTGTCTATTTGTTTGACTTCCCATTGTGTACCAGCAGGCATGCTAAACCACATGACTGATCATCGTCCTACTTCCCGCTGCCTGGTGTACATTTCAGCAGGGACAGACGACAATCATTATCATCTGATTCCTTCTGGGACGATTCTAATCTGAGCTGTCTGATGAGCAGAAGGCTGGGGATGTGTTAGGGACTCTGGCCTTATGAATCTTGAGAGGGAGGCTGGCATGCTGTGGCAACAGATGTACACCATCGGAGGAGAATCTGCTACAAAATGTGGGAAGCATAGGGAAACAGTGCAGATACCCGTGAAAGAAAGAAAGCAAACGGAACAATGCCAGTCTTAAGTTTCTCGCGCCCATTAGGGGAATAGTTGTCATGGCAAGTTGTTAGCAGCTGGTAGAATTCCAGGAAGAGGCAGAGTTCTTTTGGATTACACTTAGGAGTTACTTAGAAAGTAGATGGATGTGTTTTACAGCTTCCTTGCTAGGCTTCCATTAGCTGATCGCTTCTGGTGTTTCTCCTTGGAGAATTCAACTGAAGAGCACTGGCCAATTTCAATCAGAGGTAGGAATAACCTCCACCACCACAACTGATTTATATACTGCCCTTCAGGACAACTTAATGCCCACTCAGAGCGGTTTACAAAGAGTGCTATTATTATTCCCACAACAATCACCCTGTGAGGTGGGTGGGGATGAGAGTTCTCTGAGAGAGCTGTGACTAACCCAAGGTCACCCAGCTGGCTTCAGGCAGAGGAGTGGGGAATCAAACCCAGCTCTCCAGATTAGAGCCCTGCCGCTCTTAACCACTACACAAAACTGGAAGATGAAGAGTTGGGTGGCAGAGTCAAAAGACAGGAGAAACAAAGCTAGAAAATAAAATGCAGGAGAAAGCAAAAGCATTAAACAATGTACCAATATAATACAGTCCTAGTAACACTGCCCTTGGTTGTTGTCTAACGGGGTGCAAATGGGGAGTCTGAGGGAAAAAGAAGGGAGAAAGGAAAATCATACATTGCCTTGAAGTGGCGAATTTGATGTGTTGAGGTCGAGGATGGAAATTCCTGGAGTGGAAGAAAAGTCCAAAACTTTGAGAGTGGTGGTGTCTGAGTTACCTGAGCGTGGGCTGGTTTGACAAAGGCCGAGCAGTGACTTGATGGCTTTCCCTGGGACAAGTGGTTGAATGAATGGAGAAGGCTACATTGTAGAGAGCCAGTTTGGTGTATCAGGCATCTGACGAAGAGAACTTGATTCTCGAAAGCTTATGCTAAAATAAAATTGGTTAGTCTTAAAGGTGCTACTGGACTCTTTTTGAGTTTGGTGTAGTGGTTAAGAGCGCAGGACTCTAATATGGAGAACCGGGTTTGATTCCCCACTCCTCTGCCTGAAGCCAGCCGGGTGACCTTGGGTCAGTCAAAGCTTGTAGCTCCCTCAGCCCCACCCACCTCACAGGGTGTTTTGCTGTGGGGATAATAATGGCATAGTTTGTAAATCACTCTGAGTGGGTTTGAAGTCATCCTGATGGGGGGTATATAAATCAAATGTTGTTGTTGTTATTGTTATTGTTAGATGGGCTCTGGGGCCTCAGATTATTGTCCATCAACCCTGAGTCAATTATTCATGACCTCGGGTGTAAAGGAGCTCTGGAGGCTTTTGCCTAAAGACCTTTAATCAGTGTGCTCTCCGGAGCACTCCAGTAATTGGGTTACTCCCATTTGAGGGTGGCCAACAAAATCCCTGCCAGTTCAAGGCCCCTTGTTTAAGTATCAGATACCTTATCCAGGACTCTGGCAGTCAAGTCAGAGAGGTTTTTTTCTGGGGGTGGAGGGTGGGAGTGAGCAAATACAGGAGTTCTAACAGGGGATGTCCTGGTAAGTAACAGAGATGTGCACATTGAAAACCTGCTGGTGTTTTTGAGATTTCTGGAAGGGCATAAATACTGGTATTTGATGGTTCTCTGAGGTGGAGTTTGGGGGGACGGTCTGAAGTGGCTGTTTTTCAACCAAATGACACCAAAATTTAAAGGGAGCTAAGTCTTTCTGTCCACTAAAGTGCTTCCTGGCAAATAAGTTTTAAGCAAATCGGACCAAGGGACCAATTCTATGGGCCCCTGAACAAAGTGGGCTGGAGGAAAAATGGCCCTGGAAAAGGGCCCCACCTCCACAAAGAAGGGAGAAGGAACCAGATAGACCACTGGCCCCTTTGCATGGCTTGTACTGGCTGGAAGCTGCCTTCCCGGAGATGGGTGAGATCTGCTTTGGCTGGGAGCTGCCTTCCCTGGCCTGAGCGAGGCTTGTGCTGGCTGGGAGCTACTTTCCTGTTACCTGGGAAACCTGCTAAAGGGAACGAAAGCAGGCCTTTCATCCATAAAATGTCAGCGCTGGATATTCTCAAATATTTTTGGACGCATGCAGGACTCAGACACTGGTATTTCTGCGAATCCCAGATACCGCTCTGGATGCCTAATATACCCGAAAAACGCCAATCTTTTTTGTGTATATTTATATATTTAGACTGAGTACACATCCTTAGGACAAAGTTTCCTAAAGAGCACACTAGTGCTCTTTCCCAAGAAATGTACAGCTGCAGAATATTTTTGGCCGTTTTCACAGATGCAGTCTTTTGGTTTGGCTACTATCTCATGCAAGGAACATGCTCTGCAACATGCTCAGCTTGCAGAGCACGTGTGCAAAGCCTGCTTGGTGAACACAGAAAGTGTTGCCTGTAGTTTGAAAAAGTGAAAGCCGGTTTTCAAGGAAGATGAACTCAGGCAGGACCCTGTGCTATTCATAAGCCTCTCCACCCCCACAAGCATTTTAAGAAATATGTCCGAATAAGCTTTTGAGTTTCTTAATCTTTATATTTCTCTGAATTGCCATATGATTCTCTATATCGACCATCATTTTCTAACTTGTCAAGCTGGCTCTACTAACAATTCTTCATCATTGTGACATGGGCTTTTTTTATTTTTGTGGCCAACACTACAGTTGTGGCTCTCTTTGAAATCCAAGATTGCCGGGTCTTTTCTTACTTGGCAAGTATTAAATCACGAATGCTTCAAAACCCACACGCAGCTGAAGGCTGGCAAGAGGGAGGATTTGCTGACTGGCTCCTTAAATTTCCCAAGTAATGCCAGTCCTATTTTCTGACCTTCTGTGACCTCCAATTCTACTTGAACTGTCGTCTAGGGAGCTATCTTTCTCTAATCGTGGGCTTTCTTGTACAGTTCTGTGTCTGAAAATAGCCTTTTATCATTGAAAGCTTGCTAGATTGTGGGCATTTCTCTCCATTAGAGCTGCGGAAAGCTGGTCGTTCATGATTTATATCTTTCAGATTAAATTACTGGAATTCTTCGTTTGCTACCTTTTCTGAAGCTCAGCTGCTAAAGTAGGCCTGTTCTTGATTGCTTTAGATACCCTCCTTAGATCAACAATGATAGAAGAGGAGGATTTAACGCTGTCTCTTTCCTCAGGTTTTAGAGGGGGGACAAACCAGAAAGTTAGAAAGATAAAGAGGTCAGGGCATCTGTGTACTAGTCCTTACTGCCCTGAAATATTCTTTGATGTGTAGATTGCTAATCTCGGGACTTTCTCCTGGTGACATCCTTCTCTTCCTCCCTTTACCACACTGCTGTCTCTTCTCTCCATCTTGCATCACGGATGCAGGACTCGTCTTGCAATCCATGCCCATCCTTACTCTAGATAGGTAGATAGGAATCTGTCTTTCCCCTTTCCTATCAGAGTATGGAGTTCCTATAATAAGGAACTCTTATTTCTTTTCTAAACCTAAGATAAGTTTAGGTTTGTTATTTTCTCTCTCATACCAGCCAGCAAGCTCCAAACACCCATCGTATTATCTCTGTGATTGATATACTCTGCTCAGATCAATATATTTTTTTAACAGGTCCTGGGGTCAGTTTTTTAAATAAACTGCATCAGTTCTGGCTAATTTTGTAATGGGTACCTTAGTCAATCAAAAGATTAATTTGGGGCATTCTTATTTTTATCTACATGATTTCCCCTCCTCTATTTTATTCTCAAATGGCTTTTCAAAGTGCTACACTCAAAGTCTAATGATATGTCTGTTTTATTGTACTGAAATGTTCAAGGGACTGATGGGAAATGTGCTGTAGCAATACACGTTCCAAACCATATTGCAAGCTGGGCCTTGTTTATTCAATAATTCTATGGCCATACCGTACAAGTGCAGAAAATTGTCCTGGGCTTAGAATCCAGTATACAGAGAATGTAATTTCCACCTAATTAGGTTAGGGGTACTGATTTGAATGCCCTGATCTGGATAGCCCAGGTGACCCTGATCTTGTCAGATCTCAGAAGCTAAGCAGGGTTGGCCTTGGTTAGTATTGGATGGGAGACCTCCAATGATGACGAGGGCTGCAGAAGCAGGTAATGGCAGAGAACCTCTGTTAGTCTCTTGCCATGAAAACCCCGCCAGGGGTCACCATAAGCCAACTTTGACTTGAGGGCACTCCCCACCACCACAGATTTAAATAAAGCATGGAGATGGGGTTGGATCAGAAGCCTTGGCGCATTCTACATAAGCCAATCAGTGCAGGGGTTGATAGCCATATAAACCAGAATCCGTTCTTGGCAGCATGCCTTTTCTGTGAATTGCCCCCCCTCCCTATAGATAAGGTGGGAATAGCTGGTCACCGTTTGAGCCTGTGTAGGAATTTTTTGGGGGGGCCCATCAAATTGGCATCAGTGGGGTCCTGCTTTTGCATTATCCTGGAGAGGGCTTGTGTGTCTACAACAGCCTGGTCTCTGGATGAGCTAGGCCACAAATAGTTCTGGCAGGGATGGTGTAAGTTGCTAGAGTAGACAGGGCTAATTGGCAAGCACTCTGCGCCATCCAAGGATGAGGGGCTCTTAGCAGCTAGCCGTCAACTTGAGTGGCTGGGTGTGCTGGGAGGAAAAAGCCCTTGGTGGTTGAGGAGCATCAGCGGAGCATGTGGGAAGAAGGAGATGAAGCTTGACACCTCTGAGCGCCGTTTTATTCGCAGGGGATGATAAACAAGATCAGAGGAAAAGTTTGCCAAGTTTGCAGTCAGGGTGGATTTTCCCAAAATGCTGGTAGCCGTGGTAGGCTGCTTGTTAACAACAACTCACATTGCAATAAGTTATGCTTTTCTCTTGCAGATCATCCGTTAATAATACATAAACTAGTTGACTGCATACTTGTTCTTTGTGTCCTTATCTGGGAGTTATGGTACAATCTCTGCTTTTTTTTTAAAAGGCAAGTTAATGTTGAACCAGAGAATCCCAAGCGGGGAGTGAGAGGGCAGCTGCATAGTTTAAAAGGCTTGGAAATGTTTCCTCCATAGGAAACAGTGGAGAGTGGTGGGGGCAGATTGTTCAGGGGCCCATAGAATTGGACCTCTGAGTCCAATCATCCTGAAATGTGGGGAGTATTTAGGGGAGAGTAAGTAGTAGGTTCCCTGCAACTTGAGTGGCTGGGTGTGCTGGGAGGAAAAAGCCCTTGGTGGTTGAGGAGCATCAGCGGAGCATGTGGGAAGAAGGAGATGAAGCTTGACACCTCTGAGCGCCGTTTTATTCGCAGGGGATGATAAACAAGATCAGAGGAAAAGTTTGCCAAGTTTGCAGTCAGGGTGGATTTTCCCAAAATGCTGGTAGCCGTGGTAGGCTGCTTGTTAACAACAACTCACATTGCAATAAGTTATGCTTTTCTCTTGCAGATCATCCGTTAATAATACATAAACTAGTTGACTGCATACTTGTTCTTTGTGTCCTTATCTGGGAGTTATGGTACAATCTCTGCTTTTTTTTTAAAAGGCAAGTTAATGTTGAACCAGAGAATCCCAAGCGGGGAGTGAGAGGGCAGCTGCATAGTTTAAAAGGCTTGGAAATGTTTCCTCCATAGGAAACAGTGGAGAGTGGTGGGGGCAGATTGTTCAGGGGCCCATAGAATTGGACCTCTGAGTCCAATCATCCTGAAATGTGGGGAGTATTTAGGGGAGAGTAAGTAGTAGGTTCCCTGCAAATTTGGTGAAGATTGCTTAAAAATCCCCCCCCCGAACATTTTTCCCCATAGGGAATAATGGCGGGTTAAATCCTTGATTCTCTTTGCCATACCAGAGAATCTAACCTGGATCCAGATCACCTAGATTTTGGGGGGGGGGGATGCACACACCTAGATGTGTCTTCAGTGCTCTGCTCAGCTTTTCTTGTTTCCTTTTGATTCCATCAGTGATATAAATAAGCAGATGCACATGAATTTACATGCTGCAGCAGAGTCCTCGAACTCCGAGTTCACACAGCTCTGCTTTCCTAGATTATACATTTCTGAAAAGAATTTAACCTTCTTAGGTAGAATACTCATCACAAAACAGAACGAATGCTTTAATATTCAAAATATCAGATGAATCATGTTTGTGAAGAAAATGCATTTACAACATCGGAAATCTGTGGGTGTTCAAGTGACTTTTAATAATCAAATTACACTGAAGAATTTCTCACTGCTCTGCCAGTATTCTCAATTTTTCTTTTTGCTAAGGGTTTTATTTTTCTTTAATGGAGTTAGTTCCCTCACTAGCTGCTGTTTTGATGGAATATTTTTCCTCAAACTAGACATTTTTTTTTAACAGAATGAGAATGTGAGGATTCATTTTACATGCGGCTTTTATTTCTGGCAGTCACTATCAGCAAGAGATAGAGAGGACCTAACAAATTATGACTGTAGAAATGCTCTCCATACACAGGACTGTGAGGGATTCCCTAAAGTTATTTTTTTTGGCAGATAATAAATAATGAGTTATTCTAGAGAAAAGGCCAAAAAAAGTGACTTGTTAAGGTGACAGAGGTGACAAATGTCACCCCAAGAGATCTTTTTGCCGTCTTTAATATCTATGAGATTGCTTGTGGATATATTTTTTTTTAATGAGAAGTATTTAAATGCTTTTTTCTGTCTGAATTTGCTACTGGGAACAGTATAGCTGTCTGACGCTGGATGATTGTATATTGTCGTTCTGAACAAGGCAAATTGGAATGTCTCTTGTTTAGAAGATGTATGTAGTTTGCTCTTTAGGTTCCCCCAAATCAAATTTTGGAGCCTGGGATTCTCTTAAGGGCTGAGGGTTGTTGCAGAACTGACAAATCTTTATGATTTCCCAAGGGGAATAAATCATTATTATTGTGTGCATAGGCTTTGTGTGCTGCTTTGGAGCCATTGACAAATGTTCAATATTGTTGTCTTTGATGCCATTGGTTAAGAAAAGTGGTGCATTTTCTGGAAAAGAAATCTGAGATATAGTCCATGTTGAGGACCTCACTTTATGACCAATCAGATACTAAAATGATTTTCATTCTATCTCAGCTCGCTCCCTGTCTTCCAATGCAAATACCATGAGTAAAATAAAGCAAATTTTACAGCATCCTTGAAGAGGAGGCATCCGTGGCAGAGGCAGATTATCTCCTTTAGCTATTTTGCTTTTAACCCCATCTCC
This sequence comes from Eublepharis macularius, assembly GCF_028583425.1. Taxonomy (NCBI): domain Eukaryota; kingdom Metazoa; phylum Chordata; class Lepidosauria; order Squamata; family Eublepharidae; genus Eublepharis; species Eublepharis macularius. The sequence continues at coordinate 78,572,694 of NC_072799.1, forward strand.
CAGAATAGTATGACAATGACGGGGATATTGCCAAGGTCCTGAAAAGTAACAACATTGCTTCGTTCTACATCAACCGTTCTGTCATCTTTGAAGTGAGACATTCTTCTGAGCGTTCAGACACAATATTTCAAACAATCATGTTCTGATCATTTTTCTTGGCAGATCATTTCTGGGACGAGGAACTAAAAAGGGGGATGGAGGAGGGGGATGGCAGAAATTGAGGACTAAATCCACATAGTGGACTGATACACATCAAGTGGAAAAAAAATCCAGCTAGGCTATTTTCCATACAATTAGACTAGGGTTTTTTTTGTTATGAAAAGTTCTTTAAATCAGTCAGTCAGTCTGTTCATCCGTCTGTCCATACGTCCGTCCGTCCATCCGTCCGTCCGTCCGTCCGTCCGTCCGTCCGTCCTACTAACTAACTAACTAACTAACTAACTAACTAACTAACTAACTAACTAACTAACTAACTAACTAACTAACTAACTAACTAACTAACAGCGCAATCCTAAGGAGAGTTTCTTCAATCTAAGCTCGTTGAAATCAATGGACTTAGACTGGAGTAACTCTTCTTAGGATTACGTTGTAACTAACTAACTAACTAACTAACTACAGATCATTAGGCACCAGTAACATTTTTGGCACACATAATATACAATCACATGTAAGACAACATTAAGGTGTTTTCCCCGCAGGGGGTGGCTTCTGTAGTTTCCCTGTTGCTGAAGTGGCTGCCATTACAGCATAGAAGCAAAAGGTCTGTCCCATAGCAGGTTTTCTCACAGATTCCCTGCCCCAGCCCCTCACAACAGGCACCCCCCTCTGTGCCACAGAAGCTTTTTCAGGTGTTTTCGATAATTGGCAATGAAATAGTATTATAATATTGTAACAATCTATGTATCTGAATTTCCAGCTTTCAGTTTTTAAAGTAAGATTTTTAGAGCCTTTCAGCACAGAGATATTCCTTTCCCCTTGTATCTCTGCAATAAAAAGGACCAGAGTTTTTTTTTCTAAAAAATGAAAGCTGGAGATTTAGAGAACGGAACACAGTTGTTATAATGGTACTTAATTGCTGATTTAAAAACAAAAAACCCCAAACAAACAAAGTCCCCCTCAGGTGTGGGGAGGAAACAGCCATTGTGGGGAGAAGGGTGGGGGAAGTGGTTACCATGTAGGTGGTACCAGTGAGATCCAAACTTCCCCACTCACATGACAACGCTCCAGGCTTTGTTGTGAAGTATTCCAAAACTTCACAGCAAAACAGGTTAGGGAAAGATCGTGTCAAAACCTAGGAAACTCTGGGAGGTGCCTGAATGTACCCTGATACTGTGGGGAAGCAGTTTCCCAACAGCATCCTACCCAGCGCACATACCTTGTGTGGAAATGATCCAAGGTTGCCTCAGCGATGGGATAAAGTAACTTGAACGGCAAAAGCAGATGAGACTTGAGGCTGCTAAGGTGTCAGGGTGACTCACTATAAGGTTAGGCACAAGTTGCTACTTTGGGTGTGAAATGGGATGGCAACATTTCACTCTCCCTGCTTGAGCGCTGCCTGCAAAGCAACTCAAAGACAGGGGCGGGGGGAGGGGGAGAGCATTCTCAGTCAATATTACAAATTAAAATTGCACACTGTTTTGTATCCTCATGGTTGTTCCTAATAAAAGGTATTATGTGACTTCCCGTTCTGCTTGGAGGCTACAAATTCCAGTGACTCACAGGAGGGAGTATTTTTGTGTAACAGAAAAGGGGGGAATGGCCTAAAGTCACTTTGTGTTACATTGACAGCACTGAACAAAACTGGGCTAAACGTAGTCTGATACAAAAGTATCATTTATTAGGTTCCCAGAAAGAGATCTTTCTTTGGACATACTTATGAATTGAACTTTTCAAGGTTTCTAATGTGCTAGATTTAGGAGGCACTTCACTACTTTGGTTGCACTTTACTTGCACTAAATGATGACCGTATCTTCCTAGGAGGAACGGAAGATAAAAACTATAATTTTACAGTTTTCAGGTTGTATCCAAAAGGCAAAAGGATGAATAGTTTTGTAGTCAAGGAATCAGACTGTGTCTCAAGAGATTTGGGTCCATTATCGGTCTGCATGGCAGATCTCATTCGTGACTTCCAGTTGTCTCATTTCCTCAGCTGTAAATTATGGGTTATTATGGGCACTACTCTACCTTGCAGGGGCATTTCGGAGGATGAATGATGGTAGCGGCACTGATAAGGGCTGATGGTTATATAAGTGGGCTAATCCACATGACGACTTCAGAAATGTCAGCTGGTGGCCTTCAGAAAGGCGGACAGTCCAACTAAAGCTACTTCAATAGCCCAGAAATACTATATGAAAATTGGTAGGAAAGCCGAGAGAGCTTTTGAATGGCAATGCAGGAGACTGAGATGTATGGGATTAATTTTAAAAACAATTCTCTTACCGTTTTGTGAAGATATTTTATCTACATTTCAACTTCCTGGAGTGATCAAGCTAAACTCAGGGGCCTTCTCTATCTTGCTCAGCTGACCTTTACTGAGACGTATGAGCCTGTTGGTCTGGATAACTCTGGCCAGGCCTCATTCAGATACAGACACATACTGAAGACATCTCAAGTGCCTAGTTAGTTTTCCTGTATCAGGTAATTTAACTCTGCTCATGAGGTACACCTCAATGATGTTTTGGGTACATTCACAGGAATAATACACAAGTAAATACTATGAGAGAATTTCTGTTTCCATTTAAAGCTTTTTTTTAAACAAAAATAGATATTCAACATTCTTAACATTGGCTAAATCAACAGAAAATCATACCCTCCATCTTTGCTACACAGATTAATAAAGGAGAGTAATTATAGAAGTCTGTATTATACAAGTCTCTGTTTCATTTCCCGAAGATAAGTAGATCACAAGGAAGAAGCCCCTTCTAAAAAGAAGCCTCTGATCAATTCAACTTCCCATTTTTATAGGATTTTAGCGTCATTTCCTAACACTAACTAACTGTCCCACTTACATATAAACGATTTACTTCCCATTTCCTTGTTCCTCTTCAAGGCGATTCTGTTCTGGGATGCTAAACTCCCTTTCTGACACATCTATGGGGTAGCCAGGTCCTCTTACCCTCCCAGCGGGGGTGGGGGTGGGGACCGAGAACTTTCCTCCCATTTGCTCCTTGCACATACGTGCACCTGGGGTGGTGCAATGACATCACTTCTGGGAATTGATGTCATTGCTTCGCACGTGCAGCTGGCTGATTTGGGCCCCAAATGGGCCTGTTTGGGGCCCAAACCAGCCCACTGCAGAGCGTGAGAGTGCTCTCAGGGTGGAGCCATGATATCACATCATCACGCCACCCAGGGAATGTGCCCCCTGGGAGGCTTGATCCCCTGCCTTTCCTCCCTGCCAGTCAGGTTACTGGTGGTGGGAGGCAGAGGGTGGAAGTGGGGGATCTCCTGCCCCACTGGGGATCCTGGGATGCCTTCATGTCTAGCTGAGAGGCCAGGCAAGCTCTGATTCTGTGTGCAGAGACATCTTCTGTGTTCTTCTTGGTCAAATCCAGCAAGCATTTCTGGCCATATCCGTGAAGAATTTATCTTTTAAGTTCCATCATAGCTTCTTAGGTAACTTGGCCTGGTCTGGCTGTACATACATTTCTAAGATAGGCCTGATGTTGTGCCTGGGCTGATTTTGGCCTTGTCCCTAAAGTTCTCCAGTATGGTAGGGTATACAAAAGGATTATACCGTTACCAAAGAGTGTTTAGAGGAGGGGCCATCTGCCTCCTGCAGAATCCTAGAGTTGCCAGCCTCCCTTCACTGGAAAACAAGGGCTGGGGGGCAGTTGGCGGGCAGTGGGCCCCAGTCCATGCACCTCATGTCTCTTTGGGGCCAAACTGACTCCAAAGAGGCATTTTTGCTATGTTTTGGGCTGATTTGGGCCCAAAGAGATACTGTCGCTTCCTGTTTCAACCAGAATTGACATTAACGGATGTGTGCGCCATTTTTCAATGGCTCTGGGTCTGCCTCTTCCCTCTATTTCCCTCCACTGTCCAAGTGACTAAGGCTGGGGGGGAAGGTAGAGGCACGAGATCCCCCATTGGGGGCTGGCATCACTATGGAGTCCCCTCCTCAAACCCTCCTTAATCTCAGTCTCCACTCCTAATCTGCAAGAATTTTACAATATGGAGTTGGCAATTCTATGCTGCAACATATACTTCCAGCCTCACTACCAGGGCTTCTTTTTTAGCAGGAATGCAGTGGAATGGATTTCCGGCACCTCTTGAAAATGGTCACATGGCTGGTGGCCCCGCCCCCTGATCTCCAGAAAGAGGGGAGTTTAGATGGCCCTCTGTGCCGCTCAGCGGCGCGGAGGGCCATCTCAACTCCCCTGTCTGGAGATCAGGGGGTGGGGCCACCAGCCATGTGACCATTTTCTCCGAGGGCAACCCACTGAGTTCCACCGCCTCTTTCCCCAGAAAAAAAGCCCTGCTCACTACCCATACCTCAATACTGACACCGGCAGCCTATGTAGTATTCTCCGCTGCAGAGATTGAAGTTGTTTGCAGATCTGAATGATATTTCTGATAGCCAGCAGAATCCAAGTCCGGCCTTTTTGTTTCTAGTCTCATACATCATATCGTTTTCCCTCTAAAGTTCTCCCCCCTTCGGCATTTCTCTTTTTATATAACCTGCAACACAGAGTAGTGTTAACTGAAACTGTTGTTTCTGTCTCGTCATTTAGAGAGGGAGAAGATTTTATGTTAATGAAGGACAACGGGGAGAGTGAAAGCTGGAACGCATAACATCGTATGCTGAGAAATCGTAGAATGGATTGAGAAACTCTGGGAGACACTCGAAGCATTAAGCACCAGACAAATGACGCATGGCTTGTTTTTGAAAATATTGAATTTAGCATTTACGGGATTGCTTGCAGGGACCTTCGTCTGCTTCACCATATGGAGACTTTCTGCATGTATAAGATGAAGTGGAGGGTAAAAAGAAGATAAAGGAGTTGGAGTCCGCAAACAAAACAAAACAAAACAAAAAACACCAGCTCTAATGTTCAGTGGTGTGATTTCTCCTGCTGAGATAAATAGCTGTTAAAGTAAATAATAGCTGCCCCCAATTGTTGTCCCCCCCCCCTTCGTAACACCTTCAGGGTATTATTGAAACTGTTAAGCTGCTGTGTACAAACACTCCATTTGGGGGAATAATAGAAGTGGCTTTTCCCATCGCAATGTACTGCTCAGGCTGGGAATAAGCAGTCGAAGTGGGAGATGACCAACATCACAGAAGATGCATTGACTGAAGGCAGCTTCCCAGACACCACCTGAGCCTGCTTGCGGGGAGGGCGGAATATAAATACGATAAAATAAATAAATAAATAAACTTGACACCTTTGCAATATAGTGAGGCCAATTGCCTGCTTGTTTCTCACAGAGGATGCCTGAGAGATCAGTCTTTGATCATGGCCTGAGAAATCTGCCTTCTACTCTTCTATCTTTCAAAATTTTGTAACATCCAGCCTAAAGAAGAGGTCTGTTGAGCTTCAAGCTTCCACTGTAAATCTGTCTACATGAGACGCCTTGGCGCATGCTCGTTAAGTGTAGGGAGATGCAATGTTAGCTGGGAAGAGTAGTTTAAAAAGACAGAGCTGGTGGAGATCGCTCCTCAGAGGGTTTGTCAATTTCATCTTCGTCTCCCTGAAGGCTCTGTCAATTTCAACCTCTCCAGTCTAAAACTGTGTGGAATCACAACTAGAGGGCAGCAAGGAATGGAAATGGTTTGGAGCTGCCTTTCAGAGCCAAGCTTGGACCTGGAGAGGTTATAATAGGCTGAAGTTTCCCTTCTGGCATTTCACAGCCCCTTCACGCAGCTTCAGTGTATAGCAAAGCCATTGCCATGCCGTTGGCTCTGTCTTTTAAAACTACCCTTCCCGGCTACCATTGCATCTCCCAACACATGTTCTTCATGAGTCAGGCGTCTCGTGTAGAGAAACTCTATGTTTTGTGTCAATTTGGGTGGTTCTAATAAAAGGCATTATGTGGAGTTTGTTCTTGCTTATGTAGGGCATCCTTGGTGAGACACCCCTTTTAAAAGAAAAGCAAACCCAACATTTTCTGAAATTGCAAGGTATTGAATGGCAGTAGGAAGCAGGCAAGTCGCCTTGCTGGTGTTCCCTGCATCGTGCTCCCTTCTCACAGAAAAGTGCTGATGCCTCCCCTTTGTATATCTTGTTCTGCTACCAACTGAGAATGTCTTCATTTAGACAGGAAGAAAACAGCCTGTTTTGGCAAATGGTTTGGGTTTTGCTGGGTTTGGGGTTTGCTTTGGCTTCTTGTTTAAATCGTTTATCAAGCTAGTTTTTAAAACTAGGTTCTACAAGGTTATTATGGTTTTAAACACCGAACTTTTGGATGATAAGAATGTAACACCCATTTGCTAAATGCAGTAAGACTATGTTGGGCAGGATTGCACATGGCCATGTTCTCATATAGCTCAATGAAGAGGCAGCTATCCTGAAAAGAACAATGAACAAAGAACCATTAGGGGAACTCCATTGGCCATTTCCCCAGCCCGGCATTTGGCCTCTTCTTCATTGGCTGGATTAGGGGTTGGGCCTGCTGTACATACTGGGAAGTAACTGTTCTTTTCAGGTGAGGTGATTATATTTCTGGGAGCAATGCTGATTTGTGCTCATTTGCCTCGGACTTGCTCTGCTTGGCACATGAGCATTGGCTGCCCAGAAGTCTACCCCTTTATCTTTTTAGCGTCTGTCCTGCCATGTGTCCTTTGGTTCCAGCCCTAGCCAGGAATGTTTGAGACACTTATTGTCACCAGCATTTCCCCCCTTCCCTGTTTAGTCATGCTTGCTTCCAGCCCAGATAGTTCTGCTTGCTGCAATGCCTCACAACAATCAATAACCGTGAGTCTCTCAATACAAGACATCTTACACGGGGATGCTCAAGTGACTTACTTTCGGTGTGGTCTTATATTCAACTATACTCTGTCTCCCTACCCTGCCCTGGATAGCTCAGGTAAGCCTGATCTCATCAGATCTCAGAAGTTAAGCAGGGTCATCCTTGGTTAGTAATTGGATGGGAGACCTCCCGTAAAGACCAGGGTTGCAGAGGCAGGCAATGGCCAACCACCTGTTAGTCTCTTGCCTTGAAAACTCCATCAGGGGTTGCCATAAGTCAGCTATGAGTTGACAGCACTCTACACACACACACACACACACACACACACACACACTGTCTCCCTAGCAGGGCAGGTGTATCCACAATGCACAGTGCATGTATATCCACAATGGGAGAACAAATGTAAGATCTTTCACTTGAGTGTCCCCATGTAAGATGTCTTTTGTAGAGAGACTCTGTGACAGTCTCTTTCAGCACCATATATTGGGGAGGTTCCCTTTGGGAAGCCAGGCCAGTGATGAGATTTGCTTTTATATGATGTTTGTTCTGTATGTTGTAAAGGGGAGGACTTAAGTATGATTACCAACCTCAAGGTGGGGCTTAGAGTTATCCTATAATATGATCTCCAGATGGCAGAGATTAGTTGCTCTGGAGAAAATGTGTTGGAAATTAGCAGAGTAAATAAAGCACAGCAGAATAATGCAGCACCAGACACGTGTGTGTTCAGTTTCTAAGAAAAAGTTTACTACAAAATATTAGGGAAAGGGGGTTAAATGGAAAAGAAAAACAACAGCAGTTTGGTGTAGTGGTTAAGAGTGGTGAAGACTCTGATTTGGAAAACCAGGTTTGATTTCCCACTCCTCCGCTTGAAGCCAGCTGGGTGACCTTAGGTCAGTCACAGCTCTTCCAGAGCTCTATCAGCCCCACCCACCTCACAGGGCAATTGTTGTAGTGGGGATAATAACTTACTTTGTAAAATGATCTGAGTGAATGTTAAGTTGCCCCAAAGGGCAGTATATAAATCGAATGTTGTTGTTGTTGTTGTTGTTATATGCTCCATCTTGTCTCTTTGTTCAATTTTCCTTTCTGTGTATTTGCAAGATAGCACAAGCTATTCCCAACATATTGATCAGCCAATAGTCAATCTTAGGGTCACCTCATCCTACTATATATCAGGTTAACCATGTTCCAGACAACTCATTTCCTACCCTGGTGCGCTGCTTTGGAAGAAAGCCCAGAAGAGGCAGCCTGTCCCTCTGAGAATGCACCGTGATGGGAAGCCCAGGCAGGGATCAAGGGCAGAGTAGGCAGCAATGCCTGCCCCCCACCTTCACCCAGCTGGGATCAGGAGTGGCGCAGGTGGCAATGCTCACCCCCTTCACCCATTGGATCAGAAGCAGAACAGGTGGCAATGCCAGCCCCCTGCCTTCACCTAGCTGGGCTCAGGAGCAGAGCAGGTGATAATGCCTGCTCCCCCCTTCACCCAGCCAGGATCAGCAGTGGAGTAGGTTGCAATGCATGTCCCCCCTTCAACCCACCAGGATCAGATGTGGAGCAGGCAGCAATTCCCATCCTTTCACCCAGATGGATTCAGGCGCAGAGCAGGAGGCAATGCCCACCCCCTTCACCCGGCTATGATCTGTAGCGAAGCAGGTGGCAATACCCCCCCTTCACCCAGCCAGGATCAGTCATGGAGGAAGAGGCAATGCCCATCTGCCCACTCTCCCCATTCTAGAACCCATTGTATTTTCCCCACAACGGGCTTTGTTACTAGTTGAGAATAAAACCTCCACTTCTCTGGCGAGAAGAATCTACTCTGCACCTAATTGATTCTATACTAAACTTGTTATCATTAGCTTACAGAAATTTCAGCTTAACCTTTTCATGACAGAAAGGATGACACTTGCAAAACCCAACAAAACAGCATCTTTGGAGGGCAGACTCTATGATACACCATAGAGTCTAGAGGGAAGAAGAGTCTTAGAGCAGAACCACAAGTGACAAAAGGCACAGATTGGACACTTGTCAGCTTCCCTCAAGTTTTGATGGGGAATGTAGGCAGCTTGGCGGAATGTTGGACAAGTGACAGTTGAAAAGTCCATTGGACAGCAGTCGGAGAGCCAAGCTTCAAGACTAGGATGCCTACATTTCCCATCAAAACTTGAGGGAAGCTGACAAGTGTCCAATCTGTGCTTTTTGTCACTTGTGGTTCTGCTCCCAGACTGGCATCACATTCTCCAGGAATTTCCGAGGTGGGGTTAGCAACCATACTACTGAGCTCCCTCCCAAGCTTCCTCTTTCAGGAATTTCCAAAGCCAGGTTAAGTAATTCTAGCCTTAACCGAAGTTGAGAGAAGAGTTGGCTCTCTGCAGCCTTGATTATATGGAAATTCTATTTAGAGGAGAAACCAGGATTCAATTCGCTATGCTTAATACAGTTAGAACGTAGGGCCTGGAGAGATAACAGTGTTGTCAATGGGGTATACCAGTTAGGGGTACACATACACACACAACAAAAACCCTAGGAGATCTGGATCTAGGTTTCAGGAATACCAAAAATTTTTAGTGTCCCCAAAATCTGGGTCAGATTTTCTAATCCAGGGCTGATTCCAGACGGCCCTCTCCATGCCGAAATGTCGCACGTCGTCGCGCGGAAAACGCGAAATATCGCGTTTTCTCGCGCGAGTTTTGTGCGATGTCGCGCAAAACTCACGCGAGAAAACACGATATTTCGCGTTTTCCACGCGACGACGTGCGACGTTTCGGCATGGAGAGGGCCGTCTGGAATCGGCCCAGGTTAGAGAATCCTGGATTTATTTGGCCATTATTCCTCATAGGGGAAAGTGCCTGGGGAACTGTGGGGGGAGGCATTTTAAAGCAAACTCACCAAATTTGCAAGCAACCTACTCCCAACTTCTATGAAAGACTCCCCAAATTTCAGGAGGATTGGATCTGAGGCCCACTTTTATGGACTCCTGAACAAGCTGCATATAGTCACTCCCCAATCTTCCTATGGAGGAAATAGTTCCAAGGCTTTTAAACTCCGCAGCTCGTCCTCTCCCACACATTTGGAATTCTCTGGTTTGATATCAAAACTTCCTTGCAAGCTTAACCGACAAAGCCCAGTAGAACCAAACTACAGCAAGGAAACCAATATCAAACTTGAGAATCCCAATGTCAAATGAGAGAATCCCAAGCAAGGGGTGGTGGACAAACTAGGATGTTTAAAAGGCAGCTGGCAGCAGCTTGAAGAGGTGGAGGGCTGGAATGGGCTGGGAATCTATTAGTAAAATTTTGGGGAGCCCCCTGATTTCTAATTCAAAACTCTGGACTGCCCAAAACCTGTGAAAAAATCCTTCTTACACCCTGTGTTTTGCATTTCTGTTCCCACAATTGTTATTATAACATGGAGACTGTGAAAAAGGCACAGCGAGTTTGCTTCCATTATACACTGAAGGTTGTTTATACACATCATACTGAATTGTTTATATCTGAAGATATTCAGCTCTGGCCTTCTCCAGGTATGTTTTGAAATTAGTGGTCCCATCCAAGAATGTTATTCTTACTGTGTTTCTTTTAATTCCTGGCTATGACCTGTCAATCTGCACTGTTCAGAAGGTCATGTATTTCAATTTAATTGTTTGTAAGAACTGGCTGTTTGTTTACAGAACTGTATGAGATCTTATAAACGGTATACAATTTTTTCTATGTTGATCGAAAGATATAAAATACAGGTGCTGACGCTTTGCTGTATGTATCCAGTTATCTAGTTGCCTGCATCAGGCTTATTGCTCAATAAACCTTTTACTTCCATGATCACCAAGTTTAAATGCCTTGAGTGGTTTCTCAGACTAGTAGTGAAGTGGGGAAATCTATAATTGGCTAAGGGTGTTAGTTTATTTCCCCCATTCGAATCCACTTGCCTGGTGCTGTCTCCCCTACCCCGCTAGCCTTGTATCACTCTCCTGCCATGGCACGGAGTTCAAATTGGCTCCATTCACACTGCTACTCGCTCACCCAGTGCTTGGCGCTGTATGCAACAGCTGTTTGCTCCACCTCTGAGGCAGCTGCCTGCAGCTATATGCAATGACTGAATAAGTCCAGCTGCCCGAATTGGATCTGAGGTTCTTCTGTGTGAACCAGCATAGCTAGATTATGCCAGGTCAGCATATATCCAGCTATTTTGGTGGTTCAAGAACCTGGATCGTACACTCCTAATACCAATTTAGACCCATATTTCTCCTACTTACTACAAAAATGTTCATAAGAAGAGCGTCAGAGTTACCTTAAATTTATGAATTTGTTTCAGAAACAACCATGTTTTGGCATAAGTTTTGTGGTTGTATATGAAAATGACATTAATTATGCATCTCTATACTATCTTTCACATTCACAAGGCCTGAGGTTTATTTCTTATAGATTGTGGCAGACAGGGGTCATTTCGTAGAAAAAGAGCTGGAGGGACTCATTAGCATAAGTCATTAGCATAACTCATTAGCATATGCCATGCCCCTTGCCATCACTGGAAGTGTGTCATTAGCATAGCTGATTTGCATATGCCACACCCCCTGACATCACCTATCCTGGCTGTTTTGGACCCAATCCTGGCTATTCAGGCCTGAAATTGGGCCCAGAATGGCAAAAAGGGGCTGAAAATGGCCAAAAAGGGGCCCAAAATGGTCAGGATCAGGCCACTGCTGAGTGGGAGAGTGATCTACCACCCATCATAGGCCCAATCCAGGCCGTTTTGGCCCCAATCCAGGCCAAAACAGGCCCAAAATGGCTGAGAGTCAGGTGGGCGGGGCCACCTGTCATGTGACCTCTTTGGGGAACTGCCAGAACTGCGTTCCTGCACGTTCCCCCTCAAAATGAGCCCTCGTGGCAGGTAATTGATCTGCAGCTCCCACACTGAATGAAAAGATAAACTTGAAATGACTTCAGTTTTTCTCATGGATATAAGGGCATATAAGTGCACATCTTTCTTCATTATATTTTGCTTTCCATACATTTGACAATTAAAACAGAGAAAAGAACATTAAAAAACTGAACAAATGCATTTTTGTTTCTTTAGATGATTCAGAGATGAACTATCCATTATAAGTTGTGTTTTAACATGTACATTCAAACACCAACATTCTGATATTTAAATATTGTTAATTTCACAAAGGAGCTATGTGACAAAATTAAGCCTTACCAATTCATAAAACACAAGGAATTCCAGTAAAAAAATATTTTTCACCCTCTATTTTCCTTTCTTCCTCCCCACCATTTATTGATGTTTTATACATTAAATAAAGGAAGTGGATAGGAGGTTAAATAACTACAATAACAGTCATTTTAGCCCAATTGTTCCTCACTTGGGACATGTGATTAGGAGATTTTTTTCCTAAAGACATACTGCTTAGTAATTAGTGTTTCTTTGTGCATTCCTATTGCAGAACGTATTATCCTGTTACCAGGTCCTCCATCAAACCCCGTTGGGCTGTCTGGAGAACATATTAAAGATTGCTAGCAATGTACATATTCATTGAGCTCTAGGTAGATTTGACAGAGTGATTACTCTCATTAAACTGGCTACATTTTTATCAGTATATAATGGAACTATATGGAAAGTACCCCAGAGACTAGTTGGGATTTGCTGCTCTTTGGTATTTGTCTTCTGTATTACAGTTGACTTGCAGGAATAATCTTAGGGTGGTTGTTATACAATCGGCACAAAGGCGATTTTGTGTGGTTCATTGGTGGTTGATATTGGGATGCGCTACTTAAGAAACATGGATGAAATTTGCTACAAATGCTCACTCCTGTTTGCTGTGTCTTTCAGGGCTTTCTCAGGCATGACAACCTAAGTGAGGTTCCTTATCTTGCAAAAGATGGGGTATAAACTGTGGTTTCAGGTACACAATGCAACTGACTTGCTAATACTAAACAAGCCTGGCTCTGGACAGTACGCAGCTAAGAGACCATCTGGAATCCTCCTAGGGCTGTTTTGAGTCCTGTGGAAGGAAAGTGGGCTATAAATCTAATAAATCGGTTGCATCCCCTTGCTCCTAATACCCTATGATGTCCTGGGATAATGATGACGGTATTGTGGGTGGAGGTTCTTTGCTGCTCTTGAAGCCTTGGGGCTTGATCCACTGCTTTGCCCTTGTTTATATTGTTGTTGAACTCTTACCAATATTGTTGTGTTTAACTATTGTGCTTTGCACATTTGTGTGGTGCTTGAGAGCTTACACGCGAAGGGCCAAACTAGATGTTACAAGAACCACAGCCCAGCACATGGCCTCTGATGCTATTTTAGAGAAGAATTTGACCACTTAGAGAGTAATCCTGAGTGGTGGGGAAATGCTCAGGGAGCTGACTACCCTTACCCAGATGTATCTTACACATATGTCAATGAATCCCTGAGTTATGCTCGTGCAACTTCCCACCCCCCACCCCCGGCTAGGCTGATGAGCCAGCAGTGGCCTACATTGGCTGGTTGCAAGTGAGCCCTGAGTATAAATACCTGTGCCCGCATGAAACTGGGCAAGCTGACTGAGAGTTAGCTGGCTTCCTAAGCCACTCCAGAATGGGTAACACCCCCCCAAATAGTGGCAGAAAATTATGCCATGAAAAAAGATAACATAGCCCATGTGCCCCCATGTAAGAGGAAATGTTGACACCCCCCCCCCCCCGTACAACTTGTGGAGGCAGGCTGAGCCATTGCTAGCACTGAATGCATCATGCGTGGGGCATATGCATATGCTGCTGCAAACGCTGGTGTATCTCTGTGTTGAAAGTCCTTAGGGAGCGGACTAGCACTGCTGAAGTTATGCAGGCACCTGGAGGCTTCTGCAACAATGACCCTTAGGATTGCCCTGCCCAAAATACATTGAATTTTTGATCCTGATTGGGGCCATGGCACACTGGGTCCAATCAGGATCAGGCCCTTGTGGCATTTTCAAATGACCAAATTCTTCTCTAAAATGGCTTAGGCAGCTTTGGATTAGACGAGTGGCTGCTGTAATGTGTAGTTTGGCTCTAAGGAACAGGTAGTGGAGGAAATGGAATGGGTAGGGAGTTTACAAGCTCAGTAAAAGGGGTTAACAGTAAAAGAAAAAAATCTATCCAAGAAAGCCTGAGAAAAGGAGCCAAGAAGCTGTTTCAACTAGACATGGGCACGAACAGAAAAAAAAACTGAACATGGTGTTCATTGTTCGTTGCCATCCATGAACAATGAATACTGACAAACAAGATCCTGTCATGGACATGTTCGTTATTTGTTGATCGTGGGGGCCAGCAGGCTTTCCTCCAGCCATCAAGATCCCTACTAAACTACTCCAAGAAACCCTACCTGAGCAGGCAGCAGGAAAGGTACCAATAATAAATAATCGTTTGGCCCCAGAGCCTGGCAGCAGCCCTGGAACCTGAAGGGGTAGATGCCTATCCCACCACACGGAAAGAAAATTCAAGCTCCAATACACTTACCCTGTCTCTCCCTGAAAGCCAGAGCTGGGAGCTCCCCTCTTCTCTGGTCTTTTCCTCTTGTAACAAATTTGGAGATAAAGTCCACACTTGGAAGGAAGACCTGCCTATCAAGCTAAATTGGGCTTAGATTGGGGTTTCCAGGGCAACAGCAGGAGTTCAGACAGAGTTCAGCCAATCCCTGCCTGAGTTGCCATGGGAATTGATTGCAGGTGCCAGACTGTCTGGCTTGACGAACAGCAAGGACCAGCAACGAACCAGGCTTGCAACGACCACCTGTTCGTTTAGAATGGGGCCTCATGAACAGCAGATTGGTCTGTTTGTGGGCTTTTTTAGTTAGTATTGCTGTCCGTGCCCATCTCTAGTCTCAACATCAACAAAAGAGCAGAAGAATGAATATCAATAGGAAGAAAATTTCAAAGATAAAGTATAAGATGGGATGAATCCAAGCAAGGGAAGAGGTATGGTGTGGGTTAACAAGGAAGAAGAAGATAAGAATGAAGAGAACAGGAAAGAACTTATTGCTGGAAGAGAGTTGAATGGTGAGTAGGCACAAGTGAATGAAGATGAGGAGGAATTTTTTTAAATATAATATAGGAAGTCATGTCAGACTAACTTGATCTCCTTTTTTAAAAATAAATTTTTATTTAAAAAGATAAGATGTAAAAATAAGAAGTGCTAATAAAAGGTTATACAGATACTAGATTGGAAATTGTGTTGAGACTTACAGAATCTTGTAAGAACTATACATATAGAATGGTTTTAAAAGTTAAACAAGCAATACATTTAAACTTACATTGACCTAATAAACAAAAAATATTCTAAATTTATTATACCTAAGCATAGATACATCATAATTCTCCTTCCCTCTCCCTCCCTCCTTCCCTTTTCTTGGTTAGTTTTAGTTATGCAAACTTCTATATCAATTAATTTCTGCCTAAATAATTAAAAAGGTCTTTCCATTTCCCCCAAAATTTGGCTATCAGTTTATGATGTAAATAGGCAGTCAATTTAGCCATTGATGCATATTCATAAATCTTATCTATCCACTCTGACACATTAGGACATATTGTCTGTTTTCCATTTTGCTGCAAATAGTATTTATTTATTTATTTATTTATTTAATCATATTTATATTCCATCCTCCCCGCAAGCAGGCTCAGTACTCTTGCTGCCTTCACCATGTAATGAAAAAGGTCTCCCTGTACTTTTCTA